>NC_048308.1:50255435-50855435 GCF_013100865.1 Trachemys scripta elegans | reverse complement strand
CTAAGACTCCAAGCATCAGCAAATCTGTGTTGTGCCATTGCTGCCTGTGACTTCGGGAAGCGTATGAGCAGCAAGAGTGGCAGGTGCTGAAGATATTTATGGGGAGGTTGAATTTTTAAAAAGGGGCAGGAAGGTGAGTAGAGTAGTGGAAATCTCTTCCTCAGACAGTAACCAGGAGGCTCCGGAGTGGGCTGCATAGATAAAGTGCCTGCTCCTGTCTAGCAAATGGGGATTGGGGAGCTGCAAACTTATCTGACACCTTCTACTCAAAGGCTAATACAACAGATGGAGACACCAAGATGGGTCCAGGGAAAACACCTTAGCAGAAATCTCAGCATCCTACTCCCTCACTTTTCAGCACTGGAGGTGACAGGGGAGAGTGTTTCTTACAAGGACTTTACTGCTTGTGTTCCTCAATGCCTTCATATCGACCTTGGGCTGGTAGGTTCAGTCCAGCTATTAGGGTGTCTGGTGAATTTTCCAAACCCTGCAGACACAAGGCTTGACTCAATCAGTAGGGGGCACAAACACACATCACCCCTAAAATGTTACTGCCTGGTTAACAGGAGGAGGCTGTACTCTCCCTTCACAATTGGATTCAGTGAGCTCTCCACTGCATAGTCCCTTAATGACTTTTATGGATTTTCCATTTGGATTTAGGGTGACCAGACAGCAAATGTGAAAAATCGGGACAGGGGTGGGGGGTAATAGGAGCCTATATAAGAAAAAGACCTAAAAATTGGGACTGTCCCTATAAAATCGGGACATCTGGTCACCCTATTTGGATTTCAGGTACCATTAACATCCCCCAAGTCTGCTCCTGACTCCCTGCTGTGTGAACCTGAGGGGTGGCAACTCCTGTAGAAGCCATGTTCCAGAAGTAGTGCGGAGAAGAAGCTGTGCATAGAAACAAGGCCTCTGCCAGTGTCCTGAGAGCCATGGGATTCTTATGCTATTTGAGGTGTAGGGGCCCACACCCCCTGACCATTCATGGTTTGGAGAACCCAGTGGAATGATGAACACACCATATGATGAAACTCAGTTTCCTGCCCTTATGGGAAAAGCTTCCTAAAAGGAAACATAAAGATATAGAATTAAAAGCCACCTCTACATTTTGATCGTGGATCGTGGAATAGGGGATGGAATTATTTAAAAAAATAAAATAAACTGTACTCCAGAAGGTGCAGTGTCAATCAAATGCAGAGGGCTAATCAATAAAAAATAAAAAAAAAAATCTTGCTTTGATGTGAAAAACTTCATATGCAGAATTCTGAAAAAGAATAATTTAAAGAGATCCCACTCACTTTCAATCTACGTTATTCTTTAGATGGCTGACTCTTTTTCGAACCCAAAGTAATCCCATTTATTTGTCTTGAAATGTTTCACAATGAAATCTTGCTTGTTTCCTAGCTTCTTTAAAACAGCAACCAACTCAAGAGGGACTATTTTTATTATTGTTCGTAATGTACTCGGAACAGTCTCACCTTGATTACTTGTTTCACTGAAATTTCATTTCCCTTTCCTTACCTCTATTTACAGATCTCGCTGTTGCTCAGCTTTCCTTCCAAATGGATAACTAGCTAGCCAGGTACCTGTATGGCCCCATTACAGCAGTATCCGAGCATCGACATAGAACTGATTTCAGGGCCCAGCTCAATTTCTATTGAAATCCTGCTGACTTCAGGGGGAGTTAGACAGGACCCACGTCTTCCACACCTCTCATCCTAGCTTGATTTTATGTTCATTATGGTTTAGGATAAAGTCGAGTGAAGAAACCAAGTCACTTACTTAATCAATATCCTCATTACTTGTGTTTCAATAGCATGTAGAGGCTCTAATGGAGATCAGGGCTCCATTCTTCTAGGAAGCATGTAGATGCAATCCCTGCCCCATACAGCTTATAGTCTTAACAGACAAAGGTTGGAAGGAAAAACAGCAGCACAGAGAGGTGAAGTGACTTGTCCAAAGTCACACAGTGGCTCAGTGGCAGAGCTGGGAATAAAACCTAGGTCTCCTGAATCCCAGTCCAGTGCCTTATCAGTTGAACCATGCTGCCTATCAATAGGCTAGGGGGTTGCCCAAATGTAACTGAGCAAATAATTGGACCTACATATTATTCTTAGGATTGTTCCTACTTTGTCACCCCATCGTGATTAATCATGAGCGCACTCTCTCTCCCCTGTCATGTTGTTAGTTCATTTTTTTTGCTTGCTCCCTTGGGAAAAACTGAAGTTTTGGGGGCTCATTGTAGGCAGAGAGTCCACTGACACACATCCAGCTTCAGACCTGGGGCCCTGACTTCCTTTTCCTGCAGGTATTGGAGGTGTCAGGGTGTGTGTTATAAAACTGTTCTGAAGAGCAGGTAATCCCAATGCACTAACCCAGGCTTCTTGTCTCAAGCAAAATAGAGAAAGAGATTAACCCTTTAAAACCTGAATATTTGATTTATTTTAAGGCCAGTTGTCATGCAGCAAGTTATGGTAACAAGCAGTTACACTTAGCCTCATGTATCATCTTTTTTCCCAATAGCCAAACAGTTACTTTGATCTGATTACATTTGTATTTATCTGTGTACTAATTTGGTATGAATAACTGCTAAATTCAGCAGTGCTGTTCCTTTTATACTAATTTTTTTCCCCATTCTGCTTTGTTGCACGATAGATTGATAGGCAGGGCTATGCAGAACATAATGAATATTGTTGTAAACCCCTTCCTCGAAATATCACTCGAGCCACAATACTCTATAAAAGCTGGAGTGTCCATTGCCTGGAATTAATCAGTGTATAAATGTGATACTAAGACGAACACACAGTATATATGTGCGAGTAATGTGAGTGGGCTAATTTAAACGACAAGAGCAAGGGAATTGAGATTTAAGACTGAAACACCCATCCTTTTGTGCCTGGGTGTTGTAGATAATAAGGTATGCTATCATGTGGCCTGAGAACGTTTGCTGATCTTGTGTATTATATATAACTGTAGTGCATCAAACAGGGAGTTTTGTGGCTTAAGTTCATTTGGAGTATATTTTTATGGCAATATCAAAAAGATAAGAAAATGTAGTGAGTGTAACGCAAGAGTGATTGGTGATGTGACTGGGAATATTTAAATCTTAAGTGACCAATCTGAATGGTCAGTTTTCATTATCTAATTTTTTTTTTTTTTTTACTGTGTTAACCTCTTTGTAATATATGTGTATAGCTTAGGATACAGCTTTCAAAGGCACTAATGTCCCCATTTTCAGAAGTGACTTGGGTACTTAGGAGTATAAGGGGTTGTCTACAGGAACAATTAGACCATGACAAGCTGGGGTGTGAATCTACCCCACAGTAGCCTGCCGGGGTCTAACTGTCTGCGTGCACCCTGCTGATGTGAGCTAGCAGTTTGTTAGAGCTCTTTGAGCAAGATCAGAGTGTTCTAAGGAACTGCTAATGCACATGCTGTGCACACTACCACTTATGCCTTTGGTGTTCGGGGGAGAGGAGGCGAGGACGAGGTGGGGGGGGGGACAACTGTGTTTTCTTCACACCCCTGTGCAACATTTTGCCAACATAAGTGGTAGTGTAGACATGGCGGTAAGCTCCTAAATGCCTAAATCACTTTTGCAAATGGGACTGAGGTTCCTAAGTCACTGAGATGCTTTAGTACATTTTAACCTTGGCTCTCTCCTGTTCCCCCACTCTCCCTGCCATGGTCCAAAACCCTAGCGAATATTCCCATACTCTCTCCTTGACTTAAATGTGTAACTCCCATTATATTTTAACTTGTTTTAACTTTGGACATTGGCAAATATTCTTTAAACTATACAGTGTTTCCCCTAACTGTTGACCAGTCTTAGCAATTGAAGATTATCATTGCCCCTTTTCAGTCACTCATGCAAAAGCCTGGGAAAAGAAATAGACTTTTGCACAAATTAAACAAATCTGTGCACACTAGAGATGGAAGTGAATTCCAGGAGTGAGGCCCTTCGAGTGAGAACATCCTGCCCCTAGCACTCAGTCGCTTACATTTATGGATAGTTATCTTAAGCATTTGAACCTCCACGGACAGTGGCATGCGAGGAAAGCGTGTAAGGAAGTGATGCTCTTATATAAAAAAGAATATGACACCCCGCAGTGTACACAGTGCTCATTTCAAATGGCCTATTTTTAGTTTCAAAATCAGAAATTCTTCTCCACACCAAAACTGAGATAAAAGTCAAAAATATGCTTTTAATGATGTGCTGTATGTAAAGGCCATAAACCACTCTAAATCATCAAAATGTCAAACAAATCCTATAATATTCCAGCAAACAGATCAAAGAGAGAGCATCTTAGCTAATGCAACATACATATTGGTATGCCATTACAGTGAGCCACATTTGGCTGTTACATTGGCGTAAACCTGAAATAATGTGTCTCGACTACAGTAGAGTTATTGGAAATGTGTAAGACCTGGAGAATATAGCCCATAATTTTGGCTACCTGTATCCTTCCTAAAGGAGTGAAACTGCTTCTCTAAAGCTTTAAAATGGGTACTTCACACTCACTCTAAGTACCACAAGAGGCCCTGATTCAGGAAAGCACTTAAGAATATGTATAACTTCCAACCTGTGCTTAAGACCCATTAACTTTGTGGCCTTAAGTGCTATCCTGAATAGAGATGCTTTCCTGAACTGGGGCCTGAGGAAAGCTGCAGGGGAGCAAACATTACTTAGGCCGTGGCTACACTTGCAGCTGTACAGCGCTGTGAGGTAAACCTGTCTTCGTACAGCAGAGTAGGGAAAAACGCTGTAGTCTGTCCACCCTGGCAGCTGCCAGCGCAGTGGCGTGGCCACACTTGCAACATTTGCAGCTGTGTTGGGAGCGGTGCATTATGGGCAGCCATCCCAGCATTCATGTGGCTGCAACCTGCTTTTCAAAACGGGTGGGGTGGAGTGTGACAGGGAGTGTGGGGGGGGAGAGAGTGCTTTTTAGAGCATGTCAGCACTCTACTTTGCAAGTTCCGAACTCCCGGCCCCCTCTTCATTCATTCACTCACTCACTCAAAGCAAACAGCAAAATGTTTGCTTTTTCTCTGTTGTACGAGCTTTGAAACCAGCACTTCTACATTCCTGCAGCCAGTCACAACAATGGAGAGGATTGGCCACTTGACAAGGTGATTAGTACAGCCGCTGCAAGCGTTTACACTCACACCCATGAGTCGTAGCCACTCCGCTGTATCTCTTATGCTTCTCAGGGAGGTGGAGTACCTGCAGGGGTGTACCCAGGGAGATACAGCGCTGTAAGTGCCCTGCCAGTGTGGACGGGGAGTGAGTTACAGCGCTGGGGGAAGCTTTACAGCACTGTAACTCGCAAGTGTAGCCAAGGCCTTAGTTCCCTGTATGCCTTCTACTTATACCTTTTGTGGTTTAATAGTGTAAGTGCTTGATTGACTATGCCCCTTCCTTGAATTATTTGCTGGCATTCCGTATGACTGGTTTGAAGTTCCAATGAGATCTAAAAGCACAAATAAGATGAAAACATCCTCTCAATGTTCACATGCTATTTCAGCTTTAACTCTTGTGCTAATTTCAGTCAGATTCTTTAATGTTAATTTAAGAGAGTCTGTTTTTTGAGTACTTAAATTCCCTTTTGTCTTGAGGCTTTTTTCTCTTATCCTACTAGCTTTGGAGTCAATGGGAATTGTCATATTCAGGGAAAGTACGATTGGATCTCAAATATTTAACAGACTGACTTTGTTTAAAGACGCATACAGAGAGTTTTAATGAGTATATTGTGGACCTGAGATACCACAGCAGTTCACATAGCTGTTCAGATAAACTAAAAATTGTAGGCTAAAGTGTTGCTAGGTCTCACAATTTTATCATGAGTCTTGTGATGTTGGTCTTAAAGCCCTGGGCTCTGAGTCATGTTATCACATGAGACTCTGATTTAAAAAGTTTCTAGGCCTCCTGGTTGGAGAGTGAGCTACAAAATGGACCCGAAAAGCTTAAATGCCAGAAGGCAAATAAAAAGAGCCCAAAATTATCTTGTGAAAATGTCATGACTCTGGTTATTTAATGCTTGGAGTTGGCAATCCTGGTGGTTGTTCTAGTATATTCTATGTAGTATTCTAGTATAGATCCTGAATCTAGTTATAGTATATAATAGATAACGTGAGGATAAATGTAGGCTATATACTGTAGATTATACATACAATAGAATGAGATTGCTCTTGCATACAAATTCTGTTGTATGGAATCAGGAGAATTAGTTACTATGCCAGTGTACTTGCGGCTTACAAAGAAACAAAATATTTTTTCCCAACTTAAATTTTTGCCAAAGACATGCATAGAAGATGGAAAAGCTTCACCTAACAGGAAAAAAGTCTCTAATTCTCCTTTTCACTGCTTTGCATTTGAAAGTGACTTCCTAGATTATATTACATTGCATTTAACCCCACTTTAAGATGACCACCAGCCACCATAATTTAGATAGCCCTGTGTCCTATGTTTGTAATGCGTTTAGACAAATAGGAGTGAAGTAAATTGAGGGGCTTAAGTTTATTTAGATTAGTGGCCTTTTGAAAAAAAGGTGTGCATAGTTTTGAAGTCTGTTTGCATCTAATTAGCTGTTTGGCTAAAACAAGGTGATGTCACTTGTAATCCACGCAGAGGTGAAGATATGATACAATAGGCTGGTCTATAATCTCTTCAGTGAGGCTTGTAGCACTGTCATGGAGCATAGTGAGAGCATATAGAATTTCAGTGTGTAATATAAAATCAAATATAATAGCATAAGGCAGCTTTCTTACCCTGATTCAAATAGTAGAAGTCCTATTTCTTCCTTCATATATCCTTTGGCTCCTTATCACTGCAGTTTATAGCTATATCTTTGTAGCAGGCTTTGCTGTTTTGTTGGGGTAGGTATCTCCATAATGGCATTTTTACCCATGTTTGCTATTGATTCCCTTACGCTAGATTTTTCTCCCTGGAGACAGCTAATTTGAGCGGCTTGAAATCTAAAAACCTATTGCTGTAAATTCTGGTTTCTAATTCCACAGCTCAGCTGACAGCACTGGGAAGTCACTTTCAAAAGCAGAAAATCTAACACCCTACAACAGACTTTGTTCAGCCACCATGCTGGCTCCCAATTTTATTTTGTTGCTCCAAAGCCTACACGCTTTCACATGTTACTGTCGGGGAGAAATCTGTTATCAAACATGTAAGCTTCTCTACAATTAAGCTGTGCTTATTGCTGCGCTAGTGCATTTAAACTGTGGCCAGAAAGCAACTTCCTTTTTACAGCAATAGCAATTTAGTTTTCATGCTTAGTCATCGATGCATGCTTAAAGAGATCTGTAAAAGATTTCCTAAAACAGTGGGGGAAAGTTGGTTGTTTCTGTGTGTCTCTCTCCGAGGACTTTTTCCTTCAATGTGCTGAGCACTTATGCACTGATTCCATAATCAATCCCTTTCCAGCAAAGACTTTTGAGATTCAAGCACATGCTTAACTTGAAGCGCATATGTAAGTGCTCTGTTGAATTGGGGCAGTTTAGTTAGTGGAAGCTGATGGCATTCAGCAGCTTGGAAGTTCAAGGGTGAGCACTTTAGGGCATGGCTACATGTAGAGCACTGTGAGTTAAACCAGCCTTCGTAGAGCGCAGTAGGGAAAGCGCTGCAATCTATCCACACTGACAGCTGACAGCGCACTGGCGTGGCCACATTAGCTGCTCTTGGAATGCCACAGAGAGCAGTGCATTGTAGTAGCTATCCCAGCATGCAAGTGGCTGCAATGTGCTTTTCAAATGAGGGGGGTGGGATGGAGTGTGACAGGGAGTGTGTTGTGTGTATGTGGGGGGAGAGAGAGTGGGTTTTTGGGGGGCTGAGAGCAGGTCAGCATGCTGTCTTGTAAGTTCAGACAGCAACAGATCCCGCTCCTCACCCCCTCCCCCCCGCCCCGCCTCTCTCTCTCTCACACACAGCATTCCACAGTAATGATTTGTTTCGGAGCAGATAAGCATGCCGGCTGTCAGAAACGGAGCTTTCAAAGGGCATATCGGCATGCCTGCAGTGATTCCAAAACAGTGACAAGAGTGGCCACTTGACTTAAGGGGATTATGGGATGTCTCCGGAGGCTGATCAGAGCGCAGTAATGCAACACCTCATTCACACTGACACCTGGGCATTTCAGCCAATGCGCACCAAGTGTTAATCTTCTCGCCGAGGTGGAGTAGCAGGAGCGCTCTAGCCCTGGAGTCAAAGCACTCTACGTGCCTTGCCAGTGTGGACAGGTAGTGAGCTAGGGCACCCGGGGCTACTTTAATGCGCTCTGACTCGCAAGTGTAGCCAAGCCCTTATCCTTGCACCGGTCGCATTATGTCTTGTACAGGGGCCAGAGTTACAAAAATAGGCCTTAAAATTCTCATGGACCGCTCAGGGCAGCTTCCCCTGGGACAAGTGCTGCAGGAAACAGACGTAAGCTTGTTTTCCAAGGACCCTTTTGTATGCCCCAGTGTAGGGGGCATGCTGGGGGTTGGGGCAGGGCTGTAGCAAGCAGCACTGTGAAGATTATCGGTCTTGCTGCAGCCCATAGGGTGACTTGAATGGAAGCTGCTGTAACATGCTCAGGCTTCCAGGCCTGGTTGATTTACACTGTAGGCCTCTCCAGGCCCTGGAGCAGCTCAAAGGTAGTTTAAAACCACTGTAGACACCTCCTAGGCAGCAAGTTCTGTGCTTGGCCTCTCAGCCACATCACAGAACCTCATGCCATATCCTTTGGGCCTGATTCCGTAGGATGTGGTGTGCCTTCAAGTCTTGACGTATGTGAGTTCCAGTATTTTTCAGTGGGAGTTCAGGGCACTCAGCACCTTGCAGGATTGGGTCATTAGAACCCAGAAATTGTTTTCCATGCCGAGTCCTGACATTGCTTCTTTCTTTTGAGTGGTGGTGCAGGTTTGCTTGTCTTCCTAGTCAGTGCAGCAGCAGCAATTCATAGGGTCACAGATTCTAAGGCCAGAAGGGACCACTGTGATCATCTAGTCTGTAGCACACAGGCCATAAACTTCCCCAAATAATCCCTATAGTATATCTTCTTAGAAAAGCCCTCCACTTGGTTTAAAAATTGCCAGCAACGTAGACTCCATCACAACCTTTGGCAAACTGCTTCAGTGGTGAAGTACCCTCACTGTCACAAATTCATACCTTATCTCTACTCAGACTTTGTCTAGCTTCTGCTTCCAGCCATTGGATTGGGTTATGCCTTTCTCTGAAGCCAGCAGTATTTTAGGAAGTGTTCTTTTGCTAAGTTGTTGTTTTGCCAGCAGGGGGAGCTCACAACTTGCTTCTATTGTGGGTCCTGGGAAAATGTTTGAGACTTTTGTTTTGTTTTTTTTGTTATCAAATATTTAAAATCCAGAGAGTATATTCCACCATATTATTATAGTAAGGTTCAGGTCAAATTTTATGGCCTAAACCACAATACTTGAGTGCTCCTTTAAAATTAAGGGAACCATGTGCTCAAACAACTATCTCTAAGCAGAAGCTATAACGCTATTTTCAAAATGGAAGCATTTATATGTAGAAAAGCTTTACTAACTAGCAAAGTAAATCCATGTCTGGATCACTTAGCATTACTTATGGCTAATGGCTGAAAGACTGCAGGATATTTTCGAGCTTGTGTTCAACATTGCTAGCAATTCCATTAGCTGCTTTTTCATGAGGTTTTTAGCTGGATGATAAATATATGCATTTTGGCTGAAATTTTACATATAGTAGCCCGAGAGCTATTTGTTCATTTATTTGCAAACTGAAAAATAATCCCTTCAGTCATTTTTGAATTCATAATTTTTTTAATGAAGTTTTGTGGGGTTGGATTGGTTTGGGTTGGGGTTCTGTGCTGCTTTTAACAAGGGAATTTTTCAGATGGGAGCCATTGTCTGCTAATCTGTGGCCAATGCCTTGATATGTTTTTAGATTGTCTTTGGGTCTGCCCAACCTCTCTCCTGCTAAGGTTTCAGTTAGCTCCTTTCCTTCTCCTGGAGAGCAGGACTGAAAGGGAGACTCCCACTGATTTCACTGGGCATTGGATGAAGTTCATTGAAGTAAGGGTTCAACGGAAGTAAGAATGGTCTCCATATGGTTACAGTTGTAGTATCCATTTAATACCAGGAGGAAAAAAAATCTATTTAACTGGAGTTGGGGCTGAGAAAACACATCGGTAATGTGTTTTTAACAAATAACTACAACTTTCTTCCAAGTTTTTTTTATCTAGAAACAAGTATAAGAAACCAAGGAAATTCAGAGCTAAGAGAATAGCAGTAGAATACCTTATGCGACAGTGGAGTTCCACTTAACAACTCTAGGAACATGTTTGGGTATGGTTGAACAATGGAGCTGGAGAGTTAAAGAATAAACTGTAGAGTAGAAAAATAGAGCAGGTAGGGAAGGAGGTGAGGGGGAAATCCCACCTTCCTGTTAACTCAGCCTCCTGTGCTGTGGTTGGCTTGAAAAAAAATTGGTGCCCGAGGACTGGATGCTGCCCAACAATCCTAAAAATACATTGGAGGAAGTCCTTGTGTAGCAGAATTTCTCTTCCTTTAAGGTAATCTGTTACATAAGGCTGCTGTAATTTGGCTTTCAGCAGCAATGACTAGTTATGCCAAAAATGGATAATAAATAAAGTCTAGACAAATGTAGTGTGTTACCAGAGGCAGCCAGCAGATGCTTTGTGTAAACCTCAGTCTATTGCTAGTCAGATTAATTTTCAGCATGCTTTTAATTTGCAACGCCTTTAAACAAATATAGTTAAAATAAAAATCCTTTATCAATTTGGGCTTCTTCAAAGCGTGTAACAAAGAACATTGGATTCCCGTCTGTTCTAAAGAATAGTGGAAGTTGTGCCTCTTAAGAGCCCCTGTTGTGATCCCCGAATCACCATGTAGTTTACACGCATTGAAGAGCATCTCTGGAGTACTCCATAGTTAATCCTCTTCAATTATCATAGTACAGCAGATAATGTCAATTGAGGGAGAAGAGAATGGGAATAAAATGCAGATAGACCTAAGGGAGTGGAAATAGAGTTCCCCCTGGATTGTCTATTGAGAATATGGTTATAATTTGATTTTTAAAAAGCCCCTCCTTTTTAGAACAGGCCTGGATGCTATGAAATATGTGGGTCTTAGTGTCGTCTGTTTAGAATGCATGCTGTACATTGGAGAGCTGCACCACTGCTTTTACACTTGGAATAGTAATAGAATCTTAAAACTCAAGCTTTTCCTTTCAAGCAGAGCAGAGTATTCTCGCTGACTAAAAGAATAGAAAGGTCAGCAAAGCCTGATGGAAAAACAGCCCAAACTGATACCACTGTGAAACCTGAATGGTAAACTAAGCTGTCCTTGATTTGTGGGAGACGTGATTGAGCTTTTCACTCATTACAGCTGCCACCGAGCAATTCTCTTAAACTAGATAGTCTTAGACTTCGCTTAATTGAGGAACAGGCCACCCTAATGAATTTTTATGAGTTTATCGGTCCTGGCATATTTCACAGTAATGCAGTCAGTGTATTATATTAAAAATGTATATCACAACAGAAGCAGTTTTGTAAAACAAGCTTTAATGCAGCATCTGCTTATTTGAGCCTTGGGGATGTGAAACAAAAGCAAACTGCTTACTGTTTGAGAAATCAGCACAACACCATGTATATTGCTGTGGTGTTAGAAGTCAGGGAAATGCCATAGACTGGGTGTAGATCAAATCGTTGTGCTGGTAATTAGAAGACAATAAGGCTACATGAAATTGAACCAAGATGTATTCAAATCAGGTAGTAATTCTCCTTAATGCTGACTGGAAGCTAGCCATGTCGGAAGGTATCCGGAATCCATTATTGTTTGCCACTATAAAAAGCTGTGTGTCACCTAGGACTACTTAACCTTTTGTAGATGTGAACATTAAAGGAGGGCCTGGTATATATTTTGTGTACTGTATTCTGCATAAATACATACACGTTATTTATATAGGAACATAGGAATTGCCTTAGTGAATCAGACCTGGGGTTCATCTTGTCCAGAACCATATAATTGACAATAGCCAGTACCAGGTGCTTCAGAAAATGGAACAATAAACCCCACAGTGGACAACTGCAGAATGACCTACCCAAATAGGAAGTGTTTTCTTAAACCCTGTCAGCGCATGGCTTATGCCCTAAGTATGAATGTTCATACCCTTTCAATATTTTTCCTATCCTGTCTAATGTAACTGTGATGTCCTTATAATACATATACATGTCTAATCATTTTTGAGTATTACTAACTCTTGGCTTAGGCAATATCCTGTGTCAATGAGTTCCACAGATTGCATTATGTATTTTTTTTAAAAAATCCTTTCACCAGTTATAAACGTTTCCTTTAAAGTAATTGAATTCCCTCTTGTTCTAGTACTATGAAGGAGGGCAAATAGGATGCTTGATTTACCTTCGTTGTACCATTCATAATTTTGTATACATTTATTGTGACCCTTCTTTTTAGTTTAATTTCATTTAGAAATGAGTCAGGTCTCTTCATTCTGATCTCCTCTGGAAGTTGTCCCAGGCCTCTGATTATTTGCATTGCCAGAATCAGGACCTTGTCTTTCAGCTATATCCTTTCTGAGTTAGTGAACACCGTGTTCCAGGTCAGGGGGTACTACTGTTTTATTTAATAGCTTATAATATTTACATTGTTGTTTTCTATCCTACTTCTTATGCATCCTAAAACTTTTGGTTTTGGAGCACTGCTGCACATGGGGAAACGTTATCAGAGACCTTTTGTGTGGCCACATAATTTTTACGAGCTGGTCTTCCTTCGTCTGCTATTTTTTTAATATCCTCAAAGAATTTTAATAAACACAAGCCCAGTGTTTACACATCTTCACCAAAAATGAACCAATCAGCCTGGATTTACATAAATCAGATCTTAGCCTAGGGTGAAATTTTTTGGGGAAGTTTGGGACAAATTGGACAAGTTTTGGGGAGAAATGATGCATTAAAATTGAGGTTGGTTTTACTTCTGGAACATCTTCCAACTTTTATTTATTTATTTTGGTTTTTATCTCCAGAATGGCTTAAAATTACTCTTGCGTGGAGTAAGCAAGAGTTATTTCCCGATTAACTGCTTCCTCTCTGTTCTTTGTATGGCCCTGATATGACCTTTATAAAATCCATATTGTGTAGATATAGACAGGATGAAGGACAGGGAACTACATGGTTGGGGAATAGATAGGTCCAATCTGTGAGGAACGGGAGAGCACTAGCTGTGTGAAGGTCCAGTCCAGGATAGAACAGGGTCCATCGTTGTGTAGCTTGGAAGGTCCACTTATGGCATCACAGAGCAGTTTTTGTGTGTAATGCAAACAAAAAGAGAAATGCTCAAGCTTAACTGTTCATTAGCTGGCGTTAGGGTTGAGCAGATGTATCTCAAGCAGTAAAGGATCAGACTCTCTGCTCTGGGGCTCCATGGAGAGGCTTCCTGAAGTTACCACGGCCAGGGGAATTTAGTGCTGTGGAGGTGGCACTGTTGACGAGAGCTTCTCTCATCGACATAGCTACCACCTCTCACAGAGGTGGTTTTATTGTGCCAATGGGAGAGCTCTTCACCAGATGCGCTGCAGTGCTGTACGTACATGCACATTTTATTTACAGTAAGACACAGTTGGAAACTCAGCAAAGATCAGTTTAAAAAAAAATCCACTGCTCACCTTTAAAGGTCATGGACAAGCCACTAAAAGGGAAGAAATTCTGCATTTGCTGTTCTGAGACAGCAGCATTTTAGTGCTAAAATGTACCTAGACATGGCCCTGCTGTGCTTGGAGACTGGGGGAAATGTACTGCTTAAGTGTCAGCGCACAAAGCGGTCTACTGCTGCAGAGAGCTCGGTGAGCAGTAGATCTTACTACAGCATTAGAAATGAGCTCTCCTGCTGGATAGCTGTTTGGAATAGAGACAGAACACTATCCCCTCATCCAGGCCACTAGTGCAGCAGGCAGCCCTTTGCGCTCCCCAGCACAGTCAGCTAAATTGTCAATATGCCCTGCACAGTTGAGGCAGGAAGGTGTGTTCTCCCTCTCCCCGTGGCTATCGCGCAGTTTAGAAGCAATAATAGGTTTCGTGGCCATAGTAGTGTAAGAAACTATCCTCCTTTGGCCTTGAATGTCTTCATTAAATCCTCAGGCAAGCGGAATCCTGCTGAAGTGAAATGGGGTTGCCATCCTGCTCATTTTAATGGGAGTACAGGAAAGCTAGTTTAATACTTGCTTCACCTCAGGACTCAGTGCGGTTGGCTGGGTAAGATGGCTGACTTTGTTGTGGGTATAGAACCTCTGGTATTTGTACTTTCATCAAAGGACTTATTAATGTGTTATTTATTTATTTGAAATGTGGCTATATACGTTGCCACCACTTAGATTACTCTGTCTATCCAATCACCATAGCGTTTTTTGGCACTTGGTTTTGCTAACCCTTTAACATACCTAGAAGAAGTCTAGTCCGGTAAGGAAAAGTTCACCTAGATGAAGGTGTGCCCCGGAGATCACAAACTGGGGTGCCTGGTTTTTGGCACTCAGGTGAGTGGTTTGAATTTCAGAAGTGCTAAGCACCAACCGCTCTTATAGATCAGTGGGATCTGTGGAAGCTCAGCACCTCTGAAAACCAGACTGCTCAGTTAGATGCTTTAAAATGGACTTGGATGCCTAAAGCTAGACAACAAGGTCTGGGAAATGTTGGCCATAATGTCTTCCAAAAAATGTTAAAGAAGAGACATTCAGGGACAGCTTGCACTCTCCCACGTACGTCATTCAGCCTTAAAATGCAGGTTAGGAATGAAGGGGAACATAGCATTGTGCTGCTTGTTCCGTGCTGTTTAAATGGCTAAACCTCTTCTAGCTTAGCCCTTTCTGAAGCTCTGACGCCTTTGCGTGTTTGAAGACTAGCTTCTTACTTTACCTGTAAAGAACTGGATTGTGGCACTTAGGCTAGGTCTACACTACCTGCCTGAATCAGCGGGTAGAAATCGATCTCTCGGGGATCGAATTATCGCGTCTCGTCGGGACGCGACAATTGATCCCCGAATCGACGCTCTTACTCCACCAGCGGAGGTGGGAGTAAGCGCTGTCGACGGGGAGCTGCGGAGGTCGATTTTGCTGCCGTCCTCACAACGGGGTAAGTCGGCTCTGATAGGTTGAATTCAGCTACGCTATTCGCGTAGCTGAATTTGCGTATCTTAAATCGACCCCCCCCCTCCCCCCCGTAGTGAAGACCTGCCCTTAGTCACAAGCCCTCAGCAGAGGTAATGCAGAGCGGCACTGATACAGGATGAGTCAAGTAGGGATTGTGCCTGCCTGAACTGGAATATCCTTCCACTCTGCTCCCTGTGCCTGGAGCAAGTGCCATTAGGCTGTCTCAGAATGCTCCCCTGGCAGACCACGCTGCTGTGCAGTCTGGTGTGGAAGTGGCAGAGAGCCAGGCCATAGCTACTTTGGCTCCAGGAGATCAGGAGTGAGCAAGGATTTGAGCTCCCCATAGCATGGGGTAAGCTATTGTGTGTTGCACATGTGTGTGGCGGGGAGAACGAGGCTTCTTGCTCAGCCCTCTGCCCCTGCACAGATGAGCAAAGTCAGTGCACAGCCTGGCACTACATGTATGTGATTAGAGTGGATATGATCAAGGGTGTAAACAGAACATTCATGAGTCAGATGCCAAGGTGCGGGGGTGGGGGAGTAGTTAAATCTGTAGAAAGCAATTCTGTTCTGGAGATGAACTCTAAGCATGGCCAATGAAAACATGTAGTATTAACATAGATAATCACAAGAGTACTCTACAATCCACAGGAAAAGGCTCTGATGACTCAAAAGCCGAGAAAAATCATTGGTAGTCATGCGGTGATAGGAATTCAAAAGGGATTCCAACGTATAGAGAAGAAATAAAACCTCAGGAAGTAGCAAATGAAATTAATTGGTTTTTGGTATAGAACATTTACAGGAGGAAGAAAGATTATACATATGTCTGATTATTTAAATAATTCAAATACATTAAAGTTTCCTGATATGTGGAAATCCTGCAAACAATGCCAAAAGAGGCCTTGAGTTGGTGATATACAAACTGAGGCTGGAGTGGATTGGATTAATCCTAGCCCAGAACTGAGGACAACGTGGAATCGATCTGGTTGAGCTTTGCTTCTTCTGCTTCTACTGATGAATAAATGAAAATGTCTGTTTGGAAACAACCTGTTCCGAACAGGTAAACTTCTGTCTTTTTGGTATTTTCTTGGTTACTGTGAAATAAATAGTGTCAGAGTTAAAGTTCTATTATGATGTTATTCTCTGATATTTTAAATGGTAGTTTCAATTGGTTGTCATTTCTTCTTTTTGGTAGTATTTTTGTGCATTACTAAATAGCGACTGTGGCTGCATGTCAAAGATGGATGATCCATCTGCGTATTGTTCTTGATTCTTTAATGAGTTCTGCGTAAGTCCACTGGAAGTTTATTGCAGGCCGGGGGGGGGGGGCGGCATTGCTTATGAACTACTTTTGTAGCCTTCAGAATGAAAGGCACTATAAAAGCCTTATTTTATTTATGGATTTGAAATAAGGACTAAATCCTCTCCATATTTTAAGTCAGGGATATTTCTTACAAAGCATAACTATTTGTTCCATAGGCAATTCCTTCAACTGGTGTCTCTCGGTTTCTGCCGGAGGACCCATAGCTCCAGAAACCTGTAGACTAATAGATCCCTTGTAGTGCTTCCAAACCTAGGTACTAACTTAAACTAGTCAAAAATTTCTAACAGGAATTTCCACTAGAGTTCAGAGGTGGTTCTGGGACTCGCATATTTCACAGAACTTAGTTATACTCTGCATAATTATTCCAAGGAGTTATCCTTTCAAAATTAGAAGAAAAAGCAGGTAATTACAACTGCAATATTAAAGTACGTAATGTCTATCTAACATATGGGTACCGAGTCAGATGCTGTATTTCCAAGCAACATCCACTTTGTAAGCAAAATTGAGGTAGGTCATTCAGCTTCTGTAAGGAAAATCTTTAATATTTGGGCACTACTGTTACAGATCCAATAACAACACATATGTCCTTAGGTACAAAAAGGAAATGAGCCCTAAAAAGAGGCTGATGGACATGTGTAATACAAAATTGTTTCTGTTTTCAACTCTCTTCCAGTTACTCTTTTTCCATCCTCTTTCTGTTTAACTTTTTCTTTCTATAATTAAAAAAAACAAACAAACATACCTACTTAGTTTGAATCCTATATGCTTGGATGTGAAGTGCATATCAAAAAACTGGTTCTTTATAATGGGATATAGAGCCATAGTCTGAGTCAACATTATCACCATCTGATATGAGATGACTTTGTATACAGCACCACCGTTCTTCATGGAACGGTGTCACATCACAAAACCACCAATGCTCACATTAGCTGGCACTGAACAGCCACAGGGACCAAATTTCTCTCACCTAGAGGTGGTATCTCCAAGGGCCGATCCAACGTCCAATGACATTAATGGAAAGACTCCCATTGTCTTCAGTGGCCATTGGCGCAGGCCTCAAGCCAGGGAGGGAAACTGGCAGGGCTGGGCAGCATAGGCAAATCTTCTCATGCTGTCTGTTCTGTGGATAAACAGTGGGCTTCAGGCCCTATTTTCAGTCAAGCACCTTTCATGAGCATTAAATGCGCTGCAAAATAATTAGTTTTTAAGTGCATTGAGATTCCAAACACCTGCTCTATATTCATTAAGGAAAACTGGGAGCTGGAAGAAGCTGAGAGAAATTCAGAGGCATATGTATTAAAGACTGTTGAGAGAGAGAGAGAGAGACCCTTGAAATCTTGAAAAAAGCAGGATTTGTTTAGGAGAAGTGGCCCAAAACCTAAACTAGAATTCAGATGAAAATTTTGAGTTTGTGTAATATTTTGAAAAAAGGTAACATTTCATGCAAAGCCTCTCTTCACTTAACTATGTTTAGCTTCGTCTGTGCTTAATAGCTGCTGTTTTGGTTGTTTTTCCTTCAAAAATAATCTGCAAATTGCTCACCCTGGATAACTTCTAGTTAATATTCTTGTTCATGAGAAGCGAAGAGGGGGAGTGGGAAGGGAGGCAGGATGTTATTCATATGTATGGTGGTAAATATCACTTTCAGCTCATCGTTACACTTATGTGACATGACATGCTCATATGACTCAAATGTGCTATTTTTTATGGCACGTAGTAAATGTGAAGTTGTGACTGGTGTGAGATAGAGCTGTGTCAGATCTCCTGCAAATGTGTCATGTAATTTTATTTTGAGAATGAAAGGTCTTGGATGACAGCCCTGTATTTCCAGCAAATTTATTCCATTTATCTAGGGTGAGATGTCCCCATGGGTCACACGCTGTCCCCTTTTTTGTTTGATTCCTTACTAACATGACATTTGCTTTCATCACAGAACATAAGCAGAGAACGTAGATGAGTCCTGAAACTGTAAAATAGTTTGCAGCATGAGGGAGAGTCCCTTTCTTATGTAATGCACCAGATCCTCAGCTGATGTCAACTGAAGTCCACGGAACTATGCCAATGTACCTCAGCTGAGGAGATGGACTAGTGAGAGTCAGATTTGGACCATGGCTTCTCTTGCTATGAAGTAGCCTCTCTAAAAGCCCAGTCCTGCTCCCATGAAATTCATGCCAGAAATCTCACTGACATCAATAGGGCAAGATTGGGCCCTTATTCATTATTAATAGGGTGGTCAATACCAGAGTATGATAAATACTTCAAGGTAGGCACAAAAAGTTATCTTAAAGAGACCTGATTTTTCAGAACAGTGCTGCTGAGCACTTTGAAAACCAGGCTTCTTTAAGTCATTAAAGTTGGGGCACTAAAATTACTTTTCACTTGAAAATGTTGGCCATGGTTTTTATTCTTGTCAATATAGTGAACGGATTAATACTAACAAACTACACCCATGAACACAGTGTATGTTTCTATTCTTGGTTAATCCGTTCTGACACAATTAAATAAAAGACAGTGTTGCTGTCAAACAAACAAAAAATTAGGAGGCAATATAAGGCCAGTTCAATGAGAAGTGGAGAGGGGGGCTTTTGAAATTAACCTCTGAAGTGTCCCTTGCCTTTAACACCTTTATTTTATGTTCATAGCTTTAAAAGAAAACTATTTATATTTAACCCCTGATGATTTCTGGGAATCATTTTATTGCAATGACAGTTAGTCCAATTAAAAGTGGATTGCAATGGCTGCATCATAAAATACTGGCTTTGATTAGTTGATTTCTATTTGTTGTCATAAAAAGAGAAAATGCAAACAGTAAGTTAGAGCATTTAGTTCACTTAGACCACGCTGAGCTGAGTACTATTCGTGTTTACAGCACCATTTGTTTCCAAAATCAGTAAAAATGGAGTCTAGATTTAACACACTGAAATGTATATTCAAACTCTCTTGTTTTCAGGGAAGTAAATCTGTAGTACATAGCCAGATTCTCTCTGCAATGTAATTTCTATGGTGCAAATCAGATTAGAAATCTGCAATCAGGATTTTGTCTATTGTATTGGGTGGAAGAGAAATAGATGTCTTTACTAGCATCTAATTTTCAAAATTTGAACTAGTTTATTTATGCTTAATATATTGGATAATATGATGCTGCTGCCTTAAACAAGGCATACTCCTTATGCTGCTATGTAACAAACAAACATTTTGGGCCTGCTTCTCCACTGTCTTTTACCTGCAGGAGTCCATTTAGGGCTCAATTCTGCAATTGATAGTATGCAGGCAAAAATCAGTGGGACTCTTAGAGCAGGAACACTCATTCATAATCAGCCTCAGGGTCAGGGCCATATTCCTGTGGCAAGTGAGAGCAACATAGGTGTAAAATGTTACCATTCTGTTTGGTAGCGTTTTGCACCCACACATACTTATTTTGAACTGGTGTAAACAACGACTTGCGGTGTATGGCAGTGGAGAATCGGTCCCACAATGTACACAGTAATGAAAGTAAACTGTAATCGTGCTTAACAGGCTATATTGGAATTCAAAGGCAATAGAAATACTGAGCATATCGACTCTGTTCAAGGTCTTATATTTGTAATAATGGCACTGATGCTAATTTGGCATTTATTTTTATAAGTAATTGTCTGTTATGGCAAACATATTTATGCTGTTAAAAGGCATTGGGAAGTAGTTTGAACACCGGTGTGGAGCTTGGTTTCAGTGGAGTTATGCCACATACAAACAGTGGGGTAAAAGATCAGAATCTGACTCAGAGGAACAGGCTGACAATCTGCTGTGGAAACCGTAGAAACTGTCTCACTTAAATTGGCTTTGAGTTTTTATTTTTACTGGGGTGGAATTAGAGATCTACCACTGGGGTTAGTGCACCAAACTGTGATAAACACCCACTGGTCCCATCCATGTGACACGAAGCCCTTAGTTCTCTGCTCCTGTCAGGGGTATCTGTGTTGGAATACAGTATTTATTGCCAGTGTGGATGATAAAACAATTGTCTGTAATAGAAAACAGTGTTTTGAAGACACCATTCTGCCATGTAGCTGAATTATAACCATAGAAGATAGTGATTTCTCTCGCTCCAAGAAATAAGTTGAGCCCACCACCATTATTATTCCCCATGTAAGGAAGAAATGTATAACTGGGTGTGGGTGGGGAGAGAAGATGGTACAGAGGGCCTTATCTGTCCAGGAAGGACCAGAAATGCATTAAGGTTATCCAAGTCCTTGTGGGAATAAGAAATGACTAGAATATTGTGTCACCCTTTAATTAGGGTTAGTATGCATGGGATCAATGGAACTCTTAACAAATTGTGTCAAGGGGGAAAACACACTGATTAATTGTGCTGGAATCCTATTAAGCCAATAGGCTTTTTACACCTGTGGGATAGCTCCTATATTATTGTTAAACATTTATAATAATGCAGGCTCAAAGGCCTCAGTCCTTGTGCTGGATGTTGTACAAACAGAGAGAAAGAGACAATATCTGCTGAGAGCAGCATAGACACTTGGATAAGAAGCATTCTTATTGGGAAATGTCACTTTCAAAGCCTCATATAACTCTTCCCCCTATTTTTATCTTCCCTTGACCAGTTTGTGTTGCCCATGTCCCCTTGACTCCACCAGTCTCCACAATCTTGCCTGCCCCTCTGTCAACTTCTTGACACAGTCACCTCTCAAAACCCCTTCTTCCATGTGATCCCTTGTGTAGGGTACAAACCTCTCTCAGTTCATTCCCAAGACCTGTACCCTGTCCACATTTGTTTGTCTTAAAGATCCACCTTTGCCATGCTGCTTGCAGTGAATCAAGTTGATTTGTATATAAATTGCCTATTATTGTTCCCGTTCCCCTAAACTCTTTCTACTTGTCTGTCCTTAGACTGTGAGTTCCTTGGAGCAGGGGCCATACTTCCTGTCCTATTTCACACTATCCTAAATAATCACTACATAATAATAATAGCACCTTCCAACTGGAGGTGTGCATGGCTTCGTGATTTGAAAAATCTGCCTCTGTGCTTGCATTTCAGAGCAGACACTGTCTAGTTCCTAAAAACTCACTAGTCCATTTTTCAAATTAGAAACTGGCCCTTTATCTTTGTTAGTAGGGTGACTGCTTGATGACTAAATGTATGGAAATGAGCTTCCTATGAGCTCTTGCAACAAATTAGTTATGGAACAAACTCTGGTTCCTTTGGAAGTCAGAAGCTACTGAGCAACCTATAATCAAGGTTCTCCTAATGCTGTTTTAAACAGACCCATTATCATAGTAGCATCTTCCCGAAAGCCTTCAGACTTCATTACCCCATTAGAAAAATTAACATATCTTAGCTGATAAGCTTCTGTACATTCAAAAATTTGCAATAATACTGATGCTGAAACTTCTCCAAAACCTGCTCTCTCATTAAAGGTGATTTGCACCATGAAGGAAATATATAAATAGAGAAACTATAATTAAAGTGCCACATTATCTTATTCTAAAGTTTAGAGTATCTTGAAACTAAATACACAGTATTATCATTAGAACTTTTACTGAGGCATTTTTCTGATTTCATTAGCATAGGTTAAATCTTTTTAACTAGTGAATTTCAAGGCTACATTTTGTATTTAAGTCTGTTATTCTGTTTAAATCAAGCTAGGAGAAATCTCTTCATGGGGCTGGATTGTCTTTGTTGTACAAAAAAATTTAGTAATTCCAAAATAGATAATGCAGAAGAAAATGGAAAAAAAAATTAGTGACAAAGTGGTGCCAGCTTATGCCAAAAGGTGAATTTGGAACATAGAATAGAAGATGAAAGAAGAAATGTACAAATGTCGGAGGAGCAGGGGAAATCGTGTCTTGTTTTTGCTGTCTTTTTGCTTGGGAGAACAACTATAACTCAGATAAAGCTCTTCTAATAATGATAAAATTGGGGCAAATGTACTGTTTCTTGAGCACAAGTTTAACAGCTGAAAAGAGTCATTATTTTATTTATATCTGGGTGTAGCGTTAAACCATGCTGGACAGTTCGATAGCTATGCCAAACCAGTTATAGGTGCCTGAAGGGCTCAGGCTAGTACAATACAGAATACTTAGTATGATACCACAGTGAGTCATGAGTCTTCATAGTTGGTGATGAGGTGGTTTTCTGAAGAGGGAGAATTGGAGGTCAAGAATATGCATGCTTTCAGAGGCTGCTCCGGGTGAGTGGGCGGCACAGAAGGTCAGAATCTGGGACAAAGGAGAGAAAGGAGTGACAACTGGCAGATCAGAGGGGTTGAAGGCAGAGGTGTATTAGGGACCCTTGTTATGAAGTACCTTAAAGGAGAAACTTAGGCTGAGATTTTCAAAAGTGACGTGGCTACTTTGCGTGCCTCAGTTTTTGGGAGCCTAATTTGAGTCCCCTTAAAGGGACTTGATATTCTGACAGCAGGTGCTCAGCACTTTCTGAAATTTAGGCTCCTTTAAGGCATTTCCAGTTGGGCACTGAAAACCTGAGAGCCCCAAAATCACTGTTTGCTTCTGGAATATCTTGGTGTCCACCTTTCTGTGGCAAAAGAGAGGCAGGCAGTGTCTTGATGCGGTCAGAATAGCAAGGAAGATAGATCACTTTGGCAGCAGCATAAGGTGTGGAAAAGGAACAGCCATTACTCTGGGAGGGCTACGTTACATCCAGGCACTTTCTTTTGAGGCTTTAAAAAAAAAAAAAGACAATTTTTTATTTTAGTAACAAATCAGGCAGCTCGCATTACAAATGCTGCACTGGTGCCTAAATTCTGACACTAATTACAGTCACCTCTTTACAGGTCATCTCCTGTAAATGCCCAAATGCCCCGAGTTTAACATTTAGAAGTATTCAGTAACTATCTGTGTCAGAACTTCTCATCCCTACTTCATGCACAGTAACTTTGGAGGGGTGGGAAACACTCACCATTGTGCGCTTCCTAAACTTTTCTCTGCTCAAATCCTGTATTGATTGGGCCTTTTAGAAGGAATTGCAACACACACATGAAATCCTACCCACTTGTAGCACTGAGAAATCCCACTGATAACTGGTGGATGGTTGAGTGCTTATGCTATTTAATGGATCCTGTCTAATTTGCTGTCTTGTTAGTCAATCAATGACTTTCTGTATGCCTTTAGAAAATTATACCTTGATAGATGTTACGCATGTTATATAATTTTATGGTTTCTGCTGATTGTGTATACCTTAGAAATGGTCAGAGGTAATCTAGATGCCATTATGTGGACTTAGCTTCCTGATATATTGGTCAAGCTGAATATAGGAACGGCAAGCTCACATTCATCAGGCTGAGATTCCAAAGCAGAGTGGGGAGACAGGTTTCCTTAGTACTAATGATCTGATACACACCATTTGTATCCAAACTGTCACTGCAAGGACACTGCTGGGAGTAAGAATGAAGTCAACTTGAAGCTCTGCTTCTGGCATTATCTGGCAAGCTTGCAAAACGCAACATCAAAAAATGTAATTACACCCTATTCACAGAGGTCTCATGAAAAATGTATTGAGTTAGATATTTACTCTGCTGCTAAGCCAAACTCTGACATTTGTCTTTATGATGAAATATGATATATGGGTATATGCCCACATGTATAGGTCTCTCTGTTTATTGTAATGTATACACATAGAGAAATGTGTAGGTCTGTGTGTGTATATACAGAATATTATTTCACTGACATAGCAAGGTGGTGACTAGACTTTGTGACTGCAATGGAACATTTTCATGATAATTTGCTAAGCTGAAACGCTCTGTAGCAAACCAACATGGTCATTTCTTAGATTAGATAAATATTATTTGAAGATCTCTTAAGCACCAGGGGATGTCTGCTATTTCCAGGGGCTAATCTTACTCCCCAGGATGAAATCCCTGCCTCGTTAAAGTCAATAGCAAAACCCCCGTTGCCTTCACTGGGACCAGGAGTTCACCCTCAGTGTTTTCCTCTTCTTCCTGACACAAAATGCATGCATTGATGAATACTTTTACTCTTCAACTTCCTGGATAGGGCCAAAGGCTTCACTCTGCTTTTGCAAATGGAGGGGCAAAATGCAGGAGATTCAGATTATGGAGGCTACATGAGAGGGAGGGTTGGCTGCGTGGCTTGCTCTTTCTTTTATCTACAGAGACATTCCTGTGCGGGCTTCTTTGCAGTTAGGGCTGGGAAGACCAAGAAAGAAGTCCTGCTCTGTGGCATTTCCCCCCCACACACACACACAATCAAACAAGAATTGTAGGACAGGGTAAGCCAGTTCCCCTACTGCTTGGGTGAAGCTACTCCACCTGAGGGAGTTTGGGCGATAGCAGCAGTCGTGGCGTCATGTGAGCACAACAAATCCAGGAGCCGTCAAGGAAACCTACTGAGGAAAAGACCTCTGTGGGGTTAGGCTTGGCTGTCAGGGGATAGCCTAAGAACAGCAGTTTTGGGGAAGCAGAACCCCCTTTGCCTGAGAGAATGGCTAGACAGAAAATCATTGGACTTCTGAGCCCTCCATGTGGGAATAATTTAGCCCATAGTTATTGATTACAGTTTCTATTGCCATAATGCTGAGAAGTCCCAATCCAGAACATAGGCATTGTACGTACACGTAAGACAGTCCCTTAACGCTTGTCCCCATTTTACACATAAATAATTGACATGCCCAAGGTCACGCTGGAAGACTTGTGACAGAGGTAAGAACTGAAACCAGACTTCCTCAGGCCAGTCCAACACCTTAACTATCTTTCCATTTTTCCTTCCTTCCCAGTATTTATAAGAGATATTGTCCTTGAAAAGCAAACCAAATCAGAAAAATAAGATCGTAGTGTGGGAATGAGAAAATGTCATTTGTCCTCTTTCATCACTTTGTTTTCCAAAGATCTAATTACTTCAGTGGCTTTCGATAAATGGCTGTCTCTTTTGTTATTCAACATAACTTACCTTATCAATTTAAGATGCTTTCTAAATACTTTTTCTTTTAATTAAAAAAAAATGCTTTTTTTAATTAATAAAAAAAAAGACAGCCAGGTCTTCTGCACCTATTTTTGAAATCTGTGCATGTTTGAATCCTAATAAAACGAAGCATTTTTAAATGTTCTAATGTCTTATGGTTGTTATATAAATATGAGGTACTAGCACCGTTCTTCCCAAAGTACACTAGAAGCTCTTCACAAATTTAAGATGACTTACAAGCTTCACATGGAGAGCTTCATCCAAAATTGAAATGTAGCTACCGAGGTAGTGAAATGTGGCTGTTTAAGAACACAGAGCAATTCTGCACAACCACTTATGGTGTTGCCAAACTCAAACATTCACAAACCAGGAATTAGCCTTCCTACCCTACCCAATCAAGCAATTGTTTCAAAATAATACATCCGGTGTTGTTTGTATTTGCCTTTTTTGCTTTCTGAGCCATTAGAGTAAAACTCGCTTCATAGTTTCAAACTTTTCTTTGCAACCATGAAGGCTAGAAACTTACGTTAAACAAAATGAAATCTGAGCTCCTCATGAAAGCTTGCTTCCGGCATTTGGGGATTTCACAAAGCCATCAGATATCACAAGACTCATGATAAAATTGCAAAAACTGGTGACACACTGAGGGCAGGGTGTGAAGAAAGCTATGGTATCCAGCTGGCATGGCAGGGGACAAGGAGGCAGACAGAATGTAATTACCCCCGCTATAATTTGACTGGGATACTGGGATTATCCCCATCATTGGGAGAACAGTGACACTGGGTTCTTATCCAAAGTGGCCAGGGCTTTGGTTTATTTTTCCACAGTAAAACCTGAGAGTTCCCTTGCTCCCTACACATGGCCCCAGTCCCGGGTGACTGGTTCTTTTGTGGGCGGCTTGTATTAGTTCTCCCTCAATGCCTAGTTCATTCCTAAACATGCCACCTGATGGCTGCCCAAAACAGTAATCTGTATAGTAAAGAAGAAAGAGTAGAGCTGAAGTTCACCAAGCGAAAGATTTAAATAACTGTAAAAAAGGCTGCTTGTTCTACTTATAAAAGCCCCATTTTTCAGAGTTCTTTAACAAGACATGGGCTTTGAATTATTTGATTAGAACAATGCCTGTAAGTTTACTGAGCAAAATTTAAAAAAAAAAAAAAAAGAGAGAGAGAGAGGAAAAAAAATCAAAAGAATGGATCGCATCACAAGTTCCACAAAGGAGAAATCAGCATGGTAAATGGCACTTGCAACACTGCACAAATACGTTTTGTGTATGTCTGCATACATAGCACATCAGCACTTCTGTAGTAGCTATGGTATTATATAGACAACTAGACAGGTGTAAATATGACTAACTAGGGATATGTTGGAATACAATTAGGTAAATATACTAACTGACCGGCTTAAATTGGGTAACTAATTACTTGTAAATCTTAAATTACTCTTAGAAATCTTTATTTGATGTCTTACTTCTTTGTTCAGTTAAGACACATTATTTTTTAAGATTGTGTTCGAATAAGCATCAGTTTGGAAGCCTCTCCAACAGGATACCAAGAAGGCAAATGATTGTGGTGTTTTGAATCCTTCCACGCTTACTACCCCTTAGGACTGATTGTGTCTACTCTTGATTTATACCAGAATCAGGTCAGATGTTGCTTTCTTCAATATGGTCTGATCGGTCTGGTCTGGCTTCAGGCTTACTTCTGGGTCCACCATGTCAGGAAAGTCTAACTATTTGGGAATAATCAATCACATCCCCTCTGGGGTGCTGAATAAACATTTATAGGAACAGAAATGGCTTTCTCCTGCATGAGTCCGGTATTGTTCCTAGTATCCCGTTGGGGCCCAATTCAGAGATCATTGGAAGGACTGCTGCTGATTTAAATGAGGGTGATGTGAGCACTAGGTATGTAATATCGGCAAAGCCGTAAAGGCTTAGCTGCTTTGGGAACACTGGTTTACATTAAGCAGTAAGTTCAGTGTTTCCAATTCTCTCTCTTTTTATCATGAGCCTTGTGATACTTGGGATTTTTCTTAAAGAACCACTCCTGGAGGCATGTGATTAGGGGAGGATCTCAGCTTTCATCTTAAAAGGAATTTTCTAGCCCTCCAGGTTGCTTGAGAGAAGCTTGAAAATGTGACCCGGTAAGGATACTTAGCTCTTCTATGGTGCTTTTCATTAGTAGATCTCAAAGCACTCTACAAAGGAGGCCAGTATCCTCATCCTGTTTACAGAGGGGGAAATTGAGGTATAAGAGCAGCCTGAAGGCAAAGAAAGCAAATAATACATTTGATCTTTAAAAAAAACAAAAAAACAAAAAAAAAAACTGATTTTTTGAGTACTAATTCATGACGTTTGAATGCTTAAGCTTGGCATTACTGTGCTGTACATTTTGCTTTTAAGTCCCTCCTCCTCTTTCCTCTTTTTTCACACCTCTGAAAATCTAATAAAATTAACACACTTCGTACCAGGTTCACCCAAGGTAGCTACAAAGCATGAAAACCTACACGAAGGCCTGGAAATGGGGCCATTCAGCCTGGTCTTACATTTTTCAAGACTAGTTTATGGAAATGTTGATTTAAGGATTCAATCCAATGCCCACTAAAGTCAGCTGAAGTCTTCCTGTTGGTGGATTTGGCCCTAAATGCAGCTGTTCTAATTGCTTTGAATCTTCACCTTGAAACAATACTTGTACATTTTCTGAAATTTCTTGAAGTATTAGTTCCTTGAGACAAGGCAGTTGTCCCAACATTATACCAGTAATGAAGTAGCTGTTTATCAGTACCACTAAAAATACTTTCTATGAGGGAGATTATAGAGACAATGAAGAAGAAAGAGAAATGGAACCTAAAAGAGACAGTAACAAAAGACATGTATCATGCATAAGCCCAGGACATGAGATGTTGCCTAAGTGCTGCCATTTTAGTGGAGCACTCAGATAATAAATATTTGAAGAAAAAATTTACATGGCAGAAAACTATATGAATGGAAACATTATCATTTCTCATGATAACTTTGGTGCCATGGAGATTATGATCAGACTCTAGTTTAAAGGGTTTGCAGACTTTTAACAGATCACAAGGAAAATCACACTTTGGGATGTAACTTTTATTCATTCAGTTCATTGACTACCGATACGCACATAGCTCCATTTATTACAAGCATCACGGTGCTGGTAGTAGCTGGTAGCCTGAGGTTATGAACAACGGGTCTCCAGACAATATAGAGAAGGTTGGCCTTACATAGCGCCAACCCAACCATCAAGTAATACTTCTTTAGATCTGAGTTATACATGATACTTTGAACAAAGACATGTGGGGCTTTTGTCAGCCTACTGCTTTTCAGTTTATGAAAGACACTTCAAAAAAGTTCTTTTTTTATTCCTATAGACATACTTTAGAACTATTCAAGGTGTCTTTTTTAAGACAGAAATACAATAGATGTGTATGTATATATAATACATACAATACCTGTCAAATCTTTGATTATTTAAAAGTTGCAAAAGATATGATTGTTCCCTTCCCCCGCCCCCATGAACTTTAGTCCATTGGAGTTGAAGTGAAACCACCAAACCCACTTTATTCTGAACTCTTGAAGCTATTGAATCAAGCATACTTCTAATTCTAACAGTAATTTGAGTTAAAAGTATTAAACACTTGTCTGTCTTCTCAAGTAACTACTCCCCCCATGAACTGTAGTATTCTGGGGGGTACAGTAAGAGGCAGTATTTAAGGTAGTCAGGTCCTTGCCCACTGAGGGCTTTGGAGATAAGGGTGGGATTTGGAATTAGACCCAGAACTGGTTTGGGAGCAAGCATGGTGTGGAGAGCATCAGTGTAATTTGTTCTCCTCTGTATAGACCCAGTTGAAGCTTCAATGTCAGCCCAAAGTAGAGAGGTTTGCAGTAGTCAGTCTTCATAGTAACAAGTCATGGATCCCTGGGGCCGAGTCTTTATCTGTGAGGCATAAGCACAATCCTCTTGCCATCTGGAAAGGGAAACAGACATTTCTGTCCACTACCACATCCTGAACATTCAGGTGTACGGTTGAAGAGAGTGTGAATCCCAAACAGTGCACTTCTTTGACAATCGCTGACCAAGCATTTGACTGCTGTAGGTTCTGTTGGATCTTAGCAATGCCCTACCCACATGACTCTTCCTATTTTACTTGAGTTAGGAGGGGGGCCAGCTATTTTTTTGTCTTCTAGACATTGGAGTTGTTGGGTATCTGCACTGCCAACTTCAGATAAAAATGAGATGTATATGCAAGTATGTCATTTGTATATTCTTAAGACTTTATCCCATGATATCTGATTCCTTATGGAAAAATTCTGTGGAATTTAATAAAACCAATAAAATTCCATAGAAATTACTGAAGAGATAATTTAGTAAAAAAAAAAAATGTTTCTGCAGGTGTTTTTAACCAGCCTAGAGGAAGGTCCAAAAAACCTGAAGAAATCTTGAACTTTTCAATAAAGGCTATTGGTTGAATGTAGAAATTGAAAAGGAGAAGGGAAAATACTAAGTTCTGTGGGATTTCCCAGGTGAAGGCTCTCAATCAGGAGGAGCAGCTGTCCTGCATGACCCTCTAAATCTTGTCTGAGAGGAACCAGCTGAGTACAGTTCCACAACCCCCTGTTATTTCGCACAGATGGGTTAACAGCACTTCCTGGATGAGTCTGTAGAAGGTAGCTGGTAGTTCCAATAGAATCACAATGCATGTTGTATTGTCTGTAGCTATGAAGAAGGCATCCCACCAATGTGATTACAGCTGTCCCTGATCTATAGCCAAGTCTGAAACCTGACTGAGAAGGTTCCAGGATATTGGCAAAAGTTTTCTGCTGTAAGAGGTGACCTTCTCAAGGACCTTGCCCAGAGAGGGAAAACTTAAAACCAGGCAGCAGCTAGCAAAATCAATGGGGTGCATCCACAAATCTGGAGTCAGCCATTCTATTCCCTTGCCTCCATCAGCCATGAGGGGAAAAGGATGTGACTCGTATAGTGGCAGGAATAGCCTTTAATGCTTCCTGATAGGCACAATGCTAGATAAGCAGTGTGGAATGAGCGCTGCTGTTTATAAAAGACACTTCTGGATTTTGTTGACTTTTTTTCAGTGAACAAAATGACAATGTTTAATGACCATTATGGCAGTGAGATTGCTCTCCATTAATGCAGCTTGTAACTATATGTCATGCTAGTGGCAGCATCGAGCTATAGACTATATGTTTTCATTTATGCTAAGTATTAGATTTTTAATAATGCAATGCTCTTTATATACATATCAACTCATATTAAAAATCTGCACTAAAGGTTATTACAGTTGTAAGTTAATATGATGAAATAGTACTAGTGCAATTATTCACGATAACAATGATTATAGAAATGAAGAAAATGCTCATTGAAAATTGATTACAAGTCTGGTAAAAGCAATATTGCTCATAGTGCTATTTAATAGTGCTCAATTGCTTTGCATTTCTGCTTACACTGAAATCAATGGCCTTGTCCATTCTGGATGATGATGATTTTATTTATTCATATAAATACAATATATGTTAATAAATGTAATATCCAGATACATCCAAAACTGGCTTGTCTTTGCGAATGTGAATTAATTTATTTATAACCTCAATTGAAGTAGATCAACATCCAGGCCAAGCTTGTCTCTCTCCCTTTATTAAGAGACAAGGATCACTTTCATCCAATAATATTTATGTTGATAGAATGGAAATCACATAGTGTTGTGGAGCTCATATCACTGGATTATTTGCTATGCCACTAATGTCTTCAGCAGTGCAGCAGGCTAACCCTTTTGAAATCAGTCAATACCTTTATTAAATAGTAACATTTATTTTTTGAGTGCTTTTATAAAATCCACAATAGTTGATGAAAGCAGATTAAAGTAGCATGGAATTAGTGTGGCTTACATCTCTTTATGTTTTGTGAGCAATACTATTGTTGATCTCTAGATCTGATTCTGAACCCTGACAAAGTAGGCCAAAGTTTTTCATCTTAGTTTTGTAAATACAAATGTTTTTAACTTACTTACTTTATTCTCACCACATGAACAACAAATCTACCATATGTATAATATTTGTGTATGAAATGACCCCGTAACTTTTTCTCTAAGCAGTAACCAAAAATGAATAACTCTTCTATAAACTGACTACAACCTCAGCTGAAACTTCTCATTATATGGGGGAGGGTGGCATGGTAAGAGGAAACATTCCGTGGGGGCAGGTTATCCCACGACTGTCTAATGAATGTGCTTTTCCTCAGAAGCAACTGGTACTGGCCACTGTTGGAAACAGATTAGATGGACCACTAGTCTGATCCAGCAAGACAATTCCTATGTGACTATATGTTACCCAGTCCAGAGTTTAAAGAAGACCCCTTTCTGTCTGTGAATCTGATAAGATCCAAGTTTATAGATCCAGTCAGATGAGTATATTACAGGATCATTCAATTATTTTTATGGTAATACCCATAATGTAGTAGGTACTTTCTGAACAGGAAAGATGAGACAGATAAGAGTTAGCAGTGAGGAAGGGATATAAAGGTAGAGTTTTCAGAGAGATACTAGGCCACCTCTTAGTCAAATAGGGTTACTTTTTCCTCCCTCTCATGTCAGTATAAGTCAAATGGATTTCCCATAGGCAGCATATCAGAAGAAGTTCTTCAGGAGGGATGTGAGTAAGGAGAGAGGAGTGGCCTAACAGATGAGCTTAGGAAGGGGGTTTCTTGCATATGAGCAAGAAGGGGTGGAGACATTTAGGTTAGAATTGGACAAAAGGGTGATAAGGTTGGCATCATTGGTAGAGAGGAGGGCATGACAGCAAAATGAGACAAGGGCCGATCAGTAGGAGAGGCAGAGTTATTAAAGTGATTTTGATGTGTTAGTAGAGGAAGAGCAAGTGGAGATCTTCAAAAAGCATTACATGGTCTAAACAGTGGCCAAAGAATGGAATTTTTGTGGCCGCACTCTGTATTTGGAGGCAGGGCAGAGACAATTTGTTTGTTTGGGAGGCAGGCCAGCAAGGAGTAGGCGGCAGTAATCAAAGGAAAATGATGAAATGCTGAATGAGATGAATGGATCCTAGTATTCTGGTGGAAGAAGTGACAGGATTTGGAAATGTCCTGGATAAAAGGAGCAAAAGAGAGGGGAGAAGTCAGAACGCCAAGTGAGGCTCTGATCAGTTGTGCACTAGGGAAGGCTGTTTCATTATTGCTGAGACAAGACGTGTGTTTGGGACTTGGTCCCTGTTCCATAAGACGACTGCTTGCCTGAAGGATGGACTGTCTGGCTGGGGACAGGCAGATGTTCTCTTCCCCTCCCTTGGCTCATATGGAAACTGTATAGACATTTTGGCGTATTCGAATCATTTTACATGTGAGTGTCTATATTGCCTGCACTAGCACTTCATCCTTTAAAATGACCGCTAAGTTGAGTTTGGGCATGTGAGAATGAAATGAGTTCTAGCAAGGAAATTTCTAAAGGGTATGTCAAGTGGTAAAAAAAAAAAATTGTTTACTGTGAGGATTAAAACTGTGCTGTCAAATCACTGAAGTGTATGGATTGTTTGCTGTCATGCCAGAATTAAAATAAAATAAAACCATTGTCTTTTCAGATGAGATAATGAGCAAAACAATCTGTAGTTCCTAGAAAGCTCAGCTAGCAGTGTTGCCAGAAACAGGCAAGAGGCATTCATTAGGTTTTTTTTCTTCCCTATTTTCAGTCTAGATGTGAAGGTAGTTCTTGCATTGATACTGTAATTTCTTCTATTATTGTGTCCTCTTCTTTATTCTCCCGATGGTTCAGTCAAACGGCATTCAGCAAGACTATAATTCTTTCATGGGGGGAAAAAGGCTGGTACCTTAACTTGCTGACATTGTTTAGTATCCTGCTGCTAGATCTGCCGTTCTGAGAAGGGCAAGCGAATGCTAAAGAAGACTTAATCTGAACCACACTTCAAGCAATCTTACAGTTTGTGTAGAGGGTGACATCTGTGTCCCCTTCATGGTCTACCAAGGGCACCCACTTTAGGCTTCCAGTCGTCATCTCTCTTGGGCAGAAACCCATGTCTCACTCCCTCCTGACTGTGTTTTAAAGGCTACACAGTTCCCTAGATTACACTGTGATATCCCCTGCAAACAGACTGCCTAAACAGGCCAGCACCTGTGCTTTGCTTTCTCTTGGAAGGCAGTGACTGGTGTATTTCCCACAGGTATGTTACCACGCAGCTCTTTCTGAGCAAATACATTTATTCTGAAGATAAAAGCATGAGAGAGAAAATATATTTTAAAAAGTTCCCATTTGTATGCTAAAAGAGGTCAACTCTCAATCTTATGGGACCCTAGCAGGTCAAATCCTTCATCCCCTCTACAAGTATTGCCCCCTCCCTCTTGGACAGAAGTTCTTGTCCATTTGCTGGATCAGAAAGGATGCCCTGACTCAGTTTAATCTCAGGGTATTTATCCAACAGTTCTTCTTTTGTCTGTTGGCCTCTGGAGCGTCCCCAGGAGGTGGTACCTCTAGAGTGGCGGCGTACAACCTGGCTGATTTGCCTTGATCACCATCCACTGTTTTTAGTTCCTGGAGGAGCTGTGGTAGCCCTCTGCCATCGAGTAGAACACAATCATATATAAACCATTCATTTAAAACAATGGACCCTAAAGATACTGCATCCCCACGCAGTATCTGTCACCTCTTCACCCTAGAGAGATTACATACAATTCTAACCTACAATACATAAACATAATACAGTAAGTTCTTTCAAGGCTATTGCGGGTAATTGCCATATCTGTCACACTCTGATCTTGGTCTGGAGCTAAGGTCTTGGAGCTAAATGTTCCTTGATTGAAATGTGGAGATCCCAACTGCATAGCCCTGAGTTGCACTTAATCTCAAAGTGCAAAACTAGTATAATGTTGCGATAAACCCAAATCAAAAGCCCGTATCTGATATGCCTGAGTATTCAGGCACGTGTGGATTCTGAACCCAGATCTAGAATGACATGTTGCAGCTGGGTCTTTCCTTTATAATTGTCCAACATTCAAACATCCCTTAGCTTTAGGCTAATCAGAATCTTGATTGAATTGTTAAGTTCCTGCCCTTTTCTAGTATAATTACATCTTAAGAGGTGAAATCATTTTTCATCTTCATTGGCTGATTTGCCTATAGATATTTAGGTACAGCTTCTACTTGACACCAGTGTACCAGCCAAGTATAAAGGACAGAATTGGGTCCCATATATTTACAATTTCATAAAAACTCCATCTACATATCAGATTATGCTTTCTGTATTTGAACAGACACAAAAGAGAATGAGCACACTGTAAAAGATTGGGGAGGGGGGTCAAAAACAAAATTTCAATTTTTGGCAACCAAACCCTCAAAATGTTCTAAAACATTTAGGTTTTAACAACCAAAAAAACCATATTTTTTATTTAACCAAAAACTGTTTTAAATTACATGTTTTAGATATTTCCCATTCATATTTCCATTTTTTTGTGGGGGAAAGCCATTTTAATCAAAATTTCAACCAGTGCTTCCTGCCAGACACTTGCTGTGTGATTATTTGCAAGTCAGTTAAGCTGCGTGTTTTAGTTTTCTGTACATTTATTCTTTGAGGGTCATGTTTTCAGCCTTCTGGGTGTCTTTCTTCATTGCAGAGTTAACCCAAGTTACTTCTCTCAAGTTAGCTTAGTTTGAATGAGAGCAAAGTAATCCTGCAAGTTGCTTTGTTTGCTCCACACTGGTACTGCATTTACTCGGTTGGCACTAAGACTTCTGGAGGCACATCCCATGGTCCTTTGCACTGCAGTAAACAGATCAGCTGTATGAATTCTTTCCCAGTGAATTGTGGGAGAACTTGTCTGTCCTCTCTGAGCACTTGGGAGGGCAATTGTCAGAAGGCACTGAAGGACTAGTGGCATTCAAGCGGAACTAGCCTGTGATCTCACTATAAAGTGCTTGTGTTGGCAGCTAATGAGTTGTGCTAACTCAGGCTTTAGCTTTTATCCCCAATGGGTCAGCCAATTCCAGCTAAAAGCACTGTCACACTTGAGTTTTTGTGTGCAGATAGAATTCAAGTCAGGGACAATGCTCTAGGAATAACTCAAATTAATTTTGTGGTCACTTTTTTATATGCCCAAAAATACACCAGTCATTTATACACACAGCTGGGTGCCTGGACACCTGGGTTTGGGCAAATAAATGACTTCTTATATATGGAAAAATGTGTGTAAAAAGACCTAGGAGGAAAAAGTAGTCCTAGATAACATATGCTCTGTACTTCCTTTTTATTTTTATTTGGTCTTACCTTATTGGGGCTATACTGCAGTCATGGTAATACCAAGTGTTTGGTCCATCCTCCAGTAAGTGTATGCTCTTCTTCCTGTTTTCAACAAGAGCTTATATTCATGAACCATTTCTGATTAATATTAACATTATGTTTTAGACTCCTGGTTCAGATTACAGAAGAGACCTTTAAATGTATCTTGACTGCATTGTCTGCATACTTAAGTACCTCCACACATTTCAAAAGGATAAGCAAACCAAAAAAGAGGAGGGCACCCACCCAGGGCTCAAGAAATTACCTCTGAAGAGACTGCATAAAACAGATGGAGGGAAGGATAGCTCAGTGGTTTGGGCATTGGCCTGCTAAACCCAGAGTTGTGAGTTCAATCCTTGAGGGGGACATTTAGGGATCAAAATCAGTACTTGGTCCTGCTAGTGAAGGCAGGGGACTGGACTCAATGACCTTTTAAGGTCTCTTCCAGCTCTATGAGATAGGTATAGCTCCTTTAAAAAAAAAAAAAAAAAAAAAGACATGGCACTAGGCAATACCACATGAAATGAAATAAACCCAGAATGAATCCTTTTAATCAAATAAAGATTAGAGTAGTAAGATCCAAATATAGCTTTCTTTTTTTAAACTGGAAGAAATGTGTTCCCAAATCATAATCTTTTGACAGCTATTCACACATGTATGCTCATTTGCAATTAGCATAGGAGAAAAGGGCAGGTGTACAATTTCACCTGTAAGCAGTTAAACATGTGACAAGTCAAAGAAAAAGAATGATCTGCCAGTAACCTGAACACATTAGTTCACTGTCAAGGCTTGAACGTTCTTGGAAACCTCTTGTGGAATAGACTTTCAAAGTCACATTTATTTCTCTCTTTGTCCTCGCAAGTTGTGCATTAATTTCAGAAAAGAGTGACAGGTTGAAAATGACTGGATTATGTGAAGAGTTTTTAAAATAACAGTAAAGTTATGCAGTGTTGTTGTAGCTGTGTTGGTCCCAGGATATTAGAGACACGGGGGGTGAGGTAATAGCTTTTTATTGCACCAACTTCTGAAGTTATTGTGAAGCTTGTTCTAAATGGTTTAGAAGTGAATATTCTCTTTAATTTATCCAATAATTAATCCAAGATGGATTCAAAGGGCCAAAGCCTCAGCAGGTGTATAATGGTGTAACTCTACTGACACCAGTTGATGTCTTTCACTGATGGCAGTGGAGCTGAGAAGCTGGCCCAAAATGCTTCACTCAGCTCCCATTGTCTGTGAATGGCGAACCGCGGCCACTGGGAGCTGCGGGCGGCTGTGCCTGCGGATGGTCAATGTAAACAAACTGTCTCGCAGCTCACCAGCAGATTACCCTGATGGACCATGTGCGGGCTGCAGGTTGCCCATCACTGCTTCAGAGCTTTTTAAGGCTAAAAAGGACCATCATGATCATTCTGCCTGACCACCTGTAGAACAGACACAGCCCAGAACTTTTAAATCTCATAATATCTCATGTGTTTAAGAATATTAACATTGAACCTAGGCACACGATATAGTGAATGGTTAAAATATATATATTGCGTGCGATAAGCTGCTTTTTGTACACCGAATAATAAGGGTCGGATCCAAAGTCTGTTGAAGTCAATGTAAAGATTCCTATGGACTTCAGGGGGCTCTGGCTCAGGCCCTATGTTTCTAAGGTTTGTCTAAACACAAGTATTTTCAGGTGCAAAGACTGTTCATTCACTAGTAATTTCTAATAAATTAACTTTTAAGATGGTTGTTTAAGAAATACCTTAAGGTTCTTAATAAGACATTATAAAAGTCCATTGTGTTTCCTTTTCTTCTAAAGGGAATTTGAGACCTGTTTGATCCCCAAGTTATATTGTATTATTGACAATGATTTACTTTTTTAACAACAAACAAACTAAACACAAATCACCATATTTGAGAGCAGATCAAAAGAGTTGGGTTACTCTGCAGAATGAAGATTTGATAAGATAAATGCAAACAAAGAAGTGCTTGGCAAGTAAAATAATAAGATTTTAGACTTTTACAAAATGGAGTCTGGTGCCAAATAAAGATAAAGGGTCAGATCCTAAGTATAAATTGGCATAGTTGCATTGAGGTCAATAGAATTATGCTGATTTACACCAGCTGAGTATCTATAGAAAAAAATTCCAAGTCTGAAGATATGAAGATTGGTGCAAAGAGCATACGGGATATATTGTTTTAATGACTGTGTTAAATACTAGAAATCCATGAAGGGCCTTCCTAATAGGTATGTTTGGTTTCCAAGAGGTTGCTCATTGATGAGCTATAGGAACATCTGCACCAGCTATATGGTTCATGAAATCTTTGTTTCATTGAGCTGAAAATAATATGCCTACTCTCTTGCCAGTGTCCGTTACGTCTTAATTAATCAATGTATTCATACATTATCTTCCTAAATATATACTGCAGACCAAACCTACCGTCTTGTAGAAAATCACATGATCCAAAATCAATACACTTAACAGCCCAGGAAAATATATAGCAAAATTCTGTGAATTTCATACTACATATTCTTAAAGTGCAGTAGTAGTTTTATTTCTCTCATCCCCATGAAAAAAAAATCCTAAGTGATGTTGATGATTCAGGATTCTTCCCTCTAATCTAGTATTGAACTAATGCTCCAGGATGGTGTTAAAGGTCATTAGATAACTAGAGGTGCTGACCTTCAGACAGAACATCATTAACTTATGGTCATTAAAGATCCCATGGTACTTTTTTTGCAAAAGTAGGGTTGTTAACCTTGGAGACTTGGCCAAATTCCAACTTGTGTAATTGCATTCTGCCTAACTAAAATTCCACTGCTTAATTTCAACTGGATGAGGTATTCTTCATGTCCTACCCTTAAGTGTTGAGTAGTGTTGCTATTTGCTACATGTCAACCCAGAAGTGGCTGCATTTCAGAATTTTTGTGAGGTGCCTTGTAATTCTTCTGGATTAAAGGTGCTGTATGCTAGAAATGTACGTTTTTATCAGTGCAGAAACTGGCAGGATTTGAAACCAAAACTTTACATTATCCACAGTCTTGGTCTGATTTTTGAGAGGTGTTGAGCACCTATAAGGCACAATCACATCAATTAGGCTTTGCACATGCCCAGTACCCCTGGGCATGTGTTTATTTAATAGAGCCCTATTCTAAAAAGAAATCTGACAAAAAAGGGAAACCTCAGAAGCAAAGGAACTAACATAATCTAACTATGGATCTATAGCAGGTCTTCGAGGGAGATTGATACTGTGGGTCACACACAGAATTAGTTATGCAGTGCTGAGAATGCCGTTATCAATGCTGTATTCGCAACACTGCATAACTAATTCTGTGCCTGACCCACAGTATCAGTCTCCCTCAAAGGCTTATTATTGATCCACAGTTAGATTATGTTTAGTCCGCATTATGAAGTATGAAATTAAACGTGTCATCCTTGCAGTGCTGATTCATCTGAAATAAAACTTCATACTCAATCAAGGGAAGACCTCCTTTTGTTTGTTAGAATCTATATGGGGATGTTTGAGTGTATTGTAGTCTAAATGCAACGGTGATTGTTTTCCAAGCAAACCCTATATTTTTTGAAAGAACAGCTCAACCCATACATCAAAGAATGTGCACTTCAAAGTGGTTTATCTGTGTCGATAAGGCTATGTGATACAGGAATTAGGAAAGGAATAAAGCTGGAATTAGTACTAAATCCATAGTAATATTCTGCTGTGAGATACCTCGACCTGTAGTTCTTTTCAAGTCATACTGTGTGCACTGCAAGCCTGTATGTGCTTGTAATAAAATATTAAGGAAAGTTTCAAGTAGCTGAAGGAAAAGTTCAGGTATTTATTGTTCTCCAAAGTGGTATTATCTATAGCAAGAGTCAAAAATTGCCTGTTTCTCAGATAAGTAAAAAGATTATTCAAAGGTAAAATTTCCTCAGCATCTACACTTTGATCCAAGGCTGAAGTCAATGGAATGATTCCCATGAACTTTTAAAGTCTGTAGAGTAGGAAAATTGAACTGCTCCATACTGTCTTACCTACAACTTTCTCCAGATAATTGTTTTTATTTTAAATTTTATTTTATTCACAAAAGAGTCTCAGACTTTTATATTAACCCACCAGATAGTTTACCTGCTTTTTACCTGATTTCATGTTCCCTCTTCATGTAAACATACTCTGTTTTGCATCTAATGTATAAATTCTGACTTCAGAAGACTTAGATGGAGCCTAGTAAATCTCCTGTCTGCTAAAGTGGCACAGTAACTTTCCAGAAAGTATTGTTATGTTGGAAGATCACAAATCTCCAAATAAGCAATCTTCTTCCTACGAGGTGTTAGCCAACTCCACAGTAATCCTTGTAGACTAAGGCATTCATAGCTGATATCTTCAGAATATATTCACGGCTACTATATAGTCCTCTCTTTTTATTTTTTTATTTCTGAAGATCTTTTAGGAACCCAAATCCTGCCTCCCTTTTGATCTTGGCTAGCCTCTTGGTTGAGTACTGGAGTCCTTTATTATTATTATTTATTATAAAGTAAACAATTAAACTTCATAGTGGTCATCATGAGGTCAACATCTCCTAAAAAAATGTTGAGCAAGATCACTGGATCCCTCCAAGTTATGCTTGACCCAGGGTACAGGGGAAATGTTGTGTCTATGCTCTTCCTGGGGTCAACGGGGGTCCTTGGCCCTAAGTATAACTTAGAGCAGCCTAAAGGCAATTGCAAGATGCCCTGTCAAGAACAATCCCCCCAGAGACAGTTCCAGTGCAAGGGATTGCTGGAGTGCACTCCAGTCATGCTCCATCCCTTCTTTGCCGCATCCCTGGCCTGCCTCCTGAGCAATGCAAAGCAGAGTGTATGGCCCATTATTTTATATGTCCCCTTGGTTTGTATAGTGGAAAATCTTACTTGACTCCTAGAATAGAGAATAAAATCTCTGCTGGGTGACCCTCCCAGCAACCTATCTGGGGCACCTATCCACCATCCTGCCTGCTCACAAGAATGAAGCAGACAAGGAGAGGCAGCTCCCAGCAGAGAAGAGGAAAAAACTCATCAGCATCCTAAAACACAAACTGCTGCCTAACTATAAATTTGTTTTCAGATGTTCAAATATATATATGTACAGCAGGTCAGATTTTATTCAAACTGAAACCCCTTTAATTAATGAGATGACTTTCCTACTCTGCTGTGGAAAAATATAGAATCCACTTTTCTCACTTCTGCAAATTGCTAAAATTTAGCCCATGAGAATTATTTGTTCTCTTATGTTCATAATTCTCTTGAACCACAGAAGACTGAATGATAAATAGTTATTTAAAAAATATTGTAATTAACTCTTGCTCTTAGCCCTCTTAGTAGCCACTTGTATTCAAGGGAGAGGACTGAGAATTCAAAATTGCTTATCCTAGCAGCACTGCAAAAATAGACTGGATGTATTTGCTATAAATAATCTCTTTAAATTGCTGGCATTGTACTGGATTACTGTAAAAATGAGAATTTCTATAATAGCTTACATTGATGTTACTTTGGTAATATAGTAGTTATAAAAGATGAAGTTGTCTGGTGTTTTTTGTGGCTTAAAACAGATTAAGAAAGACATTCAAGGAGCTGAGTATCTGTCCAAATTCCTAGACTAGCTAACAGAGCTTCTACCAGAGCTGATAATGGAATCCCTGATATTATTTGTCCTTTGGAGAATCTGTTATCCATGCATTTTAATTAAATAGCCTAGATTTTCTGGCCTTTGTGACAGCCATGGGCTTTTCCTAGATAGTGTCCAATCACACCTATGCAGCTAAAGGTACACTAGACCTTAGATAACACACCACTCTCCTAGGAAGACCATTACCTCCTCAAATCAACCTGTTCATCTAAACATCTACATTATTTCATCACCAGAAGCTCTTGCTCCCAAAAACCTTTCAGGAGATCTTGAAGATCCTGTCCCTAAAGAGGGTGGGTGATTCAGTAGTTAAGCTGTTAGCCTGGAACTCAAGAGGTTTGGGTTCGATCCCCTGCTCTGCCACAGATGTCCTGTGTGACCTTGGACTTAGTCTCTCTGTGCCTCAGTTCCCATCTGTAAAATGGGGATAATAATATTTCCCTACCTCACAGCAATGGTGTGTGCATAAATATTATAACAAACAGGACTCAGCTACTACAGTAATAAGAGGCAATATAAGTACTAGAAAAGTAGCAACCCAAAAGACAAAGGCGTTAATAAACTAGCAAGCCATTGCGAGTGACTAGTTCACAGACCAGCACAACAAATCAGACATCACCACCATGAAGAGCACAAGCCAACACATCTGCATGAATGGGTTTTGAACTAATCACCAAAACAGGCATTCCTTTAGAAGATGCCTTCTGTCTCACCATCTGGAAAACTGACCCTTGTCCCCCGGTAGGTGAAGTTTAGGGAGGATCACCTGCCTTCTCGTCCTGTAAAGGAGGCAAGCGGCCAACTACACTAAAGAATGCCACTGCTTAAGACACTGATACTTAGGACCAAGTACCGCACAATTTCTGGTCTCTTTATGATGGGTAGGCAACCTATGGCACGCGTGCCAAAGGTGGCACGTGAGCTTATTTTCAGTGGCACTCACACTGCCCGGGTCCTGGCCACTGGTCCAGGGGGATCTGCATTTTAATTTAATTTTAAATTAAGCTTCTTAAACATTTTAAAACCCTTATTTACTTTACATACAGCAATAGTTTAGTTATATATTATAGACTTATAGAAAGAGACCTTCTAAAAACATTAAAATGTATTACTGGCACACAAAACCTTAAATTAGAGTGAATAAATGAAGACTCGACACATCACTTCTGAAAGGTTGCCAGCCCCTGCTTTATGACAAGATCATTAATAAAATGGTGCCATCCAGGTTCCAGTGGCACCTGTTCTCTGTGGTCAGAGACAATAAGGTTTCAGATCAGGACACAGCCTTACTGATGTTTGGTATTCTGGCCTTCCACAGGAAATTCATTCCTACGTTGATATTGCTAGCTCCCTCTGGCTTTTGGCAGTGCTGATCACCTAGGACTGATGACTAGCATACAGGCGTATGGGGTGGTGGGGAGGATCACTCATCTGGATGTACTGATTCTTGTTAGATGCAGCTCAGCTAGCCCTGATGGGCACTCAGTCTGAGTCTTTCTAAACAATAGCTTAATTCCTTAAAATCTGCGCAAATGAGCTGAGCAATCCACTAACAACCCCAGAGTACCGGGGTACGTGTGTGTGGCACAGTATTAGCAATAGCATGTATGAAAAAACTATCTCTTCACTCTTTGAGCCTGTGCAATTCAGGCAGGGTATAGAAAATATAAATTATAAGTACAGCTAAGAGGATTTGAAGAAATAAACCTGCAACTAACATTTAGTGCTGAATATCTGAGCTGTTAGATGGTGATTGGTGGTTTACTATATCATCCTCTCCAAAGAGACAGTGCTACCATTAAATTTTGCACTGGATCAATTAAAGAGGAAGCCTGATCCCTGTTCAGATGTTGATAATCTATAGCTTAAAGAATACTGTTGGATTTAAAGGATGATGGCAACCAGTGAGATTAAGGTATCAAACAGAGAAAGGGAGAATATTAGGAAGTGTTGTTGGTCTTTTAATCAATGTGCACCAGTGGTGAAACATTGCATAGACTATGGGACAATGTCTACCAAAATTATAGTTGTCACCATACACACACTGCCTGTTCCAACAAATAAATAAATAAATAAAGCATTTTATGTTATCAAAGGTGTTTCAAGAATAACACATTGATTGTCCTCAAGACTCTGGGTTCTCCTGCCAAAACAGTAGAGATAGGACGTGAATACTACAGGAAACTGAATGTCTCCTTAAAGGACTCCTATCATTTTCCTATGTATTAATGATACCCTTGATGTGATCAAAAGTTCAGCCTGCCTTGGCAATTTAGATCTTATAAGTGGATATTGGTAGTTATAAGAAATAACTGCTTGAGAAAGGAAAGTATTTATGACCTGGCAAGCATTGTTGCAGTTTATTGTAATGTCTTTCAGGTCCCTTTTCGACCGGGCTTTTTGGTCAAAAAACAGACACCTGGCAACCCTAGGCAAAGCAGCAATGTAGGCAGGACATGAACATCAAACTTGTGGCCGGTAGCAGTAGCAGGCAGTCAGATAGACTCTTTGTTACTTATTAACTTGGCTACTGGTTTTTCATCCAGATGCAATCAGCATATTGAAAGGTGTTTCTTTAATCCCAATGGCAGGAAATCACATACTGTACTTCAGAAAGTAATGGCCTTGTCATATGCTCCTTGTATATAATTCATAGCAAACCTAGAAGGAACTGGTGAATTGGACAATTGTAAATTTTACCTCATGAAAAATCTGTTACTGTGCAATGGGTGTAGTAAATGACAAAAGTAGGTTTTTATCTTACAAACAATCATTTTCTGCAAAGATGCTGAATTAGCAGGTTGGGTAACTGCAAAAAGTTAGTTAGAGTGCAAGACCGTGTGATGGCTCAGCTGTCAGTGAGACCCCCGTAGATCCAACAGCACTTCAGAGACTACAGTTTGATCCAAGTCATCATTGCCTAGGTTGGGATTTGCAACTTAAATCAGTTAGCAATAGGTGTTTGTGAAGAACCATTAAACCGTTAAACAGCTGCACACCAGGGACCCAGTTGCAAGCACCATCATGCTTTGGCTGCAAGGAAGCTCTGAGCCACTTGTCAATTGAGCTGCTACTTCATCTATGGGCTGAGAGACTAAGGGTGTTAAAACATTAACATAGGACCAGGAGATGAGTTGGAAAGTGAGGTAAATACATCTGGATGATCTGAGAGGGTTAAGAAATATCCTATTTTTGTTAACACTGGATATGGTTGTACTTGTCTCTGCTATATGCAGTAGTCTGGTACATTAACAGAGCACTGTCCTTCATTGCAAGCTTAGCAGCTGGAACAGGACCATGAAACTGGCAAAGGTCTTGCTAGTTTTAAAATGCAGATTAATAACGGATTGTCAAAGCAAGGATGGCTTTCTAATCCTGTAAGAGACCTGTCTAGAGCTAATGATACTCAGGGGCCATGGTACCTGCTCTTTTCAACTCCCTGCATTAGCTCTTTCTTTAACTACCTGTGGTGCTTAAGCAATTGGGAGAGAAACATCTGAACTTGTTAACAAAGCGACTAACTTACATGTATTGCATTAATTATATACTGAAAAGAGCATCTGGTGGAGATGTGCACAGACCTTCAGCTTTAACTGTAATCCTCTCTGATGCCCTCCACAGCTGCATTGCTGCCCCTCAGTCCTTTCTGACATTTTCCTAGACTTTCTACGTATAAATACTTAATTTAGCATATTTCATTGTTAATGATGTTCTGACAGTAGTGTCTGAAAGTAGAGGAAGGATTCTACTATACTACAAAGCAAGACCCTATGCAATCTTCTTACATCTATCGTTATCTTGGAATTGGGCAGCTAGCCCAGGTTCAGACAACTGGGAATTTGTGTACTGTCCAGATTTGAGACAGCCCAGTGGTTCTCGAAGAAGGTTCTGCAGGAGCCTTCAAACAAAAGAGAAACATGTAGAAGACAAGAAACAAAGTTGTTTAAATTCTTCTAGTTATTGTCTGTGTTCTTTTACTACTATGATAGAAGAGGCAATGTTATTCATTTACAGTGGAGGACTGGGACTCGGGGGACCAAGATTCTATTCCAGACTCTTTCACGGACTCTCTGCCTCATTTTCTTTTTCTGTAATGTTGTGAATCAGTCTTTCCCTCTGAAGATCTTAAAGTATCTGCCCAAAAGGCATGGGTTGGGAATATTTACCCTGATCCTTAGAGCTGAATGTCGTGTGCTGAGCAAACACAACTCACTTCTCAGGACCAGGCCCATTAGGCCCTACACCTTGTCATTTATTACTGTATATTTACAGAGATCAAGACTTTGCAGAAAGCTTCCCCACCCCCTTTTTGAAGTTTCTATTTTTATTCCTCAGCTACGTGGTGGAAGATGCTCCAAAAGTCCCTTCCTCTGCTTAAACCAATCAGAAATCAGCTATCATTATTTTACCCTTAATACACACACATGGACCGTTCATTAAATAAAGTACTATGCAAACTCCCACTAAAGCATTCATTGCAAGCATATCTGTGAAACACAGAGTGGATGTGAAATGAGGCACACACTGTGGGGTAGACTTAAGTGTTCATGTGACTGCCATTAAATGAACAATCATGTTTGTGAGGATTTGCATAAACCAAACCACACATGCTAGACAAAATAAAAGCCTATATTTGTGCCTCACCACAACACCCCATTTACATGCTCTTCATTTAAATTAATAATGGAGAACTGGCATGCAAAAATGTAAGAAAAAGAAATGCAAATACTGGATTACAAAGAAGATATTTCTATTTTAATGTATTCACACGGTAATTAAGGGAGGAAATTATTTGGACCGGTAGAGAGTAATGTTTACTCCTGTGGGATATTCCTGCTTTATCTGGGACTTTAATGGAGTATAAAGGTTCCTGAAAGACAGAAAATCCTTAAGCATTGTATAAGAAAGTTCTCTGAAATTACAATAAGGATAATCCAATGCAGCCTTCCCCAGAAGCATTTGCTATTGTTACCCAAAACCAGTGATATGGATCAGTCCTCCCGATGTGCTTTTTAATGTTCTCTAGTGGTATGCCTAGTATCTGATTCTGAAAATCTTTCTGTGTAATTCATGTATTGTGTACAGTACACCAGGAACAGTATGCAGTCCAGTTTTGTGGTCTGCTTTGCAATAGGCTGTACTCAACTGCAGTTGTTCAACTCCCTTAATCTCTGCATGTAAATAGTCTCTTCCGTTTGCACACTTCAGCCGTGTCCACCTCTCAAAGAGGATAAACGCTCATTAGAGAAAAAGTCTGTTTTTAAAACCCATGAACAGAATTCAAAACAGAATGAGAGCAGGCACAAGCAGTAAATTATGGCAGCCCTAAAGCACTTGAAACTTGCGGAGGGCTGATTTATGTGTGTTTATATAACTGTGTGTTCTTCTATTCATTGTATGGTTAGAGAGGTGACAAGTTATGCGCCCTGTACGTACTTCACAACATGAAAATAATATTGCAGTCTGAGATAATTACCATTGTCATCTTTTTTCATATGTAATCTCCCCAAAGTAGTGAGAGGATGGTTTATGAAAGCTCAGTACAAAATAATTTCTATGAAAGCAATAGTTAGTGAAACGTGAATGTTATACAATCCACCTTTGAAAATAAAGCACCTCCACAAAGAAACATACCTACATGCATCATTTTCTAATGTACATTTTTCAGATTTCTTCCAAGTGATCATGATTAACATTCAGGACCAGATCTTCTGCTGGTGTAAATCAACATCACTCTGTTAAAGCAGATATAGGGACCTGACTTGCATCAACTGAGGATCTGTCTCTTGCCAAAAAGAAAGCTCCTCTTCCCCTCATGTCAATTGCGTGCCACAAGCAAAATCACATTTCTCATGATCATAAAAACTAAGTGACATGGAAATAGCAAGACAAGGACTGAGTAATTCTGACTATCTGAGAGAAGCTTTAATGTAATCTTTGGCTGAAATAAAACTTCTGACGTCCAGACGTGAGATAGAAGGTCTCAGACTTTTTATTATGTTTTTGAATAATTTTATTTTGTTGATTAGGTTTTGATGAAAAGACTCTAGGGTCACTGAGTCTGAGGGAATAGTAGGGGTAGTGAATATATCTTGTAGGTCAGGCTCTACAATCCTGACTCAAGCTCAGTAGTACTTAAGGAAATAGTCCCATTTAAATCATTGGAACTATTTGCTTACGCAACACTCAGGATTACTCCAGATTGCAGAATCTGGCCCATAAGCAGCACTTGCTTTTTGATCAAATTCTACTTTATTTGGAGTTGTTCTGGTGAAGTCGTCAAAGAGTTATTCTTGTTTTACATCAGTGCAGTTGGGGGCAGAATTTAGCCCAGTGCCTGTTTAATGCCTTACTTACATTACATTTTGTGAGGGAGGTACATCACATGCTCTGTAGAAAATCCTTAGAGAGATGGATATGCCTAGAGCCCTGCGTGGATACAAAATTGGTATCTGTATCTGTATCCAATGCACAAACCTGGTCAACAGATATCCACAGATTTGCAGGGTTCTAGGTACATCAGCTATCTGCTGACTTCTCACCATTCTCTCCTTGGCCGCTCTCTCCTTTTGTGCAGGTATATATTTGGTAGTGAATGTATATAGGTTTGGGATCCTACTGCTTTGTTGCATTTACCCTCCATAGGACCTGACATGGCCCCTCTCTAGGTGATTTCTTCTCAGTTCATCTCTTATTTGCACTGAAATCCTGCTCTCACCCAACTGTCCATGAGGATTTGCTTTATCACCTAGAGTTCAGATGATTTACCTGATGTTCAGCTGGAATTTGACCCACTGGGCTGTCTTGATTCTTATTTGTTGTAACTATTCAACAACACACTAAGGGCCTGATCTAATTCCATCCAAGGCAATGGGAAGAATCCCACTGACCTGGATAGGACCTGGTTCAGACCCAGCACCCCGCTCAGGTAAATGTCACCAGGCGTCTTTCATTAGAGTGAAAGCAGAGTCTTTTTCTGTCATTCTCCATGACTTTTTGGAAGGAAAAATTGCATCTTGAATACAGATTGCATTTTTGAGATTTACTCAACTGTTTTCTAAACACAGCTTCCTCCCCCCCCCCACACACACACTTAACAGAGTTTAAAAGGTTGAGTCATCTTAAAAGGCTTATTTAATACTAAATAAAAAAAAATCTTCATGTAGTCACATAATGCACACAGCCTCTTAAATTGCCTTCTACATCATTAAGGCCTTTTTAAATTGCATTTTTTTTTTTTTTTTTTTTTGCTGGAACTCTGCTTTTCAATATTAACAGCTAGTTGCAACAATGATCAAGCATTCACGTGGCACATGCATGCTTATCAGATGTGACAGATGGAAATGTCTGGATCTCCTATTCATCATTTACTATTTCCTTTCTGGGAAGCTGTGTTATCATTGTTCAAATAAACTGTAACTCTGCTCTGGCCCCAACAGCGCACAAAGAAGGGAGAACAAACAAACCCTAATGTACCCTTATAGCCGTGGAGTGTGAGTAATATCTGAAAACCCCACAGCCTGGGAAACTTTTGGAACAAACAGGGAGTGCAACACAAGAAAACAGAGCTCAAGGGGAAGTGGAACAAGGGAGTCCTTTTAAGCCACCCCTTGTACCACCCAGATTCTGGACTGCTGCAGCTGGTGTGGCTCCCAACATAAATTTAAGTGGGCAGGGTCTGCTCTAATTTATGATAGTCTCCCTAGGACTGCCCCACAGTGGGGTATATGGAGTGGGGCACATTTTATCCCTCTGCTGCACTTACCTCTGGCACATCCTCTATGCTGTGGCTTGTGAGGGGGATAGAGGATTCGCTGTGATGGCCTTATGCTGATTCTGTGCCACAGAAGATCTCTTTAAGCAGCCCCATGTGGTGCCTTTACAGCCCCTGTATGCGGCCAGAATAAGCCCACAGGTGTTCACTTGGTTTGGTTGAGTTTTGTTTTTGGAAGAACACCGAAAGACACGCAGTTATAATCATCAAGGCTAACCCTGCACTGGTAAAGTCTGGATTTCTCTTATCATAGACAAATCTCATTATCAGCCTTTAACCTTTGGGAGTTAAGTTGCTTACCCATATGAACGTGAGTTTTTGCAGCCTGAGTCCTAGAAGAGAGAAATTCTTACATGATTTTCTTTCATTTTTATATCTCTCTCAAATTAGCAGTATCTTGCTGCAATGCAGCTAGAAGTTGGTGGATTGCGGCAAGCTTGTTTCAGGTATGTCCAAAGAATGAGGGAATTTCTTCATCTATGGAAGGAAAAGAAAACACAGAGCGTTCACTAATCTGTCATATCATAAGAAGAGGTTCAAGTGGCACTGTAGTCTTGTCCAAAAAGTTCCTACTAGGCCTCTGAATTTAGAGGAGCCATAGTACGGTAACGAACTGTTATACCAGTTTTTTGTGGAAATATTGATCCTCTGGAAGAACGGACTACCATCACACATCATATGCACAATTGTTATAAAAATCATTTAAAATAGTAAGCCATATCCTGAAGATTTTACCAAGTTTCTGCTCAGGAAAGTCCCCCTGGATTTCAATGGGAGTTTGATTGAGAAAGGACTGGTAAAACTGAGTAATTTTTCAGGATATGGCCAACAGGCAGGAAGGAGTTGGGTCAAAATAAAATGAAGCTATCTTTTCAGCCCAGAATGAGGCAAAAAAAGGAGTTTCCTTTTTCTCCTGGGCTCTAGAAAACAGTACAGCATTTCCATCCTGCTTTGATCTTCATTCTTTCCTGGAGATATGTACAGATTACTTCCATATCACTAAAACAGGTTAGCCAATGAGCAATCCTTTCTATCGATATTATGTCTCATGTCTCACTTCCTCCCCTACATGGCTCAAGCACGTTCTCTTCTTGATGTATGTTCATACTATAAATTAGGCTCCTGAGAAATGCTTACTCTTCCCTCCCTCCTTTGCTTTTCTGTGCAGAGGACAGAAACTTATGTCCTTTATGTTCTAAAAACAAAACAACAAACAAAAACTCATATTGAGATATTGAGCCAAGATTCACTCATGATTTATGGCAATAGGACTTCCTGGGTGAAATTTCGTATCCTGAGGGGCAAGTTTATTCTGTTTGTTGTTCATTAAAAACAAATTTAGTTTGTGCCCTTTGTGTAATAATTTGATACTTTCCTAGATTGCCTGCTGGTTAACATTTCAAACATATTTTTTTTAAAATCACGGTTGGACATGTGGCATAAGATATAAAATAAAATGTAGATATTAAAAGAGATGGGGAATAATTATTAATGATCAAAAGGAGCGAAACTAAAACATCCGTGTTTGTGGAAATCTAACATTTTCCTTCTCATTGATTAGACTGTACAGTACCATTAGCTATTGCAGTGAACCCTCACACACTGAAAACACATAATCATTCCTCTCTAGCATGATGTTACTGAGATACCATTTTCTAACTTGTTTCTGTCATTTTGAAACAAGGTCTACAATACATGGAGTCAACTGATTGAAAAGAGTTCCATGCTTAATCAACCCTCATCATTTTTCAACTGGAGTTTATATTGTCCACTTGAGTGTAGTGACGCAGTGGGTGAGAAAATAGAGAATTAATCTTCCATCACATTCCCTTCTGTAGAGAAACTTTCTAATTAAACAGTAGAAAATTATTTTGAAACTGAGGGGGGAAAAACCCTTTTCATTCACTGTCTTCCATGGCACCGTCATGGGCAAAGTTAATTGCAAAAAATAATTTATTCATAAAAGGCTTTCAATTGTATCTCATGTCTTTGGTGGTTTCAGTACTGAAGAACCCATATTTCCCCTAATAGGCACTTGTGATAGGAAAACAAAACATGTTCTGTATGCACTACTTTGTTTCTGATTCATATTTTCTATCCTAAGGTACTTTTTCTTCAAATCTATCTCTGTCTCCAGTGTTCAAAAATCCCTTCATAATTGCATTTCTTAAAAGATCTTCCTTCCTAACTATGCTAGTTGTGCATATTGATATTTTTTTCCATTTACTATTCCGGTCTATTAGCTGCTAGGAGCATAGATAAGACAATGCAGAATGAAAGTCCCTTGTTGCAAGTATTTTGTTTTAAAATGGCAATTCTAAACATTACTCTATGTAGAAAACAAAATCCAAGTGCAAGGCATCCTGGGTAATGATATGGAAATTATCACAGTTGCGTGAAAAGCAAGTTGAATGTATGAATGTACACAGTTGAATGTATTCATCAGTGACTGATATAATCATTACTTTGGGTTTTGCAACTGAAGAAGGGGGCTTGCAGCTAGAAAGTCAATTGAATATTGACAGATAACTTTTTTCAGTGTGTGGAATAAAGAATGTTTTCTACAACTTCTGTTAAAATCCTAGTGTTAAGCTGTTTGGGCTTAAATAAGGTCAATATGTTGGTTTCGTGCTTTTCATATTAGCTCTGGCTTTTTTTTTTGGCAGGTTCTCCCTTTCCCTGTTTGTGCAGCATGACATAGTAGTGCCAAGTTTGTAATGTCAACTCTTTGCAGCTCTTTTTAATGCTTTTATCTACAGAAAGCTGCCTACTGCTTAAACGTAGAGAGAGCTCAGGGAAGAACAGTCTCTGAAAGTTTGGGGGTGGGGGGAAATCATCATCATTGTGTCGTCTTTGCTTATCTTATGCTTACTTGTGCTTCCCTTGTTAGCTGGGTTGTGTAGTGGTACAAAAATGCTGATGCTTGCTATTAGTTTCATAAGATGATGCGTACAATGTTGTGTTGGAGGAATATACAACAAGAAGTCGTTCAGAGAAACTCCACATCAGGTGGTAAGGTGGTAGTACTTGTTTCTGTATGTGGGAAATATTGCTGCATGGGGATGCACTGGGTAGGTCAGTGGTCCCCAAACTTTTTCTGTCATGCCCCCCCTTACCCATAATGGAATCTTTCCGTGCCCCACCCCATGAGCTGCAGTCAGGAACCATGGCTGGGAGTGGAGCTAAAGCTGGGGCTGGGGCGGGGGTTGGAGCTGCAGCTGGGGTCCGAGTCGGGAGCCGGGACCAGGAGCGGAGCTGTGGCCGAGGCCAGGGCGAGAGCCGCAGCTGTGGCTGGGAGTCGGGCTGGGAGCCAGAGGCCAAGGCCGAAGCCAGAACCATGGTGGGGCGTGGGTGAAGCTGGGGGCAGAGCGGGACTGAGTGGTGCTCCCTTCCTATCCCCCATGGGCTGGCCCAGGCCCCGCCACATCCCCCGATGTTCCTCCACGCACACCCCTAGTGGGCACCCCCCAGAGTTTGGGGATCACAGGCGTATGTGCCGTCGCCTTTTCCTACTGGAGAAGATATGATGGTTTCATATGTCCACATCTGTGCACATAACAAATCCAACCTGTAATTTAGCCTGACTGTAATTTTCTGCTCAAGAGGCCAAGGACTTCAATAGTAAGGTTGTTGCGAAAGGTGTTGGCTGGAGTGTAACAATATTGCCGGTCAGGAATGTGAGGTATTGTGTGCAGGTGTGGCTGCAAAGCATCAAAGATCCTAATTCTGCAGGGCTGACTTCAATGGGAGCAGGACTGGACCTAAAAATTAGGTCAATTACAGCTGCTATTCAATCATAAAATACTTGTAAAAATACATTGCAAACTACAACAGTTTGTTTTGATGGGGAAAGGAAGGCTATCTGAAATTCCACCCAGATGTCCATCTACTTGGCTATGCATCTTAGATTTCTTATTTTAAGTTAGAGGAGAGTTTTTTCTGAGAGAATTTGGTTCATAATCCATAAAGATACAGAATAACAATCTTTTATCGTTTCATAGCCAGTGCTTGCCATTCATTCTCTTTTGTAAATGCTGGTTTCACAAGGAGACTGATAGTCGACACTGAAATAAGGAAAGAACATGTTATCAGTAGATATTGGAGACAATCATGTTTTCTTGTCCTGATTCATTTTGTGTAATGAACTTTAAGAAAAACCATTCAGTTTTGGAATAGACAAAAATGAGCCTCTGTTATACGTTATCTAAGTTAATGGATTCCTTTTATGAAAGGCAAAACATAGCAGTGTTACTAAATGTAACTAATGTATCTAGAGTTTGGAGAGCATAATGCTAAATGTCCATGATACATTTTCCATCTTATGATCAATTTTGCTACTCTGCCCTGACCTAATTATTGCTGTTGCTTATGAAAGGAAATTGAGAAAAACATGTCTTAGTTGGTTAATAAGCCATCCGGAAAATTATATTAGCATGATCAATCCTTAATGTTTATAGTTTCTCATAATATTAGATCACCTGAAAAGGTGTTTGTTGGAGGGGAGGGGAAGAAATAAGTTGACTTCATCAGGCAATTAGCCTTTGCATACTTCCTCAGTTGATTTTATAGAGGCACACCTATTGCAACTTCTATTCAAGCAGATAAGGATACTTTTGTAAAATGTTATTACTGTTATTACAGTTATCAGAGCCAGATTATTTCATCATTATAATAATGGAATATTTGAGGCATTTGCTTCATTGTTAACTGGCTGCTGGTCAGTTATGTGATGCTTTACCCAAGTTCTCCATGCATAAGCTAGCAGTCTTGAATCAGTCAGTAATAACTGGCTGAAAAGCTCATTTAGATTCTTAAGTGGATTTGCTAAAGCTTCCAACTGGCATGTTCCACCTTAGTTTCCCAGTCATGATATGCTTTCAATTTGCAAACTATTATCCATTTAGCATCTGTTTTTTGTCTATAGTTATGTGTCCTTACTTCTCAATACCATGGCACATCCAAGGCATGTTTATTTTGATAAAAGTATTTGACTTAGAGAATGTCCAGTACATTTTTTTAGAAAAAGGGACTAAGAACAACCAGGGAGTTATAGATCAGTTAGCTTAAATTTGGTACGATAATGGAGCAAATAATCAATTGTAAGCACCTGGTCATGGCACCAGTGAACACTGCCCATTACGCTGCCATCATTGGTGTCAATCTTAATAAGGAAATAAGGTGATAATTAACAGTCAATATGGATTTGTCAAGAACAAATAATGTCAAGCCAACCTAATATTGTTCTCTGACAGGATAATAAGCCTTGTGGATAGGGGGGAAGCAGGAGATGTGGTATATCTCGACTTTCGATACTATCTCACTGGACCTTCTCATAAACAAACTAGAGAAACATAGCTTAGACAAATCTACTATAAGGTGGGTGTACAACTGGTTGGAAAAGTGTACTCAAAGAGTAATTATCAATGGTTCACAATCAAGCTGGAAGGGCATATTGAGTGGGGTCCTGCAGGCATCTGGCGTGGGTCCAATTTTATTCAATATTGTCATAAACTATTCAGATAATGGCATAGAGAATACACTTATAAAGTTTGCAGATGATACAAAGCTGGGAGGGGTTGCAAGCATTTTGGAGGATAGGATTACAATTCAAAATGATCTTGACAAACAGGAGAAATGGTCTGAAATGAATAGGCTGCACTTCAGCAAGGACTAATGCAAAGTACTACACTCAGGAAGGAACAGTCAGTAGCACAAATACAAAATGGGAAATGACAGTCCCGGAAGGAGTACAGTAACTCCTCACTTACTCACGATGTAGTTATGTTCCTGAAAAATGAGACTTTAAGCAAAACGATGTTAAGCGAATCCAATTTCCCCATAAGAATTAATGTAAATGTGGGGGTTAGGTTCCAGGGAAATGTTTTTCACCAGACAAAAGACTATATTTTATATATATATACACACACACACAGTATGAGTTTTAAACAAACAATTTAATACTGGTATACAGTGATGATTGTGAAGCTTGGTTGAGATGGAGGAGTCAGAGGGTGGGATATTTCCCTTACTGCTAAATGATGAACTAGCAATTGGCTGAGCCCTCAAGGGTTAACTCTCTCACTCTACAAGGCAGCAAGAATGGAGGGAGATATGCGCATTCCCCTTTGAGTACACTGCCTTGTTAATTATATGAGCTTGCTGAGACCGCAGCTGCTGCAAGCTCCCTCCGTCCTGAGCCCTGGTGTGTGCCCCCTGCTCTATGGAAGATGGGGTAAGCGGGGTGCAGGGGGAGGGGGACACCCTGACATTAGCCCCCCGCACAGCAAGCAGGAGTCTCAGGGAGCAGCTCCAAGGCAGAGGGCAGGAGCAGCACATGGCAGTGGGGGGAGGGACACAGCTGAACTGCAGGCAACTGCTGCACAGGGAACTTAGTGGAGAGGGGAGCTGATAGGGGGGCTGCCGGTCCACCCTGGTTCCAAGCCCCCACCAGCTAGCTGCAATGGGCAGCTCTTCCTGCAAGCAGTAGACAAAGCAGGCGGCTGCCAAATGACATTAGAAGGGAGCATTACACAACTTTAAATGAGCATGTTCCCTAATTGATCAGCAACGTAATAACGTTAACCAGGACGACTTTAAGTGAGGAGTTACTGTACTGCAGAAAAAGGATCTGTGGGTTATAGTGGATCACAAACTAAATGAGTCAACAATGTGATACTGTCGCAAAAAAAGCAAATAGCATTCTGGGCTACATTAGCAGGAGTGTTGTAAGCAAAACATGAGAAATAATTCTTCCAAAGCCTCAATGGAGTATTGTGTCCAGTTCTGGGCACCACACTTTGGGAATGATTGTACAAACTAGAGACAGTCCAGAGGGGAGAAACAAAAAATGATTAAACATCTAGAAAATATGACGTAGGTGGAAATATTAAAAAAACTGGGTTTATTTACTCTGGAGAAGAGAAGACTGAGGGGAAACATGATAACAGTCTTCAAGTACATAAAAGGTTGTTATAAAGAGGAGGGTGATAAATTGTTGTCCTTTTCCACTGAGGACAGGAAAAAAAGTAATGGGCTTAAGTTGCAGCAAGGGAGATTTAGGGTAGTTAACCTCTGGAACAAATTACCTAGGGAGTTTGTGGAATTTCCATCATTAGTGGTTATGGTCTAGACTGGATAATAATCCTGCCCTAGTGCAGAGCACTGGACTAGATGACCTATCAAAGTCCCACCCTGCGTATCACAAACACATCTGTAAAATTATACACAGAGGACCAATGTCAGCCTTGGTGTAACTGGATTGAACTCCATTGTCCCCACCAGGGCTGGATTTGGCATGCAATATTCACTCCACGCATCTTGATGGTAGGGGTTTCAGGTTTTTTCAGTGAGTTGTTATTTAAGTCTTTAGGGTTGGTGATTCCTGACAGAAAATTGAAATCCCCAAGTTACTCAGAGAGCTGGAACAGTGCAAGCTTCCCCACTAGAATTCTGCTGCCTTTCTAGGAAAGAGGCTATTTCAGTATCTATATATATTAAATTCTCTGCCGTTCTGTTGAGACTCCCTGTGATGCAGTGTATAAACTCTCCACTGGAACTGAATGGGTTAAGGAGCAACTCTGGGTCCAGGCAACCCCGTCCAGCTGCACATGCAGAGCATGCGCCAGCTGAAGATGCAGCTTAAAAGGGAGTCAGACAGCTAGGAAGAGCCCTGACAGGGCAGGGGAAAGGACCTACCCTGAGAGTTCCTAGAGAAGGGCACTGCAGTAACCGCCTCCAGGAGAGGAAGAGCCTGCCTGCTAAGCCCAGAAGGACTGATGGTTCAGTTATTATCTTTTCTTTTACTATGAGGCAAACTAAGATTTTGGCAAGAGAATGGGTGGCAGGAAGTGGCCCAGGGAGGTAGCCTTAAGGCACTCCTGGGTGCTGGACATAGATACCTCTTATATGGGACCCTGGGCTAGAGCCCAGTGGAGTAGATGGGCTCCCCTACCAACCCCCCGCTTTAAGAAAGACATGAAAACCCTCATTACTAGACTCTCCCTGAGGGCAGGAAGGAAGGGAAACCCCCTGCTGGGATTGGATACCCACGAGGGTCAGTAGACGGATCTTGTATGTTCCTTGGAACCCTGTCACACAGAGAAAGATTTGACTAATGACCTTACCAGAGGGTCGGGTCAACCCCCATCACAGACAGTCAATCACAGGGCATGATGGTGACCCAGGGGACAGATAGAGTCGTGGCGAGCAGAGGCCTAAACCCCTAACCACTAGGTCATGCCACCAGTGAACACTGCCCATCATGCTACCATCATGGGTGCCAATCTTAATGATTTTTATGATGTGGACACCTACATTATATATGCATAAGCTGTAAATGTGTAATGTCTGCAGTGATGAGTGCAATAAACAATTAATGGTGCCATTCATAGTGCAAGTCCTTGTCCTGTAATTAAAATGGATATGTGTGAATATTTGGAAAGAAATATGGAACCATAAGTTACTGACTGATTTTGTTCATCAGATGTCTCAGGATGAAAGACATTCTCAAGAAGCTGGATACTATACTTTACATAGGTATTTTGCTATGGAAGGGGGGGGGCTATGCTATAAAATATGGGATCTATTTTGTGCTTATTGTAAATATATACTAATGTAGGGCTTGAAAACTTTGCCAGACAGCCACTAGCTAGAGGACCAAACTTACTTGCAGAGACCGATATGAAAGGTAGTACCAGCAAGCCTCAGGCCCCAGCAGCTGGGATTCTGGCTGGGGTGCTGTTCATCTTCCTTCTCAGGGATCCATCTTTCATATCAGCATCTCACTGATACTGTAGATGTCAGGTAAATTTGAATCTGCTCATCCCCACGTCTCTGCTCTTGTTGGTTGAAGGAACCTACACCATCATTCTCCCCCCTGCTCCCACATTCTCTTGACTATTGAGAAGTGAAGTCAGACTCTGTCCTCTTCAGGTTTCCTGGCTACTGTGGTACTCTACCCATCCTCAATCTATTAAGAAGTCTTCCATCGACCTAGTGTTGTCTACACCAGGGGTTAGGTTGGATTTTCCACATCCCTGAGAGACATAGGTGTGCCAGTGTACGTTCCTAGTGTAAACCGGCCCTCAGTTGTGACTACAGAAAGCCCTTTCTGGTACACCTCTTAACTCTGGACTTTAAGGAGCCTTAAAGTGGGCATAAGTTATATTTGCACTCACTCTGAGGCCCTTTTACATTGCCAGAGTGGTATAAAGAGGACTTAGTGTGCATTAGAATAAAGTCCAATGTCTGCAACCTAGTTTTAGGATTTAAAAGCAGTCATTTCCTAAGTGAATCATAGTTTAATCAAGGCTAGTAGCAGCATCTTAAAATTGGTTAATATCCATATTTAGGTTTCCTGGATGGTTTAAATGGAGTGGCATATTATCTTCTCTATAGTCAGCCTAAAAGATAGATTTGATGGCTGTGAGCAAAGATGTGAAATTGCTATAGGCTTCCTCTCTTATAGCCTGCCACCTATTTGATTTATATGATAAGTGATCTCAGATGACCCTCCAAGGCACTGAACCATTAGAGAGTTATGTTGCACAGTGATAAGAAATCTTCAGAGATACCTAAATCTTCCTTTACCACTGGGAGTTTCATCTGTTCTGGAATACAGAACATTTTTATGTATGATGTTGCTATCTCGCTAGCCATGCTAATATTCAAAAGGATACACAGATTTAAATCAATAGCACACAGATAAAGACCTTAAAACTGAAGTATTTGCCAAGTGCGTGTTAGCTCTTCCAGTTTTATTTTTTCTTTTGTGTTCTATTTCTTGAAAGTTGAATGGCCAGAAGGGTTCAAATTCAAGTTCTCTTTTAGTCTTCTGACCCAGCAGGAAGCTGGCCAGCATGCATACTCCGGCCTGAAAGCCATTTCATCCAAGAAGTAATTTTCTTATTTTAGCCTCCATGCATTCATGGATTATATCCTTTCTTAGTGAGCATATGTACTAAGTTCGGGGTTGGTTTAGTTGTTGTTTTCTAGGAACAAGTGAAAGTGCCACTCCTTTTGCTTTGGATCATAGTGGGACACGTGTTTTTAGCCTAAGATCAGTAAGAGTATATCCAGTTAACTATGACTATTTTTTTGATACAAGGATAATCTCCTACATAGAGTTCATCTACTCTATGTCAGGTATAGGACATCAAATACCAGATCCTCACCATAGGCAGTATTGTATTTAGCCTTCACATTAGCGCATAAGGGAAGGAGAGTGTGCAGGTGCCTACTTCGACTCAGACTGCTGGGCCTATCAAAATGGACAAGATCAGGGGAGTGACTCAGGAAAAGCTGTTCTAATTTGCAGCCTGCCATTCTCGGCAGCATCGGGTGAATGTTTACAACTGCTGCTTTTGTTCATTGAAAATTCTCCTGTAAGGAAGAGATTTCTCTTTAAAATAAAATTAATGCAAGAGAGAGATGAATAGTCCCCCCATGCTATTTGGCTTTTTGCTCAAAGATATTTTATGAGAGGCAGCTCTTGGCAAATTTAAATGATCCTCTTCCTTAAGCTGGCAAATGCTGTCAATTCCAGTCCTCTTACACTCTCATAAATCTGTAAAGTTGGCATCCCAGGTACACAAGGCAACAATAAAATTGTGCAGGAGGACAGCACAAGGGTGCTATAATCACTGCTGGTTCGTGTCAGCATTCAGAAAGCCTCTATTAGGGTTTTATTCTATGAATTATTTCTTTTGAAACACCATTACCTATATTTGCTAGGAGAGAGTGGTCTTGGCTGATTATATTTTAATTTTTAGAAAATGCACTTTAAATAGAATCGTGCGGGGGTGGAGGGGGGGAGAACGTGTAATGGAAACTAGCAAATTGTGTTAGAATAAATTTTATAGGCCCTCCTTTGACTGCTTTTGTTTAAGAATTAAAGCCATTCACGACAGGCTATAAGTGTACAAAAAGAGAACACCCAGTGTGTGTTTGTATAGATTCACATCCTCACTGCTGACCCACATGTTCATACAGGTCCACAAACCATCCCCACAGTGAGACAACAAATGGGAGGGTAGTATCAAGCAGTGGCAGGAGAGAAGCAATTCTGTTGCTGCAAAGCCACTCCCACTCCCCCTGCATAGAGCTGTGGGGAATACATCGGAAGGAGTTGATGCCTCCTCCTTTGTCTCTACATTAGAGACTCTGGCTCTCCCTGTCTGGATGACAGCTGAGGAAACACAAAGTGGTGCCTGAAAAACCCATCAAGACAAAGATATCCCTTCTCCCCCAAGCAATTAGGTGGGAAAGGAACCCAACTCTCCATTATCCCACTACTTCCTTAATAAATAACTTTTGTGGTCTTTTTATTTACCTTTTGGTTACACTTGGGTCTCATTTTCAAGCTTTTCTCTGTCATGAATGGCTGGAAACTTATTTTAAGAAGTGAAGATTCTCCTATATTCAACATGACTCAAAGAGCACCAAATAATGGGCAACTCCAGATAAAATCACAAGAGTTGGCAACATTGGGTGACATCAAACAGGACAATTCCTGCCCCGGCCTCAATTTCCTTCTTGCATTCTCAGATTGCTCTGGGTAGGTTATTACAGTCCCTAGGTGCATGGTCTTCGGGGCCTAGGGAGACAGAGAAGCATTTGTATCATCTCCTGCTCCTTTTCTGCAGCTCTCTGGAATCTGACTGGGCCACAGTTGCAGAGTCCCTCTGTATCCTTTAACATGCTTGCCTGATCCATCCCAGGACTGGGCAACCCTGCATGGATCCTTAATACACTGAAGTGCTCCCGTGTTGCTCAGCATTACAATTTGGCACGCACTATATGTTTGAGAACTTTTGGTGGTATTCTGCTCAGTTACATCAGGGTTCAAAGGGTTCTGGATCAAGGCCTGAATTTGCCACAGAAATTGTTTTGTAATATAATTATTAATTTTGTTGATGCATGTGTATGGGAAGGGGGGAGAGAGATAATACATTTGTATCTGAGAGAGAATTAAACAGCAGGATAGAAGAACAAGACGTGTCAGATTTATTACCAATGCAGAGACCGTTTTTTCATTTTGTTCATAATGTTGTTTTGAACCTTTGCCAGGCTTCTGAGAGGAAGGCCACTCCTGAGCCCACCCCATGTTTCACACCCATTCATTGTTCTCACTTTGAAGCTTTTGACGGAGCTAGTGCTTTCAGGAGAAAGACTTATTGATTAGAATAAAGTCATTGTCAGCATCTGGGCTTTTATTTCTCTACTCTGTTTTTTATTCTCTGTGTAGAAGGTGTTTGTGGTATTTTACCCTAACTTGGCAAATTCCATTGGCCTCTCTCCACTCAGAGCACTCTCACTTTGTCCCCGGCCCTTTTGACCTGCTTAAATCTGTCGTGATAATGCTCAAGCATATGGTGGGATGACTAAGGGCATGACTACAGATACAGCGCTGCAGCAGCACAGCTGCATTGCGTCTGGTGAAGACACTCTATGCCGGCGTGAGAGAGTTCTCCCATTGACAGAGTAAAACCACCTCCGCAAGCAGCAGAGGCTGTGTCGGCGGGAGAAGCTCTCCCATCCACACAGCACTATGCACACGAGCACTTACGTCGGTGTAACTAATGTTGCTGTGGGGAGTGGTTTAATGCTCCAGAACAAGCTTTCAGAACAAGCTTCTTTTCTACTGTTGAAGGAGCATCTTCCTTCAATAGTAGAAAAGAAGGCTACAATATAATAAATCATTTTTACTTCTAATTTTCCTGCTCTTCTATAAGAGAGATTACATATTAGTTGTTGCTGGGATAAATTCTTAAGGAGTGTCTCTAAATTTTATGGGTTTTTTGGTCCTACATTACTTCCCATGTCTTTGTGGGTCTGCTGTGTTGTGCTTTCTTGTCTTCTGTAGGCAGTGGAATCCTTTTTTTAAATAATTGAGCAATAGAATAAATAATCCTGAGCTATCTCAAAAGGTTTTAGCAACAGCAGCTTAATTATGGAAAGATCCTTCTCACAGATACTGTCCCTTTTGTAGATCACTTTTGGTTTTGCCACAACATGTGGCTTGCAGTATGTTCTTTGAGCTCAGCATGAGGATTTAGCTTCTATTCCCTTCTTTTGGTTGATAAAATAAGTCAAAATGTTTTTTTTTTTTAAATTAACACTTTTGTGTCAGATAGTTCCTCTATACATGTGCGCAATTGGTAATGTCATCTGTTGCTGTATAATGCAATAGGTTTGTATGTGTGATTCTCATATTATAAAGTGATGTGTGGAATAAACATTGAAGCGAGAGCCGGGAATCCTTAGTTTTAATCCTAATTCTGACCCTAAAACAAGTCATTCAGGAACAGGTTTTCAAAGGTGAACTCTAATCCAAATTCAGACTAGAAATAGGGTAAAAAATTTTAACAGTGGAGGTAATTAATCATTGTAACAATTTACCAAGGATTGTGGGCAATTTCCCATCACTGGCAATTTTTAAATCAGGATTGGATATTTTTCTGAAAGATATGATCTAGTTCAAACATAGTTATTGGACCTGAAGCAGGAATTAACACAGGCTTGTGTTATGTAGGTGATCACAATGGTCCCTTGTGGCCTTAAAATCTATTAATCTGATTTTGAGTGCCTCAATATTTGGATGTCCAACTTTACACACCAAAGGCCTCATTTTCAGAGATGTTGAGCACTTTGAGATCCACTGATGAGAAGTGCTGTAGGTAGTGGAGGTGTTATTAAGGGAGCTAGGTTTAGGCAGGAGCAGTGCCAGGGTTTTTGGCGCCCTAGGCGGGGGTCCTTCCGCGCTCCCGGTCTTCGGGGCACTTCGGCGGCGGGTCCCAGAGCGAGTGAAGGACCCGCAGCAGAATTGCCGCCAAAGACCCAGAGTGCGGAAGGACCCCCCGCAGCTGAATTGCTGCTGAGGGCGGCAAAATGCCGCCACCCCCCCAAATCCTGGTGCCCTAGGCGACCGCCTAGGTCGCCTAAATGGAAGTGCCGGCCCTGGGTTTAGGCACCCAAATTAGGAAATTGTGGCCCTGGTATCTGAAATTGGTTGCTACAAAAACAAACACCAAAACTAGAAAACATTTCTGGAAACTCAGATTTCTGCCTCAGATATTCCAATCTTTTTAAAATGGGGATTAAAATGCTTGCTTAAGTGCCTCACAGTGTTTTGTGGAGGGTGATCATTAATGTTAGAACACCTCTTGGAAGAAGTGTCATGCTATCTAAGTACCAACTAATATTCAAAATCAGATTAGCCTTCCACATATACATTTGAGTGTAACATCGCTTGTATATTGTGGTCACTCTAATTACAGGTGTGCTAGAGGTTGGGGTGAGCACAGAGAATCCTTTCCCTTCCAACACACCTGCGCAAGGGGTAGTCAGTCATAACTTGTCTACACTGAATGGACAATGTAAGGAAAGGCTGCCTTCCGTGCTAGTAGCTACGTAGAGATGATGTCTGAGTGAGGTGATGGCAAAGCCAAGACTCTGGTCCTCTTTAAGGTCTTAATCCAAAGTGCATTGATGATAAGGCTCCCAATGACTTCAGTGGGATTTGAATCAGGCTCTTAACATGCAGAAAGAGCTTCTCCTCACCACTTTGCTCTCTACATCCCTGGATTATTATTCCTCATGCAGGCATAATGGCTCCAGGCCCTGCTGCTCAGGAAATGCGCCTGCTCCCTTTTCCTAGTGCTCCATTGCTTCTGAATAGGCAGAATTTGGCCCATATTGCTCTTTTAATAGCAGGCCAGCAGCACTCACTGAAGACCTTTAGCAATTTTCAGAGCTGCAGTATCCAGAATGAATAATGGTTACTCTCCCCCATGGTGACCCCTCCCCCCACTTCATAGATTATGTTACGTTAGCTACTAGTATTCTCTTGCCAATAAATGCTTCTTTAAGTCACGACAAGGGTTTCTAACAAGAAAATAAGAGGAGTTAGGAAACACAAATAAAACTTGAAAACAGCTTGGGAGCCTTTATATGCACGGTAAACTGCTTTTATCATTCAAGTCTATCTGAGCCTTGCAGGTAGAATTTGGCACAGAGACTAGACAAGAAGAAAGACGAAGTCTAGGTTTGAGGATTTGACGTAAAACAGTGGACCTTCTTCCCATTCTTCAAAAGAGAACTGTGACATTCAATGGAGATAGCTCATTCAAGTCTGGTATGCAAGTATTAATTATGTGGTAATTTATGCACGTTACCAAGATGTTAGTTTGTTCCTCAGACTTGTTGTTGTTCAAAGTTATTCTGCTTAGTTCAGTCCTCCGTAAAAAGCTGCCCTCAATTTTATCACACAAACACAAAGTTGAAAAGCAAAGCCATCTAAAATTTGGGAAGCTTTTAAGAATGCCTTTCAGGTTCTGTATATGAGTCAGTCTGACAGAAGAGTAGACATCATTATGGGTGCTGCATTTTCAATCCGATATATTGACTGGATTTATTCCTAGACATTTTCTTCGCATGAGGACCTGGGTAATACTGCTGATATACCGAATTCTGCCAACCCTCTGGAGTAGTGTTGTGGCTAAGTAGGCTGTTATTGAGACTAGTGGCTGATTGGCTGGTGTCCAGTAGCAGCAGGGTTAAGGAGCTTGGTCCAGCTTTGAAAAAGCCAGTCAGCCTGGGATGGTAGTTCGCCTGGATGCCTGGCTTAGCTGAAAGCCTGGGCATCTCAAAAGATTTGTTCCAGTCCCGAAAGAGACTTAGTTTAGCTTAGGAGCTTAGCTAAGGCAGAACCCTGTTCCAGCCTTGAAAGACTATCGTAGTCCCCTATCAGCAGGTGGTATGGGAATCCTTGTAACCTAAGTTACTGCAGTTGCTAATGGAACTAAATTTAAAGGAAGTATATTTTCAATGTTCCAAGTCTTTTTCTGCTGCTTGCTTCTTCACAGTAGCAGAGTCCACCACCCATAGTTCATGCAGAACAGTTCAGTCAGAAAACTACATGACAAAGATGCTATCATCATGAGTAAAGGTGGTAGAATCAGTCCCAAAATATCTTTCAAGCTAGAGTATGCCACAAGAACACAGCCCATGGTAACATCCAGGAAGCATCACAAAATCATCCCCCGCTTCACCCTCCCCCCGCCCTGGCCTTAGGGTTCAGTAACTTGCTGTGGGTTTATACCAACAGCAAATTACTGCAACCTCCATCTTCCCAGTGCCAACTCTGCTCTACTGGCTAGCACACCAGTGCGTGAAACCAAGGTTCCACCCACTCTCAGTCCATCTGCCCACAACAGACAAAGAGCACCCACTTAGCCATGTGCATCCATCCAGTCCTAAGGCCCAGGCAGCCTGTGCAGTAGCAAAAGGGGGGGCGGGGAGGGCTGTCTTTTGTGAGTGCATAGGCTGAAGGACAATAATGGGCACTGTCTTTTCCTTACTTTTCTATTTGTTTCTCTCTTTCTCCCTAATCCTACTTACTGTATGGCAATATTTAACATAATCGTTCCAATTCCATTTAAAGGAATTAGCCTTCCATGATTCAGAATTCCATAGCACAGGAGCAAATTGTTAAAAAAAATAGTTATGATTGTATTACCTAACCACCAAGTGATTTCAGTAATCACAAAAGGGTAATGAGGTTCCCAATCCAAGACAGACAAGGCAATTTCTCCTGGTTAGCTTGTATTAAATTAACTGCATTATTTGGGACTTAACAAGCTAAAATTAAGGTTATTAGAGACAGTAATCTAAATCAGATTTCATAACACAAGTCAGAACGTAACCATAATAATGCAAAGTACCTATATGCCATGTATCTTTTATACTATAATAATATTTCATAATGTGTATTTGTTGTATTTATACAACATATTTTAAAAAAATTCTTGGGACAGCATTCTAATAATTTTCATTACCCTGAATAAGCCTCTGCAAACTGGAACCACTCTTTGAAGGTTGTCTTACTGCTTTCAAAGTTATACCTATGGAATGTATCTTAACAGCTGCAGAGTTATCCGATTGGTGGGCGATCCTACTGCTTAATTGCTTTCTCTTTCATGTCACCCACCCTGCCTCTTCTCCTCTGACACTGATTTCCCTGTGCACCATCCATCAGAGGAGAACGTTTGCTCCCTTTGTCATTTAACCAATATGTGGCCCCTTGCGTCTCAAGTTAAAATTTTCTGCTGCCCACTCTAGGGTTAACAATTCCACTATGGATGCTGCTGTGAAGGGGTGGACGGAAGCAAGCTTCCAAGAGGTATAGATAAAAGCATATTTGATTACCTACCAATCTACCTGTTGGAAGAACACTTAACAAGATTCATCTATCAGTTCAAGCATCACTATTTAGTATCTTTTTAGTTAAATATCAGACCTGCCACAGCGTTAAACCCCTGATGAGCTATAATACAGTGGCAGTTGGATATTTAAAGTCAGAGTGTGATTTCCGATATGCGCAGGTGCCTGAAAGAAGTATTCACAGACTGAAAGAATTGAAAGTTTTTACATAAAATTGAGATTTGGAAAGAAGGTTGATGTTTCCACTGATGGTTGGGGTTTTTCCATTATTCTGGAAGCCAGACAGGCACAAAGTGAGACAAATATGCTGAAGATGTAGATGCTTACAAAGTGGTTTCCTTAGCAACAAAAACAATATGAAATCTTTCCAAATTTGGTTTCTCCCTTGTGTGAGGTTCAGGCAATCCAGATCCTGTTGATAACACAGCTATCTGATCTGAGTGCAGTGAGGCTGCCAAAAGAGGGCCAGATGCTTAAAATAGGGGCTGTTGTGGTTACCACAGTCCATTGACTGTCTAAATTATGTTTGATGCATCTCTAGCTAAGAATCCCTGTTGCTGAGGAAATTGAGGTTGTCTCTGAAGTGACTTTCAGATAGTGTTAAAGTCATGTTAGCATGTTTCCTGTGTGACAGTAACTTGCATTCTGGAAGTTGCTAATCATGCTAACACAAAAAGGAACTTGCTCCTTAGCAGTTCTGCATTGCATTAATAATAAGAGACTGGCTTTGGCTGTTAAAGCTCCCCTGAGACAAGTGCCCTACCACATTGCTATCCCATGGTCCTCTGGAATTGTTCAACTGTATTAAACCTGTAAACTTGCTAATAAGGTAAGAACTATATGTGTTATGGCAAAGCAAAGCGCCCTTTTATTTTTAGCAGGAGCAATTCACTTTTAAGCGACAAGATCGCTTTTTTCCTTTGCAGCGGTAAACTTTTTTTTTTTTTTTTTATGTCTAATTCATTTTCCTCTGTAAAGGTTTTTTTAGTTGAGCTACGAAGACAAGTGCAAACTAGCAAGTGCGCAAAGAAAAAAGCAGTCACCTTAGCAAATGAACAGCTACCAGTCCTGAAGCTAAATAGCAGAAGGAAATACAGAGAAAATAACTCTTTCTGAGATGTCTGTTTTTATCAAGGCCACTCATCTGCACAGTAGGAAAGAGAGAGTGAGAGAAAACTCATCTTAAATGTGAACCATAGACCCAGGCAAAAATTTTCAGCCAAAATTGGAAAAATGTAGATTCAGTGACACCAAAACATTTTGCAAATTTAACTAATTTTCACCAAATTGTTCATGTCACCACTTCCCCTACTTTCCCCCGCAAAAAAAAAAAAAACAACAAAACACCCCAAATCAAAATGTTTAATTTTGACATTTTCAAAACAAAACATTCCAATTTTTTCATTTTGCAATTTCCTTACAAAAAAATTAAATATAAAAAAGGCATAAAGTTTAAATGAAAAGTTTTGCTTTGGGTCATACAAACATTTAAAAAAAATTGTTTTCGGTGCGGCTCAAAATGATGGTTTTTTTTTTTTAAATTACCAGCCAGCTGCAAAATCCATTATTTGCATAGCTCTAATTAAGATCAGCCATCTCTGTAGACATTGAAAGCAGAAGAATGAGGAAAGGCTAAGTCATTGCCATTTAATCAGGAATGTGTAAGGTTGGGTGCTCGGAGTCTCAGTGGTGCCATTAGTAAATTGTCTCTGGAATGCCAAATACATGGCTTCTTTGATAAAAGAGCTACCTGTTCATTTCTAGCAGAAATTAAGAGCTGTGCAATACTTATATGAAGATGTTCCCCTCTAAAACATCTCCTTTTATTCAAAATATTAAACCTTCCAATTACATGAATTGTTTAAAAAATGACTTGCATAGCTATTAAATTGCTTGAGACAGTGTGAAAAGTCCCTGGCCAAATGTGGAGGTAAAATAAGGGCACACCTTTTTAACTACAATGAAATACAATGAAAGTGATTTTTGGAGCAAAGAATAGAAAAACGAAAGATGTTTTGCTGAAAATATAGATTTTCTCCCTCCAAAATTGGGACAAATGGCATGTTTACAAATGCTCAGTTATGAGATAGATGATACTTGGCTCTGATATAGTGCCTTCCACCTGGAAATCCCAAAATGCTTTACAAACTATACTGCAAGTATAGTTATCCCCATTTTACAGCTGGTGAATCTTTTGGGCAGGGAAATTGTAACTGGTCTGAGCGAGAGCTGGGAGTTGAGTGCCTGAGCCACAAGACCACTGCCAAGATTGGCTGCCAAAAACTGCCCTTTCCAAGAAATAGATTACCATTAAAAATCAAACTTGGTTAGATCGGCTAAATTTCCCACAGCTTTTAAAGAAAACATCAAAACGCCATACTGGACCCTTCTTCCAACAATGACAACTCATTGGAGCAGAAATCCAGAGCATGTTTGGTTGGCTTTCTTTTGTTGTTGTTGTTTTCAGCTTCCCTTGATTGCTTAAAACTGAAGTTTTGTGTGTGTAAAGATAAATAAACTGATGACAATTCTACAAGCTGGGAAAAAACCCCAATTGATGAAATGTTAACTTCCTTCTTTTATATCCCAAAAGTCGCTTTAGGTGAAAATTTCTATAATTTAGATTCAGGCAGTGATCTGATGAGAAATTCCTTTAGAGTAGCTCAGATCTAAAAAATATAAATGTTTACTTTGACTTTGTTAAGCCTACAGGAAAAACATCTGAGACTCTCTCTCTTAGGTACTTCTATGGTTACTATCATTGTAGTATCTGAGGGCTTCACAGCCTTTAATATATTTATCTTAACAACACCACAGCAAGGTAAAGAAATATGCTATTTCCCCATTTTAGAAGATGCAGCACTGAAGCAAAGACAAGTAATAGGCCTAAATTAGCAAGTAATTTTTGGTGCCTCTATTTTTGGATTCTCAACTTGAGACACTTTGGGCTTGAATTCACTATGGGGATAAGTCGACCTAAGTTACGCTACTCCAACTATGTAAATAACATAGCCGGAGTCGACGTAACTTAGGTCGACTTACCCAAGTGTCTTCACTGCACTGTGTCGATGGGAGATGCTCTCCGGTCGACTTCCTTTACTCTTCTCAGAGAGTTGGAGTACCGGGGTTGACTGAAGAGTGCTCTGCCATCAATTTAGTGGGTCTTCACTAGATCTCCCTGTAGTGAAGACCAGCCCTTTAAAGAGCTTGATTTTTCTTCCAAGCCCTTTCTAAAAATCAGATTTTTAAGGTGTCTCAAGTTGGGCACCGAAAAATCACTAGCCCCTTTGAAAATTTAGGCTTGAATGGCGAGGTCACAAAGGGAGTTTGTGGCAGAGCGGAAAGTCTCCAAAATCCTGGCTAGCACCTAGGTCTAGCTCCCTAACTACCCTTCCTCTTTTGGGGGGTTAGAACACCTATCTCATAAAAACTGCTTTGCAGTAATTTGGGATCCTTTATCATTTTGTGCTGCACCACTTTAGGGGGAAAAACAAACCAATTTGGTGCCTGTCCATACAAACTTAAAATGTGTGTAATTCTAGTACTATAGTACCATTCCCGCAACTTTCAGAATGTGATGAGTAGGGCTGGGCACAAAATGGTTTTCCTGTCCCATGAAAACTTTTGAGATTCTGGAAAAATGTTCTCATCCTGAACTGGGATAAAAAAGTCAAAATTGTTAAAAATTTCACAAACCAAATGTCTGACGGGTGGGGGAGGGACAAGAGGGAGAACTGGTACCAGTCAATCAAATTACTGTATTTAATTTCAGTCATTTCTAAACATTTTGTTTCAATTGAGCATTTTTTTAAATACCTTTCCTTTACAAACAGGATCTTTTGGCAATTTAGAAACTTTTCTTTTCAAAAAATATTTTGTCAAGACATTTGTTGAAACCAACTTTCCCTGGAAAAGTTTTGGTTTTGACAAATCAGTATTTTTGATGGCGGCAGGTCAAGGGGAGGTGGAAGTTTTGCTGGAAAATTCCTGACCAGCTCTAGTGATTAGTCCTGTCAACTTCCATGGGTCTACTTACATGCTTAAAGCTATCCAGGGGCTTCTGTGCTTCTCTGGATTGGAGCCTAAATCTCTATCCTGCAGTAAATCTGCACCACTGTTCTAAATTTAAATGAACAAATAGTAAAAGGAAGACATTAAAAGTAGGTAGCAAAGAATTTCTATGCAGATATTGACAATCAAAGTTGTTATTTTAAGTCTGGTGTGAGCTAATTATTCTGTTACTATAAGAGTTATATCTATGGCCTGGTCCACACTAACCCCCCACTTCGAACTAAGGTACGCAAATTCAGCTACGTTAATAACCTTAGTTCGAACTTACCGCGGGTCCAGATGCGACAGGCAGGCTCCCCAGTCGATGCCGCGTACTCCTCTCGCCGAGCTGGAGTACTGGCGTCGACAGCGAGCACTTCTGGGATCGATCCGGGATCAATTTATCGTGTCTAGACAAGACGCGAAAAATTGATCCCAGAAGATCGATTGCTTACTGCCGGACCCAGAGGTAAGTGTAGACCTACCCTTTATGTATTGTGTCTTACTACAAAGCACCTATCCACAGCTCTCAGTACTTATACTGTTTTATAAAAAAAAATATATAGCATTCTGTTGGATCATTTCACAAGAATTCTCCCTAAAACTATCCATCAGTCCACTTGTACCCCTCTCAACTTATCCATTCATATTCTTCCCTTAGTTCCTTCAGGTAATTTATGGGACATTAAGGGCTGAATTCAAAGCCCAATGTAACATTTTCAAATTGAATTTCAATGGCACTTAGACTCCTATGTCACCTATGTACTCACTTTTGGAAATTTTACCTTATATCCCTGTGTCCAATTCGGTGCTGAAGGGGGCCCATGAGAAAATTCTGCCAGCAAAATGAAAGAAGGGGTGGGTTGATTTCTCTGTCCCTGGTGGCATTCTTCCCCCAATCTGAACAGTGCTAAATCATCCCTACCAGAGATGACTAGTTCTCAGGGCTCATAACAATACTTCTGAAGAGACAAATCTTTTGCCTTTGGAATAGACCAGATAGCACCATGAGACAGATATTTTCCAAACATATCTTGGGGAAGCATACTCCCTGGGTTCCTCACAAGATCTTCACCTGCACAGACTGCAAAGGACACAAGTAAATCACTATGCTATACTATCAATCGACTCCAAATATTTTTCCAGGAATAAAGCAGTGGAGCTTAATATGAGTTTGCCAGCTCAGTGCTGCTGCCTCCTTCCTTATTATGATGTTGAGAAAAAATTATTGTTGAAATGGGAAAGAACATACATTGATTTCCCCAGGTCCTCTCCTCTTCTCTCATCAAGCGCATGTATTTCTGGTTTGTGGTGTTTATCCCAGGTAAGGGGGAAAATGTTTGTGGTAGTCTCTTGTTTGAAATATGGGTGTCACCCAAGCACCACCATCTTGACCACTGTGTTAAATTATCAAAGGTTAATATATAAATTTAGCTTTCCTATAGACGAGAATCACTTTGCTGTTGTTTTGTGTTTACTAATGGACATTCTTCTGCTTTGTATCAAACAGTCAATGAAGGCTCAGGAGAAACCAATCAAAAAGAGACGTCCACTTGTGACATTTGCCAGTTTGGGGCAGAGTGTGATGAAGATGCAGAGGATGTTTGGTATAGTAATTTTACACATTTCTTCTGTAATTAATGTCCTATTATTTAAAGGTGTCATTGCTCAGAAACCCACCATGTGAGAGGATATTAAACAATAATGTACACCCTTTCCCTTGTCCTCCACCCAAAGTCCATTCATCGTACACATAGATAGAGACATTGCAAATCGTGTTCTGTTGGATTGAGAGCACTTATTTGGAAGGGCAAACATGATACAGCTGGAAGTCTCTAAACTGCAAGTGTAAAACAAACAGAAAGGAACAGATTAAGAAAAGAATAGGGAGGGAGTAATACCAAAGAAGGTTATTAGACATGGTGTTAGTCAGCTGACCCCATCCAAACACTGTGTTCTATGCACTACCAGTCAGGCATGAAATTATGAACATTGCTTCTCTTCAGTAAGGAAGGTTATGGATGTGGTAAGCTAGGAGAAAGCACATGATCAATTTGTGCTCATTTTGATCTGGTCCTGCCAAGCTTTCAAAGGCCTATGATTTTATTCTCAAAAAAAAAAAAAAAAAAAAAACCTGGCTCTGAATCCAGTTAGCAAGAGAAATTGTGCCACTGAAAAATAGAAGCAAGATTCTTCATGATTATATGTCTGTAATAATGGAATGAGATTGAGTTAGAAAAAATTGCTTAATTTTGATTTCGTCTAAGAGTATTACACTAATCTTCTGTTTCCCAGTAGAATCTTCACACAATTATTCAGAAGTGCTTTGGTCATGCCTGTGTCAAAATAAAACCTTGTTAAAATTAATATATCAGAAGTCACAGTCCAGTGGTTATAGTTTCAGATTTAGGTGAGCTTTTAAGTTGGAAGAGAAGGGAAGAATAGGGAAGTATAACTGGGTACATGATAATGTTATTAACCATGATAAGCTCTATATAATGCCAACATTTTTTTGTTTGTTTGAGGGAACATAACAGATAAAATAGCCTAATTCCCTTCCTTTGAAACATCTATGAAGAGCAACATAACTGTAGGAACTGAAGTGCACGGTCTTTATCGACAGGCAGTCTTTCTTCAGGGGAATACACTTTGGGGTGCAGGAGGCAGGGAAGGATACTTAGAAGGATGTTACTAGTTAATTTGTTAAGAGGTAGTAAACCAGATTTCAAAGCAGAAGTAAAAAGACCATGCTAAGGCTGTTAAAGAGTCGTTTTGAAGTCAACAGTTCATGTGCTACAACAGAGCTCTGTTTTCCCATTCCTGCCCCCTGATTTATTTTGGATAAATAAGAAATAAGTCTTCTTTGTGTAAGCCATTTTTATTATTATATTTCTGAAATGGAAGCAGGCTATGTATTGCGAGCCTAGATTTCTTTCAAATATACTGGGATTGAATTTCAGAATTTGACATGAACCAAAGTCAATCACATTCCTTCATATCCATACACACAGATTTAGTGTGTGAAAAATAAATGCTCCAGATTAGGTGAATAACACACATCCGTTTATTATTTGATATTTTTATGTTTATCAAGTTTCAGAAACAAAATTTCTTTGATTATCTTACTTGACTGATTAGCTTTGTGGAGTCCAAAATTAGGTCAACCGTTACTAGCAAGCATTGGGAACTGTTGTTATGAGGAAATTAGCCTAGAACTTTCAGTTTGTCCTATCAATCAGAAATTGTTCCGAAACCCTGGGGTTGGTGCTTGATTGACTCCAAGTAAGAGGAAAGCAGGCTGGTAGTAGAAACTGATCATAGAGAGCCGTGGATATGAAGCTGGCTGCTTGCCTAACACTTCTAGGGTGTCAGAGTAGATCAGAGAAGAGAGCACAGGTGTGATAGCAGATGTGGCTGGGATGCTAATGATTTAAAGGGACAATTAACATTATTCTCCATTACTACAGTCTGCTTTTTTTAAGTCCCTTGTTCCTGTTTTAGCTCTGTTTTGTCAGTCATTGTCAAATGCCACTCAGCTCAACAGAGCTATGTGTTGTCACTATTTTTAAAAAATTGTTTGACTTGTAAGACATTTGATCTATTAATGGCTCAACTACTGGGATTCTGTTAGGAGGCATGTTGCCCTGTAACAGATTATTTAAACTGATAGAATGAGTGTGGCCATTTTCTGGACAATTTGGAGAAATTTGTAATAAACAGATAGCTTTCTGCACGCATATTAGTCCATTTTACATTCTACCGTTGTAAGTGTGTGTGAGATCTGGCATTCCATTAGTGAACATCTTTACTGTGTTAAGAACAAAGACTATTCAGCTTGAAGTCTTTAATGTCTTGCTTCTTTTAATCTGTGAAATCTTCTTGTCACTAAGAGGATCGTGTATTGCTGGCACTGTTCCCACTTTTAATGCACTTTGCACCAGTGGGCTTCATGAATATTTAAAGTAGGGCAGTGGCTGTGCTCTTTAGCACTAGATTGCAATCTATTGGTAAATCAGACATGTCGTGTTGCTTACTTTGGGTTTGTATTTCTAAGCTTGCTAAGGAGTAATTGACTTTGCAAGACAAGGCTACTCAGTGTAACGCCTGAGAGAGATACAAAAGAAAATGGAGAATGAAACATAAGGTTCTGAACAGAGTAAAGTATTTTCGAGATTGTCCAAAAAGCATTTGACGACACTATTAAACTCTCAGCCAGTGTATAAATAGTACATATCAAATTGAGTGCCCTTTGATATGGTAAAGTGGCTTAGTGTCAGTGTATAACCATGTCAAAGACCCAGATCCAAGTCTTAATCTCTTGCTTTATAGACCATTGAGGGAGTAGGCATTCTTCCTACACTATGCTAGTCATGGTATGGAAAGATACCAAGCAAGGTCTTAGATGTGTCCATTTAAGTGGAGTGATGTAACTAATAGAAATAAACCTTATAAATCTGCAGAATTTCCATAGCAGAAGAGATAGGGAAAGAACTGGAGTATTTTCTTAAATCAGGATTAAAAGCTAAAAACCTCTGATTTGTAAAGTGAATCAAAGTCAAAATGATGTATCAGGGTTAAGTAATATCCTTTTCTTTTGCATTTCAATATCAAAGTGTAGTGGGCTTGAGCACTGCAAAGTGCATAGATTGTGCAGAATAAGACATGGTTAAAAGATTTGCACAGATGTATAAAGTATACAACGGAAAATAAACTCCTCTCCCCCAAAACATACACACTCCTTCCTAAAGGTATTAAGCAAAGAACTCTTTATCTCATATTTCATTTCTAATCACTAATATATATTGTGTAAATTCTACTAAAGGGGAAATGAACAAAACAGCTAGCAAAAGACATGTATCAATATGTTTAAACTGCATTCTCATGCAAATAAACTGCATTATAGATGATAGATATTTGTACAAATATGATGCAGCTGTCAATAGCAACTACTCCTAAAATCAATAGCCCTCAAAAAAATCAATATTTATCTTTATTATAGTAAAGAAGGAAAATGTAAAGGAAACTAATATCTGATTTTGTCGGCTTCCCAATCCACACAGCAATTAGGTCAGTCAGCATTGGGTCCCTTCCCTCTTCAATCAGTTGCTCTCAGCCAGAGCATTTAAAAAAAAAGATGTACTACCAATTTTCGTATAAGGTACTAAAAGGTAGTTTGAAAGCCCACATACATTACAGGGGTATTGGCTGCTTCATGTTCAGCAGTGTGTGTAATAACTATGTGTGACCTACTTGTACTGGATTCAGAAGCAACCAGCTACTTTCGTATCTGCAGTACCCTGTGCATTTTATAGTACTGTGAGGTTATAATGCTTCATGTTGCTTTTTCTTGCTCCTCAGAGAGAAATTAGGTATTCGTTCACTGTCAGATATACTTGCAAAATGGTATTAAGTAAGGGAGAGTTACGCAATGTAGAAACTTCACTTCTGCAAAAGTTTGTGGTGGTCCACAAAAGGTATGTCTACACTGCAATCTCAGAGGGGATATAGTGTAGATATACTCACAGTAGCTTTAATCTAGTTAGCATGGCTAAAAATATCAATTAGGACGCAGCAGCATGGTCTTCAGCATGCACTGTACAAGTCTGTCCAGAATCCTGGGTATGTAACTTTTTGAATACTGGGAACTTGATGCCACATCTGGCAAAATTGTTTTGTTTTACATTTTATACTGGTTTAGTTCAGACCCATTATTTGCTTCTCAATTCCACTAAAATTCTCACAACCATGTAGGTGACTTTGGATCCTAAGTCTCATTGCCCCTAAGTGCTTAGGTCTCTTTTGAAAATGGGACTTAAGCTTTTAGACTTTTGAGAATTTTGCCCTTCCTATCTATTAAGTTGGTACGATCCTTTAGAGGAACGTATTTTTCCTTTTAGAAGATTGTGTTTGTTTGCACAAACTTCTGCCCTTGCAGAGTCAAAGGATTTATTTTCCTAATAACATTCTTTTAAAAAAATATAATAATGAACCTGGTTTTAACAGAAGCCAAGACTGTCTGAAATTACTTATACTTCATGTTGTTTTATTGTCAATATACTTTAGAATGTCCTGGTAAATAATTTAGTCTACCCCCAAAGAAACTGACAATACTTTCTCTATCGGGGAAGTCTCTTATGTAGACAATATTTCGTGATTTTCAATGTTCCTGAATAAATCATAAACTACATTTTGTTCTGTTTGTATCATTCACTACAGACTGTTATGGGACCCGGTATTTGATACATAAATCTCTTGTCCAAATTGTAGATTGTAACATTTGGTTCAGTGGCAAAAAATGGCATACAATTATAGCAAGAGCTCAATATGTGTTCTTGTATATAACCCAAAACAATAACATTAGATAGTAAAGCTAAAGGAGTTGTTGTGCATACTTGATTTTTCAGATGTTAGTGCCATCTCTGCTCTCAACCTCCTGGATTGAAATTCTGGTCCCACCGAAGTCAATGGGGGAGTTTTGTCATTATCTTTATTGAGGCTAGAATTCCACCACACCACTGGAAATATGGAGTAACTTCATTAAAGTCAGGGTTACACTAGTGTTAATGAGAGCAGAATTTGGCAGAGTGTAAATCCAGAGTAACTTCACTGACTGCAGTGGAATTATTTTGTGATGGTGAAATTGAGACTAGAATTTGGCTCACTGACTGCTTGGATTATTTCCAGGTAAATACCAATTTCTGAATAGCTAAAACTTGCTTATCAGCATTCAGAGGTTTTTTTGTTGTTATTGTTTCGTTTCTTGTCACGATACTCCCCTGCCCGATTCACAGTGGCTAAAATCTCCCATTGCTTTCAAATGGGGACTCAAACCCAACTGCTGCAGCCAAGATGGCTGCCCCCTATTTGGCATATGTGAGCTAAACAGGAGACAGTAAAGGAACAGAAAAATGTGTGTTTGTAGAAGATGGCAGAGAAGGAGAGTGTCGGGGGGATACTAAGTTAATGTCGAGGAGGAGAAAAAGAATGTGAGGTTCAATAGATTCTAAGGAGGAAAAAAGAAAATATGGGTGGCAGATGAATGTAAGGGACAAGTGGGGAACAGGAGACAGAGAGAACAGGGAAGGAGAATGTGAGGAGACAGGAGTCTGGGAGAGGTGGCAAGAGGGGAAGGATATTCAGAGGGACAAAAAGACAGCTCCTCCACCCCCCGGGCTAGGAGAAAGATACATGGAGTCCCCTACCCCCGTAGCCAGCAAGGAGGCCTTTTGTTTTCGTGTGTGCACTTTGTGTGTATTGAAGGTTGATATTTCCCATCCAAAGTGTGCTGGCTGAGAGAGACATTAATGATACAAGAGACAGCTGGATAGTGTCTAAGGGAGCAGTTCTACTGGCATTTAGATCTTGGTATTGGACTGCATCAAAATGGCAGCTGAGCTACGCTCATTATAATGGTGTGCACATGTGGTCAGGCATTGTGCAAGGAAATAGGCATGCTTCTCTGTGCCCTGATTCAGTTTCCATGCACAGATGAATAGGTAGTCTACGGAACAACAAGAATCCATTTCCGTTCTCCTGTTGAACTGGGCACACGGTGCACATTTTCTTACTCCTCTATTAAGGATCTGTATCAAACAATGACTGAGCTTTTTGATCCTAAGTAGCAAAATATCTACCAAATGGTTTACTGCAAACCTTTACTAACATTTGTTTAAAAATGGTTTTGGCAGTCTGTTTTGTACTCTGAATGTACCATAGGGCATTGAAAAGACCAGGCCCAACATCTGCCTTTTTGTGCAACATAAACAAAAGGATCCGTTTTGGCTTTGTAAGGGCAGAGTTCTGTGCTGATTGTACAAAGCTGAAGCTACCACTTTGTTATGTAACTCTGTGTCTAGGAGAAACTTGCCTCACAAGATTGTGAAAGTGCACAGACAGGATAATATGAGAACGCACATCAAATATTAATGAGCATTGACACATAATCTTCTGTGTACATCAGGGCATTACAGCACGAAAGAACAAGCATAGGGACCTTGGACAGTAATGCATTTTTGCACCTATTTTCCCTGTCGAATTTTTTATTTTTTAAAACAGCTCTCCCCACCTCACATGCCCTACATTTAGCCAGAGTCATGGCCCTAGCAGTAAACTGACTGGTGCCTTGATGACGGCCTATTTAGTTGCAATAAAAAGCCGATTGGCCTAATGTGCAATCAAGAAAGAAGTGACATTTATTGCTTCAGTTTTATGATGCTGTGAACTGAGCAGGATTTGGAGCATTATAGTGCCTTCAGGGGGCAGGAGATCACAAGCAATGAATCATATTTATACCTTTTCCAATTTCCTACTAGCATTTTAGCAATAAATAGATTGTGTTATTGGGTTTTATGTAAGTATGTTTAAGAAAGTAGGAATGCAACTTTGTCGTTCAGAAATACATGGGTTAGCTAAATAGAGCAGCCGAGAATAAATGTGTGTAAAAAGCTGGGAAAGCACTGTCCCGTTTTCTGTCAAACATCCCAATAGCATGCTCCATCTCCCCCATCCTGCTTTATGTTAAACTATTAACTTAAAATTACACCCTTGGTGGATGGTTGCAAGTTCGTTCACACCTCCATGAGGGAGCAGGAAGGCCACAGTTTCTTTCACAAAACTCAGCCATTTTTTTAAAAAGGGCATTAAATATAAGCATGACAAGAAATAACATGGACAACAGAATATGGTTGATGTCTACTGTTTGCAAACCACTGCTGGTGTGGAGTAACATGTTTCCCATGTGGTACTGGACAGAAGCACAGCTATTCTCCTCCCTTGCCTTCCTCCTAAATGTTAGACAATCCTGTTTCCTTCCTGGGTAAAGACTTCCTCATAGAGCAAGTGTGTTCCTGTGCATGTCAAACCATAACTAAAAGCCCATATGCAGTATTTTTGTTCCTGGTTAGATCGTATCTACCACAGACTTCACCAGTCTCTTCTTACTCGGCCATGCATCCTCTTTTAACGCTTCTGGATAGTAACTAATTGAAACTGAACACATCCTCACCAGAATCAAGAAAGTGGGTGCTATTCAAGCAGAATCACAGTGGTTACCCTGTCACCCGCACATCATCTCCAACAAACAATGCCTTACATGCACAGTAACAATGAATTCCTTTTGCCTACTCGGCTCAGCTACATTTGTACTTTAACTTGATCCATTCTTTGGTCCTGAAGAAGTGTGGTTTCCTTATCATCTGTTAAGCTTGGCCTGATGAACTTCTCCATGAGACTGTAAATCTCATTCATTCATCAATCTTTTCTACCCCCTTATTGCTGTCTTTCTGGATCCAACCAAGTCTCCTGATGCCAACCAGCTAACGCCTGCTTGTTGCGTGACAATAAAGAGAAAAGAGACAGCATGTTTCATTCACTGCCCATTGCTGAATAATAATACTGAGCTTTGTTTAGGGCTTTTCACCCATAGATCTTAAAGCACTTTACAAAAGAGGGTATCATTATCCCCATCTTACAGAGGTGAAGAGACTTGCTCAAGGTCACACAACAGATCAGTGATGGACGTTAGACCCCAGGTCTCCTGACTCCCAGTCTGAGGGCCTATTGACTGCACCATGTTCTGACTTTTAGCAACATCCTTCCTAGATCTCTTCCAGACAGTAGTCCCATGCTGGCCGCTATAGAGAGTGAAATGTAATTACTGCAGATACAGAAATACTACAGGGTATGTGCAAGGCCTCCAGGAATGTAAAGATAATCCTGTGAAAATTTCATTAAACAGCTAGACTGGATTTTAGACTGATCCTGAGTCAGATCAGGAACACTTCATTTTACCTCCCGCTACATAGCAGGGGTTGGGGGTCAGCCACCTTTTAGCATAGCTTCCCTCACTTCCTTGGATCCCACAGATGGCTCTCTTCAGAGTCGGGATTTGCTCAGGGAATGAGGGGTGGGAACTCGGGTTGGAAATTGGAAGCAGATGGCCTGGAGTTGATTGGGGTGGGGCACATCATTCCCCTTGCACCTCACTCCCCACTGCACTCCGGGGAGATTATCAGGAAAAAGCAAGAAACAAGGTGGGTGAGGTAATATCTTATCGTTTAAGCTTACACAGAGCTCTTCTTCAGGTCTCTGCATAAGCTCAAAAGCTTGTCTCTTTCACCAACATCCAATATCCAGTAAAAGATATTACCTTACCACTTTGTCTCTCTAATATCCTGGGACCAACACAGCTACAACAACACTGCATAGGAAAAAGAAATAGAGCAGAGCTGTTCTGCAGTGGTCCTGAATCCCCCTTCGAGGGGTGTGCCCAGGGCAGCCAGAAAGGGAGGGCAGACTGGGACCCAGAGCCAGTGCACATGGCATCTTGCAGATCCCCTTGGAGGAAGACATTTAGAGGACATGCCCCACTGATTAATTTATGGGGCACTCCCATACTTATGGAGCAACTGGGGATGAATGCTACAAAAAGATTCTTGCAGAGATTTCCTTCCACTTAACCCCTTCCCACAGGTTTTATGGGAGGGGGCAAACTGCCCTCCCTGCAGATCTTTCAGACCTCAATTCCCATGGAGGGCCCTAATGCTCTTCTCCTAGATGGAAAGGCAAAGTGATTACATGAAAGAACAAAATAAAACTTTACCTTTGACTCCCACCTTTTCGGTACTACAGCACTCTGTGAGCAAACCTAACCTTTGAAAGCCTGCGGCCATTTGCAGGCCTACATGACAAGGCACTTCATACAATTAGGTATCTTTTTCTTGATTCTATTCTGTGTTGCAAGTTAATATGAAACATGGTGACTAATTGCAATGGTTCGCGTTACTTAATTGGATTCAAAATACAATGAGCGAACATCCTAGCAGTCCAAGGCGCACACAGCAATAAAAGATCCATGCGATAAATGTTTACGCAGAGAGACTGTTGCTGGTGCTTTGGTTTAACACAGACTGCAGCAATGTGAAGGACACATGAAGTGTAGGCAAAACGTACAAATGCATTTTTTATTCTCTGTGCTTCGTACTACGTACCGGCTCATACTTGAATTTAGGATGTGCATGTAATTTGACTGTTCTTATTCCTACCAAATTAGTATACAGATTTATTTATTTTTGCCATTCCTTTTCAAAAACCTATCGTGAGCTATGTAGTTATCTGGTTTCTTTATGTGCACTGTATGTCCCCACTTCAGCACAGGCTGTTTACAGACTTTGTCAGTTCACTTTAAAGTGGAACAATATTTTAAAAAATAAAATGAGACATTTATTGTGCCCTTAAGGTGTTAACATACAATCCAGTATACCATTAAGGGCACCAGAGACATGTGCAAGCTAGATGAAGGTTGTATTATAATTGGTACTTTGAATTGTAAGAGGGAAGCAAAGGCGAAGATTTAATGCAAGGGGTTTTTTTGGTTGGTTTATTTTGTTTGAAAACGTGATAAAGAACATTACAAAACAAATGAAAAGAGAATTAGGGATCAGTTTTCAGTGTCTTTCATAGTGGATTACCTATGTAGTTCTAGCTGTCCGCACTAGAGCCATAAGTATGTGGGGGCCATACCTCAGCTGGTATAAATCAGTGTAGCTCCATTAATGAAGCTAGCTTGTGATTCAAATGTAATTACTCACACGAGTATAGTTTGCGTGTGTGTGTAAAATCAGGCGACAGACACTTTCTAAATAACCTATGCAAGGCTGCCATAATTAATTAATTTTTTAAAATCCATACATTTTTCTTTAATGTTGCCAGTGACTTCCTGCTATTAAAAAGCAGAAGCATGGCAGCTGTACAATTATTATTCCAGCTCCTGGCGCTATACTACAGCCGTGCTTCTCTATTACATTGCATTTGGTATGCAAGGCAGGGCAGCAATAAATATATTCACCATTTCAGTGCATTTTAGTTTGACATATGTCCAGTAAACAGCATTTTGGTCTATCGCGGTCAAAAAAATCACTTGATTATTCAGTGCTTCTTTCTGTTATGATGCTTTGGGGTCCTTCAAATCATTTTCATTATGTACTATATAATAATAACAATCTCTGTGCAGTGTCCTGAAAATTCCTTCCATGGTGTGTGTGATTTCTAATTGTTTGAATAACAGCATGCAATTGAAATGCCATGCAGAAATGTAGCTGCACCCTTAGGGAATCAAGCTTTTCTCCTTTTAGTCTTAGTGAAGACAAACATTTGAACAGTGGAAACAGGTAAAACATCATGGGAAGCCACTGCAAAAATCAGATGTTCTAAACTGCTTACCACCAGCACAGGCCTCTAAATGACAAAAAGAAAATAAATAAATAAAAAGGCATTTGAAATGAGTCATTTTGTTGTTTTTACTCATGATCTTGCAGAAAAGGAGAAAGCTCTACAGACCCTGGAAACACATTTAAAATGCTATTTTTATGCTGGCATTATAAAATATATATTTTATGTTATTTTGCAATCCAGGTAATGTTTTTCATAAGCCTGGAAAATAAAGCAAAGTTTGCTCTGTTGTATATGGCGCATCTATCTCTTTTAAGTCTCTCAGTTACATAGCTTTAAAAGATACAGTGGCATTTCAATCTGTTTCTTAGCATAGGCAAATCTTGGCGTATTGCTTGAAAATAGTGCAAAAAAAATTGTAAAGTCACCTTAGTAGGTAAGCTGGCAGACAATATTGTCTAGAGTCTGGAACAACATTTATGAGTCAGACTCTTGGGGTGTATTCCTGACTCTGAAGTGGTTTAGTTCAAGACCATAGGCAAGTCGCCAAAGCCCTATATTGACTTCTGTGGGCTTTGGATGAAACCACAAATGTCTGTGTCCCACAGTTTACCTCTCTCTAAAATGGGTATAATAAGTAAGAATACAGACCTCTCAGGGACATATTGAGGCTTAGTTAATTAACTGTTTATTAAGTGCTCTGAGGTCTGTAGATGAAAGCTGTATAAATACTGAGCCTGCTCAATAATGGAGAACACCAATTCTTAGGGTGCCAGTAGCATGCCAGGTGTACTATGACTCGGAGGCAAGTACTGTTGGTGCTTCAGCAGCTAGGCCTTGAGGGTGCTAGTCCTGGTGGGGCCTAATAACCACTCAGACATGAAGCTAAGTCAAACTTTTTACTAGGGCTGGCAGGAAAAGGGAAGGGTTTGCAAATGCCCTAGGTGCAGAGGCTTAAACAGCTACAGTTCAAAGTGAACAATAGCGGTTCTTGTTTGGTAGGGTTACCATATGTCTGGATTTTCCGGACATGTCCGGCTTTTTGGTCATCAAATCTGGGGGGAAATTCCAAAAAGCTGGACATGTCCGGGAAAATAGGGAGGGGTCGTGGGGCTTGGATCCGCGCTGGGGCCAGCGCCGCTTGGCCGGGGCCAGGGCCGGTGCTGGGGCCGGGGCCGGACGGGCCGGTGCCCCGGGGCCCGATCCGAGCTGGAGTCGCTGCGGCCGGAGCCGCTCATCTGGGGCTGGTGCCCGTGCCCCAGGGCCCGAGCCGAGTTGGAGCTGCTGGGGCTGGCGCGCTCCGCCAGAACCGGGGCCAGCGCCCCTGGGGCCCGAACCAAGCCGGGCCAGAGCCGCCAGAGCCAGAGCCGCTTGGCCGGGGCCGGTGTCCCGGGGCCCAAGCCAAGCTGGAACCGCCGGGGCGGGGCGGGCCGGGCCAAGGCTGGCGCGCTTTGCCAGAACCGGGGCCGGTGCCCTGGGGCCCGAGCCATGCTGGAACCGCTGGGGCTGCCGGGCCGGGGCTGGCGCCCCAGGGCCCGAGCCAGGCCTGAGCCGCTCGGCCTGGGGGCCAGACTGGGCCGCGCCTTCTCGCACCCTCCGCCCCAGCTTACCTGCTGCTTGCCTCTCTGTTTCAGGCTTCCCGCGAACATTTGATTCGCGGGAAGCAGGGGAGGGGGAGGAGCAGGCGGGCGGAGCGTTCAGGGGAGGGAGCGGAGTTGGGCGGGGGCTTTGGGAAAGGGGCGGAGTTGGGGTGGGGCCGGGCGGAGTTGGGGCAGAGGCAGGGCCCCTTGGAGTGGCCTCTTTTTCTTAGTTTAAAAAATGGTAACCCTATTGTTTGGGTCCCTGAGGGCAGCCCAACTGAGAGTCAGGGCTATTCAGGCCTAATGCCAGCTGAGTCTCTATTCAAGCAAATAGGAGCTTGTGGGTTTCCAAGCCAGACTCAGCTAGTGTGTCTTAATCGGGCTCCTCTTCGACTGGCTCACTGCGCCGCTGCTGTGGTTTCCCCATAAGCCCACACAGTTTTGCACCAGGCTGTAACAGTCATAGCCTGTTTCACATTCAGTTCTGCATATGGTTCCTGGGGAATCTTTTCTGCACCTCCTGGCTGTCCATGTGACCCCTGCACCCAGATTCTCTGCAGCTCCTGGCTTGCCATGTAGCTGCTGCTTCCTCAACAGAGTCTAGCCACTTCCTGGTTCAGACCTTTCCCCTTATTGCCCAGCAGGAAGGGAATATATAGTGGGGAGGGCACTGATGGGAGTCGTTCCCTGCTTAGTGAATCCATCACAACTGCTGGATAAGTGCTGTTCTTGGTTCAAATCCTGAAGCGGGTGTACATGCAAACCCCAATAAGCAATATAAATCAGCTGCAGACAAGACCAGCCCATCTTGAGGATGGCTGCTATTGGGTAGATTAGAAATGGGTAGAGTAGGGCACCTATACCTGTTCCATTGTCAGGAGGTGTAGAGCTGCTTGTGTAATTGAGCATCCCTACCTGTATCCTGGCACGGACACGTGCTACTATAAAATGAGCAACTCACTTGCAATGTATAATGTTCACCAGGGCTATAGTAAGCATGCATCATTCTGATTTACTGCAGAATACACAGACTCTTTTGGGCTAGGAAACAGATGTTAGTTTTAATAGCGCTTGTATTTCAATGTTCCTGCCAGTAGAATTAACGAAGACACCCCATGTACTAAAAAGAAAAGCATTGCGGGAATCAGAATGAAATAGAAGGCATTTTGCATTAATGACTGGCATCTTTATGCCAGAAAATACTGCCATGGTAGTTTTAGATGTAAATTATATGCCACATTCAGAGGGCTCTCTTTTGTATGGAAATGCCAGCGTTCAAATCAGAAAACTGAGTTTCTGGCCAATGTGTTTTAGTTAACGCAGTGTAAAATAAATTTTGCCCACTAGGGGAAAAATTGAGGCTTTGCTGTTTTATGAAAAAAAAAATCAATTTATAATTGTTTTTTGCAATGTTTCCTGCAAAATTGAAGAAAAGTTTTGCCTGTGAAGACTTAGGGGAGTAAAAAGTGTTATCTGCATGAAATATCTTTTTGCCTGGAGAAAACACATGAAAATTTTAGATTTATTCCAAGATGAAATTTTCGCTGTAAAATAATGTGTTCCTAGATAGCGATGGCAAGAGTTTACCTTTGCCTAAATTAGCACATGCAATCAAATATAACTTTTTCTGGCAAAAATAACAACACATTTATATTTACATATCTCTAGTTCCTGCATCCTTGCCTGTTCATTTATATGCCTTGATTCTTGATTGACAACAATTTCTCTTTGTGGCAGATTTATTGCATAATCAGCTAGGCACAGGGCATTAGTCATTTTAATTAAGTACCATTTGCAGGTATCTGAAATAGAATTTTCTGACACTTTGATTCCAGATGCAAATGATCAGTGTAGTCTAAATATGAATTTTTAATAAATAGAGGTAGTATCAACATGCTCTCAGATTTCTAAACTAAAGAAGGGCTATCTAAAGTGTGTTGAATAGTGAACTGTTGTCACTGCACGCTCATGCTGAATAAAATACTCCAGAACTGACTCTATTTTAACAGTACTTTCCTCCTTTTCTTGCATCCTCCTCATAAAAGCCACATAAAGAGCCTTCTTTTTGCTACACAGATAAATTGTCATTATTCCTCAATAATATGTTGTTGAAAGCAGAGTCCAAACATTTGCCTGCAGAGTGCAGTTCCTTACAAAGGTGTAATAGCATAATCATAAGAGGGACACATGGTGTAATATAAATCACTCTACTGCTATAGTCCCATACACTAAAGGGAGAAATAAAAATAGAGAAATCTCCTGTTCCTTCTGGACAAACAACTGCCCTCTCTTTATTCATACCCCTTCTTAAATTACACTTCCACCACAGTTCCTTTCAGCGACAGTCCTCCATGGCCATTGATCCTTTCCATTGCAGCCTTCTCCCTGTTCGCTATACAGGCAAGGACTTTCTCAGTGCCCAATAAATAATACCGTTTAATGAGGAGGGCTGTATCTACAAAAGTTTGAAAGGGGAAGTCAGGGACCATCACACTTGTCAATGCACTAGCCTTTCATTTCTTGGTGGGGTGTCAAATTTCACAGGTAGAAAATTAGTTTGGCAGTTGGCATCCTAAATTCATCCATATCCAATAGTGGCAATTTGATATGATGGTTAGTGCTAACCTCAGAGAAATTCAGGAAAGGAGCTTTCAGCTCAAAAGCAAGCTGTGTAGGTATAACTGCATAGGGAAGCTTGCATCCAGCTTACCAGCATCATGCCTGCCTCAAGCTCGTACTAGTCTCCCACATGCAATCCAATGATCTTCTCCACTACATTACCCAACATCACTTGCAAAATGGATTTCATCCTAAATTAGCTTTTGGCTGACTTTATGTCCTCACAATGTGGTGATTGCAACATCAAAACTCTGGGCTGCTTAAGGGACTTAGTCCAGAATCACGCTGACTGGTCAGAAATCCTTTCAGCTTGGCAGTCGGTTAGTTTTTTTGCTTTAGCAATCACCCAATTATAACATCCAACTAAAGTAAAATAATGAAATGAAATGCTGGGTGTCAAGCTGCAGCTAGATATAATCATAGGAAGGGAAATAAAATAAGCCTATCAAAAGGTAGAATTCATCAGAAAACATGGCACTGACCCCGAAGATTAGACCGGGACACAGTAAGCAGTGTTTAAAAATAGTTTACAATGTCAGCTATTTTGCAATCTTCTGAAGTATGAGACCATCACTTGAAAAGTGTTGTGGATCCATAGACTGAGTTGAGGATTTCTTATTTCTTCACAAAGCCCATAGAATATCAGCTACCATCTTGGAATTGCACCTTTCCCACAGCTGCTTTTAAAGCTTTTCTTACCACAGCAGGCATATTTAAACATTGCACATGTATTTGATGTGTGCTCTTGGGTAGAGTTTCACCCTGTGAGCCCTGGGAGATCTCATTGACCTTCTCATGGCTTCTTGAGCCTGAGGAATGCACAGTCAGCCTTTATATTACCACACTTTTCTCAACGCTATACTTAGTAGTACAGAAATGAAATAGATTTATTGATATAGCTATAATTGGAAGTCATAGCCATGATGATAAAATGGTCAAATGATCAAATTACTTAAAATCAGAGACATCCTGAAGTACCTTGGGGACTGGGAAACTGCTGTATTGGCATGGTCTGCGGTGAGACACACAGCCATTCAGTGACTTCCTTACACAGCAGTAAGCATCCCTCTCAGCCTCAAACAGAGGAAGTGGAGGGAAACCTTGAGAATCCTGCCAAAAGGTCTTGAGACAGATACAGCCACCACCGAAATGGATTGGACCAATTTGATTTTCACTTGGGAGAGAGAAACAAAAGTTGGCCAGTTTGGAGTCTGAAAAAATCAAGTGTTACAGATCAAGTGTGAGAGAAGAAAAGCATTTGGATAGGATGTGAAATATGGGCACAGTAGGACTAATGAAAGTGGAAAAGTGCCATGACCCAGGACTTTATATGTACAGGACCTGGGCCCTCACACAAAGCTTCAAGTCCTGAAGTTCATACTTAGATCTTTCTCAGACAAAATTCACATTGACTTCATTAGGAGTTTTGTTCAACCAAGTCTTCAGGATTGTCTCAATACTTTTTAATAGAGCCGGGTCCTGTTTAGCATGTATGTTGTATCAGGAAGCTAAAGCATCTTCATCTATGGCCCCAGCACCCATTCCTTAATCTGTTCCTGAATATGCAAAGTGCCATTAATAGTTTTGTTTTTTATATTACTGAGCCACATTATATATAATGATGCATGATGCACTGTGAGTGGATGCATATATATAGATTAGATAAGATATCTGTACTAGAACAAAGGTCCCTTTCCTCTATATTTCAGAATTCTCTTAAAGTATTCTTGACTTTTTGGGCTTGGTCCGAGTGAAATAGTTGGGAATCTACCTGTTTCTCTGGTTTATAATGTGTAGTTGAATGTTACCATTTACATAGTAAAAGGAATACCATAAATTAAAGAGGACCTGCAGTTGATTTCAATAGGAGTTAGGTATCAGAGGGGTAGCCGTGTTAGTCGGGATCTGTAAAAAGCAACAAAGTGTCCTGTGGCACCTTATAGACTAACAGAAGTATTGGAGCATAAGCTTTTGTGGGTGAATACCCACTTCGTTAGATGCCACGTTTTCACCCACGAAAGCTTATGCTCCAATACTTCTGTTTGTCTATAAGGTGCCATGGGACACTTTTTAATAGGAGTTAGATATCTAGGTGCTTTTAAAATCTCACTAGGCACCTATCTATATCTTTGGGTCCCTAAATGCCTTCAAAAATCTGGCCTCTACATCACTAGGCCATTTATAAAAATGGAACATAGGCTCCTAAGCCACCAGGGCATTTTTGGAAATTTTATATGTAGTCAGATAGTCCTTTCCTGTAGCATATTCCTTTTTTTCATCGCTTTCTCATGAACTTTATTTTCTCTGGACTTGAAGTCCAAAGGTATATAAACCTACACTCCATTTTTAGAGGAAAATTTGGAGAATTTAAGCTCTTTCTGAATTGTTATTACCACGGGGAACATATGGTTCATTGTGTACCATCTGAAATGCAAATAGAGGAGCTGTGTGGAAAAAATCCAGATTACTTCAGCAGTAAATAGTTCCTATAATGAGTTAGAATTTATTAAAATGAGCAAGACCTTCCTAAGATTTTTTTTTTTTTACTGGGGAAGTAAATATTTTAGTGGAGTAAAATGTTCCTATTATATGATAAGAAAGTTCTTATGAAATTGACCAATTTTTTCATTTCATTTTCATTTCACTTGTCATGTCCATTAGTGCTGTTCAGATTAGGATTACAAAACAGAATTTCTGTTTATTGGCATGGTTTAACTCCTGATTTACACTAGTGTCTGAGGGAAATCAGGACCTGTATATATGTAACTTAATGCAATATTTTTTCAAGCTATTTTATGTATAATATTTCATCAAGAAAAGTAAAATGTAAATAGTGAGCTTTAGATTAATTGTGGTGTTCGCTTAACAGCAAATTCTATAGTTAAGGATACAAAATCATTTCATTTATAACCCTCTGTTTTCACCCTTTCCCTGCTTCGGGGCTGAAGATTTGCACATGTTGTGAACATTTTAGGAAAATTTCACGAGAACCAATTTTGCCCTTTTTTGAGTAATGGGAGTCTGAAAAGAAAATCTCTATTGAAACCACTGTCTCAGGCACAAACCAAGGAGAGTAACGAGGAGCAACTTAGTCACTGCTCTATTACCTCAACTTCAGTTTGTGCAACAGATCACATGTAGTATGTACTCCTTGGAAACTGCACATTCCCTGGGTGCATTCTACTGATTGCTGAAGTTCTAACCACTCACTCTCTCTGGCCATGTCTATATTACCATGTATGTTGTCAAAACTTATGTCACTCAGGAATGTGAAGAAACACACCCCTGAGTGACACAAGTTTCCCACACATAAGTGTTAGTGTGCACAATACTATGTCGGCGGGAGATGCTCTCCTGCCGACAGAGCTGCCCAGAGGATTCAGAGGGCCTGGGATCTTCGGTGGCGGTGGGCTCCCGCTGCCAAATTGCCGCCGAAGACCCGGCGCTTCGGCAGCGGGTCTCGGGGCGGAAGGACCCCCCGCTGCTGAATTGCCGCCGAAGATCTGGAGTGGAAGACGCTCCGGGGGCCCGAGCCCCACGAGAGTTTTCTGGAGCCCCTGGAGCAAGTGAAGGACCCCGCTCCAGGGGCCCCGAAAAACTCTCGTGGGGGCCCTTGCGGGGCCTGGGGCAAATTGCCCCACTTGCCCCCCCCCGGGCGGCCCTGCCTGCTGACATAGCTACTGCCACACATTGGGGGTGGTTAATTATGTCATCAAGCGCGAGCTCTCCTATCGGCATAGAGCAGCTACACGAGCGATCTTACAGCGGCACAGCGGCATCAGTACAGCTGTGCTGCTGCAAGGTCTCTACTGTAGACAAAGCCTCTGTCTGTGTCCAAGCTTTTCCACCAACGCTGTCACATTGGGCACCCACACGTTTACTCTCAATCGTCTGGCAAGTGATCCCCATCTCCGTTTTGAGCGTGAGGTGGATTGACTTGGAATGGGGTGTAAAAGTTAATGAATAAGAGTGCCAGTAAATTGTGGCAGCATTGTCATGACCTTAACTTTGCAAGATGAGAACTGTGAGGTCGGCATTATGGGATTTAGGCACTGCTGGTAGGCAGGAGATAAAGAATCAGCAGCATCGCTCTGCATCAGAGGCAGGAGGATCAAAAGAGCAGGAAGAGTTTAGAGGACAGTATATGCACAATCGCATACTCAGAAGAGCTACAGCAGCTGCAGGGTTAGACCATTGGCATAGTCCGCAAGCAGAATCCCACTGTTGTTTCTGTCGACATTACTGAAGCTGATCTGTGTATTGTGCGCAGTCACAGGGCTATCAGCATGCCTTTGCTGCTGCTGACAGGCATCACGCCATCAGTGATGATCATGAGACAGGAGAAGCAAAGGAAACAAACAGCAGTCCTGTGCTTGTGGTGCGGCTGCTCTGTCTTCTGAACAGTGGAGGTGCTTGCCCTGGAGCAGAATACTGGAGACAAGTGGGCCTCCTCCTGACTGCCGTGGCTGAGTGGTGACTCCGCTGATTCCTTCTGATCCCCCTCCATATTAATATCTCAGAGGTTCCATGTCCATATGTTTGTCTGGATGCAGAGTTGACATGTCAGATGAATCCCTCCTTTCAAATTCAGCAGTTGCACTCTGTGGACAAACTGCCCCCGGTCTCTGTCTCTCTCTCTCACAATTGCTTCCTTGAGTGCCTGTTCTTACTGTTCAAGTCTGGTTAATTAGACCTAATTTGGCGGCCGCAGCTCTCTAAGATCCACATACTGAACTGCTTGAGTTGGAAGATGACCAATGTTGGGGAAACCTGGCTGCAGCTCTGAGGTGGCCCCCATGTGTCTGGCTACAGACCCTTAATTAAGATACCTTATTTGGAGAACTGCCCATTTTATTTCCGAATGTGCAACCACCAGGGGTGAAAGTAACTTCAGGGACTTACCTGTACATGGGGCGGCCAGGGTCCTGGGCAAGGTGTGGGGGGCAGCTCTGGGGCCCTGGAACGGGCGGGGCCTTGGGCAGAAGGGGCGGGGCTTGGGCCAGACTTCCCCAGCCAGCCCTTCAGTGCTGCCCAGCCCGCGCCCCGGGCCCTTTAAATCGCCGCCGGAGCCCCAGGGCAGCAGCGGCCTGGAGCCTTTTAAATCGCCGGGCCCCAGGGCAGCTGCCCCTTTTGCCCCCTACCCCACATCAGTGGCCCTGCCGGTACGGTCGGCTGTGTACCGGCTTTCTTACCAGTACGCTGGACCGGACCGGCTTACTTTCACCTCTGACAACCACCTCTGTTACTAATGTGCTTGACTGTCTCCATTTTGAAGCTCATTCTGCAACCCTTCAATGCACAGAACTCCCACTGAAGTCAGATCAGAAGAGAACCCTGATCATTCTCATGGAGCTGTGTCTCCCTTCTAACATGGTTTACTAATAATAAATGTGAGACTTATTAGAATCTCAAGTAGGGGAAAATGAAAGCAATTCCTAGGCACACTTCCTAAAGTGTGGCCTCAATAAACAGACAAAGACAGTAGGCCTCTGTCATCAGAAAGCAACAGAGCTGCTTCTAACGAGGCTGTTCCTCAGGGTGTCCTAGTAATCAGTGTGTGCCTTAGAACCTTAAAACTAGGAAATCAGCAGACAGTCGGTGTTTTGATTGGCTCAGAGGCAGGACACACCGCCACTCAGAAAAGTCAAGATGCTGACCCTCCTGAACCACATGGCAGGTTCAGCTAAACAGGGAGCTGTAAACCATACTGTGTGACAAATCATGTGACAAAACCAAACCAAGCCTCAAAAATGTACCACAAGAGCTGTTCTGACATGTTTCCTGAGATTGATTGTAACTAGTGAAAAAAGATTTTGGATAAAATTTTCAGAAGTGCCTAAGTAACTGAGGTCTGGTCTACACGACAGACCTATATCGGTATAATTACATTGCTCAGGGGTGTGAAAAATCCACACCCTTGAACGAAGTAGCTATACCAATGTACAGGCCCCCACCCCCGGGTAGACAGCGCTATGTCAGCAGGAGAGCTTCTCCTGCTGACATAGCTGCTGCCTCTCGGGGAGGTGGATTAACTACACTGACAGGAGAGCTCGTCGGCTTAGAGCACCTTTGTTAAAGTGCTAGAGCAGCACAGCTGCATCGGTGCAGCTGCGCCAATCAGCGTTTTAAGTGTAATTTACCCTTAGTCTCTTAAGTGCCATTTTCAGAAGAGATCTAGGCACTATTGGAGCCTTAGGCCTTGTCTACACTGTCAAGTTTCTGCACAGGACAGCAGCTTTCTGTAGTGTAACTCCCGAGATGTACACACTGCCAAGCCACTTCGTGCGCAGAAACTGCGCAGTTCCAGCGCTGTAAAAAAACCACCCTGGGGAGAGGCGTACAGCTTTCTGTGCCAGTGTTTTCAGTGCCAGTGTAGACACCCTGGTCGATTACAGAGCTGCATTTAGCCTCCGGGAGGTGTCCCACAATGCCTGTTCTTGCCTCTCTGGTCATCGGTTTTGAACTCTACTGCCCTGCCTTTGGGGATGCGTGCAATGGTCTCAGTGCATCTTTCCAGATGACCATGCCTGCTCCACACACCAGGCGATCCCCTGCTTGGAGCAATGCCAAGCTGCTGGACCTCATCAGCATTTGGGGAGAGGAGGCTGTCCAGTCCCAGCTGCGCTCCAGCCGTAGGACTTATGATACCTTTGGACAGATTTCACGATGCATGACAGAAAGGGGCCATGACCGGGACACACTGCAATGCAGGGTCAAAGTGAAGGAGCTGCGGAATGCCTACCACAAGGCTCAGGAGGCAAACCGCCACGCCAGTGCTGCGCCCACAAGCTGCCGGTTCTACGAAGAGCTGGACACGATACTTGGTGATGACCCCAACTCCACTGCAAAGTCCACTGTGGATACTTCGTTGGCTCCTGCCAGTCAAGAGTGGACCGAGCCAGGAGAAGGAAATCTTGGAAAAGGATGTGGAGGGGGAGGGGGACCCAGAGGCAGAGGATGACTCAGAGGCCAGAGATGCATGCAGCCAGGAGCTCTTCTCTACCCCGGAAGAGGCTAGCCAGTCACAGTTGTCGGATCTTGGTGAAGCACAAACAAGAGAGGAGGCCCCTGGTAAGTGGCTTTGATTTGGGGAATCGCTGAAGCGAGTTGTTGAGGGCAGGAGGGTTGCAGAAAGTAGGCTTGTATCTGTCTGATGTGCGTACCACCACATGCCTAGTCTGAGCGGCAGAACAGGGTATTGATTGATTCCCTTACTTAATGGGAATCTGCCTCAGATCTCCAGGAAACTCTCATGGAGATACTGAGCAATCTGCTGACACAGGTTCTTTGGCAGAGTGGCTACTCACCATTTTGGGGGTCTTGTGGCTCATGTGTGCTTGCCTGGGGTCAGCCAGTTAGTGACAGGTATGTGAATAGTGCCTGTGTTTTAAATAACTGAATCAATGGTCTGTGTGTTGCAAAGAATACTGCTTCTGTAAAATGTTGCATTTTGGCTTCACAGAGATGACCTTGGCAGCCTAGCCTCCCTCTTCGTTATCGGCGGCAGAACGGCTGCACAGAATTAGAAAGCGGCCAAGAAGAACTCAGGAGGACTTTCTGTGTGAGGTCACGATGCACTCTACGGCTGAAAAACAAGAATCGAAGGAGTGGTGGGATAGTGAGAAGAGGGACCGAAAGGAGAACGCGGCGTGCCAGAACAAAGCCACAGAGCACCTCTTAAATGTTCTGGAACGCCAAGTGGACACGCTCCAGGTGCTACTAGCACTGCAAACTGACAAGCTCCGTGCCAGTCCTCCCCTGCAGCCGCTCTCACAAAACTCTTTCCCATGCGCCCCCCAGACACCACCAACACACTCTTATGAACCTCCTGGATCCAGGCTGTATCCGCAGCATTCCACTCCTCCCCCCTCACAGTCCAGCAATGCGGACTCCCAGTACTCACTGCATTCAACACCCGTCCCTCTGCAATTTAGCCCTGCTGAAGTACAGTACCTGCAGCACTGTACTCCAAAGGAGAAGGTTGGATATGATAGTTGGACATACACAAATCTTTAACCATCCCGGGACCCCACCTCCTGGGACCTTCCCTTCCCCCATCCCCCAGTGCTGATGTGGTTTTTTTTGTTTGTCTCTCTCTTCCAGTTGTTGTTTTTTAATAAAATAATTGTGTTGGTTTGAAAGCAATCTTTATTCTATGAATTGAAAGCAAATAGAGCCCTGCAAAGCAACAGGCAATTTTCTTAAACCTTCCTAGCGCATCGTCTGCCCCAGGGATTGCAACCTTTGGCACGCAGCCCTCCAGGGTAAGCTTCCTGGCGGGCCGGGGCAGTTTGTTTACCTGCTGCATCCACAGGTTCAGCTGATTGCAGCTTCCACTGGACGCGGTTCACTGCTCCAGGCCAATGGGGGCTGTGGGAAGCAGCGCGGGCCGAGGGATGTGCTGTGGGATAACTTCCCAGAGTGCACCGCTCTGAATACTACTGCAAGTGCCGCAAGTGTGAACATGCTATTGCACAGGCAGCTGACAGCGTTAACACACAACAGTGGTTTCCCTTCAGCGCTCTCTGAGCAGTGCTGTAACTGCTGGCACTGTAACTCTGCCAGTTAGACATATCCTTAATTTCCCTGAGAGTCAATGAGACTTTGGCTCCTTGGTCACTTTTGAAAATGTTATGTCTTGTGCACAGCTTCGTCTCTGACATTGGAAGAGTTAGCGGGACAAGGTGGGTGAGGTATTATCTTTTATAAGACTGACTTCTATTGATGAAAGAGCCACACAGAGCTCTTCTCCAGGCCTAGGAAAGGTACAATCAGTGTCACAGCTAAATATAAGGTGGAACAGGTTGTTTAGCATAAGTAGTTAACACATTATAAAAGACTATTCGAGGTGAAGTGGCCAGTTGACATCTCTCCAATCACAGGACAAATGTGAGGGCTAGGGGGGTTATAGGTTGCTGTAATGAACCATAAATCCAGTGTCTTTATTAAGATCACAATTTTTAGCATCTAGCAAAGTTATGAATTTAAGCTTCCGGACTCATGTTTTGAAGGTGTTGTGCAGGTTTCCTTTGAGGATGAGGACTGCGAGGTCAGATATGGAGTGATCGTTCTGTGAAAAGTGTTCACCCACAGGTGATAGGATGTTCTTTGTTTTCTATCATTTTTTGGTATGAGTTCATTTGAGAGCACAGTGATTGTTTGGTTTTACCCACATAGTTGTTTTTGGAGTGTGGTGGATTAGATGTGCCATGTGTTGTGATAGGTATATGTAGGCCCCATGGATCTTGAAAGGCATCTTGGGGGAGAGCGGGTGTTGGTCACTGTAGCAGTGGAGAAAGATACGTCCGCAGGTTGTGCATCTGTTGTTATGGCAGGGTCTGATGTTGCTTTGAGTTGGTGGGTCCTGGTCTGTGTGTCCTGGAAGAGTTAAAATAGCATCCATCTGTGGTCATGCTGACGCTGAATTGCCTATCAGCCATACAACATACAGATTCAGGAGGTTGATGAAACAACATACAGATTCAGCATGATGGTTTTATAAACGAGAAAAGAATATATCTGGGTTTGGGTATGATTTCACTTCTGGTTGGTTATTTATTTTATTTTATGGCTTTAGGGTGAGGGAAGCTGTAGCATTATCTTTTATGCCAATGTATCTTTAATTACGTCAAAGGTGCCTACAGTCTGGGATAAATATTATAAATGTTTATATATAATCATGAATTGAAATAAATATGCACATATACAATGATATATTATGGGTCAGATTCACAGCTGGTCACAGTTCCATAGAGTTCATCGGCCGGCACCATGGCAGCTCACGCCAGCTGAGGATCTGCCTGTATGTACAGTAATTCCTCACTTAACGTCCTCCCGCTTAACGTTGGTTCAAAGTAACATCACTGCTCAATTAGGGAACATGCTCATTTAAAGTTGTGCAATCCTCCCTTATAACGTCATTTGGCTGCCTGCTCTGTCCACTGCTTGTAAGATTCTGTGGAAGAGCAGCGACTTTACAAGGGAACATTGCACAAGTTCCTCTTCTCCGCCTCCTCACCCTCCCTCCCAGCGCTTCCACCACTGCCAAACAGCTGTTTCCTGGCTCTTAGGACTTTCTGGGAGGGAGGGGCAGGAGCAGGGAAGTGCCACATCTCTGCTCCTCCCCCTTCCCTCCCAGAAAGTCCTAGGACTTTGGAGGGGGGAAGGAGCAGGGATGTTGTCTGCTCCGGAGAGGAGGTGGAGTGGGGGTGGGAAGAGGTGGGCCTGGAGTGGAGTAGGGACAGGAAGAGGCGGGCCTTGAGCATTCCCGGCAAAGTCGGCGCCTGTTCTTCTCCAGGTAAGCTGCCACTGCTTCTTCGAAGGTGCTTCCTAGCGTCCTTGCCTGCAGTGGGCTGTGGCAGTGGGAGCTAAGCCAGGGGCATTTCCCAACCACAGTACAGCACTGTACAGTATATAATGCCTTTTATCTGCCCCCAAAAAATTTCCTTGGAACCTAACCCCACACATGTACATTAAATCTTATGGGAAAATTAACATCGTTCCACTTAAAGTTGCATTTCTCAGGAACGTAACTACAACGTTAAGTGAGGAGTTACTGTAATTTATTTTACAGTAGTGCATGCTTTAATTTAGTTTTACATGTCCAGTTGTTTGCCTTTTCATTTTTCTTTTGCTTTCTTTCTTTCTCTTTCACTTTTTTCCCGGCATTTCATTCCAAATCAAAACCACAAACAGCCCTTCACCAGAATTTTCCAGCTTCATTCCATCAATCCTTATTATACTGCCATGGAAACCCTCCAAGCCTTCTTTATTTTTGTGCTTTATCTAGGATGTCATGAGAAAGCTTTCTTACATTAGCCTTTTTTTAATCTTTTCAGGTGTGTGTGCAACATCGACTGTTCTCAAACCAACTTCAATCCTCTTTGTGCTTCCGATGGGAAATCTTATGATAATGCATGTCAAATCAAAGAAGCATCGTGCCAGAAACAGGAGAAAATTGAAGTCATGTCTTTGGGTCGATGTCAAGGTAATGCTCAGAGCAAAATTCATTTCAAATAATGTTTTCAATTTTTGTGCAGAAATAAAAACTAGGTCTGACTTGTTATTAGGCACTTCTTATATTTTCAATAGACTCTTCTAATTCACTGTACAGGATACGGTCTGGTGGAGTGGGAATTTTGTTGATTACAGGTTTTGAAATACTGGCCCATATCTAAGCTGCGGCTGAGCTCTGGTTGGTGCAGCCCTGGAGGCACATGTGCAAAGGTGGCTTTAAGCAACTTTTGCAACCTTCCTGCTCCCGGTGCCACATTCTGGGGCCCTTCAGCCCTAGAACAGGCCTCAGCACAAATTTCTATAACATTAAGGCTGCTGTGTTTGGCTTATATCTATAGCCCCAAGAGGCAGTTCCAGCCCCTAAGCATCACAGTGGCAAAAGGAACAGCCCAGTCACACCCTCTTCCCCTGGCCAAACCCTCTGTGCTGGAGGTTAGAAGGGAGGCGGCATTGGAGCTGCTACGGCAGCTCCAAGCCGCATAGGGATTCTCCTGCTTTTGAGGAATCTTGCTTGAGGGCTGCCTTGTGCCACTGGAGCAGCACAAAACAGTCTTAGTGGATCAAAGGGATCTGGCCCAATATGTTTAGTGGAGCCTATAGAATCACCATTGTTTGTTGTGTCATCTGAATCTTCATGATGCCAAAGTCACAGAGCCCAGCCTAATGAATATGGCAACCCTCCTCTTCCCAGCAGAAAAGCATATGTCCTTTCAGGAAAGAACTCAGTAATTCTCGTTTGCCTGGCAGCATTCAAGATGTAGGGTTAGGCTTCAGAGGCATGTGGCCCTATTTCATGTGTGCGCCAGCGTAACCACTGAGTCGATTTTCAAAAAGCCTATTTTGTGCTCAAAATAAAAATGGGGGAAATGTGGTTTTAAATAGTTGCTGTAAATAAAATGGCCATTGATCCTTAATAGCTCCCTCTCAGCTTCTGACCTATAAATCCTAAGCACATCTATTTACAGAGCCCTACTAAACCTGCATATTAAACACATTCCTATAAAATATTTCTTTAAAATGAACCCTCCTTTCCTGTTCTCCATTTTCAGATTAGATTATCACCATGTCTGGATTATTTAAAACAATGAGGAAATCACACCTCACTGTAACTGGATCTTTTTAGATCCAGTTAGACATTGTTAGATAAATGTTAATCCTGGAATGGCAGATTTGTGTCTCAGCATGGGGTGAATCAGTCCAAAGACCTTGATCCCGCAATTGACCCTTTCTCCCATATACAGCTCCCTTGAAGTCCGTGGAGCTCTGCATAGGTGCAGGGATCTACTTGCTTACACTCTGAGACTTACGGGATTGGCCTCTCTTTTACAACAACAGCAGCAAATGTCAAAGCAACACATATTTCTTTTAACACAGATAACACAACTACTACCACAAAGTCTGAAGATGGACATTATGCAAGAACGGATTATGCAGGTAAGATTCCTATTATAATATCAGTAAAATTAGAAGTACAATTGGCAAAATCTGTGGGGAGAGAACATTTTCCCCTATGTCTGCAAAACTGTAGGTGTCGTAATCTTTAATTTTTTTTTTTTTACTTATTGGCTATGGAAAAAATGTTTTGTGGGTTTTTTTTAATCTGAAAACTGCCTCTCTTTTTATCAAATGTCTCATCATCACTAATATACAAACACTCTGGGGCCAAAAAAAAAAGTCTTTATTGACAGTGAGACTAGTTACATTGCAAAATGCTTGCCCTGGCAGCAAGCATTGGTGGAAATCAGGACAACTTTCACACTGAACCAAATATTGCAAATTGTTGTCAGAACACCTGAATATGATTAAGTGAAAACCAATAGTTTTGTATAGCTCCTCCCTAGAATAGAATAGCTGCTACGTCATCAGATGCTGCTATAATTGATATTATGTCTGTGTTTGAATGTAAAGTTAATACGGTATTTATAATAGATTTTAAAAAATGATAAATGGCTTTAATTTATTTAGAAGCTCCACTAAAAATTAATGGCTACGTAGCATGATATAACATTTTAAATTAAAAACATGTAAATGTTATGTAGGGTTTATCGAATTTTGTTTTGGGTGAGCATCTTTCTTTTTCAAATCTTCTTACTAGGAGGATTAATTTATGAGTAGCTATTGTGCAAATATTCACAGCTTGGCTTTAGAACTGTGAATAGAAGCATTTGGAGTGTTCCTGTTAAAAATGTGGCAAGCAATGTATAATTGCTTAAGCTTGTGTTGCTTTTGTATTGTGAAAATAGATCTTTACAAGGGAGTACTGTTGAGCTACAAAGCTCTGAATGCCAGGTTTACCCCCACCGATATGCTGTGCAGTGAAGATGAAACACAGTTTATCTCTTGGTGGTTTATAATTTCTCCTAGTAAAATTCTATAAAACTTTTTATTAAGCTGAAGTTACAATAAAACGTTAAAAGTACATCATACGTTACATATTCAAGATCAGATTAATAGCCAGAACCTGGCTAACGATTCTGGCTTACTGGGTGGGAAGCGCTCCTCCTCTGCATATACTAACAAGGTTGACAATATTTCAAACAATCTACCCTCTTTTTGGTGCTTCCCTTGTGTATGTACTTGGTATGAAACTTTTCCATCATAAGGAGAATTGTTACTATACCACAATTCCATAGGAGGATGGTTCACATTTTTTCAGTTGTGTGCAATACAAAGTCTAACAACTAACTATAAAAATAAATTAATTTGTCATTTGTTAGAAACGTAGGTCCTTTACTGGCTCATTAAGTAAGCAGGTTGAGGGATCTCTAGGAAGCTGGCATTTTGTCAAAAGATGAATCTCTTTAATAATTTTCTTTCAAAGCCATCTAATTCCTGGACACAACTACCAGATGTGCATGTGTGTACCCTTTTTCCTGCAACTCTTCCAACAGAGTGCCTCCCTAGTAGCAAAAAATATGATGTATCTTAACTGGAGTCAAATGAAATATTTCATTAAAAAAATTCTTTGAGTAATACAAACTGAAGATATGTACATACAGAGACACACTCATTAGATCAATTTCTTTATCCAAATTACTCTCTCACTTTTTCATCTGTATTGTTTTCTTATCAACATCTTTTTCAGTCAAAATTGTATATATCTTAGAAATTAAATCTTTTGTTCCAACTTGCTCCTGGAACTCCTCAAAAGTGGTTAAAGGTCTAGATAAAATCTACCTTGTAAATATTGAAAATATGGGCTCTTTATATTATTTACACTACTACAAATCTCTTGATATATTTTCAAATCTGGACCCAAGAACAGCTGTCCAAATTGAATAATCTCAGTTCCTACCCACAACGAATAGTCACTTTGATATTTCCTAGGGATAAATTCCTAATTATTAATAAAAGTAGCTAAGGGAGAGGGCTTCAGCAACAAGAATTTAAAAAATTGGTCCAAAGCTACTTGGAATGTATGTTAGAAAGTGCTCACTGTTCATTAGTTACCAACTGGTAATCTAGGGTAAGGATGCATACTGGGTGGTTATTCTATGTGGACAGTAAGCCACACATTTAGAAAATGTTTATTCCATTCCAGTTTTAAAAGTGATGTATTGAGATTTAAAAAATATACAGGGCCAGATTATGGTCCAATGAGCTAAAGGAGCACCGGTTAGTAACCGTAGAACCTAAACAACACAAAGGGAGGACACAGTGGGTTCACTTTGGTAGAGAGGAAGCCAAAATGCACCATGCCCCATAACTTCTCCATTATCAAGGAGCTTTTCCAAGAAGGACGGGGGGAGGAGAGGGTTAAAAGGGAAAACTCTCCAGAGTCATCCCCCAAAGCTTTGATTGATGCAAGCTTTTCCCTCTAAGTTGGCAATCGGTTTTCTTAAGACACAGGCGGGGCTGAGGTTGTATCTTGTGACAGGTGGGGGAGACAGCAAAGCTGGGCTAAAATGATTTCTTTTAAATTAGAAATAAGGACAAGCAATATTGTTGTGTTAAATCCTCTATTTTCCTTGTTTGAGACCTGAAGAGAGCGGTGAGAATTAAGGCCTGCAGCTCCTTTTAAAATGGTGTGCTAGCCTATCCCAGTCTGCTAGCCTTGAGTAATTTAGCTTTAGGATGGCAGTGAACCACATGACCTGGTGTCTGAACAAAAGAAGTGTATTTAAGTAAAAACCAGCTCTGCTGTAACAACAAGGGAAAGAGATGGAGGAAAGAGAGGTTGAGGATTAGGATGAGGGGGGAAATAGCAGTGACAGCAAGGGAGAGCGCCATTCGGAAGGAGGTGTGGTTGTGGGTGGGGGTCATGGTGGGGGGAAAAGGGAGGACCACAGAAGATACCTTTGAATCAGAAGCAGAGGGGAGCCCAACGGCTAGATGTTGGTCAGGAAAGTCATGATAATTTCCCTTTGGGGAGCACAGAAATGGGGTAGCAATCCTGAGAAGAAAATCAATAGCAGCAACAAATTGCTGGAGATTAGAGGACAGGTTAGAGATGATGAAGAAGGTGATGCTGAATTGTTTTGCAGGAGGCGGGGCAGAATTGAGGCAAAAATGAACAAAGTGGTATTGGAGAAGCTCTGTGAGCATCAAGAACTGCAGAGAATTCTGTGAGGATACTAGAGTGAACGTTACAGAAAGTGGAAGGGACGGGGGTCAGTGGAAAGGAGAGAGCAGTGATGTCCAAGGAGAGAAGAAGATCAATAAAAGAGTCATTTTCCTCACAGGCAAATCTTCTGTAGTATCCCAGAGCAAAAGAAATAAGGTCACGGAGCTTCAGCTCCTACATTGTTCCAACTCCCCAGAAGACATGCACTGAATCTGAGTCCCTATATTGGTGGAAACGGAGGGGATGTCCTATGTCATAGCTCTCATGCAATAATATTTATCTAGCTATAATTCATAACTAATCCCTGGTGGCTTCTTATCTAATTTGAAGCCATATGGGTTCCAGATGATGACCTGCCTGTTAGGGTAGGTCCTTCACCAATGTAATTTGGTGTAGTTTCATTGACTTCAATGGAGCTACACCAATTTACACCAGCTGAGGATCTGGCCTCTTTTCTGTACTTAAATCTATTGTTTAATTTCCAATCTCTACATGTGGTAACTGAGTTTTGCTAAACTTGTAGTTTGAAATCTGGTAAGTTCATACAGAGCAACCCATATAACTTCAGTTTTGCACAGTGCTCATGGAGTAATCGCCATTGAAAACTTTAGATTAAAGGAATCATTTAGAAAAATATCTAAAGCCCTTGGTAAATTATTAGTCAAGATGGAATAAACTGAAATAAAATTGAGGTTCATTGGCAGTTCAGGCTTCAGTTTTAGAACCACTTGCAGGACTGTATACGACATGCATTTCTCACGTTCTTTAACGTGCATTGCTCCTTGACTATATGTTTAATGATTATTTTAGGGATATTCTGGTATAGTGTGTGTTTCTGTACTTCCTCAGAAGGGGAATGCCATATTCCTCATTGGGCTGATTTTTATGTGAAGAAATATTACTTCCTTAATCACAGTATCTCTGAAATAATACATCCAAATTAATGAATCCAGGGCTTTCAATAGAAATCCCTTTACTATGCCTAGTATCACTGGGCACCTATGAGGCCTAGTCTATATTGCAAAAGTGTTGCGGGTATTGGGGTATAGCTGTATCGGCATAGCTATACCAGCAGTGCTCCCCCTAGTGTAGACACAGCATATCCAAAAGGAGTTTTTCTGCCAGTGTTAGAACACCACTTTAGTGATGGTAACAGAAGTACTCTTCTGTCAACATAGTTGTGTCTGCATCGGGGATTTTGCTGGCTTAGCTATGCCAGCTAGGGAGTGCGGGTTTATTCACACATAGCTGTGCTGACAAAACTTTGTATTATGAGCCTGGCCTGAGACAGAATTTCATGCCCACTTATAAAAACTATGAATCACATTAATTGACTTTACCAGGAAGAAAGGGAATAGGGGAATAATTGGTATTGTCCATTATATTGATCCTAACACTGCAAAATGCTCTCTGTAAAAGATCTGGTAACTAAAGGGACGCAGGTAGTTCCCTTTGCATGCACACATACAGTCTCCAGAGTACAGTGGTCTTAAAGGATCACCTGAACAATCTCTAAGGTGCAGCTATATTTTTCATACTAACCTTTTAATATTGTACATTTATTCACCATACTTGCTTACTAATGTTCTTCTTTCAAACCACAGTGATTTTTGTTAATACATTTACAAAACTGAAAGTTCACTGTACCTGGAAATGTAAATCTATCCATGGATTTGCTATATTTCTCTTTTTCTGTTTGTTTTTTCTTTTAAGGATCCCATTCTACACAGATAGGTTTTGCTCTGAGAAATGGACATGGATAAATAATTTCAGATAAACAAACTAATGACAGAGTCATCATTTTCACCAAAACTAAAATATGCATTGGGGAAAGAGTGTCTGTGAGCTAGCAAGCAGATGTGAAATTCATTACTTTCTCAGGTGCTTCTCTTACACCAGCATCCAAAAGCCCACAGCTTTTACTCGACTGTCACTGCCGGCTTTGCATTCTATGTGTGCCTGTCTGTACTCACGCACACATCCCTCTCATTTTTAATAGGACACTAAGGGATTTTTTTACTTGTATTGAGAAATTGTCATCTTTTTGGCAAATTTCAAATGCTAGCCATTTTGGCAAATTTGTAAAATAGTTTCTTAATGGGTTTTTTTGGGGGGGGAGGGGGGAGAGAAGGGAATTGGTGGATTTTTTTTTCCCTAAACCAACTGGCAATAAATTTATTTCTACAACTCAGAAGCTACATTTTAAAATACTGTAAGGATGTGTGTGTGTGTGTGTGTACGCACGCATGCGCGCACACACACACACACACACACATACACATAGATAGATAGATACATTAATTCCTTGAGTATTTAAAAATATAGCTTCTAAGTTGTGAGTAGGGCAGTCAGTGTTTCCTTGAAATTCCATCTTGTAGGTTGGGAAGGCCTGCTCTTCGTATACATTGATTTTTTTTTTTTTTTTTTTTTTGCATATCCTCATACCTTTTTTAAGCCCAGGATATCAAGCTATTTTTATTATCTAATTTTTGTTTTTTTACCCTCCACTGTTTATAACGGCCTCTTAGAAGCTGGGCATTAGCAATTATGCCTGTACTGGTTTTATTCTTTTTTTCATTGGGCAAACACCATTTTTTTTTCCAACCCACCTGGATCCACTCTGAAGACTATCCCTATATGGCTGGGCCATTTTCAGTGTTATGGTTCACTAGAATCATTAGTGATAACATTGATAGTTTTAATACAGATGTGAAAAATGATTTGTTAATTAATAGTCACTCCTTACTCAGGCAAAAATCCCCAGATAACCATTGATCAGGCCTTGAGTGTTTGGTTCTTCAGGGGCTTGATACAAAATTCATTGAATTCAATGAAAGTCTTTTCACTGACTTCAGTGGGCTTTGGATTGGACCCCAAGAGAAGAGAAAAAATGTTACTGAACTTATACATAAAAAAGTCACTACTGTTTTATTCTTAATGTCAGGGACCGTATACTAGGAATTCAGAGGGTATTCCCCCACCAGATTATAACAGTTTTAAAGTACATCAAATTTTACCCTAAACTACTTGACAGTGTCCCCTTTTTAAATTAAATTTTATATAGACTTCCATGTCATTCATTTCCTAAAATCCTGGAGAATAATATAGCCCTACAACTTTGTTCTGAAATACAAGCTATTATGTAGTTTTTGCTGTGCCTTTGCAAACCAGGCATTCCTGTCTTCTTTAAGGAATAAGCAAGTGAGTCATAGGGTGACCATATGTCCCGTTTTTAAAGACACAGTCCCGTATTTAAGCCCTCCTACAGGTGTCCCGACTTTTTCTTAAAAATGGGCAAATTCTCCCGTATTTTCTGTCTCCCGCCTCACCATCAGTACTGGCAGGTCCTGCTGCTGGCCAAATCCCGGCTCACCGGCCGCCCGCCCACCAGCAGTGAGTGGGGGAGTCCAGTGGCCAACAAGAGGGGTGGGTGAGCAAGTCTGTGGTGGGGCAAAGCTGCTGTGGTTGGGGCCGGAAGCTCCCCCTGCCGGTCCATCCGCACAGCCGCCGCTGCATGCCAGCTCTCGGCCACCTCCGGAGCTGTGGTGGCTGGTGAGTGTGGGCAGGTGCCAGGCGGCAGGCTGTTACATGTCACCTCTGCTGACCGCCCATCGGCCCTTTATGTGGTCCCCCTCTCGCTGTCCTCTCCCTGCTTTGCCCCTTCACACACACACACCCAGCCTCCCTCCCCCCGGCAGGGCGTGTCCCACTCCCAGTACTGTGCAGAGACCCAGCCCCTGGTCAGAGCGCTCAGCTCACCAGCAGCCTGGCCGCCAGGCTCCTTCCTTCCCCCACTGCCTTTGGCTGGGCCAGCGCCCTGGGAAAGGCCAAGACACTCCAGCCCAGGGCACTGGTCAAGAGGAGCCGAGCCCTGCATGTGCCAAAGCCCTGTGCTGCGCTGGCACAGGGAAGTGTGTCTGCTAAGCTCTGGATGGGGTGGGGGAAGGGATTTCCAGCCTGTTCATGTGATGCCTCTGTAGGCTCCACAGCTGCCCCCCCAGGCAGGGCTTAGCACCTACTTCACCCGCCCCCCCCCGGGTCCTGCCCCCAGGGAGCGCGGGGCTGCTCCGTCCCCTAGGCACCTTCCCTTGCTGAGCCACCTCTCTGGCCTGGGTCACTGAAGCCCCTGCAGTCAGGTTCCTGGGTGCTGGTGCACAATGAGTCCTTAGGGCTTAACCCCTTCCTGCCCGCGCTGTAACTGGGGGGACAGGAGGTGGCTAGGTTATGTCGGTGGCCAGCAGCAGCCTGGAGGTGTTAGCTGTCTTCCAACACTGTGTGGGCAGGAAGGGACAAGCTGCTTCTAGCCACAGGAGAGTTGGGGAGAAGAGATGAGCTCTGCAAAAGCATTGGCCAGGTCATCCCTTCCTACTCTCCTGCGGCTGGAGGCAGCTCCTGTCCCTTCCCTCAGTGCAAAAAGGCTTCTGCTGGCTACATTCTGGTTTGAACCATGGCAGAAATCTGGGGGGGGAGGGGCACATGTGACCCTGCATACTCCCCCACACACACACGTGTTCCTTCAGGAAGACACAGCACCAGGTACCAGAAGAGGTGGGTCCATCCTGGGGTCCCAGCCAGGCATGGAGGGTGGAGAGCGCCGGGCAGAGAGGGTCTAGTCGGTTGGTCACCCCTCCCCACGTGAGAGAGGTGCACGGGAGTGTGTATGTGTCACCTCTCCTCCTTGTGAGGGGGGTGTCACTTCTCCCCGTGTGAACCCTAAACCCTTAAAGATAAGAAGGTAAATAAAAAGAATCCAACTATGCAGTATTTCTTTTTAGCAGGGGCTCAGTCAACTTGATGTTAATTTGAACGTTTGTACTGCATAGCTCTGATTGATTGCCATTGAACTCGCTTGAATACGAGTAATTTTACCAGGTGTCCCGTATTCAGCAAAGAGAAATATGGTCACCCTAATACAGTAGCACACTGTGCCTTCATCATACAGAAGAGTGAAACCTTTCCTCACCTGCAGCTTTAGAAAAAAGTTAGGGAGATTGCATCCTTTCACTTGCAGATCTCTCTGGATTTCCATTTGCATAGGATCTAAGTTGGAGGTGGCCACACACTAAATTAATACATCATTTAGCAAGTTTTGGTGTTTTTCCCTGACATAACTTAAATAATGAAAACACATACAATACCTGGACAGCTGATTAAATGCTGTTTGGCAAATCTCTGGATATATGTACATTTTCCCTGGTATTCAACTACCTCTAATTGCAGTACAAAGGTTCTATAAACTCCATGTGCCTTAAAAGTCGACAACCCTTAAACATTTATTTAAATATTAGTTACATTCACAAGGATATGATTCCATTAAAAAAAATCAGGTTTTTGTACAGTGGAACAAAAGCAATGGAAGCCCTTGGTGGAAGAAAAATGTTTTTCAACTTTTTCAGCCTAGTGTAGGCTTTCACCCTAGCCAGACAGGTTTTTTTATCCAATTTTCCTGTAATTTGAGGGACCCAATCAGTCATTGTTTGCTTGGGGTATTTTGAAGACATGGCTGCAATGAGGCAGAGGAGACTAGGAGACCCAGCCTTCTCGTCTCCCCTGGCCCCTGAGGGGAGCTGGAAGTTTGGCCAGCCCACCGCTCTGTCATGATTAAGGAGCTGACAGGCCAAATTTGAGTGGTGCTGTGACCCCCCCCCCCCACGCCCCACCCCTTCACTCAAATTTGACCTGGCTGCCCCTCCATCAGGACAGAGAGGTGGCCAGGCCAAATATGAGCAGCAGAGTGAACCCTGTGAACCTGTTTGGCCTCATTCACCTTTTGCAGTCCTTCCTATGTCCATGGGCACTGGGCATCCCAAGCCCCTGAGAAAAGCAGAGAAGGGGGCACTGATGGGAGGATTAGATCCAGGCTTTTTAGGCTTCCTATGGAAGTGGAGACACAGAAGGGGGATGGGATCTTGGGCTCCAAGAACTGCCTCGCCCCCGGAGGGGATGGTACTCTTCAGCCTGACCACTTCACTGGGTGTGGGGCAGGATACTGTAGGGCTGGGTGCAGCGGGAGACTTTGGAGTTGGGTATGGGGGCAGCAGATAGAGAATGTGTGTAGAGCTGGGTGCAAGGGGAAGAGCGCACATCTGGGTGCAGATGCAGCGTGAGAGAGTTCAGGACTCAGTCTGGGGACAGTGAGATGGAGCTCACTGGGGGCTGGGTGCCAGGGGAGCATACAGGGGGAGGGAGCTTGGGGCTGGGTTCAGGTGGCGGGGGGTTAGACATCTGGGCACCCTCCTTAGGAAAATTCTGGTTGCGCCCTTGATTGGAGATACCACGTCACATCCCTCCCAGTGTCTGCTGAGTTGTCTGAGCATTCAGACATGTAGCTGGTTACATGTAACCTGAGCCTAAAGACTGTGAAGGCAAAATGTATATGCAGAAGACCAAAGCTGAGCTCAGTGCAAATGTAAAAAATAACTTTGCATGGGGGAAGAGCTTCGAATCTGTTTTTTCAGCCTCAGCCAAATTGATCCTGACACAGGGCCTTCCAGAGTAGGAAAATGAGACAAAGAGCCGGGAGGAGGGGACAGATCTTCTAGAAATTTGAACAGTATCATGAAGAACAAGTACTTACTTTGTAATGAAGGGTTTTGACAGCTATGCACAACCATCCGTGAAATATAGTTACCCACCAAGAAGATGGAGTAGGAGCTACCAGTAACAGCTGGAAAGGAAATTTGTAGACAGATATAATCTTTATCACACAGAGAGACAGAAGAACAAGCAAATGAATAAGACAGCAAAGCAAGGAGAAGAGTATGTTGAAGATTGAAAAGCAGCTAAAGTGGCAATTGCCTGAGCATGTTGCAGCAAGAATCAATGGAAAATGTATTTCCCTTATGGTGGAATAGAGACGAATAGATAGCAAATGCAGAAAGGGTCGCAAGCAAATATGATGGAAAGACAAGTTCATAGACTAGGAGGAAAGGATTTTTGGTGACACAATGGTGAGTCGTTTGTCTTGAAGTAGACCAAATAAAACTGATGATGGTAGCCCAATTTAGAGTCATTCCAGTTTGTCAAGATTATTTATATTATCGTTTAGTTGTACTACAGAAGCACCTAGAAACCACAGTTGAGATCAAGGTGCCATCGTGCTGACCACTGCACATATGCATAGTAAGAAAGCACCTCAGAGAATGTACAGACAAAGGAAGTATTGTGATCTTTGTTTTACAGATTGGCATCTGAAGCATAGAGAGACACTTGCCTGACACACGAAGTCTGTGGCAGAGTTGGAAACTAACTCTAAGTCTGCTGAGTCCCAGTCCAGCACCTAAACCACTACCCCAACCGTCCTCTCGTACACACACACATTCAAATGTAAGACTGGCCATTGGTCATTTCAGTCGTCCATCTAGCCCAGTATCCTGTCTCTGACAGTGGCCAGTGCCAGAAACTTCAAAGGGAATGAACAAAACAGGGCAATTTTTCAAGTGATCCATCCCCTGTCATCCAACGCCGACTTCTGGCAGTCAGAGGTTTAGGAACACCCAGAGCCTGGGTTTGCATCCGTGATCATCTTGGTTAATAGCCATTGATGGACCTATCCTCCTTGAACTTATCTAATTCCTTTTTGACCCCTATTATAGTTTTGGCCTTCACAACATCCCCTGGAAATGAGTTCCTCAGGTTGACTGTGTGTTGTGTGAGGAAGTACTTCCTTATGTTTGTTTTAAACCTGCTATCTATTAATTTCATTCAGTGACCCCTGGTTCATGTGTTATGTGAAGGGGTATATAACCCTTTTTCCACACCATTCATGACTTTATACATCTCTATCATATTTTCCCCATAATCGTCTCTTTTCTAAGATGAAGAGTCCCAGTCTTTTTAATTTCTCCTCATATGGAAGCTATTCCATCTCTCTAATCACTTGCCCTTTTCTGTTTCTTACTTTTTCCAATTCTGATATATCTTTTTTGAGATTGGGCAACCACAACTACATGCAGTATTCAAGGTGTGGCAATACCAGGGATTTACATAGTGGCATTATGACATTTTCTGTCTTATTATCTATCCTTTCTCTGTTGGTTCCTAATATTTTGTTAGCCTTTTTGACTGCCGCTGCACACTGAGCAGATGTTTTCAAAGAGCTATCCACAATGATTCCAAGATCTTTCTTGATCAGTAACAGCTAATTTAGACCCCCTTGTTTTGTATGTATAGTTGGCATTATGTTTTCCAATGTGCAATAAATGTGCATTATTTGCATTTAACAACACTGAATTTCATCTGCCATTTTGTTGTCCAGTCACACAGTTTTGGAAGATCCCATTGTAACTCTTCGCAGTCAGCTTTGGATTGAGTATCTTGAGTAATTTTGTATTGTCTGCATTTGCAACCTCACTATTAAACCCTTTTTCAAGAACATTTATGAATATGTTGAACAGCACAGGTTCCAGTACAGATCCTTGCAGCGACCCCATTATTTTTCTCTCTCCACTCTAAAAACTGACCATTTATCCTATCCTTTGTTTCCTATCTTTTAACCAGTCACTGTTCCCTTTACAAAAGCCGTGTTGACTCTTCACCAACCTGTCACGTTCATCTAGGTCAGGGATCGGCAACCTTTGGCACACGGCCCGTCAGGGAAATCCGCTGGCGGGTTTGTTTACCTGCAGCATTCACAGGTTCAGCCGATTGCAGTTCCCACTGGCCGCAGTTCGCCATTCGAGGCCAATGGGGGCTGCGGGAAGCGGCAGCCAGCACATCCCTTGGCCCGCGCCGCTTCCCGCAGCCCCCATTGGCTTGGAACGGTGAACCTCGGCCAGTGGGAGCTGCGATCGGCCGAACCTGCGGACACTGCAGGTAAACAAACCAGCCCAGCCCGCCACCGGATTTCCCTGACGGGCCGCATGCCAAAGGTTGCCGATCCCTCATCTATGTGTTTGATAATTCCATCCTTTTACTATAGTTTCTACCAAATTGCCTGGTACTGAAGTTAGGTTTACCAGCCTGTAATTGCCAGGATCATCTCTGGAACTTTTTTTTTTATATCAGCATTACATTAGCTATTCTCCAATCATTTGGTACAGAGACTGATTTAAGCAACAAGTTACATGCTACAATTAGTAGTTCTGCAATTTCATACTTTTGTTTCTTCAGAACTCTTGGGTGAATACCATCAGGTCCTGGTGACTTATTACTGTTTCATTTATCAGTTTGTTCCAAAGTGTTCTCTATGGACACCTCAGTCTAGGACAGTTCTTCAGATCTGTCACCTAAAAAAGAATGGCTAGGTTTGGGAATCTCCCTCACATCTTGTGCAGTGAGGACAGATGATTCATTTTGCTTCTCTGCAATTTTTTTTGTCTCTTATTAGTTGCTCTTCAAAGTCTTTTTTGGCCTGTCTAATTATAGTTTTACACTTGACTTGCCAGAGTTTGTTCCTTTCTATTTTTCTCAGTATGATTTGACTTCCAATTTTTAAAAGACATCTTTTTGTCTCTAACCACATCTTTTACTCTGTTGTTTAGCCATGCTGGTATTTTCTAATAGTTTAAGTATCTTAACTAATATTTACAAAAATCATTTTTGAAATCTGTTATCCATAATTGAAGAAGCGGAGGGGCTTTTAAAAGGAGGGCTGCTATTTTAATCTACTTCCCAGCAAGAAGTCCCTCAAGGAAGGACCTATTGCAAGATGTTAGTTACACCTAATGGGGCCAAACTCCCATTGTATTCAGTGGAAGTTGGATCAGGTTCTAAAACAAATGCATAGATAGAAAATTGCTGTAACATGATATTGCTTCAGAGAAAACATCACATCTCAGGGCTTAAAAAATCATGAGATTTTTTAAAATAAATTGTGGGGGTTTATTTGTCTTCTCATTTTTGAAATTTAGAGTGCACTCAGGTCATATTTTCAGACTTTTTTCCACAACTGTGAGGGCTAGATACTTTTAAAAAACATTAAGCTGAGATTCTTATGTAATTCTATGAATCTGGGACCTGCAGTTTTAAGAAAAATATCAAATATCCTGAGTCTCATAATAAAATTGCAAGAGTTGGCAGCATTGATTAAATTGTATAGCTTTTTTTAGGATGAGTTCTATGGAACATTATATAACTCTCTAAAACTCTATTGGTTCTGTCCCTAGTAAGTTCTATATGACTTTTTTGCAAGGGTCGGGGAAAAGCTAAATGGTTACAGTGAGATGCAAGCCCCATGCACAAAGTCCCATGCTTGGAGACAGGCAGTGGTACATGTTTCAGTAATATTTAGTGTCACATTATTTCCTGAAGGGCCTGTAAGACTGAAGACAGACTTATGGAGATTTTAATACAAAACTATAGGGAGAAAGCAGTATTGCTCATTTAATCCATCAACTCTGAAAGTATAACTCATTTTTTATGAGTGTTCTCCTGTAACTCTGAATTGCCTTATGACAAGCTTATATGTGGTCAAATGCAGTTGGTTGGTTGGTTGTTAATGGGAGACACAGTGCTCTTTCTTTACATAGTGTTGCCCGTTGTTGCACTCATAGGCCTTGGCTACACTTACCCGCTAGTTCGACAGCTGGAAATCGAACTTCTGGGTTCGACTTATCGCGTCTAGTCTGGACGCGATAAGTCGAACCCGGAAGTGCTCGCCGTCGACTGCGGTACTCCAGCTCGCCGAGAGGAGTACCGCGGAGTCGACGGGGGAGCCTGCCTGCCGCGTGTGGACCAAGGTAAGTTCGAACTAATTCGAACTAAGGTACTTCGAACTTCAGCTACGTTATTCACGTAGCTGAAGTTGCGTACCTTAGTTCGAATTAGGGGGGTAGTGTAGACCTGGCCATAGATCCTAAAGTTGTGAGCATTAAAACTGAAATTGACGTGTGATCATTAAATGAATTTCTAGACATCTCTTTTCCATAGACTTCTGTCGCTCAAGGAGAGAAGTCATTTCCAATAGGATGTGCTTTTAAAGCTCAGTCCTTAATTTCCTAATTAATAAATTTGGACCATAAGTTACATTGAGTTGGTTTGTGCTTCATTTCCGTAATGAGCGAATTCAGCTATGTACTGAATGAACATTGAAATGAAAGCTGTTTGGTTTGTCCACAAGCACGTAGCCTGAAAACAAAATATGTCTAGGCTAATAATTTGATCTGTATGAAATAAACAAACAGCAAATGCAAGCACCAGCTTGTAGCACCAATTGGCATGAGCAGCATAATAAATAAAAGGTTGGACCAGGCTATTATAGTGTCACCAGCTTGCCTGAAATGTTTAAGTCCTGGAAATGAATTAAGGTGTCAAACTTCTTTGAAATTTCTGAGGGGAAATTTTGCAGTACAAGTATTTTTCCCTCTGGGGTTTGCATTAAAGCCGTGCAAGATTCATAAAGCTTGCTACAACTCTGGCTCACAGTTTTTCCACTTCTTTCCTACCACTGTACTTTAGTTGTTTTTTTCCCTATAATATCATGTAGCCAGTCATCTGTAACGTTATGTTAGTGGTTATGGATAAACACAGAGAAACTATATTTGCAATACATATGAGGGTTGTACACAGAAGAGCTAGCTAGCCTGAGCTCACGTAAGCATTCCTGCAAATTTCTCCATTTATGCCCCAGTTCATAAATGCATCATGCATCATTTATATATGTTTCTGCTTATTCAAAATGCAGAAATCCCTGTTCTTAAGCAAATTAGAGGCTGTTAATGCTAATCCCTTTTTCCCCCTCTAGACATCTTCAGTGTAAGTATCAGTGCTATGCTCAAGAGAATAAAATAACCTCAAATCGGGATAAGGTTTGCAGAAAACTGGACTTTCCCTTCTTGGACATCAGAATTAGACTCAGAGGGTTAAATTAAGTCTGCCTCAACATAACTTTTAGCCTTTTAAACTATTAAAATTATGCTGTGTTTTTAACCAGAGATTCTATTTAAATGTGACATTGGTTGGAGAGGGATGCTGAGAAATAGGGAATGTGGGAAGGACCGCTCAAATACATTTGCTTAATTTGCTAGTTGTGCTTTTTGTAGTGCTCTAGGTAAGGCTATGCCCCAGCATTTGCTTTCTAAACCTTTGTTTTCAGAGGTTTATGAAAATGAACTAGCTGAAACATGCCATACAAAGGTGACAAGATTTCTGAGTGGAATTTTCAAGATACGCGGTAACACTTAGCCGCATGCAGTATTACGGCCTTGTTCTGGTGAAAAGATTACAGCTCTCACACCAAAGTTGTTTTATATAAAATTAAGTCACACAGAGAGACCTAATCAACAATGTATCTTCACTACCCTCTTGGCAGATCATACGTCTAAAACCACTCCACCTTTTTGGAAGTTAAATCAACGCTGCTTATACCTTTAATAAATAGCATTCTTTGTTAATTCCATTTGAAAGCATGGGAAGAATCGTTCTGTGGACTCAAGTGGCTTTCACAGGCCTACACCTTTGTTTATCACAGACAGACACAAATCCACTTCATGTTACATGTTACACTGAAGCTTTTAATTTTTTTCCCTTAGTATCCAGAACAAATCTATGTTCCAATTCCCCTGAAAAAAGAGGAGACTAAAAATCCATAGCAGAATTGCAGGAAGTATGCATAAATATTTTTGAGTATAAAATATTTATTCCTTAATCTTAATAGTAGTAAACAATTGGCATTGGAGCTAGCACTACAAATACCTCTTTCTGGTACTTGATATTCATGTTTGATGACTGGGTTTGATTTTATTTTCATCTGCTCATAACATTGTTTTAAACACTGGGATGTAATAACATTTCATTCACCATTATAGAAAAAAATTAGATACATACCAGATACCATACTGACTGGTACAGGTGTATACCTCTGACAGCATCATCTGTCCCTCTGTACCCAAAGAAAACTATCCAAGACCTAGGCTCTGTTAACTTTGTTAAACCTGGCTATGCTTGGAGCCCAGGGTTGAGATTTCACTACCCTAGGTTCCAGCTGGCCCTTTTGTAGTCTTCAGAATTTCTAGTTAGTTAGTGGCATTCTTCTTCTTAGTACTCTGCCAGGGCTGGAGACATAATATAGAAGCACAACAGCTCCCAACAGCACAAAACACTAATTTGAATTAAGTTAATTGATGCTGCAGGCAGCCACAGTAAACTTTACTGCATATCAGCGCCATTCTAGGAAAACCACCTGCTAAAAGGATGCCACTCTGCTCTCCCACCACGGATCTCAGGATCTCTAAATGGACAAGATGGAGCACAAGGAAGTGTATGTGTAAGGGGAAAAGGTTTATTTGCTTAATCTTCAGAGGGCCTTAAGTATTTGCTTTAGTGAAAAGAGAGGCTGTTTCTTGCTTACTGTAATACTTTTCCCCATCAGCACAACCTCAGAGAAATGTTGTGTGTCACATCCTCAACTGGTGTAAATCAGCACAATTTTACTGACTTCACTTTCCACCAGCTCAGGAATTGGCCCCATATTTTTTCCCTTTATATATCTGAATTTAAAAAAATACATTTTCACTTGTTGTGTCAGCAAGGCAGCCTGGTCCCTCCCCACACCCCAGCCAATTCTAAAAGAAATAAGAAAATACTAATGGCAAAAGCATGTTACTTCCAAGGATGGGAAATGTTAATAGATATTCATAAATATAGTAATGACAATTAACTAGAATATATCAAGGCACAAGAACTAAGATTTTACTAGCAGCTCTGCGTCTTTTTTTTTTTAATTTGCTTCCAAATGAGAGTTGATTTCACAGCTCCTCCTCTCCAAATGCACCTTTTTACTTTAAAAGGTACGTACAAACATTCCCCTGTGCACATCAGAAATCAGTCCGTTGGATATTTGTAACAAACAGGCTCATAACAAAGAATCTATTAAGAAATTATTCAAAAGCCACATTCACCTGTTTTATTAAATGACTCCTAAGACCTGCAGTCTAGCATGTTAACACGTGTCCCCCATGAGTGTCACAGTTAGTGTTAAATTATCATACTCTAAATATAATAGGTGTAAACTAAATGTGTAGTTACATAATCAGTGGCAGTGCATTTCCTAATTATATCAACACTGGATTGGAATGCACTTTCTGCACAGTGCTATTATGACAAGCATTATCCATTTTTGACAGCATTACATAATAGTAAAATGTATTTCAGGCTGATTTAAAAAAAAACACCAACTACTACTACTCCCCATGGCTTTTTAATCTCCCTCTTTTACATTATCTGAGGTTTAAAGCTATGTGTATTGTACATCAAGAACACCCCTTCCCAAGGGTATTTCATTTGCAATTTTATTTAATAATGGAAGCATACTTTTATCTAGCTAAGATGGGAAAGGATTAAATAAAAATCATTCTAAAATCAAGTAACCTAAACCTAGCCGGTATCTGAGTTCTGAAAATGAAATAGCCAGAGAAGGACATATTATTAGTCTATAATATTTAAACTGATAAACTATTAGCATTTTGTCAGGCAGAATGCCTCCTAAGCACTTCTCCTTTGCAGATTGCTTCAGCATGAACTGCAACTGTTTTAGACACATCTGGCACTGCAGAATTTTCCCCCTTCTGTATTTCAGTGATTTAAAGGGCCTTGGCCAGGCAGATGGATGTCAGCTGTGTGGTTTAAAATGTTTATAAAAGTGAATACAGCTTTTAAGAACTAGTGGATGAAATCCTGGCCCCACTGAAGTCAGTGGACGCTTTGTGATTGATTTCAGTGGGGCCAGGTTTTTGCCCTAATGCTTTTATGTCGGTTTTTATTCTTGTTAAATTCCCCATTTCTAGAAATTGTTCTTCCCCCACTTAATATATTTACAATGTTGTTATGAAGGAGCAATGAGTAAGGTAAAATACTGATCCTTTTCTTTTCCCCAAATACCATCATTACATTTCACTTCTGTGGCAGTTAAATAAAGCAATACTGTATACATAGTAGGTTATATTCCACTAATAAAGCATTCAATTTCTATAGCCCATTCCATCCAAGGGTCAAAATGGATTTTGCAATGAACTGCAGCCCATCTGATGCAGAGAAATATTCTTAGCCCTATTTTTATGGAACAGGGAAGTGAGGAAGAAGCTACCTTCTGGGTTCCATATGGCAGAAGTCACTGAATATACGAGGAGAGGGAGGCCCAGACTATCTGCTCTTTTAGAAGGTCTTGCTCTTGGATGGAGACCATAACAAAACTTTCAAAAAGAAATGAGGCCTGGCTGCTCAGAATGTACACCTGAGGGGAGCCGACAGTTGCCTTACTTTGGAAAGCAAAGTCTGACATGGATCAATGGGAAATGTCAATTAAAGGATGTTGAAGTCTTGGAAAAACATACTCCCAAGATCCAAGGAAAGTGAAGATTGCGTAGCAGTGGCACTGGATTGCGTAGCAGTGGAAGCTGCATTTAGCTTCGGATGATGACAGGGCCAACTAATCTTCTGTAACATTGGATGTTCACCTCCTTGTGTCACTACGAGTGTGTGCCACACTTGTTTGATACGGCCTCATGTTGCATGTTTCTTCTCTTTAGCCTTTGAGTTATATTAAGAAGCTTACATTTTTATCGTAAAGCTGACCCCTCTGAAGCCAATCAGCCCCAGCAAGGTTATATAGGTGATATTTAAGGACTGCTGTCCTGCATCACACACAGTTCTAATCACTGGCGATAATAAATTGGGGGTATTTTTGGTGTGTATTATGTAAAAATCTTACTGCATTTTTTTGCCTTGGTGGCATTTGACCTTGTTTTATTATTCTCTCTTTATACTTAAAGTTGGAAGGGAAGCCATAAATGTGAGTGACCCTTAATTGGATACTGAGGTATGGCTTTTCAGCATCAGTCATGGGAAATGAAACATACTGTTCTCATCATTGTGAGCTGCAGTTGAAATTTCTAAATGGCATCTGCTGCACTAAACATTCACCCCCTGAACAACCACAAAAGGAAAATGTAATAAGAAAAGCAGGGAGATACTAAAGGTAAAGATGTAGACTCCATGGGCCCTATTATCATCACCCTGTTTGTAATGCAGCACGCAGGAGAAAACAGATGCATAAAAATAGAGGCTACGGTAGGATTCATCCCTTGAAAAGTGCAGCTACTTCCCTTGGCATGGGGTGGGGATCACAGCTCTGCAGCATGGCCATAAAATGCTCCCCCCACCCTTTAACTACCACAAAAGTAGCAAAAAACATGACTGAAAGTGACAGCTGTTGGCTGACATTAGACACCTGTCTGGGCAGTCACAGGAGAGTCAGGGACAAGTACTGCAGGGTGAGATAACTGAGGATGAGAAGGGAATATGCAGGGCTGGTGACCCAAGCAAAGCAACACAGAATGGCTGGTACCACCCTCATGGCAGCAGGAATGGGAAACAGAGAGTTCCTTCCATTCAAAGCAGCACTGCTGCATGACATTGGCAATCCAACCCTCTTTCCCATTTGTTGTCCAACCTGGGACCGTTTCTAGATAAGCACTTCCTGTGGGGACTGTCTCCTGTGCTTTTATTCTCACCACTAGCTCACCCTCCTGGTGGTGCAGCTTGCTTGGGCTATCATTCCTGCTTAACACCCAACACACTAGTGCTGAGACTGGTTAGATGCGGCATCACACCCTGTCTCCGTCAGGTGGCTGTGGAATCAGGGCAAACTTTCCCTATAACATTTCCCCTCACAGCAGCCTGAACTTCCTTCATCACTTCTGTAGCGGGGAGGCATAACGTACATGCAGAGTAGCATGCTTTAAAGCCATTTCCCACTCTTGGCATCTCGTGTAAATGCAGGTGTTGTGTGGGGCTGGCATATCACACAATTCATTTTTTTCCCTTGGCGATGCCTTCTTTACTTTTGGTCACAGCCACTTTCTTGGGGCTACAGTAGCTGGACGTCACTCGTGCCTTGTGCTACCTGTTCCCCACATTGTATGATTGAATGTAAGTTGTTCAACGTTTCCTAGAATGTGGGACAAATTGCAATTTTTCAGTCCCTTTTGTTGTGGCTTGGGATGATCAAGTTGATCATATGCAGATATGTTTGCTTGTGTGTTTGACTTCCACATATACAAATTCATTCTCTTTCATTTTCATTTTCTTTTTCCCTCTTTCTTTCTTTTACCCCAAAATCCAACAGTTCTCTCTTGAATTCCCTTTGTCAGTTCTCTGAGGAAACATATTTTATAAATAGAGGTGTTACCAGGAAAAACATATTTGAAAGTGTGCCACTCACTAGCTCGGCTGCACATGAGCAATACAAAAAAGATTGCTTTAAGTAATCAGAACTAAAAATAAGGTAAGGCTCAGTATTGAGTCTGTAAAGCTATCAGGCTGTCAGAAGGATTGAAGGAAAAGCCTCATAACCAAAATGGCAACTGTAGCCTATTTTTACATTTTGATTTTTGCTAACCTTTTTATTTCTTTGTTATCGGTCAAAACTCTTTGACATTTTTCCCATTCATATTTGTTTCCAGTTGTAAATTTTTGTGTGAAGACCAAATACTAAATGCATGAAAAACCATGCTGGCAGTCCTAGAATAAGTCTAAGACCTTTTAAAATGCTGCTTTATGACATCCTTGAACCTCCACTATGAAACAATCTGTTCAGAACTGGGTTTGCTATTGAATTAGAGAGACAGCATAGTATAATTGGATTAAGGGGTGCTTCTATAGCCTGCTCTATTTGTAGTCGCTTCTCAAAATGAAACTCATGTTTTGTTTCATTGATCCTCTGCTCAGTCATCCCCTGCAGCAGTAGTAGCTCACATAGTCTAAGGAGATAGATCCAGGGCTGATTAAAAATGTACATGAATCCTCTTATCAAATATATATGGGCATATAGGTGTTATGTACATCCTCCCCTCCAGAATAAAACCCTTTGTTAGCTTACACTTAGGGGTGCTTCTATACATTTCTTCTCAACATAGTCATTAAAAATCAGAGCAATCTGCAGCTGGACCAACATTAACGTTCATGCCAGCCTCAACAGAGGTGTCACGGAAGAAATAATTCGGGGACAGTTGGGTTGCATGTGTGTAACTGAGGGCACAGTTTGGCCTTCAGAACGTTGATTGCTGCTGTGTCAGAAGAAAAGCACTCGGTTTGATTTGCAGATCCCAAGCTCAGTTTGTAGGGTGGGTCATTAGGAAAAAATTCTAGCTTTAGTTGTAAACTGAGCACAGTTGGTACGGCAATCACTGAAAGGCAGTAAGCATAAGACACCACGATGCTCTTTTTCCTTTTTGCTGGAACTAGGGGTGCTGCTGCACCCCCTGGCTTGAAGTGGTTTCCATCAAATGCAGGGTTTACAGTTTGGTTCAATGGCTCTTGGCAACCCCCCCCACCCATACAAATGGTTCTGTATTGCTCATAGCTCAATCACAGGCATGCAGCCAGGCAGAATCCTCTTGGCCATTAAGGTCACTTGCACCTTTTTGTCCCCATTCCTTCAGCCCAGAAGAAAGGGGTATTTTGTTTGTGGGAAAAGCCATGTTTCTCCTTGCAGCCAGAATTCTTTTATTCTTTGGGGTGGCAAAGTTGCAACCCCCCTACTTCTCCGAGGAGAAAGAAACCTGAGAAACATCATTAATCATGCAAACAGTCTCCTGTACTAGTGCCAGCAAAATAATCTTCCTTACTCCACCCATCAATATTCTTGACACCTGTCTGAAAACTTAGGTCATGCATATCCATCTGCTATTCTAAAAGTGTCAGTGTTCAAACACCTCTTTGCTATTTTTAGGGTCATATGAAGAGTATTCATCAACTTTCTGTCACCTCATCCAATTTGTCACATTTGATGCTTTCTACCAACATCCTCATTGGTCACCTTTTTTTTTAAACAAGTCTCTTTAGGAAGATGTTTGAGACTTCATTGAGCACAGAAGAGAGTAATGTTTGCCATGCCAATCAGAGGGCAACAACTTTTGGTCTCACTTTCTCTGCAAAAACCTGCCTATTGTTAATGATAGGAAGTGCATGCCATCTTCTCCAGAACAAGAAGCGTAGGGGGTGAGTTTTCTTTATCACCTTGATGCCAATTCATGTAATAACAGGGCCAGAATCTCAGCAGATTTCAACTGGTATCATTCTATTCAAATCAATGGTGCAGTGTTGATTTATACAAGCAGCTGATTTGGCCCATAGATTTTTAACTAGGAGTGTGCCGCCTTCAATGATACCAGCATTCAGACCTTAAAATGACCAGGCTCCCCATCTCATCATCTTGACAGTGTTGATAGTACAGATGTGGATGAAAACAAAGCCCAAGCTATCTATTTATTAATGAATAATAACCATACAGAAAGGATTTTGAGTCATACGTCATTCAGTAGAAAACAAAACATATGACACCTACCCCACTACCACTGGAGAATGTCTGAATTCTTTCCCAACATGTAGCTTGATGTCCAGCTCTAAGCGTGGGTGGGAAATTTTGCAAATTGCTTACATAGTGAAATTGAGATACTTTACCAGTGCTATTGGATTTTTTATATTACTGTACCCAGATTTAAACTCTGCCCACATACCATCTGCCTCATCCTTATCCTTCTTTGAATAATAAGCAAAATAGATAAGATCTCCATTTTCATTGTGTGGAGTTTCAGGTAGATAGGGATTTGCAGTTCCAGAGCTCCAAACAACTCTTTGACCAAGTACATGCTCTTTTTTTCAAGTGGAAGATCTGTGACAAAAATCAATACTACCCTGATAGTTATTATAATGAATCTGACCCATAACCTTTCTTAGGATGGCCACAAGCTTTCATCATGTGTCTAAGGTTTATTTATAAATATTGATTTATATTACAGATTACCTCTAACCATTTCCTATAAAATACTCCGGTCTTGCAGTTTTGCTCTCCATGCTCTGCTTAGTATCAAAGGTAGAGCAATAAATCAAAAAGATGTACCTAAAGCCACCACTGATAGCCACAGCATCCAAGTTATAATAATGAGTTGTTTTGTTTTAATTTTAAGGAAGATCTTGCTTGGAAAGCATTACTTTGATTTAAACATTACTTTGGAAGTCACAGCAGATTCTGTTTACCCAAAAAGAAAAAAAAGTGAAACCTTCATATGCAAATGTATGGCATTTCAAAATGTCATATAGCTGCATCTACATATAAATAAGCTGCTTTCTGTATTCTGCGGTAGCAAAGCTGTTTTGATATAGAAATTGGATAATGGTATACAAATTAAAACCAGTGGGATACCATTGGGCCAAGCTTTAGGAGTGTTATTTCCTTAACCATCACTGAACTAGTTTGCTAATATTGCTATCCTTTTGCACAGATAGCCATGGAATCCAGAATAGGAACATGGTACATAACTGGTACTTGTTTGTTTATTAAGAAGTGTAGTGAAAGCAAATATACCAGGAAAAAAAGTGTATGTTCATGCTGCTCCTTACTCCACTGGTGGTTCTGTGGACCTATTGGAGACATCAGGGTTTGGATCCCAGAAGATCAATATTGAATCTAGAGGATGGCAGGTAGTTTGGTTTCAATATAATTGTTCTAGCTAATCCACCTCTGCCACCTCCAGCAATCCCATTGCCTCCTTCCTTCACTGCAATGCAGTAATATCTTGGGTGGATTTGGGCCTATAAAGTAGTTTTGTTTTTTGCTCTCCCCGACCCTTTTTTGTGTGTTGTGGGGTTAGGTTTGTTTCTCTGTTTGGTTTTGGTTCCTTGTTTCTTGGTTTTTGAGAATAAACTCTCTTGTTTTAATGATACTGATGCACAGTTGGTAAGTTTGGTATCAGTTCAGTTCCCAGTGTGCACATTTCAAGAGTCACTATCATTGGCACTAGTCCGCAACCTTAACCAACAGACCAAGAAGGGAATGGGCATGGAAGGTGAATTATCCTTTCAGTCTAGAGGGGAACACTTCATTCTAGGGTGGAGAAATTTATCCAGCCATTATCTGGGCTCTACAGTGGAGTCGCATCTTACGCAGGGGTTAGGTTCTAAAATCAGCACGTAAGGCGAAAATCGCGTATAATCAAAATTACCCTTGAAAATCCCTTAAATCGTCCATAAAGTACAGTATACTGTACATGGTTTTGTGTATACAACCCTGTACAGTAATATGTATAAATGTATAATGTATACAGTAATGTACAGTATATAATAGAGTACATATGCAAAATATAATTTTACAGTACTGTATTTTTAATTACAGGGGGTAATTACAGGGGGTCATCAGGCTTGATGTTGATCCAGGAGACGGAGGTGATGGAGAGCTTGGGTGATGGAGAGCGAGTCGTAGACAAAGTGGTTGGCTCTGGTTAAGTTCAAGAAGTTGATTGTGTAGGCTCATCTGCTGCTGGTTGTTTTTCCTTGAAAAACATGGTGATCGGCAACTGTCGCTGTTGTCTCTTGAGCTGCTCAAACATTTCTTGATATGGTCTCAAATCGTCTGTAATACTAGGTGTGATTTTGAGGCTTCATTCCATAGAGGGATCGTATTCAGATATTAAATCATTCAAGTGTTTCGCTGCTTGGAACACTTCCTGTTCGTCGTCATCATATTAGTCTTCTGTAGACAATTTTATCAGTTCCTCTAACTCTTCGTTAGTCAATGTTTCTCTATGGCTCTCAATTAATTCAATTTCTTCCTCAAGGATGTCGACAAAGCCATCACCACCCACTTGCCTGACCACCTGAACAATGCATTTCACTTCTTTGTCAATGGTTGGGAAACCCTTAAAATCATTCACACATTCTTTCCATAGGTTTTGCCAACGTGCATTGATTGTTTCAGGCTTGATTGCATCCATTGCGTGTTTAATATAAGTGATGCAATCGTCAGTGTTGAAGGACTTCCAACACTCCATCACATTAAGATTGGGATCAGCATCCATAGCGCTACATATCCGTGAGAATGTAAGCCTCGTGTACGTGGCCTTGAAACAGCAAATCACACCTTGGTCGAGAGGCTGGAGGATGGAGGTGGTATTGGGGGGGAGAAAGATGACTTCAATGTCGTTATGTGCAAACCGGAGTGCCGCAGGGTGGCCAGGAGCATTGTCTATGATCAGCAACACTTTAAAGTCAAGTCCTTTCTCTTTGAGGTACCGCTTGACCTCCGGAATGAAACACTTGTGGAACCAATCCAGAAATAATGCTGCCGTCACCCAAGCCTTTTTATTTGATTGCCAGAACACAGGCAGGAGATTTTTGTTCTTGCCTTTAGGGCACGGAGATTTGCAGCCCTGTAGAGCAAGCCCGGCTTTATTAAATACCCAGCCACATTGCCACAAAACAACACAGTCACATGGTCTTTAGCTGCTTTGAAGCCAGGGGCTTGTCTTTCTGATTTTGAAATGTAAGTGCAGTTGGGCATTTTTTTCTAGAAGAGCCCAGTCTCACCAGCATTAAAAACTTGTTCCGGAAGATAAGCCCTTTTCTTCCAGGATTTATTTAATTGCTCGGGGTAGGCTTTTGCTGACTCTTCATTGGCAGATGCAGCTTCACCAGTAGTCTGCACGTTTTTGAGGTTGAAGCGGTTCCTAAAACTGTTAAGTCAACTTTGGCTCGCTTTGAATTCCTACTCATCAGAAGGCTGTCCCTCTTTGGCAGGAGGTTTGAACAGCGCGTAGAGGCCAAGAGCCTTTTCTCGCAACGTGTTGGCATCGATAGGCACACGCTTACGGTTCATGTCTTCCAACCATAAGTTTAATGCCTTTTCAGTCTTCACTAAAGTCTTATCACGCACCTGGCTCGTCACCTTAGCAATTATTGGAGCACCTGATGCCACGGCTTGACGAATTTCTCTCTCTTGAATCTTGATGGCACAGATGCTAGGTTCATTGCGGCCATATTTACGCGCCATGTTGGAGACCGACATACCGTCTCTCAGTAAGTCCAACACAGCCAGTTTTTCCTCCAGTGTTGGAACAGATTGCTGTTTCTTCGGTTGAGCACCAGATGAAGTAGTTGGCTTGCGTTTAGGGGCCATGTTGTACGAAAAATACATATCTTTAAACACTAGAATCACACTCAGCACGGCGAGATGCTCACACTATGAGAGGCACGCGGGAACTGAGACCAACTGAGGAAACAGCAGATTCGCATCTCCCATCTCACGCTCGCTCCGGGGCATACGCTCATTGAGTGGAATGGTGGGTGGAGTCGCCCACACTATTTACAGGTATCTTGTTGTTTTTCTTTTTTTTGCCGAGTGCATATAGTTGAATTCGCATAAGTTAAATGTGCATATGATGCGACTCACCTGTACCTGTTCTATGGATAAACACAACACTGCTCATGTCTCCATCCCCAGGAGAGGACTTTGGCACACAGGCTAACAGGCTGGCACCCTCCAGATTTCTAAACTGACACCACCATTTGTAAAATATTGAATTACAATAATAATAATATTGTCTCCTTCATTAAAAGTTCAGGTCCATCAATGGCTATTAGCCAAGATGGGCAAGGGTGGTGTCCCCAGCCTCTGTTTGCCAGAAGCAGGGAAGGGAATGGGCAACAATGTATGGATCACTTGATGATTACCTGTTCGGTTCATTCCCTCTGGGGCCCCTGGCATTGGCTACTGTCAGAAGACAGGATACTGGGCTAGATGGACCTTTGGTCTGACCCATTATGGCCATTCTTATGTTCATGAGCTGCTTCATCACCTGCCCAGGGAGTAAGGGGATATACAGTGAACCCCTTATTTTCCCCGTAGGGGCTACTTACCCTACCAATCTGTGCATGGGAGCAGTGGTGCTGTGGTTTAAAAAAAAAAAAGAAGTGGGTGAAATAACCTAAACTAAACTCCATGTTCCCCAAATGGAAGTGGGTAAACTCCGTTTACCCTTGACTACACTACAGGACTGCGTGGGAGGGAGAGCAGCTACCATGGGGCCAATAGTACTTCTCTCCCACAGGTGAGCAGCTAACACCTTGTCTCCACTTCCAAAAGAGCAGACAGCACAGACAGCTTGGAGGGTGATTTAATCTGTGTCAGGTGTAGGACTGACACACACAATTCTCGCCTGGAGCAATAGGGAAGCTGGGACCAAACTGGGACTCTCAATTACAATTCAGTCCCCAGTCTACTCCTATGGCAGTACAACTACACACTGCTCCTTACCCACAGCTTCTCCTAACCCCATGATCTAGCGATGAGTCATTAAGCCAGAGCTTTATATATATCTGTTCCTTCCCAAGATATCTGTGGGGACTGAACTTCCGACCTCTGGATCTAAGCATGACCCCCTACTGTGTTAGCTAAATGACCAGATTGCTAATGCAATGCCAATAGCAGACTCTTAAACTTCAAGACGTGGTCTGGTCACTAGAGAGGGACAAAGAGCCACGTGTGCTGGTGTGGGAGAAATGGTTTTAAGACACATTTGTCTGGTTAGTGCTTTTTAGTTATTTTCCCTTTTAGACCTGCTAATATCACTGATTGCATCTATTGAGAGTGCAAGCACATGGCAGGTGGTTATTGTTTTTTGTATTACAATAGCACCTAGAGGTGCCAGGCAGGTTGGGACCCCACTGGGCTAGGCTCTGTATAGACACATAATAAAATAATTCCTTCCCCCAAATTGCTTACAAGGTTGATATAAACAGAATACAATGGACAAATGAATGGGGATGGGACAGGCAAGAGGGGTAACAATATGCGCTTGTATTGAATGAACCAGCATCATTGTTGTTTATAGGAAATGGATTAACAAATTAACTGGAATTTTGTCACGCAATCCTCAACCTATTCAGTTGTTTCACCAGTACTGTGTATAAATGTAGGTACATTTTGATGGTTTTAAAAACTCAGAAATGTTTTTAGAATATAATTTTTTTTCAAATATGCTGACATGCTTTGATTATTTTTGCTTGGTATGAACATCTGGAGATTATTAGTGTGTCTTTATTCATAACTTTCCATTATTAATTATGGCAGCAGACTGAATAATTATGATATACTGCTGTAAGAGGCAAAGATCTTACTATTTTTTCCAGTGAATTAGAAACCATCGTCTCAAACATAAAAAGTACTAAGTTATTTTTAAAACAGAAAATGGATGTTATCTTCAGTCCGGGGAACTCGTTTGCATGACAACCTTTAAAATGAATAAGTGACTGAGTCGTGCAAGTGTCTTTTGTGATTGAGAAAAGAGATGAATGCAATTTAACTCAGATGAATCCATTTTTTTCCCACTTGGTAAAATTAATAATATCAGGGTGGTATTTATTACACGGTTTTCAGGGAGCTGCATATGGAAGGACGTGATAGGCTAAACTGCATGCCTAGTGTGACTCCACTGAAGCCATTGAGTTACTCTTGGGTGAGTTTGGCCCCATGTTGTAACATGCTGTTGAGGGGAGGTTTTCAAAGGCACAGGCGGCATTTCGGTGCCCAACTGCCATTGACTGTCAATGGGAGTGGGTTCCAAACCTCCATTTGTTTCTTTGGAATCTCTCTCCCTTTAAAGCCAATTCTTCAGGCCAATGTCCAGCCCAAGTAGCACCCTGGATGCAGGGGAGGTGGAGGAAAAGGAATCTTCTTTCCAGAGCAGCAGAACAATGATAGAGCTGCTCCATGGAATATGTTGGCCTCAGGAGCCTTCTGCACCTCTGCCATAGCAACAAGACCATACAAGAATGACACCTCTGGCTGCAGTCCATGCCTGTCTCCTTCACGCTGCCATGCAGAGAGCTTCCACACATGGGACTCCGTGTCACACAGGGTGTGTGCCTCTATGCATGCCCCCTTCAAATTCTGCCCCACCTTCATCACCCTTCAGAGTAGAACTTCACTGGTTCTGCGGAACCCTTCATGGTCACAGGGTCAGGATTTGCAACATTTTAAGAGAAGTGGAACACCCAGTAAACAGTTAGTTAGTTTACTAGAGGTGGGACATGAATGGCCATTAGTGACTAAATCGTTTCCTATTGAAATATGGTCTGTTCGTTGGAAGCACTAATCAGATGAGGGAGTCCTGCTGTGTGCAGCACAAACTTGAACAAAGGAAATATCTGCCTCAGGGCCGGCTTTAGGCCGATTCGCCCGATTCCCCGGAATCAGGCCCTGCGCCTTAGGCGTCTTTTTAATTTTTTTTACTCATCCTGGCGGCGGTCCACTCCGGGGTCTTCGGCGGCCCCGCTCCCCTGGCCAGAGCGCCAGCCAGAGTGCGGCAAGCCCCGCGACTCCATAACCCCGGCTGGAGCGCTGCAAGCCCTATGGCCCCGCTCTCCCGGCTGGAGCTCCGGCCAGGGCACAGCAGCCCCGCGGCCCCTCTCCCCCGGCTGGCAATCCGAAGTGCTGCCGAAGACTGGGAGCGCCGCCTAGTGAGTACAAGCCCCAGGAATCGGGCCCCACACTTGCTAAAGCCGGCCCTGATCTGTTTGTTCCATCAGAGCCAGTGCTTTGTTGTGAACTCTAGGTTCTTATATTGCTTCTGTCACCTTGCCATCTGAGCACCTCATGTGCCTGGGAATTCTGGGTAGCTCTGCCATTAGTAGCACACATGTAGCAAAATTATTTAATGGCCCAGCTCTGCTAGGTGCAGAGTGCTCTCAACTGCTGTTGAAGTAAACAGAAGAAACCCCCCTAAAACAGTCATGAATTATCAGCGACAGGGGATTTGAGCCTAAGTGGCATCATTGCCCCACTCCTTCTGCCCATGCAGTGCAGTGGATTTCTTTGGGTTGTGGGGGCATGGCCAGGAGGGAGCTGCGCTGGGGAAGTGCTACAGCACCATTCCCCCCGGCAGATGCATAGCCACAGGAAGGAATGCTGATGCTGAAAGAATCATAGGGGAGTATCAAAGGATTTCCCTGTGGATATATCAGCAATGTTGGCCCTGCCCCTTCGCCCCAGTCCTTGTAACCTTTCCACGTAACTATGACCATCCCGTGAGTTTTTCCACAGGATGGCATGCTCTGGGTGGGCCTTACAAGCTAACTTTAGCTCTCTAGTCATTTCCGTTGCCTTCTTCTAAACTCCTTTGACAAATTTCTAATCGTGAAGTGCCCAGAGCTGCAGGCAGTAATCTTGGTGCCATCTCACAACAGATGCACTGAGAAGAAATATCATTATGCTGCTCTGTGACGTTGTGCCTCGTGTATGCTGCTCAGCACCGCATTGGCTTTTCTTTCTCCCTTCAGAAGAAATGTCTGAGTGGAAGTGGATGCTCTGCTCCTTCCTCCTACCCCTTGGCACACACAAACATATGCACACACACCGTAATTTGACCGTACTCACGCATTGTCTTCGATGCTTGTCTAATCTGAATTACACACTGCTTAACCATGTCTCTCATTCAGAGAAGGAGAGGTGGGAATTCTTCCATGTAGGCTTTGGTGCATATCCTTGGACACATTTCCGAAAGGGATAGAGAAGTTTTAAGCAAGTAGAACCAACCCAGTTAGGAAAGCAAGAGAGAGTCCCTTTTCCCACATTTAAATCCTCAGAAAACGTGGTTTGTGAGGAGTTGCCACTTCAGTACCAATGTACTCTGATGTAAATTTGACTGACCTCAACGGCATTTGAAGTGTTGTGTTGTTATTATATAAGTGAATTCTTCTTCACATTGTCTCCAGTGAGATAGGCATCAAAATAGCTTTAACTGAATATTTGGTATTGTGTCTTCAGTTACCATCCCATATTATGTCTACCCAACTATGCAATCTCCAAAAATGCAATCTCGCCCCTCTCGTGTCCATTCAGAATAGTACTACAAAGATCATTTTCCTAACCCATCTCTTCAAATCCCTCCATTAGCTGCCTCTTCATTACGGCATCAAACATAAGCTGCTTGTCTTCATTTCCCTGGCCCTAAACTGCCTGTCTCCACCTACCTATCATATGTTAATCATTATTGAAAGGTCGACTCCTGCCTCTTACGACCCAGGATGCCAGCCTAAAACACTCCTTTGCCATGTTGTCTACCGAAAACTTAGGCTGCTGCTATCCTTAGTCCACTGTCTGTCAACCTGGCCACTTGCCTCATTGTTTCTTGTACTCTCCTGTCAGTAACAACCAGTTATCTCATGTTTTATATTTGGATTGTAAGCTCTTTGAGACAAGAACCATCTTCTTGTTCTGTATTTGAACATGCCTAGCACAACAGAGTCTTGGTCTAGGACTGCAGCTCTTAGATGATATGATAATACAAATAATTAATAATAATTTTGAAAGCCCTTGCTGGGGAATTTCCATTTTACAGTAGTGGTAGAGCACAAAGCTTAATCTTTTTACTTAAGCCAACATTATCTATTAATTGAGTGCCAATACTGCGCGCTGCGCTCTAGGAAACAGAGAGAATGACATGAAACTCTATAACCTAAGGCACTGATCTTGCATGTTCTTAATCACATAATAAGTCTCATTGATTGAGATGGGACTATTCATATAATGTAGGATTAGACTGTTCTCAAACATATACAATTCCCACTTTGCCAGATTTTTGTCTGTTCCATCCAGAGTAGCTCATTTGACATGAATGGAGTTATTCCAAATTTTCTCTGGTGTGACTGAGATTTAAATCTAGCCCATTGAATTCAAAGGAAGTTTAGGGACTGTGAAGACTGCAGGATCAGGATTTAGATTGCATTTTCTCTGTCCTGTGTAGAGTATGCTCCTGTTCTTAGATAAATTCTTTCTTCATTTGTATCTCAGCTTGTATTAAGAGTTTTACATGAGATTACAATGTAATAAAACAATGTTTATTAGCTTCAAAATATGTGTGCATAGATACAGATGTATAGTTAGACTGAAATTAACAAAGTAAAAAGAATACTAAATAATTTTTTAATGAGATGAAATCAACATGTCCTTAAACATACATATTAAGGAACATAGACCAGATATCTGTAAATGGATGTCGCTTATTTAACATTTTCTAAGAAATTCCTTCAGTGGAAACAAGGTCTCTAAGACAAGCCATCTATTATTACATCATAGATTAATTTCCATTTTAATAGTCCTATTGTGCTAGGCACTGTTCAAATACAGAACAAGAAGATGGTTCTTGTCTCTTACAATCAGAATATAAAACACGAGACAACTGGTCGATACTGACAGGAGAATACATGAAACAATGAGGCAAGTGGCCAGGTTGACAGTCAGTGGACTAAGGATATCAGCAACCTGACATGTAACAGTATTGCATATTATCACATCAGGTCAAAATATTCTATTTATTTTTATGTTTATATTAAAAACCAGGATGCCAGCCTAAAATTGAGTAGCTGCTACACCTCTACCCCGATATAACACTGTCCTCGGGAGCCAAAAAATCTTCTTGTAGGTGAAACCGCGTTATATCGAACTTGCTTTGATCCACCGGAGTGCGCAGCCCCAGCTCCCTGGAGCACTGCTTTACCGCGTTGTATCCGAATTCGTGTTATATCGGGTCACGTTGTAGAGGTGTACTTAGTACAGATTGAAACATTTTATCTTATTTTCTAGATCAAAGTGTCTCCCATTTGTGTTGTAATGAAACAGATTGATGCTTTGACAGTTTCAGTAAGAAAATAAGTTAAGCACTCGATGACGAATTAGACAAGCAGCTGTTTTCGGTATCCTAGAAAAATAATTCCAGGTTAACACAAGGATATTGAAAACAGCTGCTTCTCATATTAGTACACTGAGAACTTATCTTCTTTTCATGTTGAAAGTGTCAATTGTCAGTCTGTTTCATTACAACACAAACAGGAGACCTTTTCAACAAGAAAAGAAGATGAGCATCTATCCTTAGTGATTTTAGAAGTAAAACAATGCCATTTTATGATCTGTGAGTAGTACTGCATAATATGGCATCACTTGACATGGTATGACACATCGTGTTATGCACTTCTAGCACTGACATGTCATGAAAATTGTCAAAATAATACAAATACTGTGAAAGTGAAAAAACCTAACATAAAATAAATATTGAAATGAAAAATTCATTTTTAAAATAGAATTTTGAATTTTTCCAAAATTAGTTTTTTAAGCCAAACATTTTGCTTCATGGGAAACTTCATTAAAATCAATACAATTTCATTAAAATGTTGGTTTTGTTGAAATGACATTTTCTGATGGAAAACTGTTTTGAAGAAATTTTCAAACCAGCTTTACTAATAAATTAGGTCTAGGGGGCAAATGTGATATTTCTTTTCAAAATAAAAAATTGAGGTATACTTCCAGATGTGTCAAGAATCACATATGCTCAGAGAAAGAAACTATTAATTCTACAAGCTGGATTTTCCTCTTTGGGCTTTCTGTTTTATTTCCATCTAAATTTGATCTTAGCAAATTTCAGAAAAAAGTATGAATTCCATTATTTGGATGAAAATAAAGCTTTCCTTACCACCTAGTTGTCTAATAAGGATATATATAGAATGCTTGATATTTGAAGATGCGCTATCAACCTTAATGTTACTGCAATTTAATAATCTTTGAACTCACATGTAGTATTGCTCTCTGCCAGAAAAAAAGAAGTATGACTTTAAATTTGAGCTTTGCTCTCTGTAGATGTGAGATTGGAGCTGAAGATGAGCTCCTCAGTTTAGTGATGTAATCTGATTAGTTTAAATATATGCCTGCAGTATCTGCTTTTTGAATAATCACAAATTATGCTGGGAAAACCCCGTTATTTCTTCTCCTGTGAGGCCTGGAGACCTGTTTTGCTCAGTTATAACCCCCTGGGTATCATAAAGTCTTTTTTATTTCATCAGTGGTCTAAATGTTAAAGAAAATGGCTTTGCTTTATGGGTCTTATTTCAGTAATTATTATTGAATGATGAACAGTGAACGAACCACACATGACAAATATTCGTCTCATTGCTTAATGCATCTCTGGAAGGTGCTTGGATAGAATTATGCTGTGGTAATGAGTATTAGAGCCTAGAAATGATTTTAAAAAAATAAAAGCACATTGCAATGTTTTGACGGTTTGGTTTTTTTTAATTGCACTGATTTTCGTAGCTCATCAATTCAAAATGAAACCGCTTTTAGTGAATACTTTATTTTTGGATTTGGGTCTCCTTGAGTCTGTAAAAATGAATCTTATTATCTGTGCAGTGAAAAAAAATTGGCAATACGTGGAGAAGGTGTAAGGTTTCCATGCAGGAGAAATATTCTGGTTGGGAAACAAAATGCTCCCATATCGCACAATTGTTAGAGAATTTGTTAAATTGTATGAACTCTGCTTTCATCCTGTTTGGGATACTCTTCTGTCTTTTGAATAACTTAAACTGCAGATCAAACTAGAAATGAGGTGTTCTACCATACTGTAGCTTTATGCTTGGTAAGATAAGGAAAGGAAATCTTAAGAGCTCAATATCTAACTGCTTTAGAGAAGACTCTAATCAACAAGAGGGACTGTAAATGATTCATTTCTAAATTTCATGGTTTCCTCCTGTCTGGATTAAAAGATAAAGCATTATATGGAGCATTCGTAAATCCTGGGCTATTCTATTTCTGATCCAGTCAAACATTCTCCATCATAGTATTACACTTATGGATTTACAAATTATTGGGCATAGGTTATATTTTGCAGTGTGTTAGGGGCTAGATGCACAATGTACTGTTTTTCACACAAGACATGACCAAACGAGGAGGGAAAAATCATTCCTTCTCCTATATGAAAGCTGATTGCCATCCCCTGTGCCCTGAAACCATGGAGAACTCTCCACAAGTTCAGGGATATACCTTTATCCACTTCCACCCTGGCCAGCACTGTTACATTTTCCCCAAAGGTAATGCAGGCTAAATTCCTCCCGGCAGCGTGAAGTCGTCCCCCACTCCTGCTTCAAAGGAGGTATCTACTGGTGGGGGAAGTCCTGGCATGGTAGTGCTGCCCATAAATCAGAGAGAAGCAGGGATCCTTGTGTTAGTAAGCTAGCCTGGGGCACAGGGCCACCACAGACAATTCTAGGCCATCTGCAAATTCCCCAATATCCACAAGGCTTGGAGGAAAAAAATGCTGCTCTGCGCTTTTTTTTTTTTTTTTATTTTATTTTTTGCAAGGACACAAACCTCATTCCATAACCGTGTTAGCAATGACTGAATCTCCGAATATAAACAATGGATATTAGCAATGGACACAGCTGGCCAGAGCTGAAAATGCTTCAACCTCAAGTTTAGACAGGACCCAACCATGTCCAGCACCGCAACATCTGACATGTCTTTCTACTAACAGGTGTATTTCTTACTGTAGCCAGGCTCAGGAGGGAACCTTGAGGAGTTTTTCTCCCATGAGGCCCACTGTGGCTGTTTTCCCTCAGAAGGGAGCAGTCTGGTCCATGCAAAGGAACTATGCATCATTATACCTAGTATCCCACAGTGTTTCACTACCAGCAGCCCTTCCACAGGTCAGACAGCTACATCACGATGAAGGGCTCAGTTAAGGGCCTAGATAGATGGGCTTGTATTAAAATATGTCTGTATGTCGTGGTGAACAGTGGCTAACAAAAAATGGGACAATAATGTAGCAGCTGCTCCCCATTGTATCCTCACACAGGAACTGCCCATAACCTACACAGCCAGGTAGGCTAATGCTGCTTATTTCAGTGTTAGATACCTCTCCATGGTTCTTATCACCCTGGTCAGGAGTATGGTAGCACAGCAACGAGTAAACTTCTCTGCCCAGCAGTAGAGAGCCTTTGAAAGATGTTGACACTGCAGGTACTCTGCACTGATACCACAACTGTTGCAAGTTTGTACCAGCCCTGCAGGCTTCATGTCTCTAGCCCTTCTTCCACTGCTGCAAATTCCGTGCTCAAGCAGGAAAAAGAAGGGCTATTTCTGCATCCTCAGCCTGGTGCACTATTTTTCACCCCCCCTTCCTATGGCTTTTCCTGCAGAAGGGGAGAATTTAGCCCTATATTCTGACATGGCCTTACAAAATCCTAAATATGAAAGAGGGCTTTGCATGTTCTAGCAATATCTATCTATAGTTTGGTCACTCCTCCAGGTTTTCCGGGATTGTGGTTTGCTTGTATCTCTTTTAAGATAAGGAAGAATATTCAACTTTATTAGTGCAAGTTGTGAAGATAGCAGAATTCTCTTTGGACAGTAGTGATGAGGAAAAATGCATTATGAAAAATTGAATCTTGGATCTGCTATACCTGTTTTTCCCAAAGGCAAGATAATACTTAAGCATACCTAATGCTAACTTGGCTGAGCTACAGAGCTGAACATAAATTATCATTGTTTTATTAAATCCAAGGAAAATGCAAATCTTTTGTTATTGCTTAAATTTATTTCTGTCAGTGTCAGATATCTATCATAAGATATATCCCTCCATTATTCGCTTGGTTTTTCTGGATAGAATTATTATTGTTGTTAAAATATATTTTAAAATATTTCTAGCATACTCCAATATTATTATCGTAGATGAAAATGCACAACAATGTAAATTTTTTTTAAAAATCAGCCTTAAGTGTTTCGTTAGGGCCAGAGTGAGCACAGTCTCTGTCCGAAGTACAAACACTTAGAGCTAGGCAGGAAATGGGTTTCCCATCCTGTGAATTTTTTTGAGATTTTGACATTTTTATCCCATCCCAAATCAGGACAAAAAGTCAAAATCTTGAAGATTTTTGTGAACCGAAAGCCTGAAAAAAAATTTGGATTGGATCAGTCAAAACATGTTGTTTTGATCATTTCAAGATATTTCATTTCAATTTTGACCTAATTTCTTTCTTTCTTTCTTTTTTTTTTTTTACTAAAAGTTAACTTAAATTTGGAAATAAAAATGTACTTCAAACTGAAAAAAAATGGAACTTTTTTGTTTCAAAAACATCAGAATGTCCCATTTTGACAAGTACTAAATTAGATGTTTAAACAATTAAAACTTTTTTTTTCCAAAACGGGAAATTTATTGAGAATGAGCCTTTCCTGCAAACAGTTTCACTTTTGACAACTCAGCATTTTCTGACTAAAAAGCATTTCATCGGAAAATTCCCAGCCAGCTCTCTAAAAGAGAGTCCACCACTTTGCATTTTTTAGTCTGCTGATCCCAGTGCACCTGGCCTGCTGTGTAAACCTGGGCAACTGGGGATTGGGCTGTGTCTTTTCCATGCCCCTTTCGTCTGATTCCTCCCTTCCCCTCCTAGCCTTTTGGGGTACGTTTACACTGCAATAAAAGACCCACGGCAACAAATCTCCGGGCCTGGGTCAACTGATTTGGGCTCATAGGATTCACGCCACAGGTTAAAAATAGCAGGGTAGGGGTTTGGGCGTAGGCTGGGGAAATCTGGCAAGGGCGGGTGGTTACACTGTAGCACAAGTCCAGGTCAGTTGAGCCCAGCTCTGAGACTCGCCAACAGGTGGGAGGTGGTTGTAGTGTAGACATATCACTTGGTATGACCTTGGGCTCCATCATGTGTAGATCCTGCCTTTGTGTCTGGCCTTGCATAGGGGACATTGAGGGAGAATGTTCTCTCTCTCTCTCTCTCTCTCTCCACACCCATGCCAGGGCCAGATAATCTGCCATTCGACATATTAAAAAAAAAGTACAGATATAAGTCTATGAAGTATGCGTCGAAATCCCTAAGCCAGATAGGACAGCTTTGAATGTATTTATCAAGTGTAGTTAACAGTTGATGTTCTACCAAATGAGAGTGAGTATATTGCAGATGGTGCTTAGGCATTTAAACACATTATGTAAATGTTAAACATAGACCCATTTCAACCTAAATTCATATTTGGAGCTTTCAATTTACTGGCAACATTGGGGTAAATATTTTCTTTGATTCATATGTTCAGTGCCCATCTAATGCTTGTGGAAATATACCTGTGCACATTGCAGGAGACTATATAATAATGTTGTATGTCTCATCCGAGGATCTCAAAGCACTTTATGAGTATTAAACAATTTATCCTCCCAAGCCCCACTACAGAAGAAGGGATCCCATTTTGCATCTGTGGAATCTGAAGCACAGAGTTGTTAAGCAACATGCCCAGTGTCGCACAGAAAGTCTGTGACAGAACTGAGAATAAAAACCAAGATTTTTAAGTCCTAGTCCTGTGCTTTAGCCACAAAACCATCCATCTCACTCAGTGTATTCCACTGAGCATAGAATCACAGGATTAGAAGGGACTGCAAGGGTCATCTAGTCTAATTCCCTGTCAAGATGCAGGATTTGTTGTGTCTAACTGTCCATCCAGCCTCCTTTTGAAAATCTCCAGTGAAGGAGCTTTCACAACCTCCTTAAGCCTTCTGTTCCATTGTCCTACTGTTCTTACAGTTAGGAAGTTTTTCCTGAGATTTAGTCCAAATCTGCCATGCTGTCATTTAAACTCATTCCCTCTTGTCCTGCCCTCTGTGGCAAGAGAGAACAATTTTTCACCATCTCTTTTATGGCAGCCTTTCAAGTATATCAATGTCCAGATTCTTCCTAGCCCCGCATGATTCTGAGGAGAGAGAATTTAAAGGATAACAGATATTATTGGACATTTTTCATGGAATATTTTGTAATCAATTTTTTTTAAAAACAGTAAAATTAGGTTTTCTGGCAAAACAGCGCAAAAACCTAAAGGGAATTAGATAAGCAAAAGAATTGCAAAATAGCTTACAAAACTCTGCATCTATGCTAGGTGGTTCCTCTCTAATATTATTCCTGTTTAAGTATAGATTTCTGGGTTGCAAGATCATTTCAGTATTTCTCTTTCTTTTACAACTAAATAGGAGTCATTCACATCTTGCTCTTTTGAATTTTTCCTATATTGTATCTTGAGCACTTAATGCCATGTTTCTTCTCACCTCCCCTTACCACATGCTTCCATGTTGATGTTCTTTTCACCTGTGTTCACAGAGAATGCAAATAAACTGGAAGAAAGTGCCAGAGGGATCTATACTCCTTGTCCAGAACACTACAATGGCTTCTGCATGCATGGGAAGTGCGAGCACTCTACTAATATGTTGGAACCATCTTGCAGGTAACACTTTTCTTCCAGAGCAGGTGGTGATAAACTGAAGATGTAGAGTTGCTAATATGTGTAATCAAGATGAGGGGGGGAATAATTATTACCAAAAACCCTTGTATGATGAAGCACCTTGGACCTAAATTATGCAGCAGAATTGCCCTGAATTATGCCGCAATGTCAATCGATTATAAAAACGTGAAATAACCTTAAGGCATATTTAAATATTTTTTTAAAATGCACCACAAAGTGCAAGCGTAGCCAATGGGTGCTTTTCCTTGACTTGTAGCACTGAAATCCAGTATTCCCTGATATTTTCACAATGAGCAAACCTTAAAAAGTGAAGAACTGCGTGAAAGACAACTTTTTACAGCTTTGTGTGCAAGGTGACTTAGAAAGAGGCTTGGGCAGGGAGGATGAGTGGTGGTTGAAGCATCTCCCAGGCTTGCCTTTAGCAGTGATTGAGGTGATTAGGATTTCACTTCAGCAGTTCTTGCTCCCATCATATTCACTTGGAGGAAGTATGGAGATGAAGTGCGCATTTGCTGCAGCTGTTGTTTTGAGGCATACAAGACGGAGATTGGAGATCAGGCAGTTCCTTGGAAGCTCTGCATGGAGGGTACCTGCTCCTGCAAATCTCCCCTAGATCCTGTGGTCCATTTTGCCCTTGGCTGCCCGGCTTCTCCATTCTTCCACGCAGCCACACATTATCCTCTCCTGGTTCCAAGGGTTAGAGGTGGGGGCATGTAGAGGCTGTTGCATGTCTCCCCTTACTCTAGCCTGGAGCACAAAGCTCAGTGGCCACCACCACCATCTCTAGGACAAGGTCCAGGCAAACTCTCCAAGTCTCTTAAAGTTGCTAGTGCCATTGACCTGAAAGGTTTCCCTTGTGATGCCTCCCCGTTCCACTGCCAGCAGCACCGGAGCCGGCCCAGGGGAACAACTAAACTCCCCTTTGTGGGAAATCAGACAGGGAAGAAGGTAGCAGGACGGGGAAACAGCGAGGAGAGAAGCAGACTTTGTGTGGCAGTGGGCAGAATAAACAGGGATTTTAGTGGCAATTGAACAAATAGGTAAATTATGTGTTCATTTGCAGGGCCTTCAGTGGGTAATCTGTGTCTAAGTCCAGCGCCAGATGAGCTGTACCCCAGCAAGGGAAAAGTATCAAACATGGGTTATTTTTGGCATTCTCATCCCAAAGCACAGGGAGTTCTAGCATCATAGAGGATTTGGGGATCTCCAGGAAGGGTCTCAGCACCATCTCCTTCCACTGAGGTCAATGAGAGTTGAGGGCACTTGGGCCCAGTCAAGAGGGACACCACAGCTGTCAGGATTTGGCCCTATAGCCTCCGGTGACAAGTTTATCCCTAAGACTTCGTTGCACATTAGCAAGTAAAACATTCTGGCCTGACTCCTGTGCCACACTGTGACCACTTTGCATTGCTATGGTACAAAGAAGACCTAGACCCAGCAGGCCTGACCCCCAAGGATCTCGCCTGCATAGGGATGTCCTAGGACAAGAGCCACCAGAATTACTCCTCCCACCTCTCTTATTGCCATAGGGGAGTGTTGCTGTAAGAAAGAGCACGGTTGTGGCTAGGGTGCCCAGATGTCCCAATTTTATAAGGACAGTCCTAATTTTTGGGTCTTTTTCTTATATATGCTCCTATTACCCCCCACCCCATCCCAATTTTTCACACTTGCTGTCTGGTCACCCTAGTTGAGGCTTCCCTGAGTCCCAGTGATCCCCGTCTGCCCCACAGCTCGTTGGCAGCATCAGCAGCTAGTGCAGCTGACAGCTGCATTCAGGAAGCTCTGACCTATGCCTGGGGACCACCTGGTGCAGAGCAGTGCCAAGATTGGGGTAGCACAAAGGCCAGTATTTAGATCTGAAACCAGATAAATGCAGCTTGGACATACGGCACACATTGTTAGTAGTGCGGGTGATTAGCATTGGAATGAGCTACCAAGGGAAGTGGCAGATTCTCCATCTCTCGCGGTCTTCAGATCCAGACTGGAGGCTTTTCTGGAAGATATGCTTTAGCCAAACACAAGTTATTGGGCTCAGTCCAGGGGTAACAGGATGAAGTGTAATGGCCTGTGATAAACAGGAGGTCAGACTAGATAGCCTAATGGTTGGTCCCTTGTGTCCATAAACACTATGAATCTATTGGCTATTCCCTCTGTGGAGAAGAGATCTAGGAGCCAAGGAGACTGCTGCGGCCTTAGGGCTAGGGTGACAATAGAAGTTGTAAAGCACGAACTTGGTGGTGCAGCGGGTGCCTGTTTTCCCCTCCCCCGGCTCCTGACGAACGGGCCTGGTGCATGGTCCAAACATTCGGGCACTGTGGGGTGTGTAGGATTTTGCCTTGTATGGGAAGTATGGGAAAAACAATAGCCAAAGAGTAAAAGAAACTGTCCTAGAGGCAACCCAGTGTCATCAAAACCAAATCTTTTCCCAGACAAACATGTCGGCGTAGGTTGATGAAAAATGTTAATTAAACCAATGCATGGCTTACCTGTGAATCCAAGGAAAAAGCAAGTATCCCTGCACAGCCCTCAGCTTTTCAGGATTGTCATTTATTTCTCCTACCCTTTGTCTATCTTGTAGCCTGGAAGCTCTTTGGGGCAGGGGCTGTCCTTTACTGTGTGTGTGCTTAGCACAATAGGGTCCTGATCTAGGGTGAGGTCTCTAGGTGCTCCCCTGATCCAAATAGTCACCACATTTAAGACATTCAAGTATCTATGTATCTCATTATTCTAGCCACTTAGTGTTTGTGAGATAAAAGCAGTCCTTGCGTAACCTGGAAGTATAATCTACATCCCTTTTTAAAAAAAAAAAACAAAAAAAAAACCCATACAGTGTCTGCCAAGCAGTACTTTCACACACAGAGCCTTCCTCTCAAGTTCTAATCAGGGGCATAGTCTGTCCCTCTGCTAAAAGGGATGCAGGATGTCTAAGTAACAGGATAAACATCTTTCATTGCAGGTGTGATGCAGGCTACACTGGACAACACTGTGAAAAAAAGGACTACAGCGTTTTATATGTGGTTCCAGGGCCAGTACGATTTCAGTATGTCTTAATAGCAGCTGTGATTGGAACCATCCAGATTGCTATCATCTGTGTTGTAGTCCTCTGCATTACAAGGTCAGTATCTCTATGTTTTTGCGATAGAAGAAAAGGGACTTTGTTTATACCCACTTGATTCTCCAATTACACAGACTAGTACATTTGCACTCGGATAACAAATCCCACTTAATTCACTGAAGTAGGAGAAAGAATTGTTTGGTCCCAGTGCTGATTTATTTATCATGACTGTATTTTCAGTACCAATTTAATCAGACTTAGATCACACCAGCACATATAGCAAATGAAGTTTCACATTCTGTATTCAGATGCTCGGATAAAATATTGTTCATATAAATAAAGGGAATATAAATGAGGCAACTGGATCAACAGTTACTAAAATAAATCTAGTTCTACCTGTGTATGTATTTCTAAAGAGCCCATCACTGTAGCTCCAGTCCAGCAGAGCACTTAAGCACAAGCATAACTTTAAGCCAACTGAAATTATTTTAATAAAGGGGACAGCACACGTGCTTAAAGTTATGCATGTGCTTCGGTGTTTTGCTGGATGGGGACCTAGATAAATATCCAGGTGTAATGTTGCATTTTTGTAAATAAAGAAGCAGCGCTTATTAGCATGGAAACTGGGGCCTCAAGGTAGTTCAGAATTAAAGTGCGAAGTGTCATCATTCTTCTCATGCCCACAAGTGCCACTGTACGTCCTCAGTGACCCAGTTTCATTGTTTCTGGAAGAGTTCAGAGTGAGCCCTGGCCGTTGAGTTTCTCCAGGCTTTTGTCAGAAATCACAAGGTGAAACTCATTCAGCCCTTGTACAGCTCCACCGATAAATCAGATTGAAAAGGAATTTACTTCTAAACAAAAGACAGGAAAATAAAACACAGGTATCATACCTCTATAGAAAATAAAAGCTCTAATATATCTCCGTATCAGTGTTGCACTGTCTGGTTAGAGGACAAGTGCAGCATTTGCTCCTGGAAAAGACAAAAAATGATTAATAAATCCTCCCCTGGCCTAAATGCATAAAGCAAAATCATCTGCTGAAGCTTTGAGCTGCTTTCTGGCCAAGCTGAGTCCATCAAGTCTACTACCCTTAACAGTAGATGCCAGAAGAGGCAATGGATTATATTAAAGTGGGTTACAGGGAACATGGAGATAATTCATACCAAAAAAAAGTGTACATAAAAAAGGAGATGGAAAAATAACTGATAAATGGGAAAATGCACCATATCATTTTCTTTTAGTGACTCTTATTTTTTTCACCTTCAGGCAACCTAGCAAGGTAGAGCATGTGAGCCGAGGAAAAGATATGAATCCTTCCTACTTAACAGATTTAGATAAGGATCTATGGTACTGCAATCTAGATAACATATCCCACTGATATTTTTAAAATGTGTTAGCACTTCCCCGCATGTTAATTTATAATTTTTGACCTTTTTCTATAGTGCATGTGATTATTGCAAAACAGCCTCCAAACCTCACTTAACAATTTGGGCTACATTTCAGATTCAGAGACCTAAGTGCCCTCAGAAAGGTACATGCAGTTTGCAACTTCCAAGTGTTCTGGTTGCAAATGCACATACGACTGTATGATTTGCACAGGTATGGTTTAGTGAACGTGAGTGTATTGGGTTGAACTCCAGGACATTCCAATGCATGAACTCTTCAATGTAGGAAACATAATAAAAATATGCCTAAAAATCCTTATATGAGAGAAGAAGTCAAACTGCTTAGACTGTCTTATGGCCAAATTCTCGGCTGGTGATTGATTAAGTTTCATCAGTTTGCACAAGCACGGAATTTGGATCTCCGTGTCTAAAACTTGAACGTGTGTGCCATTAGCCAATATTATTATTGCTAATCATTTATTTGTTACTATTATTAAACTCATGCATGTAGCACTGCAAATGCCTGTGGGGCTTTCCAAAGCTGAGCATTTCTGAGTGGCGCCCAGAGCCTCCAGCTCCCACTGACATTAGGAATCACAGTAGTGCTCAGAGTTGTTCAGGACTGAGCCCATAGTGAGACACTGTCTCCGCACCAAAGCTCTTCTGGCTTGACAGACAAGACAAGACAAAGACAGAACAGTGTAGATGAAGGAGGACTTGGAAATATAAGGTTATGCTCAGCATTGTCCTGTCTCTCAGCACTTTTCTTTACTGCTTTGTATTACTTAGTTATGACAGTTTACTTGTGCAAATAACTTGATTAAAAATGAATGGATTGTGTGCTTTGCCTGCTAGGATTACACGATCACTGACTCAAGCCATCCTGTGAGCCTCAGCTGGCTAGAAGGCAGGAGACCTGTGTCCTAGTTCCTAGTTTACATTATTTTAACGGGTATGTTCATAAATAAACATGGATCTCACACTGAGCGCATCACAAAGCTCGGTTTACTTCAGGTGGCTGAAGGAGTCAAGGACCAAGTGGCTTAACTTCAGCTCATCACTGAGTCTATAGAACCAGACTCTGTTCTGAACACAGCCAAGGACACTTCATCTGAGCCGGCCACAGGTAGCAGACACTTAGATCCCATATTGTACCATGTTTTACTAATTTTAGCAATTGGAGTAGTGGTACCTCAAGTTCCTTGGTACTGGTCACCTTTCTTAAAATAACTTTGTTCCCATTAGCTGGTAGTCATCTGGAGTAGAGGTTTCGCTTTGCATTATAGACTCACAACGTGTATATGTTTTCATTCAAGGAATTTGTTTCATAAAAGTAAGCCTAAGTTTCAAGTCACTCCAGTTGACTTTGGGCCCCATGACCACACGGTCATTATGTGAGTTCATTGTGGAGCGACCCTTCTGGATCCCACTGCTTCCAGCTGGTCCATCGCTTCCATCTAATACTCTGAATCCACTCTTGTGCTGAGAGATCCAGGTTTAGATCCACTGAGCAAAGGTCTTTTGTCCAATGCTAGCACCCCACCACTGCCACTCATCTGATCATCTGGCTGCCAACCCTCACAGAATCAATCCCTTTTCTCCCAGCCCAAATGCCCCTGTAGGCTATTTCTTTATTGTTAGAACTACTCAGAACCTCCGATTCCTCCCTTTCCTTGCTTCAGTCTCAGGTGCTGTGCCATATATTTGGTGGCTGCACAGACCAAACCTACATCTCTGGATTGCCCCTGGAAATATTCCAACTCTACCTAGTTACTTGTTAGTGACAGGATAAGGACCCAATTTTCAAATGTGGAGGCCTGAAGGCACATAAATCTATATTTAGCCACCTAAAGACCTGTTCAGCGCTTAGGTTTAAAAACAGGACCCTAATTCCTTTTTTCTTTTCTTTTCTTTTCTTTTCTTTTCTTTTACAGAAATTCTGAAATCTCTGTACCCACTCACCCTGTTTAAGGATTTAGGAGTGTTTCTATTTCCAGTTGTCTTTTTGCAGCTCACTATTTTTCTACTAATGCCCAAAATAAAAAGTGAATATATGTTTTAAGAGGATATTTTAACAAGGTGCTGGTCACCCCCGCACAGTCATCTAGGATCCTGTCATCCAGAGAATCAATGCTTTCACACACTTGTCTCTCAGCTAATAGCACTCTTTCAGCTCTAATTGTTAACTCACATTTTGGCTTTAGACTTGGTTATGGAGGTTATGCTAGTTTGTTTGGGGTTTGTTTTTGGTCTTTTAGTTAACGATCTCCACTTTTGTAGAGTGGAGTGGCCAGTGGTCAAAGGTCTAATGTCCGTATTCATTTTTTCTGATTGGTCAAGCATCCTTGATACCCCTGACCATTAAATTTTATTGATTCACTTGCAGATTCTAGGTGCACTGTGATTTAGTGGTTCCGTTCTTTCTGGCTTGAGAGATTCCAGAGATCATTCTTGTGGAATACTGCAAGGTCCTGTTTTGCCACCTCTCTTGTTCAGTGTGCACAAGAGGCTACTCTGGGCTATGAGGTGGTCAGTGAGCAGATGACATATAGCTCTGTGAATCAGTCCTAGGTTTGCTAACAATGGTGCCGTAGTTCATACAAAAGGTTTGCCAAGCTTCTCATGAACATGCAGCAAAGTCTGAGTTTGTAATGAAATCACAGTCCAGGCAAAGTCTGCATGGGTTTCATAATGAAAGGTTTGCCCTGTCCTTCTGAGAACCCCGGGAATATCGACTTATATTTCCAGTGATGCGGATAGCAGCCCGCCTTCCCTCTGTGAAAAGAACGGGGCGAAATTATGAGCATGATTATGCAGCCCTTATAACAGGAGCAGTCCCATTTAAAAGTGAGAGCAGTCAGGGCCGCAGCTTCAGCTGGCCTAAAGCCGTTGACCTCTGCGGAGCTCACCGATTGACCCCAGCTGAGGATCTGGCCCACATGGTATCAAACATTTATATCATCCTATTTTATACTTTTGGAAACTATTTAAAAATCTCTCTGCCAGTGCTGTTTTGTCCACAGAGATGTAGCCTTTCACTGGCAGTGCCACAGTTGGACATCAATTCTGTTCAATTAGAAGAAAAAAAAATCCTTCATACACAGCAACAAATGCTGCTTGATTTTCAGCTGGTACCAACATTTTATTGGGTTCTATTTTACTTCTAGAGCTGCGTTGGCTACAGAGATAAAGGCAAACATTCTAACCTGTCACTGTGACAAGGATATACAATACAGTTGGACTTTTCCATCTCAGTAGGGTCTCTTGATATTTTAGGTGCTTCTCTCTGTTAAGCCACTCAACAAGTGGCTTATAATGTAGAAGAAATTGCAAGTACTGTTGGAGAAATGCTAGTTGCATTTAGCGTGCAGAAAGTGGATGAACCCAGGGTTCTGGAGGGAAACTCTCTCTCTCTCTCTCTCCCCGCTCACCCTGTTTAAGGATTTAGGAGTGTTTCTATTTCCAGTTGTCTTTTTGCAGTTCACTATTTTTCTACTAATACTCCACATAAAAAGGGAATATAAGTTTTAAGAGGATATTTTAACAAGGCGCTGGTCACCCCCCTTTCCTGATGTTTCCATTGTAACTCCCCACTCTGCTGCATATAACTATTGGAAATCTTCACTCTTGGGACTGAAATTTCCTATGCTTGATCTTGAGTGAGACTGGGAATATTTTATAATCTTCTATTTAATGAAAAATTCTTCAGAAGAGCCCTTCCAGCAAAAACAGCATGTTGTTAAAAGTTGAAATGTGGCATGAAAATAGCCCTCACTGAGTGTACAGCCTTATAATGGGGTAAAACGGTTTGGCTTTTGCCATTATCCAAATGAAAATCCGATTCTGAGCATGTACAACGGAGTGTCTTTCTTGCCTAAGCTCTACAGTTATATGCAGCTAAGGAATGCGGTGTTGGGCAGGCATCCATACTAGTTGCTCTCTAATGGTGTGAGCACTCATAATTTCCATGGAAACCAATAGCCGCTGTTAGCGCCTCTAAAAAAAACAAAATCAGAGAATATATACTCCTCTGATCTGTCCAGGTCCACTTCCTAAATGTTTCAGGGATTTACGATGTCCAGTAAATGAATATGGGATCTTTCCTAGTCTAGCTCTTCCTACTGTTTCCTGAAAAGAGTTATATTAGTTAAGAAATAATATGTGACAGTTCAATTAAGGAATGTATTGTGTAGTACATGCTTATTACAAGGGGGCAGAGTTAAAGTTGTACTTGCAACCTTAACTTTGATATCACTTGTCTTATGAGTAAACCTTCGATTATGTCACAGAAGTCACGGAATCCGTGACTTCAGCTGACCTCCATGACAGGGCCTCCCCGCAGCTGCCCAGCCGCAGCAGACAGCAGGGGACTCCACAAAACTGCCCAGCTGCAGGGGACAGCGGGGAACTCCCCGGAGCTGCCCAGCCACGGTGGGTGGCGGGGGGACTCTCCGCAGCTGCCCAGCCACTCCAGGGGTGAGGGGACTCCACAGATCCCATTCCCCACAGCGGCAGGGGACCCCAGAGCTCCCACTGGCCACAGGGGTGGGGGACCCGGGAGCCCCAGCAGCAGTGGGTGCTGAACCCGCCTCCTCATTTTGTCAGGGATATTTTTAGTGAAAGTCAGGGACAGGTCACGGGCTTCCATGAATTTTTGTTTATTGCCTGCAACCGGTCCAGGACTTTTACTAAAAATATCCATGACAAAAACTTAGGCTTACTTATGAGTGCTTAACCGTGCAACCTTAGTTTTCTCTTCATTTAGTTTTTTGTATCGAGGTTGAAGTTTTTCACAGGAATGCAGAGAGCATGGCCCAATTGTTTTCTTTGCCACATTGTTTGGGAGGAAATCTAGTGACTGGGAGGAAGATCTGTTTCCTCTTCAGCTTCCCATCTTCACATTACCACCCAAGCCCTTTTGTTAAGCAAATGCCTCGCTATGATTTGTGTATTTTTTCCCCATTTCTTTCAGAAAATGTCCCAGGAGCAACAGAATCCACAGACAGAAGCAAAACACAGGGCACTACAGTTCAGACAACACAACAAGAGCATCGACCAGGTTAATTTAAAGAGTGCATGTTTCCACAATGGCAAATCTAACTGCAGAGAGCTTGGACTACAAAATACAGTATTATAGACAAAAGATTAAAACAAGATCTACACATGTTGCCTTGCATTTGTGGTAATCTACACCAATGAAAACATGTACTACAGCTATATTTGATTATGTATGGATATATTTGAAATAGTATACATTGTCTTGATGTTTTTCTGTAATGTAAATAAACTATTTATATCACACAATATAGTTTTTTCTTTTTCATGTATTTGTTATATATAATAAATACTCAGTGATGAGAAAAAAAATGGCCTTAAATTTGCTGTATCTTATAGCTGTGTATAATCTCGGGATATTATAAATGGACACCAACAAATATCTTTTCATATTCTAGTGGCACAGTATTAGCCTCTGCTGGACTCACTGGGTAGAGTTTTAAGTAAGTCCAATATCAAGGAAAATTATGATTATGGGAAAGATGAAGAATAGCTTACTCTATTCTGAGTAGGCATAAAATATTTCAGCTCCTGGAGTCAAATACATTTCATCAGCCTTATTCCCCGTTTCCATCCAGGAGTGAAAGTAAGCTGGTATGGCGTACCGGTAAGAAAGTGGCCGACGGTACACAGCCGATGTTAGAGCACTGCCGCGGCAGCACTTTAAGCACCATACTGGCAGGGCCACTGACCGGGGGGGCAAAAAGGGCAGCTGCCCCGGGGCCCGGCAATTTAAAAGGGCCCGAGACTCCCGGCAGCGGCTGGAGTCCCAGGCCCTTTAAATCACCAACAGAGCCCCCCCTTCCACCACCTTGCCCAGGACCCCGGCTGCCCTGCGTCCCAGTAGGTCCTTTAAGTTACATTCACTCCTGCCTCCATCTATACTCCCCCTCCCCCCCAAGAATAGGAGTCTTTGCCTTCAAAATTAAATCATAACTGAAGGGGAAATGGAAATTCTGTATAACCGTTACAGAAGGGCGGGGAGGATAATGTTTCTATTTGGAAAGGAATAAGGAAACTGTCAAGGTGAACCTAAAGCATACACATTGGTCTGGCATGCAGCAATCTTCAACTCTTGGTCACTGGGGTGAGTGAAAAATTGCTTCTTTTTGATGAATGAAAATTATTAGCTAAAAAAAGTTAATAATATAATCATAGCTGAATGCCAGAGCTGTTTGTTCCTCATGAACATGTTGTTATAATGTATTTTTCTTCAAGGAGAAGGTGAAAACCGCTAACAAAATATCTCATGAATAACTTTATGGATGATCCCACTCCATTACGTGTAATGGAACTCAGAGTATGATTATACCTCAGGAAAATAGGGAAATGCATTTGGTTGCACATCCATATGATGGACAAGATATTAAGTTATTCCCATGGCAGCTTGAGAGCCTCTGAGACTTACTTGTTCAGAAACCAACACTATTCTGCTTTGTTTTACAATGTGCGGGATTTTACAAACTGTGAAGACAAAAAGGTTATATTTAAAGGTCAAAGTGTTATACCCTTACTCCTGTTCAGTAGCGTTTTACTCCCCATGTACTGTCCCATTGATCATTGAAGTAAGGTACTGTTCAATATAGGTAAGGGTATGAGAATCAGACCCTGAAGAAATTGCAAAATAAGATCATTATAGTACTCCCCTCCAAATGAACTTAGCATTGGCCTAGAGGAAAACAACCTGACAAGGATTAAGAACTGTTTCACCATGACAAAGGGCATATTGAATCATTTTTAGCCTTGTTGTTAACTCCACTAGCTTACATGAAATTCCCTATTCTATACATTAGTAGAGGCACTCTGGGTACTAAGGTGCAAGCCTAAAGTTTCTCATCATTTACTTTAGTGGGACTCCTCGTACTAACAAACGCCAGACCTGTTAGTAACGGGTTTCAGGGACAGGCCATTAGAGTTGTTTATTTCTATGACCACTTAGGCACAGTCACAAGTTATCATTTCTTTTCTACTGTTTTTGCTAAACCTTTTAAAGTAAATTAATTGTGTGTTGAGCACAGGACCTGGGGTTGTGTCTGGTTAATTAATAAAACAGGTTGGCAACAAGTGTCTACAGTTGCCTGGTCACTGCTGATGGAAGGGTGTGTGCAGGTACTATGGTCTCCGTTACTGTCACAGTTAGTGGGGCAGATTACAAAGTAATGTTTTTCAGAGTAAATGACTGGCAGTTTGTTGCTAAGCTGCTGTCCTCTGAGAAACCATCTGCTTCAAAAAGTTGTGGGGGTTGAGTTTTGGTATGTCCTTGCTCACAACTGATCTTCCATTTCGGTCTCTGTCAGAGATTATTTTCCAATTAGAAAAACAGTAACCAAGTTGAGTGAGTTTGAATAGCAGCATGATGGTGAGCAGGTGTGTCCCTGCCATTGGTAGCACCTGGAGTGCTTCTGTGCTCAAAAATGGGAAAATAAATCCAGCATAAAGTACATTTTCCTTTGCCCCAATAACAGCCATTATTCCAACAGAATAGCTCTTCCACTTGAAGGATCAACAGCAGACAATATAACACATGTTCCCCACAGTAGGAGCATGAGTATCAGGCTTTAATTGAGTATCTTGGCAACCACAGCAAATCATAGAAGGGAACTTTCAAAAGTTTCCTTAATTGAACTAGTATACCTGTAGAGTTAAGTAGGGTTATAACATCCTTCCTAAGCTTTGTCCAACAGCTAGATACTACAGGTATGGCAACGAACACTTCAGAAGAGCCTAAAAGCCATTGCATTAGAGAGAAATTCAAGCAACCAACTGAATGTGGAGTGCAGAGACCTCATCAATTTGTAGTGCTCCAATCTAGGGGGTTGTTTTTTATCCAGAGTTCAAATTTCAACCCTCCAGCCTTTCACCAACAACAAAAAGTTTGGGAACAGTTGGAGCTGGAGTACTGATTTCTGTCCATGGCTAATGCGCACATAAAAAATACTATTATACCCACATCTGTTTATAAATTGATACAGCTATAGAATATATTTGCATGCTATAAATGTACCTTAAGCCCAATATTTTCAGACTTGTCTGCCTAAAGTTAGGCATCTAAATCCATATTTAGGCATCTAAATAAGTGGCTGTTTTTTTTCAGCCTTGCTGAGCACCTGCAGCTCCTGGTGACTTCAGCACTACTGAAAATCAGGCCACTTATTTAGGCTCCTAAATATGGGGTTGAGGGGGAGAAAGGTGAAATATGCACAGAGCACTTAGGTGCCCAGCTCCCACTGAAAGTGAAAGTACCCTTGGGCCTTTAACAGGCTCCCTAGAGGTACCAAACTTAAGGTGTGAAAGTCTGAATATATTGGTCTCTGTGTTTGCCTTTTTCTCTTGTTCCATCTGCAGCTTAATTAAGGTGATGGAGCTTTCGCCCCAAAACTTAGCTAGTTCCTGTCGAGAGCTCAGTGGCTTTTTATTTTTTCCTGAGTTGCTTTCAAATAAAGCTTATTAGCTGAATATTTTGAGCAGCGAGATGGGAATTTTTTGTGCAGATTTAACTTAACGAGATTAGAAGAGGTGGTGCTGGCATCTGGTGTGTTTTGTACCATGTACGTGAGTGATGCTCCATCCTGAGCTGGGAGTAATGGAAATGAGTTTGTTTGGCATTTTGCAGCTTGCCCACTGGCTCCGCCATCTAATTCTAGATACGTTAAGAATGCAAATACATGCGGCGCTCACTGCTTACATTTTTAAATACTGCAGTTGGCATTTTTCACAGGACGCTTTCACACAGCTGTGATGCCTCAATAAAAGAGGCTGGCTAACAGCACATATTTGTTATGCAGGAAGCATGGCAGGACATAGGCAACATATAAAGCTGTTCGTGAGGAAGAGCAGCTCCACTCTCATTGTAAGCATGAGAGAGCAGAAAGAGGGTTTTGTAGTGAAGGCACCAGTAGGGGAGTCAAAAGATTGGGTTTCAACTCCCAGCCCTGCCACTGGCTTCCCTTGTGACCTTGGGCAAGTGACTCAATTTCACTGCACTTCAGTTTCCCATCTGTAAAACAGGTGGTTGTACAGTGATTAGCACAATAGGGCCTGCTCTTGGCTGAAGACTCTAAGTGCCTCTGCAATACAAATAATAAAACTAACACTACATACAGGTTATGTAGGAATTGTGACAAGACAGCGGCATTGTCTGAGACTGTTGGGTGCAAGAACAGCTCCACCCTCCTTATAACGCCGTTCTTGGCAGCCAAATACTGCTATTACAAGAGCAATCCAAATGGGGTTTGATGTGAATGGGCCATGGAGCCAAGGTAGCAAAGTGAGAGTTATAGACTTGCAATATGATGGCAAAGTGCATTAGCAAACTAGGAGCTGTGCTAGCCAGTGTTCAGGGACGACAAATTCAGTATCGGATTGCCTGGAGATGTATGGCTCAAAGCTGCCATGCAGAGCAGACTATTCAGAAGTATTGTTTAGGCTGGATTAGACTGGTGGTGACAGGAAAAAACACCTTTCTTAGAAGTTCAAGTTAAGAAAGAAATAGGAGGGGAAGTGCAAATATTCATCCCATCAGTCTCTTCCACTGCATGAAACGGAGCAAACTAGTTCAAGCGCTTGTGCATTATAGCACAGGAAAAAGAAGTGGGATTTATAATTAAGCTAGTGCTAGGCTTTAAATCTTGTAAACAGTTAGTGACACTTTTCCCTTCCTCCACCCCGGCCGCTCCACATGACAGACATTTTTACTGTGCACCTTTTCCGGGAAGATGTTTATTTCTTTTTAACTAAGAGGTGCATGAATGTTCAATTGCACCCAGTTATAATAATACTCAATTTACATACAATTATCTCCCCAGTCTAATTAACGTCATCTGACTATATGAGGGAGGGGCAAGAACATTTACTTTTAGCCATTATTTTGCTTAGCTTGTCTACTACTCCATGACTGATAACTCCATAATGGCCAATAAAAACATACTGTAGTGACAGAGTGTTTTGTAAGATGTTCTCCTTGCGTCTATAGGAAGGAATCCTGTTACCTGAATCACAAATGTCTAGAGCTGGGCAGTGCAGGATACAGCTGCACCAGATACAAGTTGGAGCACTTTGCAGTAAAGATCCAGATGCATAGTACTGTGGAATCTCTGGATCAGGGGCTGGGCAAGAGGTGAGTGGTGTAGATCGCTGCCTCCTGTTTTCCAGACACAGCTCTGCAAATTTCATCTTCAAAGCGTTCTCCAAAGCTTCTTTGAAAGCAAAATGATTAAAGGCTATCTTGTCTCTCATCCTACATCAGACACAACTCTACACCCTCATTTTTCACCCCCGATTATACATGCAGCTTTAGATTAGGCGTTATAATCATAGAATTAAAAGTGACGTTCATTACCACACATCAAAGTGAACTCCTTGCCTTGGCCTTTCATTTATTTGTGGGTGTGGTTCCCCACTAGCCCCCTCCCATGTGTGCATCGAGGAGATGGGTCTCTGTTAGGATCTGTGCGTTGTAAAATAACTGAATACAGTAAGGACCTGATTTTCTGAGGCATTGAACATTCCAGCAAGCGTCAGTAGGAACTGTGGGTGTTCTGCACTTTTAAAAAGCGAGTTTTGATATTTAGCTGATCAATGTAAAGGGGCTACCCCAAACGTCTAGGGCCTGTTAAATCATTCTCTGTGTAATGCACACCCTGATATTTCATTATGTGCCCCATCAGGTAAATGATGGTCATTATGGTGTATTTACTGTTAAGTTATGACCTGCAGCTTCATTTCACTGAAAAGCCCTTAAGCCCATCCAAGGGTAGGACGCTCAAGGACAGTCGTACCTTTTCAATATGATGACCATGGGAGCTGAGTCTTAAAGCAGCAAACCTAACGTTTTGAAATAAAGTGTGTATTGCATTAGGTGTGTTTGGTTTATTGTGGACTCAGTTTAATTAACAGTTTTGTCACAGCTGGAGGGCTGTTGAAAACAAAAATCCATTTGACAACCATTTTTTTTAAATGGATTTTTACAATACTGACTGTGAGCCACAAAGCAGTAAGATATGCTGCAGTCTCACACAGAAGCAGCCAAGACTGCATACTAAAAAGCATGTTAGGAATCTGTTTTATGATGCTAACTAGATGGCATTAACCATAGTGGAAAAATAAAAAGGATGTACTGTATAGAGCAGTGTAGGAAACCCATGAGCATTTTGATGCTCAAACCCTATATAAGGCCTTGACATTAGCCTTTACTTGTTGTTGTTTTTCCTCCCCCTCCAAATAGAGCTTAGTTCTGACCTTTTTCTGGGTGGTAGGTGAAGTCATTAAGTACTTATGCAAATGACAAGCCAGAAACACCAAGAGAGGAAGGGGAAAAAAACTGCATTTCATTAAAACAAATGACCAGACCCAACAAGTACAGAAGCAAGGCTAGCTAAGGCCACCCTATGCCTCATTTTTCTCAGGTCAAAACACTTTAACCTTTCACCACCCAAACATGAAACAAGAATGATTAAAAGGTGAAAAATGTTAGCAAAATGTAGTAACACCTCATAAAAATACTGTGAGGGGAGCTTTGAAAGAGGCTTGCTTTACATCGGGTCAGTCATAAATGAAGTGTAATTACTCAGTATAAATTCCTGCTTCTAAATGCAAATGGACATGATGGAACATTACCTTCCGCTGTGGAACAGGGGCAACGTTGAGTTTTATGGCACGATGCTTTCAACTGACTATGGAAGAGCTGAGAGGTGAACAACAGCAGTTTAATGTGACCTGAATTCAAGGCTCTAGCTAGTGCTCACTGCATGTTTTACATTTTCAAATAAAAAGGACATTTGTTTAATGGTTAATAAAAATGGTTAGTGTTCACAGGGCACTGATTCGGTGTCTGACAGACACAAAATGTGCTACATGAAGCCTCTGCATGACATCACAGAAGATTAAACCCATTTTTGTTGCTTACGTCGCTAGTCTGTGCTTACAAGTTCATTCTTAATAGAGTTACATGTGCTAGGTTCATTTTCACTGTACCACGTGAGCTGGGTGGATTCTAGCATCTACTAAAGAATGAATTAACTGCTTTGGGAAGCAGGTTGGTCTAATGGTCCTGTAAACGCAGCTGGGGAAATGGAATAGCAAACTATAGCTTAGCAAACCGCAGTCACCGGTGTCCTTGCGAAAATAGGGACAGGTTTATTGCGTTCACTTGTTCCAGATCAGCCATGTTAGCAGAGTGATGCTGGTGGCAATGATGATATCATGAGCTGTGCTCTAATCTTACCCTGCATCACTACAGACCCATATACATATCACATTGCAAGTGCACTGCATGAAAGGGTCGTTTGCTGTTTTTCCTAAGGAAGTATTGAACTTTGAGCTATAGATGGCAGTCTTCACAAATGGGTGGTGGAGAGCCACTGCTATGCTGGCAGTTTGCTCATCTTTGGGCCAGTGGTCTGCAAAGAGATGTAAAACAGCTCATGTCTCACTCTCCTACTTCTGCCATGTTGCTACAAGAACTCAGCCAAGCAATCATGGCTAGGTTGAGCAGACATGGGGGAGAGCTGGTTCTAGTTATATTTTAACCAATTTGAAACAATCAGGTTGTGCCTATGGAACCTGAGTTGGAATCACGGATGTCAATGGGAGTTTTGCCATTGATTTCAACAAGAGCAGGGGCGTAGCTAATGTAACTTAACTTTAGGCCAAGATGGAGTCTGCCCTGCAGGCAGCGCTGGCCAAGAGAAGGCGCATTCAGAAACGCAGCAGGGAAAGTCCCGTCCACCCCAGGGACACCTGTTCCAAAGAGTGAACACACAGAGGGATGAGAGTAGAAAAACAACAAGGGGAAATATAGGGGGAGCGGTAAACCAGGGTTGTATTCAACTCAAGGCCCCACAGGCCTAGTGGTACCACAGTCTGAAAGAGCAGACACCCAGCAATGTGACTGCACACAGAGTTCAACAGTCCTGGTCAAGTTCCAGTCCAACGGTGAGTCCTGGTCATCTACAGTGCCCGTAAACTTTCCCCAACAAACTGCTCGGTGCCCTCTTCTGCCGCTCTCTGCAAAGCCACACAGAGTGACAATGTCCCCACTTAACAGCCTCCCTCCTTAGTCCCAATGCAAAGTCACCAGCCCCAGGACTCACAGCCCCATGCAGCTCTGGGCAGCCATGCTACTGGGTCCACCTCCAGTTTGTCCTTCTCGGGCGAGTCCCCCACTGACCCAGTGTTCTCCTGTCCTGGAGTGTCCCCAGTCAGCCGTTCTGTTCCTCCCAGCCTTCAGCGCAGGTTTGTGCCAGCTTCACTCTGTGAGGGCCTACTTGCTGCATCCCTTCCAGCCGGAGCTCCAGACACACACATCCTGTCGCTCTCTCCTCTCCCTCTCTCTGCTCCCCCAACAACACTTCCTCCTTCTGGAACAATCAGCACTTCCCCACCTCAGGAAAAATATTAAAAGGGGCCATGCGCTCGCTAAACCCCAAAGGGGTTACACTAATTTATGTGACTATGTGCACTATAGCCCTTCTCCATCCCTACCTTTTCCATCAGCCTCTTTGGGCTGCTCATTTGATGAATAATGTTTCCAATCACATTTTAAGCGCTTGGCGGCAGGGCCCATGGCTTCCTGTGTGTTTGTACAATACAGCACAATGGGGCCTCAATCCCAACTGGGGCTTTTGGGCACTCACAATGCAAAAAAATCAATAACAGCAAATCTGCAGCTAGAAAGATTAATTGTAAATTAGAATGGGATGCTTTAGTACCAGGCAGGTTAATTGGCCAGCACTATAATGTAGTAGTTGCCTGGCTTGGTATGTGGCCTCAGACGCCTTTCTTCACATACAGATTGTCAGTATACTGGGCTTTTCCACCTCACTCATGGAAAATGTGCAGTGTTAGCATCTTAGCAGCACTATAATCTAGCTGTGAAGGAAAAGCTAGTGTTTACCCTGTTTTTTTGTACTACATTTTGTAGTGGATTATAAGTCTATCAGCTTTCTAAGAAATGAATGTTGCTAGCAGACTTGCTAGACCAGGGAGTAGGCACCCTATGGCACGCGTGCCGAAGGCAGCACACGAGCTGATTTTCAGTGGCAGTCGCACTGCCCGGGTCCTGGCCACCGGATCGGGGGAGCTCTGCATTTAATTTAATTTTAAATGAAGATTCTTTAATATTTTAAAAACCTTATTTACTTTACATACAACAATAGTTTAGTTATATATTATAGACTTATAGAAAGAGACCTTCTAAAAACGTTAAAATGTATTACTGGCACGGGAAACCTTAAATGAGAGTGAATAAATGAAGACTCGGCACACCACTTCTGAAAGGTTGCTGACTCCTGTGCTAGACACACCCAGCAATAGCCAATGCTTGCTGAAGTGCTTACCATAGTGCATCGACAATTCTATACTTCATAGACTAATGATGTTTAGTGGGCCTGCCGGAGTGAGTGCTACTCATGCTCCCTGAAGTCTGTTGTCTGCCAATCTGTGAGCAAGGGCCCCTCAAGCCCTCACTCTTAGTACGAGCGCAAGATAACAGTGGGCCTGTTTACCCCAACGCCACCTACTGCATTATGAACTGGGAGGGCGCAGAAATGAACGGAGGATCCTACCACATTCATGGCTCTGGGGATTCCTTTCACCTGTATCCCTAGCGTGAGAGGGCCTCACCAATTAAAACACTTCCCCTTCCTTCAGCTCCCCAAGCCCACTCACCCCACCTGAAGGGATGCATTGCCTACAATTTCCTAGCACCTCAGGCAGTCGTGCCCATTGACTTCAAGATGATTGCTTGGGTAACCCACACACAGGGCCGGCTCCAGGCACCCAAGCACATGCTTGGGGCGGCACCTGGTAAGGGGCGGCGGGGGGAGCGTGGCGCGGCATTCCGCGGGGGGGCAGGCTCCGGTTGCGCGGGGCTCGGCGAGGGGGCGGCGTGGGCGTGGCGCTGGAGGGGGGTTCCGGCGGCGCTCGGCGGGGGGCAGGGCGGGCTCCGGCAGCATGGCGCTTGGCACGCGGGGGGGGTTCCAGCGTGCGACGCTTGGTGGGGGTGCGGCGCGGGCGCGGTGCTGGAGGGGGGTTCCGGCGGCGCTCGGCAAGGGGCGGGGGCAGGCTCCGGCGGCGCGGAGCGGCGCTTGGGGGGGGGGGGGGCCCGGGGGGCGGGGGGGGGGGGCGGGGGGGCGGCGCTTTTTTTTGCTGCTTGGGGCAGCAAAAAAACTAGAGCCGGCCCTGCCCACACACCTTCTGGGTGTGGTGTTCTGTCCCATCTAGTGGCACTGAGACTATGTCGAGATAAAATGAGTCTCCTCTACAGCCTTAACTAACAGCCAGTTGGCTTTTAGCTCGTACAGTAGAGGCGCATGTATTAAGCACCAGAGGTTCCAGGTTTGATCCTGCCGGGGTCTGTCACTGTTACACTTGCATATAAAAGGGTTAGGCCATAGTGCAATAGTTGGGGGTGGGGGGAGGCATTCCTACGGAGGTCTTGTTGCAGTGCTCTGACACCTCCTAAGCAGGCTTACATTGTTTTCTGAGTTGGGTGATATGCTGTTCTTTTGCTGGGTTGGGCCTTGTTTCCATTTATCAGTGGGATTTATCAGGGGAGTGGGCAGACACATTGCACTTGTCATAAATTTAGTCATTTAGTTTATCAAACGTTGCTGAAGGTGCCCCGAGGTCTGTGGCCATGTGGTGCCATCAAATAGAAGTTGTTATTCCGATGGTTATTATTAGTAATAGTCATTTTTATAGCGATACATCAAGCATCCAGATGCCTTTCCATCTTCTAAACTCTGCAATGCCAACGCAAATCTATTATGCAGACAGATGATTCCAGCTACTGCCTTCTATAATATGTAAGCAAAACATTTGCAGCGATATTAAAAAAAATTAAAAGATGAATTGAAGGAGAGGGTCATAGTTCAATAACAATGAATTGAGTAGTGCATAAAAAGACAACAGATTAGAGAAGGTAACATTTTAGTTTAAATGTTTCATCATTATTAATTCATTTGGTGTTCATTATGATCATACCAATCATTTGAAATTCATTTAGTGTTTAGGTGGATGTCATCGCTACGTCTATAGGAATTCCAATGTAATTCAGCATTAATGTGCTATTAAAAATTGTCACCAGATACTACCATCATTATGCCACTGGCATAAAATAGGCTTGCTTTTTTCTTTCTTTTAAATCAACTGCCAGTGTTTATTTTGCTTTTATCTTTATTAGGGCTTTAAAGCGTAATGTTTCTGATTAAAAATTCTCCTTATGCTACATTAGTGCTGGCGTCTTTGACAGTATCAAAAATATGCAAATAAAGGGTTTTTAATGGTGATTTTTCATTTTGTTACTGTCATTTGACTGAAAAACAACTAAAGATGTTTCAGCTTATCACTTACAACAGTGAAGTTATTGCACTGATAGTTATGCTCAGCGCAGATGACACAGAAACAAATATGTATGAAATACCATCTGCACTATGTTGATTTCTTTTTTATGGGCACAATAGATTTTTTTTCTAACTCATTTACAGGAACAAAATTACATTGGGAAGGGGAAAAAAAAGCCATTTTCCTAGGAATGGGAGGGCATGCTTTGCTAGATTTTTTTAACATTGTGAGTTCAAAATTCAGCCCTTGGCTGAAATTTTTTGGTTTTTAATTCTATTATAAGGGGAGCTAGTCGCACCCTCTAAAACTTTAGAAAAACTTCGTGCCACCTTTTCCTTAAGAAACTCTCCCACCTTTGTGGGTTGTGGCTGCGCTCTGAGATGGAACAGGTGGAACACTTTCAGGCTACAGCGGTGCCTTTTCTTTTGCCCAGGAAATTTCATTCACTTTTTCCTGAGATAGAAACTGTTTAAAAAATTGCTGTTTCTCGTCTCTCACTTTCATTCCAAAAATGTTGATAGCCTGATAAATAATACATGGACAGTCTAAGGCCAAGCTGGTGCCCCCGTCAAAGCAGTCACAGCAACAGCACCCACTGGACTAGAAACAGCGGGGACAACAGCTGTAATGAGAGATTGGAGGGTAAAGAAAGTTGCATAGGGTCAGCACTGTCCTCAGTAGCCCATCCCCACCCACCCAGAGGTGCCACATGGGACAGGGGCTCACAACTCCTGGGGATGGGAGCGGGGTGCAGAGAGAAAGCCAAATCAGTTTGGGTTCTCCACCTCTTCCCCTCCCCCCTAGGACCACCCCATGATCCAGTACCTGGACCCAGAAGTCCATCCCCCTCTGATATAACATCCTTCTCTTGCTACCAGCTAATAGTGTTAGTTCTACAGCTCAAGTAGTAGCTGCACTGAAGATGGTTCACGCTTGCTGGGAGCAAGGGGTTGTTATAGTTGCACATAACAGGATTTGTTTTTACCATATTACTTTCTCTTTTAATTAGAAAATTTTAATGCAAAAAAATGACATTAAAATGTCAAGCACCTGAAAGTTAGAAAAATGTTTGCATTACACCTGCCCATGGACCCTTAATGTGGCTTCCTTCTATTTAGGCATTATAGAACTGCCTTTAATGACACAATCACATAACGTTATTTCCACAAGACCCCCTGCTGCATGCAGTGCGCAGGATGAGTGCACATAGGGGCTGGGACAACTGTAGGTCTGGCATTGCCTACTTTCAGGTGCTTGACTCTGCAACCTAAATAGCATTCCTTTACCAGGTTCTTTTTAAATGTAATTCAATTTAAAATCCAGATTAACTGAGATGCAAGTGTTAAGGTTTACACTCTGTTTTAATAGAGAAACTAAATGGCCCGGGGTCCCCTGGCTCTCAGCCACTGACTGCATGCCAGTTGTATATCATCCCTTGCAGCCCATACTCAACTTTACCCAGCTCCTTAGTTACAGAACAGCATTGGCCTTGTTGTCAGGACCACTGTGCACCTGCAGCTGCAGTGACTGCAGTGGAAGTTGCTGGTGCTCGGTTCTGGTCAGGTGGGTTCTTCACATAAAGAAGGCATGGCGACTAGCTGAAAAACAGCGGACAGGTGGGGCATGCTGTGCAGATGGACCTAATCTCAATGAGGCAATAAAAAAACTCTTCTTTCAAAGCTCTCAGAGCACTTTCTAAGGGTAACTGTGAATATTACAAGCCTCACTTTACTAATGAGGAAACTTAGACATGAGGAATTTAAATAATTTGACCCAAACCATTGCAGTGAGTCAGTAGAAGGCTCGGACGTCTGCACCTGGGGGGGCTAAGTACTAGCCTGTCCTAATGTGGCCCTCTCAATTTGTTCTCAGCAGTTGGCTTTCATTTTAAAAAGTAGAGCTCTAGCTGGTCAGGTTGCATAGAAAACCCTTCAATGGATAAAGCAAGTATAGCCAATGCAGAAACTGCTGCCTCATTTTGCAGAGAGCCTGAAGCAACAGCTCTGAGGTATGAACAGCCCCATTCATTTCAATGTGTACTAACTCAGAGGACAGTGGTAACACCTAAAATGTCAATACTATTCATTAGTTCACTGTTTGTCAAAGCACATAGGAATGGAGAAGCTAGTTCCTACTATGAAAATATGCAACGGCGGGAATGGAAGATGCACACGGGAAGACAATCTATGGCAGGTTTGCAGAGGAGGCATGATGGGTTTCAGATTTGAAAGCTCCTTCCTTTCCTCCCCCGCTCCTTCAGGCAATATTGATCTAAGGCACTTCTGACTCTACTGGTCTAGCATAACACGGCCTTTGTTATTCTCCCAGCTGCGCTACTGCACCATTCGGGCAAGCTAAATATTAGATTACCCCACTGGTGTTCTTTAACAGCCTCAAAGCAGGCGTCTAGCCAAAAGTGGGCTAAACAACTATAAAGGGAGAAGTTGATTAACTTTATTGAAACCAGAGAACACCAAAAGCCATTATACCACACAAGACTTTAAGTAAATCACATTAAACACACGTGCAGCTGAAATGAAAAAAGTGAGATCTCTGCCATTGCAGAGGTGAAGTAAGGTCTCACCTTGGGCTCAGAGGGAGAGGGTCAGGGGGGGTGTGAGATAAAGAGATCCTGATGACATGGGGACTACCACAATTAAGCCCGTGTTCTGATGCTGCCAGACATGGAACTCGGCCTGTCCTTTAGAAACACAGAGGATGGGAAACAGCATCCCTCCCATGCTAGAGAAAGTTTGCCTGTGGTGGTCTGCATAAGCCACCTCATGTGGCTCATTTAGTCTATTCCTCAAAGGATATGTGAAACAAGCTCCTCCTACCATGGCTCAGTCAACACCAAACAGGGCAGCTTCTCCTGTCACTCATGCTGGCAAATCATCTCTGATTTACATGGAAGAATAGAAAGGCCCTTCATAGAGGAATTTTCCACTTAATTAAAAGCATGGGAAGAATATGAATACTTCAGGTTAGCGGAACCTGGCAGTTTTTACTAGCCTGTCATTTCTTAAGGATTCCTATTAAGTCATAAACGTGGCAAAGATTAAAGAGTTTATTAATGTTATTAGAGCCGAGATAAAATGCCATGCCTGGCAGGGTCTCTCCTCTCCCCATTTAATGAAAACATTTTCATCACGCTCAGAATCTATTATACCAAAGCTTCATTTCAGAGGTTCTATGATGATTTCATTTTAATTAGAAGAGCTGTACCGACCACCTGCAAGTAATATAGTTAGAATACCTTATGGAGCCTTTCCCTCCCCGCCACCCCCAGCAGGTAAATGTTCTTCCAGTTGTATCTGTGGAGAGCAAACGAGAATGAGTGCGTTGTGTAGTGCCAGTAAGGGGAAATTTTAGAGGGTGCTGTGTTAACGGCATGTAGGTTTTTCAGGCTGACGTGCTCCAGTCACAGAGTTATGCCTCTCTTTCTCTACCTCTTCCCCATCCCATCGACCCCCCCCGCCAGTATTCTTTCTGATAATTGGACCAATGTATAAGTGAAATCCAGCTTGTGGAGTACAGAGACCACTGGAACAACAAACAGGTGGACCCATGGCCTATCCCCTGCCTGCCCTCATTGATTTAAAGCCCATTGACTTTAATGGAAAGACTCCATTGACTTCAATGGACTTTGGAGCAGGTCATACGTGGGGCCAGACAAGAAACCCATGAGTTTGCTCCACCAGCAGACTCCCAGCACAGCTATTACATGAGACTCAAGTAGCATAGAGGGCTTTGTCCTGGGCCTCTGCACATCGTGTGAATTTCACCCAGAACAAATAAAGACTGGCATCCCTCTGCCAAGAGTAGACACTGTCAGGGCCTTGCAGGTCAGCTGCCCATTAGAAGAGAAATCAGTGAGATGGCATCTAGTCTTAGTGCAATGTCTTTTATTGTCACTTATCACCAGTTCTGGAACAGAGGTGGTCACAGTCAACATGCAGGCAAGCCTCTCTGTCAGGAATCTCAGCCCACACACCAATGCTCACTTCTGCAGAAGCATCTCTGCCTCAGGGTTTGACTCAATTTAGCAAGATACAGGCAGAACGCTCGCACCGCTTGACACAGCTGCACCAGGAAAGATTTCAACAAAGATCAAAAACTTGCCCACCTGCTAAGAAAAAGCTCTTGCAGGATTATGTGTAACAGTGCCTCTGAGGACTCCTGCGGTAACAATAACAAATAAATTAAGAACTAATTAAGGGGGGGGAGAAAACAGAATTAAAAGACAGGTTCAGTTTAAAAAAATAAAGGTCCGTGATGCCCTTGAGCTGGGAAGTTCTATTTTCCAGGCATCTCTGGTAAGTATTTTTTTTAAATGACATAAAACAAGACTCCAACTATATTCTTGCTGTAAAACTATTGACTTCACTGTGCTTACACCCAGGGGGAATATGGCCCACGAGGGTCAGTGCTGCAGTAGTTCAAAGCAGCACAGTGTTGTTTCATTTGCCGGGAAAGTGATCACATTTAGACAGAGCAACGACTGAGCGACATTTTTTTTTTAAAAATCTTGAATGGTCTCTTCCAGCTCTAGACCTTATAATTACATTTGCAATGCAAGCAGCTCAGAAGTGTGCGCTTAAAAAAACCCACAATTCTAGTAACCTGGTTTAATTTGTTAATTTATTCAGTAACTTGATGTAGTGTTAATTTATTTTTGCAAATAAGACCTAGTCATTTTAAATACTAACATTCAGATTTCTAGAATGTTTCTGATAGCCCATGTCTGTTTGACCTACCAGAGCCTGTTTTGTATTGTACAGATGCATTTAAACCTTTATTACCATTAAACAATGTAACTCCATACAGTTTGCAACTTAATCTCAACTACCCTCCAAGACTACACTTTGAAAATATACCTTTAAGAGCTCAATAGTAGATCTAAAATCATCACTTGTTGCCTAGCAATAGACATACCATCACTTACTCTAAACATAAATGTAAAATCAGTAATGACTATATCCACTTCATGGCTTCCATTCCTGGAGGTGTTGTTTGCCTTTGATTAATGGTTTCATACTTCTTTAATTTTTTGTCCAATTTTAGAGCTATTAAAAGAACTAAAATATAAAAACCCCTGGCCAATAAACTAATGTCTAATTGTCAGAAGCAATTAAAAGATTGGTGCCCTGTTATGATGCTGAGGGTAATTCAAATGCAAGTCAAGGTGATCACCATGAATGCACATTGATGCTAAATTACTGCTGCCTCAGCATTTCAGGATGCAGACTTTTTAAAACAATGCATTCCTACTTTCTCACACTAAATGCTAGATTAGCAGGAGAAAATAAGATTATATTAGGCATGCCTTGAGGGCTTCCTGAGGCTGTTCCAAAACCCAAGAAAGGCCCTACAGCCAACAAATGCCATCTCTCAGAGCTTCCTATTACTAGACTGTACTGCAATAAATAACCTTTATGATTTCACATATGTTTCTGTGTCTATACATTTACATTACTGTACCCCTGCTAACACGCCAATTGCTAAGAAGCTATTTGAAGCGATTCTCCTGTCTTTGCTTTGCCAGTTGTATTTGGTGGCCAGCTACTTTCTGCTTTCAAAACTATGGCAAGCCAATACGCTAACAGAAATTCATTAGCCCTAGCTTTGACTGACAGGTGACAGAGGAGACCACATCAGCATTCCTGTACGTCATGTCTACTATGCCATAGCTGTACACACACAACTCATTCATAAAAGCTGGCGACAGAGCTTGCAATCAAGAAGAATTAGAATATCAGCCAGCACGGAGGCTGAACATGCGAGACCGTCAAGCCTGCCAGCAACCTTCATTCAATTTCTGGCAATGATGGTTGGCTTGGCAAACACAATGGTAATGAGATAAACTGAAATACCAGGCAACAAGGTTGCTCTTTGAAGTAATTATCCTGGCGGGAACCAAGAGACAAAATGACAAGTTTTTTCAGGGACAAGATGTGGACACACACGGGGGACAACTTGCATTCGTTGGCCAAAGGTGTGCAAAAGGGAGCAAGCTGAGCTAGCGGAGGGATCCTGGAACATGGATAAAGTTATTAAAATAGACACACAGGAGTGGGGCAGGGGAGCAGCGTTCAGGAGCCGAGCCCACCTGGTTTATAGCGCTCTGTTAGACTCCAGCTTTGCTCAGCAGTCAGCGAGAGTGTGTGATGTGCACAGAGTTTTGGCTTGCTCGCTGCTTACAGAAACGCTGTCTGTGTGTGTGTATAGGTCTCACCCACAAAGAAATGACTGTACGTCAAGCAGGGTTGTTTTTTTTTTTTTGTTAACTGTGGCGTAGAGGCACCAAAAGTGGCTTCTCCCCTTTGCCACAAGCTGGAAGAGCACAGCTTCACTAATACACACAAAGTATTAGTCATGCAGGATAAGGGCCCCGGTGTTTTTTTAAACACCCAGTATTCTTTTGTTGCCCTCACGGCAGGAGGTCAGAATTCCTGTCCTCCTAAAGTAGTTTCATGCTCTGCAGAGGTGACTATGGTCTACTATTGACATGCTGTCCAGCACACCAATCTATATGTCTGTCATGGCAGGCATTTATGATGCAGATATTTAAAAGTCAATAATAAGCTATTTAATAGGGGGACGGGGAGGAAATGGGAGAGCCTCCCAGTGCAGTGAGAGATACGGGGTTAAATGATGTATTTCAAAATCTTGCAGTCAGAAACTACGAGTTACCTGCTGAGCAGGATTTTAGACACAGTCTCTAACACCAGAAGGGTCCATTATGATCATCTAGTCTGACCTCCTGCATAGTACAGGCCATAGAACCTCACCCACCCACTCCTGTAATAGAACCATGGCCTCTGGCTGAGTTACTCAAGTCCTCAAATCATGATTTAAAGCAGATGTTCTCAAACTGTGGTCTGTGGACCACCAGCGGTCTGCGAACTCCAGCCAGGTGGTCCACAGATAGTTCCCTCTAAGGTGCGCGCCCGAGCAGCCACACACGAGAGAATGAAGGACCACCCACCTAATTAGTGGAGCTGCGCAGACTTGGCTCCACTAAGTAGGTGCCTGGACCCTGGAGAAGATGCACATGTAAGATGAGGTGGTGACCTTGGGGGAAATGCGGGTAGGTGAGAGGAGGCAGTGGGGTGAGAGGAGGGGCTGGGGGGAATTTGGGACGTGCAGGGCTGCGGAGGCCAGAGAAAGAGATGGCCCTCCTTCCCAGCCCCAGTTCAGGTGCTGCTGCGGTGGGGGTGAGAGGGCGCGACTCCCTTTCTTCCCAGCCCCAGCTCGGGGGGCTGCCGTGGCAGGGGAGAGAGGAAGAGCTCCCCCCACCCTTCCCAGCCCCAACTCGGGGGCTGCTGCAGTGGAGGAGAGAGGACACATCCATCACATTAGAAAGGGTATTAAAATATGAGTTGTGTGCTTTTATTTGTAGAACAAAAAAAACTTTAATTATTATAGGGGTTTTTTATATAGTGCTTTTATCCAAAGCGCTTTACAATAGTTAGCTAATGGTACAAACAACATTTGGAATGATCGGGAAGTGGTCGGCCGAGACCCACAGCAATTTTCAAGTGGTCCACGAAAAAAAAAGTTTGAGAACCACTGATTTAAAGACAAAGACTTCAGATTACAGAGAATCCACCATTTACACTAATTCAGTGACTTCGGCCCCATGCTGCAGAGACAGGTGAAAAACCTCTGCCAATCTGACCTTCCCAGGGATCAGTTACGCCCTGAGCATGGGGGCAAGACCCACCAGCCAGACGCCCAGGAAAGCATTCACTGTAGTAACTCAGAGCCCTCCCCATCTCTGGCTGGTGGACATTTTGGCTAATAGCTCCCCTTGGTTCCCTGTGGGCTCTTCAGTTTACCCTAGAAAGGTATCACACAATTCAGCCATTCATGTGGCCCATTGGTGACTGCTATTAGCACACAATTCAGTGGCTGGATGGTGACTCTAGACAAATTCAGCCTGCACCCACGCCCTTGGAAAGGGTCCAGTCAGGGAACCAGTGGCAGCTCCCACAGTAGATTGGCACAAAGAGGTTATAGGACAGGGATTAATTCCTCCTGGGTGAGCAAGCAAGCAGTTCTCCAATTGTACAGAAGACAACAGCTGTAGCATCAAGGAAATGATTGTTACATGAGGAAAAGTTCTCTACTATTCTAGGGGAAAAGCTGTGTGTTGCCTCTGAAAAGCAAATAAACCCTTTTAGTGTAGTTCTAACTAAGACTAAACTGTTTATTACAAAGGAGAATTATACAACAGGAGCCCCTGCACAGAGAACAAAATGTAAAACAGGGAAAACAAATATAAAAAGCTCTATAAAAGTTTTAATGGATTTTTCAGATGTGCAATGGCATTTTAATGTGATGTCTTAAATTATCTTTCTTTTTAGCGTTCAGACAGACTATTAATCTGAGGGGCTCTTTCTGCCTGCAGAGGAATAACATTTCAAAGCACAGTCAACTATCAGATTCTTTCTGGTGGGCAAATGCTAGAATGCTGTTACACTAGCTAAGATACAAAAATTGCAAGGGCGATCAGTTCTCATGCTTCAGGGCATGAGTTGATCACCAGCTGGGATCAGGAAGAAATTTCCCCCTATGGTATAATGTTGCCAAATTATGTGCATTATTGAGGAGAGGTAGGGGTTACATATTCTTCTGAAGCAATGTATATAGACTGGAGACAGTGGCTGGCAGACTAGACAAACCGTTTGCGTGACCTCGCCTTTGCTCTTAGAAATGAGAAACAAGCAAGACAGATATATCTGTTCAAATCCCACTATCAACTCTCATACCTATTCTAGCCTCCAAATGAAGTGAAGGGCAATGTGCGATGTGAAAAGTAAAGCATGCGTGGCAGCCAATTGCCTCAATCACTCTGTTACTTTGCAGAGAGAGGAATAACCAAGGAAAGCATGAAAATCCCCGGGCCGTGTCTCGATGCCACAGTTGCTCAGGCTGATCCTGCACTGCAAACGTCAGAGGGAGCTCTGTCATTGACTTCAAAGGGACCAGCATCAGATGAGGATTTTACGTGAAGAACTGAACAGCCTACACAAAATTAAGTGCATACATTCCGCCGACCTTTTGAAAAAAAATGCTGATGGAATCTTAGTTAAAAGATGGCACCCCTGGTATGTTTTTCTAAGCCAGGGAACTATTTTCAGAAGTTGATTCCGGTCTGCAGGTTTTCAACATATTAAAAAGACTCAAAAATGTATGTTTAAATAACTTTGGCCTGTTGCTGACCTTTTCGAATCCCTGGAACAGACATTTCTTCTTGCTGATGTAGATGTAGGAAATTCTAACTAAACTCTAACAGAAAGCCAGAAAAATAGATAAGCAGACTAATCCTCCAGCCTACCAGACCCTGTGCTCCCGAAGACTGTAATTTGAGTCCTTGCATTGCAGTCTTGGTCAGCAGTTTGTTCTTTTTTTTTTTTTTTTTTTTTTTTAATCTCAGGGATGGGGAGGAAAATGTTCCCATTTTCCTAAAGGCTGAAACATTTTGCTACAGTTTGTTAGCTGACAGCAGCAGCACGAGAAGCCAGTCCCTGACTGGTTCTACTTTTGCAAAAACCCTTTCGGAAGTAAATGGAAAAGACCTTAAAGGAATTGCAAACAGTTTGGGGCGGGGAGGCTGTTTGGTTTTTTTAAAAAACTACATAAACTACCCTCCTCCAGGTCCTAATTCTCTCTGGTACCTTGTTATGCTACTCCGACAGGAATAGTAATGTCTTTTAGGGAAATCTCTGACTATGTCAGTTAATAAGGGCAAACAGTTCCAAATACAGTTGCACTGTACATGCAAACTATATTGCTTTTGATGCCTTTGGAGCCGCCAGTCTGGTTAAAAATAAATGTAAAAGAAAATTTAAAAAGAACTTGAACTAATTTGCCCCAGAATGCTGTAATATCACTTTCATCTGAGTTCGGTTCGTTTGCTCTAGAAAGAACCAGGAAAAACAGTGTGGGAAAATGAAATCGCAGTCAAGCCCCAGTGGAGGAAAGACAAGTGTAGCAGCAGAAATAAAAGCAGCCATGGCTACAAATAATAGCCCTTTTCCTATAGGCAGCTCAACATGAACAAAACCCCACGCAGGGTCCCAATTAAGCCAGTGGGTCTTTCTGTAGGTACAGGGAGGCCTCCTGTACAAAGAGCAGCTTGTAGGATGGGAGCCTGGATAGCTGTCAGCTAAGAGACATCATAGAAAATCACCACAAAATATGTTACACTATTCGCCCCAAATATTTACTCACAGGATTCAAGTGTTTGGAGTCGTTACTTAGCAGCGTGTAGCACTTTATTTTAAAAAGGCCATTTTTAGAGCAAGGCTTCGAACTGCTGACAAAACATTAAAGGATTTTTGGGAAATTTACATACATTGTTCTTGCAGGAGGACACAGGACATTAGAAACCTAAGTTGTCCTTGCCACCTTCTCCTCTGCAAGCAGCATCCTCGAGCACAGCTCCGCCTCTTCCCCCTCCCTTCGCCATCCATGCTAGTTTGCCTCCAGGCCCACAACCAGTATTACCAATCCTAAGCAGTTCAAAATCACAAGCCAGGTCCAACAAAAATCGAGATTCGTTTAAAATAATTCGTTTTGGGGTCTTTTTATTTGCCTTTTTATGAGGCTTTAGGATGTACTTGTTTCTTATCTCCAAGCTTTTCTCTAAAACCATGAAGGCGAGACACTTCCTTTTATTCCCCCCGTAGTGGGGTGGTCATCCTGCTCCTGCCCTGAGGGGGTTAAAGCAGTCCTGCAGAGGGCTGTGGCGGAGGAATGGTAGGCTGATTGGGGGAAGCAGCCACAGGTGGGGCCACGCCCCAATCAGGCCACAGCTGGCCCTATAAGAGGGCTGAGGGCCAGAGATTGAAGGACAAACACTCTCTCTAGCTCTCTAGAGAGGGAAGGACCTGGTTCCATGGGCAGCTGAGCAGGATACCTAGGGTGGAGCAGAGCTGGGAAAGGGAGCTTCCTAGCAAAGCTGCAGGCCGAGTTAAGGCTCCACAAAAGGATACTAGCACTGCAGAGAGGCAGCCCAGATATAGGCAGAAACAGCTGGTCCAACCCCCTTTGCCGATGATGAGTGGTTTACAGACTGCCATCTGCCCCAGTGAGTGGGGGCTAAATGGAGACTGGCAGTAGCCACTGAGGCAAAGTGGGGATAGGGGTTCCCCTGGGGCGGGAGATCCAGGGGAGAGGGGTACTGCGGTGGGCAGAACCCCTAGGCAAAGAGCACCAGGATCTCGGAGGGATACGGGGCCAGCACCAGGCGAGACGCCGGCCTGCAGAGGGCACTCCGAGCTGGAAGGAGCTAATTCCCTGGATGACCAGCAGGAGGCACTGCACCGGTGAGTCATCGCCCCCGCCATACCCCCAATATTATAAAAGCTGAGATTCTCATTTAAAACAAACAAAACACCAAACACCACGAGACTTGCAATAAAATCACTGAAGGTTATAGCACTACATAACTTTGGGGTCATCCCTGACACTGAAACGCCTTTTTCTTTCGTCTACCCCATGTCCACACATGTCCCTGTCACTAGTCTCTGCATTACAGCATTGCCTACATACAGCAGAGACAGTTGTGGAACTGCTATGGAATAAGCTAAGAATACTGAGGATTCATCACTGAATTTGGTCCACTAGTTGGGATCATTAGTGTCCCTGGCTTGGGCTGGGGACTGACTGGGAGTGCAATGTGAACGCTGATCCATGCACCCCCCCTTATCCACTGAACACAGGCAGAATTACCAGGCCTTCTATTCCCAAAGGAACAGTACACACCAGCTTGTAATATTCAATTCAGGGCCATCACTTTGCTTAACACCCTCGCACTTAGATATATTCATAGTGAAAACAAGAATACCTTTATTATTATTAAGGAATAGAGATTCGAGTAACAATATTGAAAATAACATAAAACCAAATCATAACAGGATTTCTAGAGATTAATGTTAACTAACATTCCTCTCATGAAGCCAAATGCTTTTACTTCCTGAGTGAAGGATGCCCAGGTGTCTTCTCTGCCACCCAAATACAGTCAAGCAAACCTTTGCAGTGCACCTCAAGACAAGGTTTTCTCCTCCACTGTTTTTTCTTCTTGTTAGTTTCTTAACAATCCTTCCTTTGCGTTCAGTTCAGACTGGTGATAGGAAGCCCATTGTGAATGAGTCAGTACTCAATTTATATGTAAACAACGGGATGGATAAACATCTCGTCTATCAGAGAATCTGTTTTTTCACCTTTTCTGGTGACCAGTACCTTGATACAGACTTTAAGAACATATCTGCAGTATACATACATAACTCCTTACACACTATCTGTACATACATTTCACAATGATATTGATGACCAGTGTGATAGTGATTTTCATTTGAGACTTCATGTGACATTCTTTGGTGAACTAGAATGTATGTGGCTGATCCAAGAGACCCCTGTAACCCCTCTGCACCCCCTTGCTAGCTGGCAATATGAGGTTTTTGGGGTGACAAGACCTTCCATTGATCTAGCTAAATAGGGAAGAATTGTGATATTCCGCCTGAGTGAGGTGATGGCTCAAGGCCTGGGGGGAGAGGGGCAGGTACACTCAGAGAGACCAGGATGGGTGAGTGGTGCAGTTAGCCCAGGAACTGACACAATATCATGTATCCACCATGCATCCTTTCATCTCATCGCTCCTTAACAAGTGCAGCATCCTTCTCAGATGCCACCCATGCAGAGTGATACTGCACCTTCTCTCGCATAGAAAGAACTAGAACCATCTCTCACACATTCTCAAAGAAGTCCCCTGGCCTCCCAGTTGTTTCAAGATACAGCTTAATACTGCCCTCCTGCTTGTTCCCTTGGCCCTAACCAACTTTGACACTGGAAAAAAAAGGAGATTGATGATGAGGAGGAGTTTGCTCCAGGTTACATTTTAGTTCTTGGCCCCAGTTCTGGGCTATGCTCAAATTGCACTTGGGGCAGCTCCGGAGAGGGGAAGGGCAAAGGTAGCTTTACACCACCTGATCCTGGGGCAGCCAAAGACTGAGCAGGACCCTACCATTAGTTAGTACAACCTCAGGACCTTGTATGCTCATCTGCTTACGGCTCCAAAAGACCATTCCAGCAGTCATAAATATGCCTTCTTTCTCCCAGTTCACATTCCCTCCATGACCCAGAGGCTCTATGCCACTCAGGGATTCCTTCAGGCTGGTATAAAGCAATAGTAATGAGACTAAGCATCGGGTTCTTTCTAATTCTATCCCTACTACTTGTGTTCATCTAGCACCATGTAATCTGGCTATTGCTGGTCACAGAGCCTTCTCTTCTGTAGAGCTTGCCCCCTGGAATGGTCTTCTTGCTTTTCCCAGCTTAATAAACTCTCCACCTCATATCAGATCCCAGACACAAACACATCTTTCAACCTTCGCCTATACCTTTTAATTGCTCTTTTCGCTCTCTTAGAGTATCTGCATAACTGTATCAATTAGCTCTGCAGCATGGTTTGAAATAAACTCATTGTGAATGTCTCTGTACACATTAAAAGTGAGCAGTATTGTATTGTTTAATCAGCATGCATTATTATTTTAATAAGGGAGGCAAACAACAAAGAAAGAGAACCTGCTACATTCTAAATGGCCTCAAAACCCACCGAAAGGAAAACAGCAGCACTGAAGTGTTTTTGACCCTCTTGTATCAAAAATCGACAGATGGTGAAAGAACCTCTTCACTTTGTCCTTATCTTGCCTACATAGCAAATGAATGGAGAACTGGAGCAGCTTTGTTTGCATTAAAGAGCAGAGATTAGAACAATAAAGGTAATTTTTAGTGGACACCTGAGATATTCATATAGCCAAGAACCTAGGAGCCCTGAATTATCTTTCCTGAGGCTCAAAAACATTAACCCAGGTCAGTAAAAATATCCTCTTCCACCCAATACATATTATAACCCATTGTTACACAACAAGTGTTGGGTACTACACTCTCCAAGACAGAACCTTCCAGTACATCTTGTAGCCTTCAGCTACTTAGTCTGTGAATTCTTCAAGGCAAAGCTTTCTGTGTCTTGCAAAGCGCCAAGCATATTGGTAGTCTTTCATTGATAAACCATGCTGATCATAATATTAAATAATAACAGCACATGCATTGCATCCTCTTGCCATTGTTTCCTTCGGAAACACACCACCATATACAAAAAATCATAGGCCTTGTCACAACAGCCAAGAACATGGGTAACCACAGCCATTGCAGCCCATAGCTATATGACCTCATACCAAGGTCTCTGCTGATGGACTCACAAAGGCGGCAGTTTAAGACTTAATAGGATTTACCATTTTGCTGCCTCCAAGTGCTTTTTATCCCCAGGACAAAGCAAATGAGAGATGAAACCATCTGATGTTTTAATGTGAAGAGGAAACATATAAAAACTCTCTCTCTTATGCATTGATTTAGTATTCATTCCAGAAAAGACAGCAGTGACAGTGAGGAACTGACTCATTCACACAAACAACCCAAACACTCACCAGTGGGGTTCTCTCCTCTGAGTACTTGGGCTCCATTCATGTTTTGGGCACAAGTGACAGTTGCTTTAGAAATTAGGCCTAATTGGTGGGCAAAATAATAAGAGGATGTAATATGCCTCACATCACCCCATATAGGGAGCTCTTACAAAGAGGGTTAGGGGAATAAAAAGAAAGGCAGGACTACTTCCACCACTACTACACCCATTGCTAAGGAATTTTTCATCGTGACACCTGACCACCATGGCTGCCAGTGAGGACCTCAGCCTGATTCATGTGAGATCCTGCTTTGTTTTCCCCCTCCATCGCATGTCCATTTCTGTTCCCCACACCCCATCTCTCTCTCTCTCTCGCTCAGCATTTCACCTGATCCTGAAATTAACCGCACCAGCACAAGATGAAGCAGCCCGTCCAGCTCTGCTCAGCCTGAGAAGGACCAGTGAAGGAGGGGGACCAGACCAACCAGATGATGTCCCTAACCAGGGCTCGGTCGCTGGATCCATAGTAGCAACTGTCATCGCCAACCTACCAGCCATGACTGACCAGCTGCTCTGTTTTCTGAAATTATCCACAAAAGCCATATTTACCCCATTTTACTAGCCTCTCTCTTCTCTCCCTCTGTGTCTGTCTGTTTTGTCAAAAACAGAAATGTGCCTATCATTCCCAACTCAAAATTAAATAACAGAACTAATCTTTTCTTCCATGTCAAAAAGGACTGTTTGACAGAATAAGGAATTTTAACCAATAGTCACCCTTACTGAAATCGAATGATTAAGTCTGTTTTGCATATCCACTCAATTTCAGTTTCAATGTTTTTTGCCTTGTTATAATTCTTCTCATTCTGTGTGTTTCAATCAATAAATTTCTATCCTTCGGCATGAATCTCCTAGTGTATTTGCTATGCTACTAAGCAGGCTGATGTCTCTGTGTACCAAACCGTGTTTAATGTTGGATAGTTACAGGTCATGTTAACACCTTTAACCTTTTGGGCTTATATAGTCCATGAAAATTAATACAACAGTTCCTTTACCCCTTGCCACCTACCATTTCATATGTTCCTCCGTTCAAATTTTATGTTAGAATCATCATAGGATCTGTTAGCAACTAAAGAAGAATGTAAAAATATCTGCTGAAACTCTTCAATGGAAGAATTTTTTTTTCCAACCTAGATCTTAACTTCCTAAATTGTAATATAAGTCAATCCACTGGGCCAGATTCTTCCCTAGTACAAACCCACTGAGATCAACTTGGCCCATAATGTTTAATTTTTTTCTAATTTTTTATTAATAACCACACACTCACTTCTCAAAATGGAGAACATTGCAGTTTTTAGAGATCTCTGCATGTTTGCCTCATGAATACAGATCTGCCAAATACTGTGGCAATAATACTGGTCGTGCGTGAACAGTTACTTGTTTGCTCGGTCTTCATGTGCCACAATGAATCTGAACCAGATAGATTCTCACTGTCTGATTTACGTGTTGAATCTGAAAAAAACAACTCTTAAAACATGCTGATAATTTAAGGCAGGGGTAGGCAACCTATGGCACACATGCCGAAGGCGGCATGCGAGCTGATTTTCAGTGGCACTCACACTACCCAGGTCCTGGCCACCGGTCCGGGGGACTCTGCATTTTAATTTAATTTTAAATGAAGCTTCTTAAACATTTTAAAACCCTTATTTACTTTACATACAACAATAGTTTAGTTATATATTATAGACTTATAGAAAGAGACCTTCTAAAAAGGTTAAAATGTATTACTGGCACGCGAAACCCTAAATTAGAGTGAATAAATGAAGACTCGGCACACCACTTCTGAAAGGTTGCCGACCCCTGATTTAAGGTAACACAAGCTAAAGTATGTTTCATTGCAGTGCATGAAACTGTAGGCTGACATGATATACAGGGAAAACAGAAAATAGTTCATCAGCATTTAAAAAATAATAGGGAGACAAGTGTTTGGATCCAAAACTGAGTCCTTTGTTTGTGAGCTTCACAGCCAGTTGACCATACTCCGGGAGTGGATGATAACATTTTTCGGAGTATATCAGTCCTCCTTCTTGCACAATATTTTTCATCATGAGGAAGCCATTTGTTTTAGTCAGCTGAACAGGCAGGTATTTCTTCCCAGGTATTATTTCCTGTGGCTGCAGTTAGATAATTTACAATAATCAGCTTTTTTGCTTTTCATTGCACATGTGTACAAAAGTCAGTAACAACAACAATCATCTAGTTTGCTTTAACCTACTATCTTATCTCCAGACAGAGACTGTGCAGAAGACTCCTGTATCACCGCACCGCAATGCACTGTAAGATAACATTGATACACAGTGTAACAAAGTTACTGTGACAACTCTGAGGATTTGGGCTTGCTGAAACCACACATGTGCAACAATCAGGAGAATGTAAGGTACAGCATTCATATGGGTTTTTTTTCCTTTTATTAAAAGAATGCTGTCAACTTGATTTTTTTAATTGACTTTTTTTTTAAAAGATCAAATAAGGGACCAGTAAAATCATTTGTAGGGTTTTTTCTGCTCTCTTATTGAAGTTTAAAAAGCGTCTTTTGCCCAAGAGAAATAAAGCAAACATGCTCAGGCCCATTCCTCTTGTTCTGTGCCTCACTGTTTGCACTCCTGCCTGCTAGCTTTTCAGCAGTAGATTTGCTGCTGCTGTTACTGGCAAATGTCCTCAAGCATGAGGAAGCAAAAAACTGAAACTGACTATAGACAAAGGCCCAGATTCTCAAAGGTACCTACTCCCAATGAAATTAATAGGATTTAGGCAGGGCTGCACTGAGGTTTTTGGGGATTGGAGCAAAAACTGAAAGTGAGGCCAAGTTGCAACACCACTAAAATTTGATGCAAATCTCCCTCCCCCCCATCATTTTGATTGCCTTCTTAAACAGGGGACCCAGGGCCAACTGTCCCTTTTCCCACCCCATCCTGCATCCCTAGCCTTGGAGGATCTGGGACAAAGAGCTGTCAAATGCGCAAAGTAATCAAACTAGAGAAACTTTTGTTCTTTAAACTTTTTTCAATGACTCGGAACAGTAGTAGGTACAAAAGTTTCAAAGGGAAATGTGATTTTCTAGTGACTGTGTCCCTTTAACAAAGAATGTGTCTGCACTATCAGAAAATCCCAAGGCTAGGAAAAAAAAATAAGTTACAGAAGAACCCTATGTGCCCATAGTTGCCATGCTGTGCACTATACTTACACTGTGGCCAACAAAGTGTAGAATATAAAATTCTACCTTACTGCAGGCTATTCACGGTGGAAGCCATGGGACACGGGGACCACACTACATCTGGCGCTGTGCAGACTGGGATAGGCACATGTTCCATTGATTTATACTCCATGTCTGAGAGATTTTTATGACATTAGTCACAAACAGCAATATGCAGGTGTGCAACCAGAATGAGGGAGAAGCTTAGACAGCAGGGCAGTGGAGACTGGCTGGTTCAGAGGGCTAAGGGATATAGGATCTTACACATCTAAGTCACCATTTCAAATCTAGCTGAATTTGATGGTAGAAACAAGGTCATTACTATCGAATGGTTGCTTGGCTACGTATGTGAAATGACACAGCAGTCTCACTCCAGTGCATAGTGGACAGGTTTCCTCATTGCAAAACTCTCATCGTGATGCTCCTGTTGGCCATCACAGCAGAGAGTCCAAAGGTTAAATGAACCTAGCGGCTCCTCCATAAATTGTCGTTGCTGAATTGAGGCACACTGGCAGCCCAATGTGTGGGAGAGAGCATTACTGCTTTCAGAGCTGCGCTCACACTGTAGATAAGCTCCCCAGAGCTTTCAATCCAGCAACTTCCACAGACACTACAACCACTTTAAAAAAGAAACAGCATGGGTTGGTGCTGCAGATTGAACATCTGTTGGAAACTGAGCTCCCTACAGTTCAGTCATAACCTAGTCAGTACAGCAGAGTTTTCCATAAAAACAACACAAGAGCCCAGATCCTCCGGGGCGCTGAGGCAGTTTTGCACCGCTGTGACCAGCTAATGAAGAAAAACGATGAGGAGTCCGGTGGCACCTTAAAGACTAACAGATTTATAAGGTGCCACCGGACTCCTCGTTGTTTTTGTGGATACAGACTAACACGGCTGCCCCCTGATGCTCAGCTAATGAAGGATTCCCCAGGGCCTCCATAACAGTCTCCATGCCACCCCCTTCCCATCCCCCAGAACATGAATCATAGTCAGGACTCTTTTGCAACCCAAAGTTGCTGGAAGCTATTGGCAGCCAGCCTGGCTGCTATCCATTGTGCCTGGGACCAATCCAGTGCTCACCAGCCCAGGACCAAGGACTTCAAGTGACCTTTGCACAAGCACACCCTTCTGAACTGTGCCAAGAGCTCCTCGGGTGCGTGCAGTCCTAGGTCTGGGACAATAGGTCTTCTGCTTTACAACAGCAGCCACGCTGGAGGAGCCTGGCATTGTGATCACCAAAGCAATTCACGAGCTGCTAAAAAGCACAAGTAAATGAAACACTAAAAAACATAATGGGCTTAATTATGCAGCCAAATCATGCAAGTAACTGCCAATGTACTGGGTCTAGCTTAAAAATTGGGTTCGTTCTATATAAGGTTATCAACTGAATAAGGTCTCAACATACACAGCCTATAGCAGACCCCATAAATTAATAGTCCTAAATGCCTGTGTATTCACAGAACATTATTTACATTTTGAAATGTCAGCAGTGTCCTGTCTAGATGACTCTATGCTTATTCAGTAGCATTGACCAAAAGCATTGTATGGCTCTACAATGGTAAATAAGATAATATTAAAATTATATTGTAGAACTGGGCTGTTCAGTACCTAATCTCACTTGTTTTAACCCAGAGCGTGTCTTTGGGAAATATGCATCTCTCTCTTTTGTCAGATATCTAAGGCAGGAAATATTTTCAATATATGAAGCTGAACGGGGTGTTATTTTGGGCAGGGACAGTCTGGTATAGAGTGGCAGCGTTTTTTTCTTCCATGCTGGGAGCAAGCACACGCAGAGCACCGGTGAGATGGGATGCTCAAAAGAAGAGAGCACAGACATTGTCTCAAGTCCCAGCACTTCTGAAGATTCTCCTCAGCACGTTTTGTGGATGCATCTTCAGAGGTAAAACTGGAGCTGGGTGCAGTGTCTCGCTTTCCCTTTGCGAAACTTGTCAGCAAAAGAGAAGACTTTGGAAGAGTGATCTGCTTTCCGAATTCCAGTGGAAATTAGTGCTCAGTAGGAAAAAAGAAACTCAGGGTATGTCCTCACTGCATTTAAACACCCCTGACTGGCCCATATCAGCTGACTCAGGCTTGCAGGGCTCAGACAGCGGGACTGTAAAATTGCAGTGTAGGGGTCCCAGAGCCCAGTATTAGTGTAGTCCAGTGATGCCCAAACTTTTCTTGTCACATCCCTCCTTACCAGTATTGGAATCTGTCTGCGCCCTACCCCCTTTACTGCACAGGCAAGGATTCCTCAGCAGAGGAGCTTGGGCTGAAGGCAGAGGTGAGGACAGAACTGGGGATGGGCGAGGAGCTGGGGCTAGAGGTGGCGCTGGGCTGGAGGCAGAGAGGGAATGAGGGCAGAGCTGGGCTGAGGTCAAAGCTGGGCTGGGGGAACAGAGGGGCTGGATGGCGCTCCCTCCCCAGCCCCCACGGGGCCCTGCCACATGCTCCCCCGTGAATGTTCTTCTGCACCCCCCTAGGCGGCTGCAGCCCACAGTTTGGGGACCACTGGTGTAGACATACCCTCAGGAAACAAAGGAAAGGCTAGAAACAATGGCGTTCACTATATGGTTTTATGAGGGTGAACATCAGGTACCTAGGAAAGCCAAAGGGCCATATTCTTAATGGATCTTTGTCAGCTTACACCAGTTGATGATCTGGCCCCAAATTGGTTTGCCTATCTTCTTAATACATGTTGTTTATTTATTTCCTTTTCATATCTTTTAAATAAATATTATAACCCAGTATTCTCATGGCAAACATTCTGCTGGGCTTTTAAGAAAAGAAAAACAAAGCCAGCCCACAGGGTTAGATATTTTAGTTCCTCGAATTATAACAAATGAATGATATTCATGTTTGCTCAGATTTGCAGCAAGATACACAAATCAGTTCAAATAACAATTACTGCATTAGTTTGACAAAGAAAAAGGGTCATTTCCACTAGAATTATGTATTGCCTGTGTATTGCCATGACCTGACATTTGAAATTCAACTTCCATGTTTACGTGATCGTGCCTCCGGACTATTATCATTAGTCCTACAGATACAGTAACCTTTGGTCCACATCCTCGCCTCCCATGTTAAAAGGCACAGGAGGAGGCTTCTGGGGAAAAAACACTCACAGAGACCTGCCACATTATCCCATTGGGGTTCAAAAGGATGCAAGGCCCACCCCAAATCAGTTGTACCCCTGATAGACCTGGAGCATCGATATGGACACTCTATACCAGCTCTGGCCCTCACTGGGTCCCCTTGCTCCCTGGCAACACATCTTCAGTGAAGCTGCACTAACCAGGACTCCTCACTGAGTACAGGAGCACAAAAAGTTCTTAATCAAACTCATCCTGTTCTACTTCTTCATATTTATACGGCTAGGGGACACAAAGCAATACTGCTAACCTCCACCCACCCCCAAGATCACACCGCTATGCTTCACCCCATGAAATCTCAATGGACTTCATACTGTCGGTTTAACACAGCATTAGGTATAGAGACTCAGTGACCAGAGGGGAACTAGAATACTCGAGAGTATTATTTCAAGCTGTGTCCCTTATTGGCCAGCTATTGCAAATTATGCCTATTGCTACTTACGCCTCAACCACGTTTCCTTCTATTTAAGGGTTAGGAGCTTGTCATTCCAGATTTGGCATAGAACTGGCAAAAACTAAGTTCTGCCATAGGTACCTATGTTCAGCTACTTCTAATCACATTCTGGTTGTAAAATAAATCAAAGACCATATATCTGTTTCAATCAATGTAAAAAATAAGAGAAAGAGAGAGAGAGAAACCCATAGAGTTACTACTGCTAAAATCTAAAACTTCTGGAGAAATCAAAGATAGTAACATTTGACATTAACAGAACAGTTTGACCTTTTAAAAAAAAAAAAAAAAGAGGATGATCTTGGGGTTACTGCATTAGTCTGTCTTCTGAGTCAGGAAATGTGTATTCAGTTCCTGGCTCTGTCACATTCTTTCAATATAACAGGGATGGCCAAACTCACTGACCATCCAAGCAGCATACGACAATCTTCAGAAGTTTGAGAGCTGGGGCTCACCTACTGGGGCTTGGTGCTTCAGCCCCATGGGAGGGGGTCCGCCAGGGCTCAGGGCTTCAGCCCTGCTCCTGCTGAAGCCCCAAGCGGGGCTGAAGCCCCGAGACCTCCCTCCCCACTGGGCAGAAGCTCCTACCCCATCACCCTGCTGCAAGGTAGAGGTCCCAAGCTCTGCCCCCCCGCCCCCACCCAGTCCCAGACCCGCACTTTAACTGTAAAAGAGCCGCATGTGGCTCGTGAGCCATGGTTTGGCCACTCCTGTTATAGAATGCTGGGCAAGTCACTTAAGGTAAAATTTGCCCAAGTGACTTAGGAACCTATGCGCCATTTTGAAAAGTGACTAAGCACCTAATGCCCATCCCTTCGAGGATTTGGGCCCAAGTCACTTAAAAAAATAGGATTTAGGAGCCTTATGTGCTTTTGAAAAATATTGTTAATCTCTTCGTACCATAGCTTCCCATCTGTAAAATGGGAACGCAAATATTTCCTTTCTCCTACTCTACTTAGAATGCAAGCTTTTCAGGGCAGCTACTGTCCCTTACGTCGTGATTGTACAGGGCCTAATCCTAATCTCAGTTGGGGGCTTTTATGCATGAAAGTAAGTAATACAAAAAGAAACAATGGGTGGAATTTTGAGATGCAATAAAGATTTGGGTGCTGAGCTTCTAGGCACCTTTGAAAATTCCAGTCTAAAATAATAGGTTGCAGGCAAACAGACAATCAGTAATGAAAAATCCCATCTTAGACAAGGGAATGTTTAAACTCTTTGGGCATGCCTTCTTTTGTGTTTGGAAAGCACATTGTGGGCATGCCTGGAAACAAAGTCATACTAAATCATAACAACAATTTAATGTTAGCGGGATGCTATAAGAAAATAGGGTGGTACTTTACTGCAGTATGAAGGATGCTAATATTAAAGGTTAAGAATTCCCTATAGCTGGGATCTGGTTTTATTCATTCCAAGTTTTCGTTTCTCTAAGCATGCCTGTTCAGTCAGTCAAATCTTATATTTAGCACTCTGCTTCTCACCAAAGACAACCTTATGTACCTGTGAAATCCAAGGTCTTTTAGGCTCCTGATTCCAAGGAAGAACTCTCCTCAATCCAGTTTGTTTTGGTGTTTGTTTGTTTTTAATCTGGGGGGAGGAGGGGAAGGAAGATGATCACATGCTTTGGGTTCACAGAAATTCCAAGCTGCATTCTCCCGATTTCAACAACAATTTGTGTTCTAAATCCACTTCCCTTCCCTCTAGGGCAGAATCAATTTAACACATTTTTCTTCCATGATGTCAGCGCACTCACAGTGATGGTGGGTTAAACAGTCAAGGAAAACTAAAAAGCAAGAAGGAGTACAGCAAAAACTATACCTCAGAGCCCAGCTGTTCTCTGATGGTTACTGTTTCTTACAGGGCTGTAGAGCTTGGCCCCAAAAACTTTCCTTGATCACTTGCTTGAAAAAGTGCTCCAGGATATGTATTCAGAATCTGTTTTCCTTTCATCCCTTTTCATGCCATCTTCTCCCATCATCTCTGTTAAGCAGAAATGGTAACTCAGGTTGACATCGCTCCTACAAGAGATGTGGAGCTATTGAATTATCTAAGGACAATCCTAAATACCAGCTTTTAAAGGATAACTGATCCACTAAAAGCAAGAATTGTTTTAGACACGCCATGTCACATTTATAACGCTTCATTTTGCATTGCATTATGTTATGTCTTGCAATGTTATTTTAACAAATGTAAAGTGGCATCACACAACATGACAGGTGCCTCAGAAACTGAAGGAAAGCCACTATCCAGATCCAGTATCCATTATATCTTATCCAACATAAAGGATATAAGAGAAATAAACAGTAAGATCTTTGCAGGATATGCAGACTGAAAGAGGCCAGAGTCTTCCCCAATTACCTAATGAAAATGCATCTCTTACATTTTCTCTCTCTTCTTTGCAGTTAATATTTTATTTGCATTGGTGATGAATCCCTTTGTTTAGCCTTTTTATTAGTACTGACAATCATAGGGAATGTATGAAACCAGGACAGTTTACTTAGCAAAATAATTTTCCTGGATTATAGTAAAAAAAACTTCTGTCTGTTCAAATAGACTTAAAATCAAGTAGCATCCCAAATGATACTATGGCAGCATTCTGCAAAAGTTGTCTGTCGTGGTAGATCACCTTCCCTGCTCATCCAGATATGAATCCCAGTTAGAACCAGTCTGAAAAAAAGGTATTGTCCTTAAAAACATTCTCCTCTTCCCCCCCACCAAAAGAAATTAAACGTTTTGTTGCATTCAACATTTTCCACCGAAGTTTCTAATTTTCAATTAATTTGAAATCAAAAAGTTTGTTTCCGTTTCAAAATCCAAACCATTTTTGGTATAGAGAACTCTTTGTAGGGGAGAATGGTTCTCCATTTCTCTCCCTCCTACACACACACACTTTCCAGGAGCACCTAAAAAAAACAAAATACAAAAATGTTTTAGGTTTTGAATAGCAAAATTAAACAAATGTTTCTATTCAAAGCTAAGTGAAAACTTTGCTTTCCTCAACAAAATTGGAATGTTTTGAAGGAAATGAAAATTGTTGGCAAACATTTTCATTTTATTTCAAACAGACTTTTTTCTGGTCAGAAAAACTTTTGCCCAACTCTAGGGAGCCCCTGCATCCTTAGACGGAAACCGATTGGCTTCCTCTGGGCACAGGCATCCAATTGCACTGAATTCACTGCAGATCAAGCCCAGACCAGGGTCTCCATTCCAAAAGAGAAGCTAGGGTTCCCATGAAGTGCCATTACTAGGATTTTTCATTTTCTTTTACTGCCACCCTATATCTTCATTATACTAATATTTAATGGGTTTGCTTACCCTGTATGGTTCTCTGCATACTTGCTGGATGAATACAATAATTGGCAAGTGAGGTCTGACTAGCCATATGTTGCTCAATTTGTACCCAGTGGTGCTCTGAACTTGCTTTTGTCCAAGCTGCTAAATATTCTATCTGGGAGGCCCAAATACCCTTTTTTATTTAATCAAAGGAAAATACTTTCTCTCTCTCTCATGGAAATTTCAGTAATTTTTAAATGAAAAATGAGTTTTATTGTTGTGCTCTTCAAATGTGTGAGGACAATACACTGGTAATGCCTGGCATGTATGTGGCTTATTTTTTATTTGGCTACAACTCTTCACAGAATTATTGCTATTTGGCACACAGCAAAAGGAAGTCTCCTGTGCACAATAGGATTTAGGCTGGCTTATAAAGAGGAAGTATTTCTTCTTTAAATATTAATTTCTACTGGATACCATTCTCACCAGAGTAGAATTGTAGCTTGATGTTCTTTTAAGGTCACACAGTTCCCGTCAGACCCTCCCGTCTTTTTTTTCTTCAGAAGTTTTCAATTTTCACTCAGAAGTGACACTACAGCTTTAGCTTTTAAAATATTGTTATAGTATTGTTACTACTTTTTGACCTTAGCAGCTGGCCAAATCTGGGATCTTGTGGATTGTTTCCATTAGGAGGAGGAGTTGATGATGGAGTCAGGTATTTCTTTGATGCAATCCTGTTTATCTACGAAGAATATACAAAGTCCTATATCCCTGAACACAGTTCAAATCAAACAACAGGAGACAGTCTTTTTGCACACAGTCCCAAGCCTCTTTTCAGCTATTGCTTTTCCCAAAAGTTTTCTCTCTCCACTTTTATTAATATCACTCTACAAGTGCGTTTCTGGCTGTGTCATGACTTCCTCCCTGCCCTCTCTGTGTATTTGCCCTGTGTATTCTCTGGCATTTCTGCCGTTTGTCTCACACACCCAAACACACATCTGCAATCCAATCAATCCTCTACTACTGCATTTGTCATGGGACCTCCGGGGAACCCCTTGGACTGCACAGCCCAGGCTAGCACGTGGCCTAATCCTTGGACGGTGGATTTCCATTGTTTCAGCTATCACTAAATAAGGGGGCACTTAAATGTTCCCTCATTTAGCCAGAATAGAAGGCAGCTGTCGTGCCCAAGAGCTTCAATGTGATTCCTCAACCCCCAGCATAACAGTATTAATACAATTTACAACCTGAATATTGGACTAGTTTAGTGAATCAGAATATATACCAGCTGTAGAAAGTTTAACTTAGTCCTATGACATTTCTAGATTATCAGTTTCCCAAATCTTAAACAGTGGGAAATCTAGTTGATAGATAAGTGGCAAAGTGCTGACAGTCTTGATTTGTAATCATCAGCCAATTAATAATATAATATATGGAGCTATACCTATCTCATAGAACTGGAAGGGACCCTGAAAGGTCATTGAGTCCAGCCCCCTGCCTTCATTAGCAGGACCAAGTACTGATTTTGCCCCAGATCCTTAAGTGGCCCACTCAGGGATTGAACTCACAACCCTGGGTTTAGCAGGCCAATGGTCAAATCTCTGAGCTATCCCTCCCCCAATACAATCAGGGACACAGCTTTACAACCACTGCATCCAACTCAGGCCACGACTGCATTATGGCACAGGCACTATAGACACTTCGGACCCTAGCTACCTGAGTCTGCAAAGAGCCTGAAGCAATAGCTCTGAGTTGTGAATGCACCCAGTCCTCTCAATGGGGGTGTTAATCACAGCCAGGAATAGTGGGGTCCCTGACAATACCAGAGGACTGTGTGTAGGGCAGGAAGAGAAGAGTGCAGCAGGCCTCACCCAAGCATCTGGGCTAAGTACTGAGGTGGGGAAAAAGGACCCATGCTGCTCCTGAGGGGAGTAGAAAACCAGCTGCCCTTCCTGAGGACAGAAAGGGGCACTGCCCCTGCCTCTCAGGGATGGAAACCCCCCGCCACACCAAGTTGGTGGCAATGCTGCAGGGGCAGCGCCATGGGGGGAACCTCTTTCATGGTGGGCCTAGGGCCCCAGATTGTCTTAATCCAGCACTTAAACAGGGTCCATTTTTGCTGCAGCCGGTCCCTACAGCAGAGGTTTTTGCCTAACCGTTAACATGGGTTAGGTGTTCTGTTATGACTTTGGTGTGAACTTCTGGTCTGAAATAACTCTTTGAGAGGGAGGCCCAGCGCTTACCACACAGGACGGGGAGCACTGGCTTCTGTTTCTGACTCCGCCACAGACTCTCCGGGTAAAACCCAGGCCCCAGTGAAGTCAATGGAAGTTTTGCCAGCCATTTCACTGGGGCCAGGATTTCACCTTCTGGGTGACACTTGACTTCTCGGTGCAACTCATGCTGCCTCTCTGTGCCTCGTCTCTAAACTGAGTGTCCTGACAGCAAGGGGGAGTTGGGAGGCTTCATGAATGAACAACCGTAAAACTCAATGAAAGCTTTGGCTATAAGGCACCATAGCGGAGTCAAATATTATTAATAATTATGACTATTCATGAAAATAGACCAAAGCCGCACACGTTGGCACCCCCAGAGTTTGCAAGTGTTCGGGCTCACACCTGATGCTTTGTCCTTGTTATTATTAATAACCCTCTCAACATTTATGCACATGCACTAACCTCCTTTTTACCAGCCGTCTATCAAAGCCTGCAAGGAACTGGGGCTGGCCAATGGCTGGGAGAGGGATTCCAGGAGCCAGCATGGATTTGCATCAGATACATATTGTTCTAGTGCAGGATTCAGAGTAAGATACATGTCGCTGTTGTGGTTTTCCTGGACCAGTTCAAAACCAAGAAATCTGTGAAAAATATCCAATCTGACCTAGGGGCAGCTAGTGACCAAATGTAGGGGTAAGTAGGGCTACATATAACATAGTATCCCTGCCCCCCCCCAAAAAATCTCCCTCTCCTATTCCTCCCCATGCAGAGTGACATCCTCATTTAAATCCATCCTATTTGCATGCACACTCACATCCCCTTTCGCCCACTCTCAAGTCCTGTCAATCTAATCCTTCTAGCTCAGATCTCTTCAAGTTCCTCCTCTCCCTCTTTCCAACTCAACCTCCTCCTCAGAGACCCCTTCCCACCCAAATCTCTCATGGGTCCTTCCAACACCACTAGATGCTGAACCCCCTCAGCTCAAAAACTCCCACCCCCAGCCAAATAGCACTGCCCCCTTTTCTCTCCAAAGCTCAGAACCTACAAACAGCTCAGTTTCCATGGCACAGAACTTTCGGCTGTCCCTGCTCAAAACCCTTCTGCTCCCACTTGATCCCCCTAAGATCCATCCCCTCTAACACAGACTCAGGGGACTTCTCTCTTCCAGCTGAACCCCAACCTGCCCACACGGAAGCCCTCCTGCCAGGCTCAGACAGAGCCCCTCTGCACCTCACTAAAAAGCCTTCATCCTCCCACCTGACCTTCCCATTCTCAGACATACCTGCAGCACAGACACCCACCCCACCTCTCACTGGAACAGGAGAAGCAGGTGCAGAGGCAGCAGGGAGTACAAGGGCAGTCAAGGAGCCCTATAGCCTGTGGTTGTTGCAAGGCTGCCCTGGATTAACCCCACACAGGCTGGGAATTCCTGTTGAGTGACTGCTTCCTCTGTTGTCTGCAGTGGAGCAGCAGCGTCCTAGAGGCTCCAGTAGCTGGAGAAGCTTTGCCCACCAGAAGTTCCCGAAGGGTACTGCACATTCAGCAGTGCAGTAGCCAGTCCACTAGAGCACCCAGCTAGCCTAATTCCACTCCACTGCACCTCTCATACACCAGAGTAACTCATTTGAGTTTAAGGGCACTACAGCTGGCGGAATGGAGTGGCGAATCAGGCCCAAACACTACAGTGTGGCAGACACCTGCGGCTGGGACTTAACCTGACCAGCATCTAGTGACTTGTGTGCTACAGTCTGGTGCCTTCACCAGTGAGCATGAACTGACCTTATCAACCTTTTAAATGTGCCCTAACTCACCTCCAGCGCATTTTGCCTGTTCCATCCTGCTGCAGCATCAGCCCTTCATACTGGTGTTTCCCTTGTCCCCGGATTATGGAGCAGTAAGAAAACAGACCTCTCCCTGGCCTACTTTCAGTCTTGTTTGCCTTCTACTTCTCCTCGCTGGAGGTCTGCTGCACACAGCTCCAATGTTTTTTTCTCTCTCTTTCTTGCATGCTCATTGCTCCTACAGGTTCCTGAGGCAGCTGTGTGCTTCATTGCCCCTAGTGAAACTGTCTCTACAAAGTCAAATACCTGTTCTTCTTTCAGATTACAGAGACAAATTTATTCAACATTACTGGTGCTGTTTATCTGTTTATCTCTGCTGCTGCTTCTGCATATTGGTGATTTCCCCTCACCTCTACCACTGAGCTCTCTCCAGGAAGAAAAAGCAAGAGTGATTTTTTAACTGCTGATATTAACTGTTAAAAATGTATTTATTAATATTTATCACTCAAGGGGAGGCTTTATTTATTGGATCTCATGTGATGTGCTGAGATTTACAGCCATCTAATCTACCAGCACCTAAAACTGTCACTGCACCCCAAATGGTGCATGCACCCAAATGGAACCAGCAAGGACAACAGTTTCCTGAAGAACCCCCCAGCTCAGGTTCCTCCCGTTCTCCAAATATGGGTACTCTGCTCTCACTGGAGATAAGGGTAAAACTCCCTCTGACTTCAAGGGGAACGGAGATAGGGCCCACGGAATATCATTATTATTATTTAATACTTACATTGCAGTAGCACCCAGAACCCACAGTGAGGATCAGGTCCCAATTATGTTAATCACTGTACAAACAGAAATACACAGATCTTGCCACAAATACTTACACTTTTTAAAAGCAGGTGACATTCAAAGGGTGGGGATAGAGGAATACAATCAAATCTAGACACTGTTTGCGTACCATCATGTTTTAAATGCTGTTAATAATGTTGGATTATTTACACTGTTTCAGAATAAGTTGTGTTTTTTGCTCCATTTTCAATAAGGTTTGGGGCCCAATTCTGGCTGTGATGTGTCTCAGCACATGCCAGAAAATCTGCAGCCACAATGGAAACACAGCAGTTTACTAGCCCGACTCTTTTTGAAATCTGACAAGAAGCCCCTTGTCACAGAGAAAACTTCTGGAGCGAGGCCACAGGTGTGATCTTCACACATATGCTTTGCCTGTCTTGATAATGGCAATTATACACCTCCCCTCAAATGGCTTATTGCTGTTTTGAGCAGAACCAGTCTGCCTGAGGGCACTCTCCAAGTGAGAATCTGTGCACACTGTGGTGGTTACAAACTTAAAATGCACCCATTTGGAGGCCATTTCTGCAGTGTTCCAGAATTTGCCTCACTGAGTTGATGTAAAAGCCCTTTCTACCTGTAATAACAATGTTACAACATCTAATAAGCAATCATATGGCAGGCAGAATTCACAGAGATCAGAAGTAACTTCAGGCTCACAAATCATGGGAAAGGAAGTTATTCCTGGAGACCAACAGTAGGCCAGACTCACCAACACAATCTGCCTGCTTTGTGCCATTCTGGCAATGCCACACTATTGTATATCCATTTAACTAGCCAGTTAATCCTATTTTTGCAGCTGTTTTGTATCAGCTGAGCAGCAAACAGTGGATGGTGCCAGTGAGCGTGGCCCAGAATGAATTCAAATTTGTAAAAATCAAAGGCAGCATTTGGGCCTGGCAGATTAACTTCAAGCTATTTTTCTCTACCCTACTTAATGCCTCCTCCAAATTGGGACAAACCAAAATAGATTCTGACATGTAGTGTGAAGAAAAAGAACTCAACACCTTTCTATTTTGTAACTGTGGTGTTTCTGAAAGCATGAGGCGGATAGTACTGGCTAGAGCCAGCCTTCATGCAAGTAGGTGATGTGTGAGCTCTCAGCACTGAGCTCTTTAGGTGATCCCCTGGGCAGTACAGCGGCAAATATTCCGGTCTAAGGGCCAGACCAGGACAGGGAGGAGGGCAAGGGGCTTTAACTGATATAGGTCTCTTCAATTTTTTTTTTTTTTTTTTTTTTTTGTAATTCAAAACAGGTACTGGCTGACTTAACTCTTGACCAAGATCCTGAATTGTTAGGAAGTTTTCTAATTATTTATAATTGGGGCTGCATACAAACCATGCATCATGTAATCTCTTGGGCGCAGCAGGGACGTGTTTGTACAGCACCTACCCCAATGGGGTTCTGGTCCATGACTGGTGCTTCCACGTGCTACCACATTACAAATAAATAATAATTGTAATAATAATTTTAGGCTATTTCTTATTCTTCTACCTGAAGTTTTTAACAAACAGTTCTAGCCATGATTACTGCATTTCTGTAGGCAAGATCTCTTCTCCAGATCTACACTTGGAAAGAACTCTCATACACAGATCTCCTCTGGCTCACACTGAAGGGGACATTAGCCATCATTGTGGTATTCTCCCTTCTCTATTGGGAGCTCTTTGTGCCTGTCCCCCATATACATTCCTGCCTCAACTTTCACTGAATGTCCTACAGTTAGATGGCTTCAGAGTGGCCCTGAACCTACACCATTGAAGTCAATAGGAGTATGTCTACGCTTCAATGTAAGCACAGAGTCAGCTGACCTGTGTTAGGAAACACTGGGCTTGAGTGTCTACATTGTATTTTAACCCTAGATTAAGAATTTTCTGACCTGTGCTCAAATCTAGGGCTCTGACGTCCACATTGCAGTGCGCCATTCAAGTCAAAGTAACCATAGCCCAGAGTCTATTGAGCCCCCATCCCTGCCCTAGCCTAGGATGTGGTGCACTGTGGGAAAACTTTACTGCCCGCCCTGCACATTACCAGGAAGCAGCTCACTTCGCTCTCCATTGCGAACCCAGAAGGCTCTCTGATAGTGTGCTTTCAGTTTGGTGTTCGGAACAGAATGGGTTAACGCTGAGCTGCTGCTGTTTGCCAACCAGGGTTGGGGGGCTTCCGTTTTCAATAGAGTGGATTGCAGGTTGTTGTAATAGAGAGGACTAAAGAAGTTATCCCATGGAATTGTGGGATACTTCCAGATGACTCCCGGGACCTGAGTCAAGCGGAGCTATGGCTACGCTGCAAAGCAATGGGACTCAGTCCCTGAGTCCCACCGTGACTTGAGCTCAGACCCTCTAGCCCTGCAGGGACCTGGGAGCCTGGGTTTGTGAAACTGCAGTGTAGACGCAAAGGAGGGAGGTTAGCCCTGAGCCTGGGCTCAAACATGGGCTTCCATGCAGTGTAGACATATCCTAGGAGTTTTATCATCAACTTCAATGAAAATAGGGTGAAGCCCACAGTCACTACAGCTCTTCTTTTCCCCATTTAACACTCCCTCTTTCCTTCCATATAATATCGGTTTACCTGTTACTCCCTGCCCAATACATTATCAGTAATGCTCTGGCATAAAACATTTATTATCCTGAGCATCATGTGATCAATGAGTAACTGCACATTTCTGTCCATATAATTCACACACATTGATTTCACATGAAAACAGCCCTTGACTTGTATTGCAACGACCCTGATAAATTGAACATGTTTAATGATTTTAATATATATATAAAAAATGTTTTCCAAAGCAAAATTTCTCACTGGTTAAAAAACCTGTTATGCCACTTAGTAAAAAATTACAACAAAATTACTAAATAAAACTAAAAAAATAACTACATACAAAATATCTTCCTCAAATATCAGCCAGTGCGGCCAGGTGACGGCTTAAGTTAATGGTGCAATGTGCTGTCAAAGGAAATCACCAACTGGATTTCTGCTCCCGGATGTTGGAATCTGGAGCAAGTGCTGTTTGTGTTTCTGGGGAGAGATCAAGGGTGCACATTTATCACTGGTATAAACCTGGGTCTATATTACGTTTCCCCTGGCACTTCCGCCATGGTTCCAAAGGATCCACATTAGCAGAGAGTGGCAGGATCAGCAGGGGTTCCCAAGCCGGCACAGAAGCAGAAAGCCCCTGAATGGATGATCCTGGGATCTTCACATATCTATATGGATTCTCCAAGCTTGTGAGTGGGCCTTGCAACCCATTCCTCACTGAGACCAGGGCCGGCTCCAGGCACCAGCGCAGCAAGCAGATGCTTGGGGTGGCACGTTCAGCTCTTCGGCGGCGGGTCCCTCAGTCCCTCTCGGAGGGAAGGACCCACCACTGAATTGCCGCCGAAGAATGAAGCGGCACAGTAGAGCTGCCGCCGAAGTGCCACCGATCGCGGCTTTTTTTTTTTTTTTTTTTGCCACTTGGGGTGGCAAAAACGCTGGAGCCGGCCCTGACTGAGACTTCCTTTCCCTTGAGCCACTTAGGGGTTTTACCATGCTGGCAGACAGCAGAGGAGATTATAGTTTTTATCTTACACTGGCTACAATGGGACTTCAATTAGATTTCACAGGGTATAAATCAGGCTAGAGGTTTTTAAACAGCCCAAGGACTTTTCTCAGATCTGTGGCAGGTTCACTGTACCCAGGCACTAGGCACAACATACCTAGCCTTTAAGAAATGGAAGAGAGAAGATCAAGGACGTTATTTTTTAAAACAATGGGCCGCATTCTGCTCAGCCTTACAACTATGCAATCAAATTAGCATAAAAGAGTTAGACTCTTTAATATTGATTTTGTTGGTATAAATGGGCCCAAAGCGTCAAAGGGGTTAACATGACCCTGCCACTGTCCCACATTAAACAACCTTCAGGGTTTCGTATACAGCGACCTCAGCCTGCTTAGTGCCATGGAAAACATGTCATTAAACATTTTAACCTCGTATTTAAGCTTCAGCAAAAGAAGGAAAAACAGTAAAAGCATTTGCAATATAAAGTATTAAGTAAAGCTTTCATTTTAACAACATCTGTTGTTCTCTTTCTCTGTAGAGAGTCTTTAGAAGGAAAAAATACCTTGTTTGACAGTCTCTTAAATGGTAATAACAGTCCTTTTGGGAAAAAGAGAAAAATTAGCAGCAATGGGCTGGAGCTGTTGTTAAAGTCCAGTCCCATTTCCCAGAAGACAAAACAAGATAAACGTACACAAGAGGGGAAATAAAAGAATAGCAAAGATAGAAAATGCAGCGTCTGTCTCTGGCGTTGACTTTCACTGGCAGCCTTACTGATGGAACAACCACACATACAGCGCACAGTTTTATCAGCCACTCCAAGGCTTGGCAAACTCATACCAGCATCGGGCTGTTTAGGGCATTGCTTTTAGATGCCTCTGTCTGGTCACAAGCTTACAAAAATGTTGCAAAATATACAGTCTTGGCCAGCTAAGTCAGACTCTTATTAGACAGGAGGAAAAAGGCTGATGGGTAGGAAAGAGAAAAAATAAGGTGGGGAAGGCAAAGGACACCAAGTGGGTGCGGATGGTGGCAGGGGACAAAGTCTCACACCCCAGGTGGGGTTCGGGATTCAGTCAAAGCCAGTAGAGGTGGCAATGTCATCTGTGTCCCTCTCTCTGCCTCAATCTGCTCAGCACATCTCTCAGGATCAGGACCACAAAAGCCCAATGATGTTATGGTAAACCCCAGGATCCAGGAAATGGTGCGGGGGCACAGCCATGACAGCGGAAATCACTCCTTCCCTTTATTTCAGTCAACAATAGCCCTGCTTCACTTTGCCTCTGCTAATTTCCACACCCCCCCCCCGCAAAGTCATTTATTTTTAAGGATCCCAAAAAGGAGTGGCGGGTGGAATAGCCCATCCCCGCATTATTTTGCGACCCCATGACAGAGTGCAAGGTGTGAACAGGTGCGCCTGCACTCTGATCACTTAGAGGTTAATTCGTTCCCCTTGAGAATGCTGATGGGGGTAATTAGACAATCAGGCTGGCTGCATGGATGGTTTAAGGAGCCCAGTACCACATCAGCCCAAGGCTGATAAAGCAGCAGGCAGGAAGTACCCAAGCAGGGAGGGGCGGGGAAGAGGGGACCAGGGCTAGGTGAGCTCCGTTACTCAGAGACCTCAGGGGAGGGAGACCTCTGTTCTCCTCAGGTCCTGGCGAAAGGGCCAAAAAGTGCCGTTGGTGCAGTAAATGGATTGTTGCCTGGGGATTGTTGTGGAAGGTGCAGGGAACTTAAAATAAAAAGGGTACGGTGAAGACACAACCACTGGAATCCATGCGGTTTCTGTAGGAAGAAAGGAGGAGAGGAGCCACGCCCCATAACACATCCGTTACATCTAATTTCTGGCACATCCATTTTGGTTCATTGATTTCCAGTCCAACATTTTTCTTGTTTAACAGGCATGAACTTACCACAGTCCTTGAATTATAGCAGCAGGCCTTTTTGTTTGTACTAACTCAGTCTGTCTCCCTTTTGCATCTTCTCACATCAACATTTGTTGTTCTAGAGTATTGTGACACTTGATGAACTTTCACTCACTTTTCACAGTTGAGCCCACTATTAGGGTAAATCTATAGGCTCAATTATCACAACAGCTCCCAGGTCCCATTGGGAATTGGGCACCTAAATCCCTTATAACCTTAGAGAATCCCCATCTGACTAGTCTGAAATCACTGGGCAGGGTTCCTAGGAGTCTAATTCCAACCCAGCCATTGCCAGGGCAGGGATTAAAGAAAGAGCACCAGGAGCTAAGCACCTCTCCTGCGTAAGTGAGGGGGGAGTTCTGCCTCCTGTTTCAAAAGATTTTAACTGTTGCACAAGTCACTGAATTCTTCTAGGCTTCAATTTTTCTCTCTGTGAACTGGGTATAACAACAACACACAAGCGCTGTGAAGAGTTAATGAATTTCACAGCAAGTTCAACACCTTAGATGAAAAACAGTATAGCAGTGTCATTGTTGTTATTCTTTAGCTGAATGTTAACATGGCATAGAAAAAAGTAACAAGGTATGCCATAAAACTAGGTGGTTTTGTGAAAAGGAAGGTGAAATGGATCAGCTACAGAGACTGACATAAGGGGAAGAGCATGGGCAAGAGCTGGCTTATGAGAGTCAGCACATGTCAGCGTATGGCCATAGGGTTAGGGATTAAACAAGCTAGGATATGCTGTACCTTATGTGATTGCTGGAAATTGTCAGTCTACCTCCTGAATGAACTTCACTGAATTAAGTTAAACCTTATTGAATTATGGTTAACACCTTTGGGGTACTTTGAATAAAAATACAATTGTCTACATGTTATTGTATGTACCTTCTCTAGTAGGGAGAAGAGATGCTAATGTACTTCCTCCGTTATCAACCCTTTGAAGCACGGCCCTGAAGAGGTTCACATATACTAGTTCAGACTGGATTCTCCAGGGACTAATGGACAAAGACAGGATTTTTTGATAAATAGCTTGGTTTTAAATTGGCCCAGGGCCTTCTCCCTGCTCCAGCACATGGACAGGACCCCGGTCCATGGAGGACCCCAATCCTTGTGGAATGACTGGGCCTACTAAAACCTCAGAAGACTGAGTGCTGTGAAGAATTTGCAACCACAAAGGAAACCCTGGGGTGGGGTACTGAAGGACTGTCCTGCTAGAGCCCATGTTAGCGTTGGGGCAACGTCTGATAGCATGTGTATAGGTTCAATTATTGTTTTCTCTGTAATACTGTTTACCTTAAGAATAAAGTAGGCTTGCATAGGAATTGCAGTGCTGCGTGGTAACTTATTACTGGAGCAATTACCCCTGTTAACCATCTCTTAAGAGAAAGCAAACAGATGCTCTTAACCTGTCTGAGCTGGGAATAATACAGTGAAGGCAGGGAACTGTGCAGCCTGAAAGTACCCTGTTCAGAAGGGGGAGAGACACTGGTCTCCACCCAGAAAGGCAGCAGCTAGGGAGCTGGAAGCCTGAGAGTTGGTACCCTTGCTGGCCCACTGGGGGAAATATAGGTGCAGTTGCCCTGAACTGTGACACCTTAAATGAGCAAACCCTACATGAGACAGAGCAAGAGGATCTGGGCCTGACAGCGGACATAAGCAGGGAACCATTAGCACAAAGTGGCTATAAGGTAAAAATGCAAAATGAATGTTGGGAATATGTCAGTAGAAACATGGGGTAAACAAAAAAAGAGACCTAGAACAGTTGCTGCCTGGAAGGCAACAGTGGATAATTAGTGTTGAATCCCAGACAAGTCTCCCCAAACAAACAAACAAACAAGTCTCCCATATTCCACGGCCCTCTGGGGGTCCCCTGCACTCTGACCTCTAGAGAGGCATTCCAGGCTGGGGCTAATGGATGGGCCATGGGTATATCTTTCCTCCACAGCCAGGATAATTAAGGGGACCAGAGAAATAATTTATGTGGAAAGAAGACTGTCAAAAGTGAAACTCAGGGAGGAATCTTGCAGCTGGGAGAAGGGAGGGCAGAGAATGATCACTATTTTAAAAACCCAGTATCTATTATGTCAGTAATTGGACATTAGACAGCATTTTTCTAATGGCCACAGAAAGCAGGCAAAGGCAGAACTGTATCATTTCTGTCACTCCTTTTAAAATATGTCCACTCCCATCTGAGTCTGCATATTTTACAGTCTCAGCATACTTTCCAGAAGTTTCCAAGTTTGGCAGACCTGGTGAGATGTTTTTTCTTAAGTACATTTACTCACCACACAGATTACTCACGTTCTCACAGCTCTGCGTCTTGGAAGTTTTCATCTGAGAAACAGAGAAGTAACAGCAAGTGTGGATATTATCAGTAACCCTGCAGAAAATGCAGGCACTTGAAACTGCTCTCTCAAATGTGTTAGACATATTTAAGTCACTAATTCTCATGGGTTTTGTGATGATATTACTAACGTTGTTTTCTACAGAAGAAAAAATGGTAACAGCTACTTTGGCTCCAAATTTATTATTATTTCTAGAATGCAGGTAATGATTTACATGTATCTTATGAATAGAGCAGGGGTCGGCAACGTTCGGCACACGGCTCGCCAGGGTAAGCACCCTAGCGGGCCGGGCCAGTTTATTTACCAGCTGATGCGGCAGGTTCGGCCGATTGCGGCTCCCACTGGCCGCGGTTCGCCGTCCCGGGCCAATGGGGGCGGCGGGAAGCCGCGGCCAGCACATCCCTCGGCCCGCGCTGCTTCCCACCGACCCCATTGGCCCGGGACAGCGAACCACAGCCAATGGGGGCCACGATCGGCCAAACCTGCCGCATCAGCAGGTAAATAAACTGGCCCGGCCCGCTAGGGTGCTTACCCTGGCGAGCCGCGTGCCAAACGTTGCCGACCCCTGGTTTATTGGTAAAGATGAAATATAATGACAGGTTTCAGAGTAACAGCCGTGTTAGTCTGTATCCGCAAAAAGAAGAACAGGAGTACTTGTGGCACCTTAGAGACTAACAAATTTATTAGAGCATAAGCTTTCGTGGACTACAGCCCACGAAGAAGTGGGCTGTAGTCCACGAAAGCTTATGCTCTAATAAATTTGTTAGTCTCTAAGGTGCCACAAGTACTCCTGTTCTTCTTTTTATGAAATGTTATACACAAAGTCTTCTATTGGGGTTGCAAAATGTCATTTTATGGGTCCTGATCTAAAGTCTATGGGATTATTTTCATTGACTTCAATGGGTGTTGGATCAGGTCCATGAACAGTAAGTATTATTAGAAAACAGAGTGCTGTTTAAAGAGTAGTTCTTGCTGGTACAATCTTATGGGAAAACTTGACAATATCTGATCTCCACAGTCACGCAGATACTACTGTTGCTCCTGATGTTATTCTAGAAATAAAAACTTACGTGGTGCTGAGAATCCATTAACACAATTATAATGCCCAATTAATCTTTGCAACTTGGGTGATGAATCATATCTCCAGGTGCACCTTCTACAGAGCAGACATTCACTCCAATATTAGACTATCATTTTAATACTTAATTTAACCTCTCCAGATTATGCTGGAGGAGATACAGAGAAAGAGTTTAACTCAGATCCATATTCATAAATAACTTTCCCCAGGCATCAATGTGAATGCCTTGGTACCCTGTGAGCCACATTTTATTATGAAGGCTCAGCAGGAAGAAAGTTATGTGGCTTCCTTTCTATCTCCAACTGGATTTCGTGGTATCTCCTGCCATCTACTGATAGTTTAAATTAAAAAAAAAAGCAGCAGAAGCTGCTTTTCTAATTCATTTGTCAGTTGAACAACACGGTCAATGATCATTAGATTTTGCTAAAATGCCATAAATAATCTATTGAAGCCGGAATCCATTAGCTTTTAAAATAACTAGCATCTATTTTTATCTTTCATCTTTTCTTTTTTCATCACGGCCATTGCTGGGTTTCATCTGATCTCTCAAATCATTGTCTTTTTATATATTACATATTTTTTCACCTTAACTTGAAAATTGCTCAGCAAGGCCTACTAAGCATTAGTTAGTTTCAGTATTGTACATGGTCTAAGTCTAGCCTGCAGCCGTGGGGGAAGAACAATTGCCAGCTTAAGCCACTAGAGAGAATGAAATACATGAGTATTTGCTATAGCTACAGATTTAAGGATCTGTTTGCTACAATCCCAGTAAATCTCTCATTTTTCTGATATGTAAATACAGCCTTTTAATAAAATAGTCCAAATTACTACAGTATGATGGATAGAATTCAAAGTGATCTTGATTCTTCAGCCTGTCTTTCAACATTATACTTCCTGTCGTACACGCTTACACTGTCCTTTATCACTCAGGTGATCCCAATCCTGCCATCAAGTCAAATGCAGGACTCCTACAGAGGGTGATGGGAGTTTTCTGTGATGGCAGATTTGGACCTAGTTGGGTAGTAACATCTGCAAGATCCTGGACTTCAAAGGCAGCATTTTAAGGCAAGAAAACTATTTTATAAGTGATGTACAGGCTTAAAAAATATCAAATATTTTTAAGAGAACTGAAGTAAAATAAACATACAGCTGTTTCCTTGCAGTTTAATGTGTCCCTATTACTGCAGTTACTAGAGTCTAGAGACACACCCCAGGAGGAATTTGACCTATTCTGCATGGGTTGAAGCAAGTTTCCAATAGTAAGAGATGACTCACATCCCATATATCCTGATACCCTGTTTCCCCGAAAATAAGACATCCTCCGAAAATAAGGCCTACTTACAGTTTTGCCTCTCGTTGTAATATAAGGCATCCCCCCGATAATAAGACCTCCCCGATAATAAGGCATCCACCGATAATAAGGCATTTTTCATTTCTGAAAAATAAGACATCCCCTGAAAATAAGACCTAGCGCATCTTTGGGAGCAAAAATTAATATAAGACACTGTCTTATTTTCAGGGAAACAGGGTAGTACGTACTGTGCAGTGGAAATATTCTCTGTTCCTCCAAATCACAAGCCCTGCATTCATTCTTTGCCTGTCATACAGTAATGATTATAAATCTAGTGTTTACAAACAAGTCACAGTCAAATCAGGACAAACGTCCAAATCAGTTCCAATATACAGTGAGGCAGGCCTCCAGATTTCAATTACATGTGCTTGAAACAGAAGGATCTTTCACACGATTCCAAAACTCACTGGGCCATATCCTGTAGTTCTTCCACAGCGTCTTGCCCTGCTTGCCCTTACACATAACAGTAGCCCTCACTGACATGATCGCAAGGGCTTCAATGGGGTACTCACTGGGGCTGTAAGAATAGTCTGCCCCGAGTAAGTAGCAATGCATAACTACTGGACCGAGGAGCAGAAATGTAACTCAGAGAGTCACAGAAAGAAATCACTTTCCCCCGTGCCCCAGGAGATAAAGTCAGCTCCACCAGCCCTTACCAGGTACAGATCACGTCCCGCTCACACCAGCACAGATGCACTGGCCAGTATGTTGCGGGGACAGAATCAAGGCTACACCCATTCACTGTTCCTACCTGCCCACTCTCCTTTAGAGACTGTTTCACCCACCCACCTCATGCTACGACCCACAATGCAGGTTACCCTCCCCCCCCCACAATTTTAGGGTTGCCAACATTGTATTTCAAAACTAAGGGACTGTTTTCTTAACACCCCCACCCCTCCTTCCGATATCATCATCATTAATAATAATAATATTAAGTAGCACTCACCTACCTTTGCCAGGGGAATTTTTGCCAGGGGAATTTCTTGCTGCTTTTTGCAGCACTCACCAACTCCTGATCTTGTACAGAGATGAAAAAATAAGGGACTGTTGGCAACCCCCCCATCCAGCCCTGTGTGGGTACGTAGGCCAAACCATGATTTTGACCCAAGTAAGGGCTACTCCTGTGACTACGTGTCTGCAGGATCAGGCTCCCCTCATCCTTACCTCGGGTCATTAGGAGAAATGGCATGAGCTCAATGGGCTTTTCGCCAAGGACTGAAGGATATGGCCCCAACGTTTGGAAATCTTTCAAGGCAAAGTTTTTGTGACCTCCCCTCCCCCGCTTTCCCAACACGCACGCACACACACACACAGAGGCAGCTTTGAAATCTGATGGTGGTATTGTTTCAGAACTTGAAACACGTCCAATATTTGACCTTCATTTTCCAACTGTTGAGAAAACATTCCGTTCACACACCCTGATGTCTCTTCTCAAATGGAGCACATGAAAATAGTCAGAAAGAAGTTTAAACCAAAGTAATTCACTTTCTAAAATAAAAACCACAAGCACTGCTTTCTAGTTCTATTTGACATGACAGCTCCTTAGTAACCGAAACAGAAAAATGTTCATGCTGCATTTGGGTTCTGTCGCAAAATTACTTATTTATTTGTTTGTTTGCAATAGATGTTGCTAGGCACTGCCCAGACATACAAGGGACAGTCTCTGCCCCAAGAAGCAAAATGTGCCTTGATCTAACCCCTTCAACACATAGGTGTATCTCAATACTCTAACGGGGCCAATTCTAAGTAATTTAAGCACTTTGGACCCAGCTGGGTCTTGAGGCTAATTCAAGGGCTGCTTATGCATGACACCACAAAACTACTGTATTGATGGTAGAACTGATCAGAAACTTGTCAATGAAAAAAAGTTTTTCAAGGAAACTGAAGGGAAATTTTCAAAAAATCTTCTTGTGAAAATAAATTCACATTTTTGCCCATCTCTAACCACTAGGTCATTTTACACATGCAATAAACTGGTATTTATATTCCAGACTAGAACAGACAATGCAAACGAAACCTCTGCAGCTCTGTAATCAATAGGGAACTGCATTGTTCATGAGTACGAGCCTACCAAATTCACGGTCCATTCTGGTCAATTTCACGGCCATAGGATTTGAAAATTAGTCAATCTCACATTTTCATGTGTCTACATCTGAAATTTCATGGTGTTGTAATGTGTGGGGGGAGTCCCAACCCAAAAGGAAGTCATGGGGGGGGGGTTGCAAAGCGGTTTGGGGGGGGGGGGGGGGGGGGTTTGCGGGATTGCCATCCTCACTTCTGCACTGCAGGAAGCTCCAGGGCTGCTGCCCAGTTGCAGAACTTCTTGCAGCCGGGGAAGGTACCCAGAGGTGGGTCTGATCTCCGCCCCTGCCCCCCAAGAGTGGCCTTGCAGGGGAAGAGCAAGTTCTGTCCCTCTCCATGTTTTTCAGGCCCTGAATTTGGTATGGCCCTAGACATGAGATTTCACCCATTTTTCTGCTCTCTTGGAGATCCATGCAAAAAGTCTACCATGCAGGGACAGTATATTCATCAATCAACATCCTGATCAGATGCAGAGCTTGGAAAATCCAGTTGCCAGTGGTGAGTGGGAAGCTTTCCCTGACAAGTGTTTCTCCTAAACACAACTATTTCCCCAGAGTTTAGGGGTTTGTTTAAAAAAAAAAAAAAACAATTAAGCTTCTAGCACTTTAGCTTGTGAAAATAACCTTCCAACATGAACTAATGTCGTGTTGTGTTCCTGACTCTTCAGAAAAACCGTATGCTGCCGCTCCTAGCTTTGCCAAGGAGCAAAGTGGAGTTCTGAAACTAAGCAGGACTCAATTCAGTGTCACTGCAGTTACTCAGCACTCTGTGGACAAGAATGACACAGGCCTTAGGCATTTCAGTTTCACCCAGCTGGCTGGGAGAAGAATGATCCCAAAAGAAAAGAGGAGGAAGAATGAGCTGTGTAGCAGCAGCAAAGAGGCCCACGCAGAGGAGCAGAATAGTACAAAGCTGATCCCGTGGCAGTAGCCAAGAGGCATCTGAGGAGGGATAGAGTAGTGGGAACCCAGCCCCCAACATCTAGCAGCCAGGAGGCTCTTGGAGGAGGGGGTGAAACAGCACTGACTATCCTCCCACTCAATAGAGGGGAGGAGGCACGTAAAGAAGGAAACAGACAGCACCTTCTCTCTTCCAGGTGCTGGAGGGACACCTACTAGTCTGAGGCTGGTACACAAATGGCAGTCCCCAGACAGGTTTCAGGGACAGCAGCCTGATACAAATCCCAGCCCACTCTCCGAAGTTAGGATAGAAGAGCTGCGCTTCTCAGGAGTTTGTTGCCCCTAGACCCCGCTGGTAGAGGCTCCAACTTCGTGTTTGCCCTGCCTAGCAGGTTACTCCTCTGGCTAGTGAGTATCTAGTACATTTTTCAAGCCCCAAGTACCCCTATCCATATGCGGTTTGGAAATTCTAATAAGACATAACCTGGGAAATAATCTTCACGTAGCCCATAAATATTTCAATAAAAGTTACTCATATTGTACAGAAACAATCATCATGGTATCTAAGTTTTTTCCCTTCACCTTGGGTAACGGAACAAAACTGAATGGGAACTGTTTATGCAAACCTTGAAAGAGGATGCCAGGATTCTGTGATATAACAGGCCCTCCAGCAATGTGAAAGGAAGTCATGCTCTAGTTTTCTAGATGGAGACATGCCATAGCCAAAACTCCAGTTCGTGATATGACCTTCACTTCATCAACAGGCACACTACACCTCACCAATCACTTCAATCATGATGAAAAACCATGGCAATCCGGGTTGGTTCCGGAACACTGGACACTCTAGTGCTGCTGGCCTCTATGAAGTCTGTGATTGAAATAATCAGGAATAGTATATGAAAAGTATTCCATTTACATTGGTTTCAAGGGCAATATAAGCCCTTAGTGTAAATGAGATTGAGGCCCACATATGTTTTGGAGCCTGCATTTTCAATCACTCTTATTACAATCTTTCATGTCCTCTAACAAAATGGCCAGGAATAGGTGAATGGCAGAGGCACACACCACAAGGAGATACAACTATCACATAACAACAAGTATGGTTAAACGTTGCCTACCGGGCAGGTCCTGTAAGGTGCTGACACTCTCGTTAAAAATCTGTTTAGGATGCACAGCACAGGGCGCTCCTAGAAAGCACTCAGCACTTCACAGGATTGAGCCCTAAAGTCTTGCTCATGGGTTTGACACAGACCTCAGTAGAAGCAGGACTGGGTCCAATATATGCCAGAAATACAGATATGGAAACCCTCCCCAGAACCAGATACTCATCCAGAGATCGGACATAACACAACAGAATGCAGCACGCTGTCAATTATCCAGCCCTTACAACACACAGAATTGAATTCGATATTGTCGCATAAATAAATATGAGAATTTAGGGGAAGATTTTCAAGTTAGGTGCCTAATTCCCATTTATTTCCAACAGAAGTTGGGTGCCCTAACACACTTTTTAAAACAGCACCCTTAGCTTTTAATTTAGAGATTTTGACTCCTTTAGGGAATTGATGGGCAGGATCCCCTGGGAGACTAATATGAGGGGGAAAGGAGTCCAGGAGAGCTGGCTGTATTTTAAAGAAGCCTTATTGAGGGCGCAGGAACAAACCATCCTGATGTGCAGAAAGAATAGCAAATATGACAGGTGACCAGCTTGGCTTAACTGTGAAATCTTTGGTGAGCTTAAACACAAAAAGGAAGCTTACAAGATGTGGAAACTTGGTCAGATGACTAGGGAGGAGTATAAAAATATTGCTTGAGCATGCGGAGGTGTAATTAGGAAGGCCAAAACACAACTGGACTTGCATCTAGCAAGGGTTGTGAAGGGTAACAAGAAGGTTTTTCTACAGGTATGTTATCAACATGAAAAAGGTCAGGGAAAGTGTGGGACCCTTCATGAATGGGGGAGACAACCTAGTGACAGATGATGTGGAAAAAGCTGAAGTACTCAATGCTTTTTTTTGCCTCGGTCTTCACAGACAAGATCAGCTCCCACACTGCTGTCCTGGGCAATACAGTATGGGGAGGAGGCGAGCAGCTCTCAATAGTGAAAGAACAGGTTAAGGACTATTTAGAAAAGCTGGACATGCACAAGTCCATGGGTCCAGATCTAATGCATCCGAGGGTGCTGAGGGAATTGACTGATGTGATTGCAGAGCCATTGACCATTATCTTTGAAAACTCATGGTGCTCGGGGGAGGTCCCAGATGATTGGAAAAAGGCAAATATAGTGCCCATCTTTAAAAAAGGGAAGAAGGAAAACCCAGGGAACTACAGACCGGTCAGCCTCACCTCAGTCCCTGGAAAAATCATGGAGCAGGTCCTCAAGGAATCCATTTTAAAGCACTTGGAGGAGAGGAAGGTGATCATGAACAGTCAACATGGATTCACCAAGAGCAAGTCATGCCTGACCAACCTGATTGCCTTCTATGATGAGATAACTGGCTCTGTGGATATGGGGAAAGCAGTGGATGTGATATATCTTGACTTTAGCAAAGCTTTTAATACGGTCTCCCACAGTATTCTTGTCAGCAAGTTAAAAAAAATATGGATTGGATGAATGGACTATAAAGTGGATAAAAAGCTGGCTAGATTGTCAGGCTCAAGGGGTAGTGATCAATGGCTCGATGTCTAGTTGGCAGCCAGTATCAAGCGGAGTGCTCCAGGAGTCTGTCCTGGGGCTGGTTTTGTTCAACATCTTTATTAATGATAGATTGCACTCTCAGCAAGTTCATGGATGACACTAAGCTGGGGGGAGAGGTAGATACACTGGAGGGTAGGGATAGGGTCCAGAGTGACCTAGACAAATTGGAGGATTGGGCCAAAAGAAATCTGATGAGGTCCTTGTTCACAAGGACAAGTGCAGAGTCTTGCACTTCGGATAGAAGAATCCCATGCACCGTTACAGATTGGGGACCGACTGGCTAAGCAGCAGTTCTGCAGAAAAAGACCTGGGGATTACAGTGGACGGGAAGCTGGATGAGTCTGCAGTGTGCCCTTGTTGCCAAGAAGGCTAACGGCATATTGGACTGCATTAGTAGGAGCACTGCCAGCAGATCAAGGGAAGTGATTATTCCCCTCTATTCAGCACTGGTGAGGCCACATCTGGAGTATTGCATCCAGTTTTGGGCACCCCCACTACAGAAAGGATGTGGACAAATTTGAGTTCAGCGAAGGGCAACGAAAATGATTAGGGGGCTGGGGCACATGACTTACGAGGAGAGGCTGAGGGAACTGGGCTTGTTCAGTCTGCAGAAGAGCAGGGGCAGCAGGTTTGTATAAATTTGGTGGTGCCCAGAACGGGTCCCAGTCCCCTCCCCCCTGCCTAAGGCTCTGGGAGCAGCGGCGTATTATTGCCTAGGCCGACAAGGACTAGGCGTAAGGCGGCAACTTTGCAGGGGCAGCAAATTTGAGCACCCACGGAGAAGCTCACCTGCTCCAGCTCGCCTCCTCCGCAAGCGTGCCGCCGCGTCCTGTTTCTCTCCCCTCCCTCCCAGCGCTTGCGCCACAAAACAGATGTTTTGCGGGGCAGGGAGGGCGGGGAGAGGAGGGAGAACACGGCGCACTGGGGGAAGAGATGGGGCTGGGATGGGGATTTGGGGAAGGGATCCAATAGGGGCAGGAAGGAGGCGGAGTTGGGGCGGGATTTTGGGGAAGGGGTTGGAATGGGGGCGAGAAAAGGGTGGAGTCGGGGCGGGGCCAGGGGCGGGTGGGGCAGCAATTATTTCAGGGCCTAGGGGCGGCAAAATCATTAATTTGCCACTGTCTGGAAGGGAGTTTTTTTATACCAATAAAAACTAGCAGGATCTTATTAAAGGGGACAAGAAAAAGATGCCACATTTATTATGATAATTTGATTTATGACCAATAACTAATATCTTAATCCTTATACACACATTATACCTAATACCTATACACACATTCACACACACACACATCCATCAGATGTTCTGCAGCTGCTGCATAGTTACCAGTCCTGCTTGAGTTTGCAGCTGGGGTTCGTAGCTTGTGGCGGCTAACTGGCCAGGAAAGCCGGGCACAAGGACGAGCTGGGTCTCTGTTGGGCATGCACTGATACCCTTCCACGTTGGCAGCAGAATGTTACCCTCCTCCAAAGTTTTCCATCTCACCCATCCTTTTGTAGGCTTTAGTTTGAATCCAGAGTCTATAGGTCTTGCTGTGTCACGCTGCCTTCAGGTTTGGTGATTGATCACCCGTCAATTGCAGACATGACTTTCAGCCTTGGACTGGGCTTTGATCTTCCTTCTATTGTACCTTTTCTTTTTAGGGTGGATTCTTTTTACTTTGTTAGGGCTTTTGTCTGCATCTTCAGCCGTTGGTGTTTGAACTCTATTTAATCAGGACAGGCTGGAGCAGGGTTTGCAAAAATGAAGGTTGCAGCAAGCCCTTACAAAATGGAGTAAGCATTTTAAAATGGGGTTTGAATTACAATATGGCAAACAATGAACAAAAGTTACAATATAGACAAGTATAATGGATGGCAAACAGTGAACAAAAGTTACACTGTAGGCAAGTGTAATAAATGGTGAACAGAAGTTACAATGCTGAAACAGTGCAAGTCTTAGGCTACATCTACACTACAGGGGGGAGTCGATTTAAGATACGCAAATTCAGCTACGTGAATAGCGTAGCTGAATTCGACGTATCGCAGCCGACTTACCCCGCTGCGAGGACGGCGGCAAAATCGACCTCTGCGGCTTCCTGTCGACGGCGCTTACTCCCACCTCCGCTGGTGGAGTAAGAGCGTCGATTCGGGGATCGATTGTCGCGTCCCATAAATCGATCCCCGAGAGGTCGATTTCTACCCGCCGATTCAGGCGGGTAGTGTAGACCTAGCCTTAGTGATCTAAGCAGGAATTGGATTGATAGTGAAACTTACAAAGGCAGCTGATGAACAGCTATGGCTCTTAACAAGCATCTTAATTGTTAATTAGCCAGTTATTGGGGTAACCGGTTTTATGAATGAATATTGTTTCATTCATAAAACTTTACTTATGATGTTACATTAATAAAGTGAACAATTAAAAACAATTTCATTCATCAGTTCTACAGTTTGAGTGCTGGCTGTGGACTCTGGGCTGGGGTAGGGGTGCGGAAGGGGGGTGAGGGGTGCAGCGCTTACCTTGGGCGGCTCCCAAAGACAACCCGCACAACCCTCTGGCCGCGGCTCCTAGGCAGGGGGCCCGGGGGCCTCCGCCTGCCATTGCCTGAAGCTTCCAATGGCCACAGTTCCAATGGCAGAGTCTCTGGGCAGAGGCAGCGAGCAGAGACACACACACCCCAGGGGCCGCAGGGACGTGCCGGCCACTTCTGGGAGTGATGCCCCACGCAGAGTGAGGGCGGGTAAGAAGCTGCTTTAGCCCCGCTGCGCTGCCAGTGGTGGTGGCAGGGGCCCCCAGGCCTTTTTAAATCTCCCGGGGGTGGCAGGCGGGGCCAGGAGATGCTCCAGGGGAGACGCGCAGGGGCAGCAGGCATGGCCAGGGGAGAGACCAGGCTCCAAATATTGGTGGAGTTGGGCCCCCATGCCCTGAATATTCCTGGAGCACAGGCACCACGGGCCCATACAACTCCCTGCCCCTGGAGAAGAGTGAGGGGGGATTTGATAGCAGCCTTAAACTACTTGAAGGGGAGTTCCAAAGAGGATGGAGTTCGGCTGTTCTCAGTGGTGGCAGATGACAGAACAAGGAGCAATGGTCTCAAGTTGCAGTGGGGGCGGTCTAGGTTGGATATTAGGAAACACTATTTCACTAGGAGAGTGGTGAAGCACTGGAATGTATTACCTAGGGAGCTGGTGGAATCTCCATCCTTAGAGGTTTTTAAGGCCCGGCTTGACAAAGCCCTGGCTGGGATGATTTAATTGGTGTTGGTCCTGCTTTGAGCGGGGGATTGGACTAGATTATCTCCTGAGGACTCTTCCAACCCCAATCTGCTATGATTCTTCTATGATCCTCACACAACTCCAAATAAGCAAAATTTAGCTCTTAGTTAACTTAAAATGGTTTTTATTTAATGTCTTCTTGCCTTTTGACACTAGTATAAACATTTAAAATGAGGGAAAAAACAGTAAGAAAATCTTTCCATATCATATTATGTCTGTGTGAGTCCTTTTAAACAATGCAAATACTTCTGTTATCAGTGTGTTGGTTCTTATAAAGGTATTTTACTAGGTTATTGCAAAATCCTATATGAATACAAGGTTAAAACCAAAACTATCCAAATCCATTATAATGAAAATTATAGTATGTCCCAGTGAAATCAACAAATGTTTGCATTTTATCCACATTGTGTCTATATTATATCATGACATTTAATTGATATTAAACATTACTGTGAAGATCACAGATTTGTATGTAAAATAGGTGACTTTCAACTTTTTTTACCTTGATCACTTATGTTTGAAAATATATCCATCAGAACAGTACATATTTCCAAAGCCCTCTACAGGATTTTAGCTAAGTGATTTCCGTTAACTTTAATGAGAGGGCACAATGTCAGTTTCAACTGCACAGTATAGCTTAGACACCCCTACAGGCATTCTGTCCAGGTCAGGCTGGAGATACATTTGAGGTACAGTGGGAAGAAGTTTGCACTGTGACTCTCCAGGCTGTGGCTCTCCCGAGGGTATGCAGAAGACCTCCAGGGCAGTCAAGCCAGCACCTTTCATAAACATTAAATTCACATAAAGCTCAACTCCTGAAAACACTTTCACGCTAGAGCAGCCCCACTGAGTTAACATGCATAAAGCTAAGTATGTACGTAAGGCTCCACGGTCCATATATGTGGACCCTTGAACTGATGCAGAGGCCTTTTGACTTCTGTGGGGCTGCAGGAGGGCACAGGGATCTACTCGCCTGCATTCAGTTGCAAGATCAAGGCCCCTATATTTTTTTAAAGCCTTCAAGACAGCCTCTCATTTTGCCCTTCCAATTAACTGTGGGCACAAAAGATAGGACATTTAACTACTGGCTTTGGGAGCACAATCAAATAGCTACATGGTTAAATCCAACCACTTTTTTCTGCAGGTGTGGACACAAAAATGCAGATGCAGCATTAGAAGCCATCTTTAAATGTCTGACCCAAAAAGTTTTTTAAAGTATTTTTTTAAATGCTAGAAATGAGAATATTACAAAGTTCTCTGCGTTACACTTGAAATATTTTTCACACAGCAGAGCTTCGTTTATCTCAGTTGTAACTCAGAGAACTCAACAGCAATCGTATTGTTAAAGGGCCTGATCCTGGCTCCTTTCATTGCCTGGAGCTTCAGGCAACGGGTGTGGTTGGATTTTATTTACTTATTACCCCCCAATCCGTTGGCGGCTTTCATAAACCCATTGAGATATTTCTCTTTTAAAAAAGATAACCAAAGGTGCCTTAAACTTTGTTCCCCTGCCTTTCTCGGTTCAAGTTGAAACCCATCAGCCAGCCCAGAACAAAGGCAAACAATACTTTCCATTAAAATCACTCGGTATCCAGGAAAAAGGGCGGGTGGGGAGAGGAAAACACAAGCTCTTGTGTTGCACCCGTCGCAGAGCAGCCAGCGGCTGGCGATGGAACTGGGCCACGGGGCAGGTTTTCTCCGCCTTGCATGAAGTCATGGTTGAAATATGACATTCCCCTTAAAGGGGGGAGGGGGTCGAGTTAAACCTGCAGCAGCAGGGGAAAAGCTGGCGGGCCCAATCCTGCTCCCGGCGAAGGCACACCCCCCCCGCACACACACACGGCTCCGGGATTGGTTTCCTCGCTGGGGAGGGGACTAAGCAGCGTGTGTGTGTCGCACGAAGTTGAGCGCAGCCCGGAGTTGGCGGACTTTCGCCTCCCACTGGGTGGGGAGTGGGAGCCTTTAAGAGGGGCTGGGAGCGCGTTGGGCAGCTCGTGTCCTGCGGCGGCTGCCTGCGGGTCCCAGCGGGATCCAGCCAGGAGCGCTGCAGAGGAGGCCACCAGGGGCCCTTGCTGTGCTCCCCGCCATGGGAGAGGATGGGGTGCAGGCCGAGCGGAGCGGCGCCCACGCTCCGTCGAGCCCCGAGGAGCAGCTGGAGCAGAGCCCCAGCCCGGAGCCCTCGGGCAGCCCCAGCCCGCTGCCTGCAGCGCCGGGAGAGGCGATCCGGGACGGCTCGCAGGTGAACGCCATCACCGTGCTCACCCTGCTGGACAAGCTGGTGAACATGCTGGACTCGGTGCAGGAGAAGCAGCTCAAGATGGAGCAGCGGCAGATCGAGCTGGAGGGCTCAGTGAAGGGCATCCAGGGCGACCTGAGCAAGCTGTGCAAGCACCACACCTCTACCAGCAACGCGGTCAGCAAGCTGCTGGAGAAGTCGCGCAAGGTCAGCGCGCACACCCGCGAGGTGCGGGAGCGCATGGAGCGCCAGTGCGCGCAGGTCAAGCGGCTGGAGAACAACCACGCGCAGCTGCTGCGCCGCAACCACTTCAAAGTGCTCATCTTCCAGGTCAGTCCGCTGCTGCCGCCGCCCCTGGCCTGCGGGGCAGGCTGGACCCTACTGCTCCCCACCCGCTGCTCTCCTGAACTGCCAGGCACTTGGCCCCTTTATTCATCCACCCCCTTTCCCTCCCAGGAAGGATGGTGCCTTCCTCCTTCTACTTCTTGCCTAAGGTGACCAGACAGCAAGTGTGAAAAATCAAGACAGGGGATGAGCGGTAATAGGTGCCTATATAAGACAAAGCCCCAAATACCAGGACTGTCCCTATAAAATTGGGACATCTGGTCACCCTACTCTTGCCCTGTCCTTGGGAGCAGACCCATTGCAAGGGGCAGATGGTTGGAGGTGCCCTCTCTCTAGTGCCACCTGGCCCCTTGCAGCACCACCTCCACTCTTTCTCCTATAGCCACTCTGGCCAGGGCTCGTGGAGAGCCCAGTGCCTTCATTAGGGTGACCAGACAGCAAGTGTGAAAAATCGGAACAGGGTGCCTATATAAGAGAGAGACCCAAAAATCAGGACTGCCCTATAAAATTGGGACATCTGGTCACCCTAGCCTTCATCTACCCTTGGGCCGCTGAGAAGGTATGGCCTCTTCCCACTACTCATAGTATGCAGAGGAGATTAGTTCCCTTTACTCCCTGGTGAGCAATGTGGCACACGGAGCTGCACAAAACTTGTCAGCTCTATGCCAGGCGTGGACACACCCCACTTCCTCACCCTTGTGCAATGCATGGGCTTCACCCCAACTATGCCTTTGCCAGACATGTAAGAGCTGCAGGTGCTGCCACCGGGAGAACAACCTACTGAATTAAATGAGTGTAACCTATGCAATTTCCCTTGGAACCACATGCATTTGCTAGGTCAGTGCTGCTAATGATGGCTCACAGGAGACACTTGGCTTTCTCGTGGAAATACACTGTTCATCTCAATCTTCCTAGGGCCACATGCAGAGAATGCTCGAATTCATCATCTGTGTAGAACACATGTCCTTTTTACATGGATACAAATACTTGCCAGACAAGTGCTCTGGTGATCTATGCTCACTTCCCTTATAAAACACATGCACTTCTCCCTGGCAGTATATATTCTCTATCACTACTATTGGTGCTTAACTAGCAAGAACACTCTGATTCACTCACCCATGAAAGTAGGGTGCTCTTTCTAGATACATTTTGCATCTCAATGCCACCAGTGCCATACATAACACAAGTCACAGATTCGTTACCATTCTGTAATAGCACTACATTGTCATGCATACACACATTTTCCACTTAAGAATTACTAACACCAACGCAGCGTGGGAACACATTCATGGCCAATATGTCTGTGTATTTTAGCATGTACAGTTTGTAACTTATATGCATGCAACAGTTCTTAAGAAAGCATACACAGAAAACTTTGCATTTCACCAACCAGTTTATATTTGCTTTTCCACAGGCAGGGGAAGGAATCCATTGCTGCTGTTATGCTTTCATTGCAGCACAAGAGGAGCTAGTGGAAACTTTCAGAGAGAGCACATAATGCAATCCTTAACTCTTTGAGGTCATAACTGGGAAAAAGTAACCTGCCCATTTTGATCAAGGAAGTAGAATACTTAGAATATTAATAGTTCTTGTTGCCCTCGACAAAATGCCACCTTTGATTTTTAGGTTGATCCCAGCATATTCAGCAATCTATTAAAAACAGAGTTGTAAAACTCAGCTTTCTGTTTGTCAGCCTTTCAGTGGTATGAACCAACGGTTTGCATATTTTCTCCTTTTTAAGCAATGATGTGGATTGTACACAACATGAATTTTAACCAAATACAGGACAAGCCTTTTACTTCTAAAAAGTGTCATTGAAATTTTGTTTCAGGAAAATCCCATTTGACTTCAGCTAGTTAAATGCTGAAGTGTAAATTTACCTTTTATCCTGTTAAATATGTTAATTATATAGTCCACTTTCATATATAGCTAGATTTTTTTTTTTAAATCAGGCTAGTACTAGATTTAAAGATTTGGCAGGCTTAATTAATCTACAGCCCATTCCCTTAGGAAAGACCCCACCTTGTTGCTTATTATTCTCTTGATGCTGTAAGTTAATATTTTAAAGACAGAGGAGGAAGAGATCATGGCACGTATAGGGCATTTGCAGCCCACGGTCTTTCCCACCTCAAAAGCAACTAAAAAGCTGACCATGTGCCAGATATATTAAGAGAGATGCAGTACCTAGGTTTCTAAAAAGAATTTAAGATATTTCATTGAAATTTAAAATAGTACAACCTCATAGGGATCAGATACCAAAAGATGGGTTTGAGATACAGAATTTAGATTTTAAACCTTTAAATATGGAGTAGGGTTGGCGCTAAGGTTTTAATTTGATCCAGATGTTTCTTATTATTTATATTACAGTAGCATCCAGAGATCTCGGTCAGAATCAGGGCATCATTCTGGTAGGGGCTATACAATTTTTTTTAAAAAACAGACCTCTTTCTCCAGAGAATGTGCGTTCTAGGATTATGAAAAGACACAACAGGTGGATGAAATAGACAAAAGGGTAGGGTAATGGTGAGATATTGGCTCAGTTCACTTCTTGCTTTGCTGTGGGCAGCTGGTAGAGCTTTTTAGGCATCATGGTAAAGGTTAGTCTTGAGGGATTTGAAGGAGGACAAGGCGGTGGCTTAAGAGGAAATATTTGCCAAATCAAATCCTCTGAAAAGTTAAGGAACCTTCAAAATGGAGGTTTTGGCCTGGGCCCTTCTTTAATACCAGGTTCCAAAATGCATTATTGGTCACAAAAGCAAACCAAACAATGTAGGCCCATTTTTGTGAGTGACTACAGAAGGAAATTCAGCCTGTGCAGTTCCATCACTCATAGAGATACTTTTGTACAGAGGGTGTTGTGTCCTAAATCTCTCTTCTAAGGGTACAATGGACCTGACTCTCCTCTCACTTACATGAACCAACCCCTAGTTGACCCCAGTGTAAATCAGTGGCGCTAACCTGCTGTAAAGCTGGTGTAAATAATAGGAGAATCAGGTCTAAGTCCCTTATTTAGCAAAGAAAAAAAATCACATTTAACATCAGTAAATGTATTGCCAAGAGAACAGAGAGAGAAGATAGGTGAGGTAATATCTTTTATTGGACCAACTTCTATTGATGGAAGGAACAAGTTTGTGAGCTTCGCACCGCTCTTCTTCAGGTCTGGGGATTGTGAATAAGCTAACTACAAGCTGGGACAAATGGTTAAGCATAAGGCGTTCACACATGGTGCAGGGAGACCATGTAGTTTAAACTGAAGTGGGCAATTGAGGGTTAGATCGATAAGCATATGGGGCACTCCATATCTGACCTCTCAATCCTCATCCTCAAAGGAAACCTGCACAACACCTTCAAAAGACAGGTTTGCGAACTGAAATTCATTGACACTAGAATTGTGCTAGATACTAAAAACCATGGACTAAGCAGAGACACTGGTTTTATGGTTCATTACAAAAATTTGTAACACATCCTGCTGCCTGCTCACCGTTAGTTGCCCACTTTATTTTAAGTGGTCTTCTACAGCATGCGTGAAACTCTTATGCCTAACAGTCTGGCCTGAGGTTAGCTCAGACACTCTGGTTACCCAGATCAGAAGAAATGCTCTGTGAAGCTTGAAAGCTTGACGCTTCCAAAACAGAAGTTGGTCCAATAAAAGATATTACCTCACCTACCTTGTCTCTCTCATGTCCTGGGAGCAATGTATCTACAACAACATTGCTAAGAGATTGCAATACTTCTTGTCAGTAACACAAACCAGCTGTTAAAGAGAAACTTGGGTGTCTTGTGGACTGAAGTCCCAGGCAAACATCTCCTGGCCTGTCACATTTGAGTGGCTGGTGTGAAAGAGCTGTTTGGAGAGGTTGGAATTCTCTCCCAGGAGCGAAGATGGGAGGGACTGGCATTTTCCACCCCAGAGCCTGTGCTGTTCTCTTTGCGAACTTGTATTCAGCTCAAGGGAACAGACTGACCACACCCTGGCAAGGATCCCAAATGTTCGCCATGATGCTTTTCTGTTGCCTCTTTCTTTCCTTCTGCATAAGCCTGCTAATAACTGTTACCTGTCTGCAGATCTCCACAAAAGCTGTGTGGTCTCTTTAATAATGTTTAATATGGAAAAGACCTATTAGTCCTCTAGACTGTCCCCCCAGCAAAAGAATTATACACAGGAAAAAGCTCAAAAGGATGGGTGGATTTGTGTATGACAGTGGTCAGGGACCTCTGGGCGAAAGAAGCAACTGCTGCTATGATACAGTATTAACATCAGATTTGTTTTTAAAAAGGAATTTGGATGTAGGGCAGTTTTGTTTCATTTCGGTTTTATTGTCTGCCACTTAAAAACAAGTTTAACTTTCATGCTGTTTGTGTCTCATTAAGGACTCTGTCTCCTGTTTTAGAAAAACAACTTCATGTGAAAATAAAAGCATAGATTAGGGACTTAGTTCTGAATTTGAGTTTGCTCCCTGTTGCTGTTTTAACAGGAGCATTGGGTGTGTAAGGAAGACATAATTGAGCTAAGGGTTTATTTTCTGAGGACAGGCTCTGACTTGTTAGCATCAGATTTCCCTCAATGAATACACTCAATATGAAAATACAGCGAGAAAACTATCAATTTGAATATTTTGTATTCAAATAGTCTTAGTTTTTTTTCTCTCCCTAGTTTGCATATTTCTTTAATTGATTCCATATTTTTAATGTTGTCGTATCTAAACATGTAAGGCTTTAAAAATTATTACAACTACCATAAGTGGTGCAGCAGTCTAAAACACTGAAGTGACTGTTTTTAAAGCCTTGTTAAGCTTTGGCATTGTTCCTGTCTGTTTTGTTGCAACCGCATGACCAACACGATTTTGGACTGCATGGATTCAGAACAAATTTCATGCTATCACACGTGCATTAAGACAGAGTGAAGGGGGGTGACATAGTAAAATCCAAAATAAAGAGGAATACGGCCTAGTGTTTCAATAAAATATCTCATTTACTATTGGATGGGACAGAAAAATATGCTAAATTATAGGTAGGGGTCAGTAAAGTGGTATTCAAGCCCCTTCCAGTCACTGCAGTTAGTGAATATTTGATCCTGAAATGAAGTGAGCAAGAGAAAGCCACAGGAAATTAACTGTGTTTGCATTTTGTTGCATCAACCAGCATAACAAATAGCCTTCTGAAAAAGCACCTTCATGTTCAAAAGTAAAGAAACAACGAAAAAGGGAAAGTAAGCAAGCTATGGATGATGTGCTGAAAACTATTAACTTATTAGAGAACTTGCCCCTCCAATGTCCCACTTGGTACTGTGCCCCCACCCATCTACAAACTCAGAGCAGCTGTGGTCTGAGGAAAAGTAGAAGGAGTTAAGGCTGTTCTGACCAGTAGTAAACTTACTCTTGACAGAAATCTGCTCTGCCATTTGGCAAAACATCCATTTAGAATATTAAACGACCCACTGAAAAATAACAAGGGAGGGGGGCTTGAGAAAAGTTTTCTTCTGCATGTGACATGTCCTCTTATTACATAGTCTGCTCTAGATATAGCCAGTTAAATGCTCCTATCTTCCCCCAACACAGTGCGTGCAGAGATGTTTGTCTTCAGTGGTGATTCTAGCCACGCCAGGGGTGGGTGATTTTAAAAAAAAAAAATCTCACTATTGTTTGTTATAAATACTCACTCAGGTTCAATTTTTATAGTACATTGTTATGAATGTGAGGCTTTTACTACAGCGGAGAAGTGTATATCCCCATACACAAGAGCCCCCAAAACGACTGCATAAAACCTCTGTGCCAGTGGTCTCCAACCTTTTTATGCCCAAGATCACTTTTGGAATCTAAGGGCAACTCAGGATCTACCTGCCCCGCTCACTCCATCCCTCCCCCCCTTTGCTCACTCTCCCCCACCCTCACTCACTTTCACCAGGCTGGGGCAGGGGGTTGGGGTTCAGGAGGATGTGCGGGCTCTGGGCTGGGGCCAAGGGGTTTGCAATGTGAGAGGGGGCTCTAGCGGGTTGTGTCAAGGCTGGGGTGCAGAAGAGGATATGGGATGCTGGCTCTGGAAGAGGGCTGGGGTGCAGGGGGGGTATGAGGTGTTGCTTCCTGCTAGGCAGCACTTACCTCTGGTGGTTTCCCATCAGCGGCAGGCACAACGAGGTTAAAGCAGGCTCCCTGCCTACCCCGGTCACACACCGCTCCCGGAAGGAGCCAATGCGCCCCTGGGGTGGGGGGAAAGGGGGTACATGGCTCTGCACGCTGCCCCTGTCTGCAAGCACAGCCCCCCACAGCTCTCCTGGCCAATGGGAGCTGCGGGGGTGGTGCTTGCAGGCAGGAGCAGCATGCGTGGAGGGAGACCCCTGCCCACCCCCGGGGCTGCAGTGGCCGCTTCCAGGAGCAGTGTGGAGCCGGGGTAGCCTTAGGCGGCCACACTGCACTGCCACCGGAGATCGCGATCAACTGGGAGATCCTCTAGGATTGACCAGCTGATAGTAATCGACTGGTTGGTGACCACTGCTCTATGCTGACCAAGGACCTGATCTTGCAGAAACTTCTCAGGTCCTGTTGACTTCAGTGGCAGTTCCACATCCATGGAAAATTGCATTATTGTGTCACAACTGATGACATTAGAAACAAAATACAGAAAGGCCACTCATTAGTTGTGTATAGTAATGACTGATCTGGAAAAATGCAAGCCTTGTTTTAGCTTTCTAAAGATGGGGGATGGAAGGAAGATATTTTGATCCCATTTCAGAATTGGTTAGCATGTTTCTCCTGGTTTTGATCCAGTCCAAGAGATCAGATGCTTAAATTTTATCTGGAAAAATTAATAGATGGTACTTTCATGCTGAAGTTTTAAAGCGTACTCATCCTGGCTGAACTACAGTCCTGCAACCTACCTAACACAACCAAATATAACATAATGGAGCTCAGAAGGACTTCTGGGTAGACCGCAGTCAAAGTTAAAGATATCCCTTTTATTAACATGCTCATAGTAATGATTTTTAAAACAGTATTTAGCTGCAAAGCAGATTTCATTCTAGAGATTTTATTCTATTCTAATAATTTGCATTTTTCTTGTACCTTCTATCTAAGGATCCCATTATGCTTTACAAACATGAATGAGCCAAATCTCAACACTCTCAGAGAGGAAAGTACCTCCATTTTACAGGTGGAAAAACTGAGGCACAAAGGTTGATTTACACAGGAAATCTGTGACGGGATGGGAATACAAGCCAGACTTCCTGATTCCCACTCCTGTGCTTCAGCCACAAGTACATCCCACCCCTGTAACTTTAAATGAATAATTAGCTGATTATTATGGAGCATTATAGAGGTTATGAATTTTTATCTGTACTGAAAACTGGATGTTTCAGTGTTCTCCCCCCCCCATGTTTTTTAATATTAAAATAAAACGTTTATAATAATGTTTTTAGAATTTTCAGTACTTTGATTTAACAGTTTAGAAAGGTCACTGAATTGACTTGAACTGAACAATGTTGGTTCAGCTCTGGATCAGACTCAGTATATGGTCAATTTCACATGAAACCATTTTGCTATATTAAATATTTTTTAAGATTCCACTCATCCTTACTTGGACAGAATTCCATTAAAGTCAAAGGGAGTTCTATCTGAGTAAGGATGGCAGGATTTGGACCTTTTATTTTATATAGTTCAGCTTTTAAAGCAAAGCTTAATAAATCCTAATCAATGTAATTTACAAGTGATTGTCTGAAACCTTGTAATCTGTTCTATTTACATTCTTATACCTGAATATTGGACCATACAGCACTGTACACAAAACTTCTAATTGTCCAGATTTGGAAAGATTAGGCCAGTAAACTTTTATACTTGATGTCTTATACTTGATTCTCCAAATAGTTGTATTGGGGTCAAATGAGCAATTGTACCCACTCATATAGTCCATATTTCGGTAATGAAATTGGAGAACATTATAAATATTTGAATTGCAGTAAGAGCTTTTTTGGATCGTTAAAGCTGCTGTGATAAATAGTTGCTTTCTGGTCACCGTAAACCAAGTTAAAAATCACAAGACTACATGCTGTGCCCACTTATTTACGGCGCTCAGCACCAGAACAAAATCTTTATATGTAAACATGTAGCAAGAGTGACCGTTTTATTAGGATTCCACTGTGGGAAAAGTACAGAACATTTTGGGAGTGTCCTCAAGGTCAATAGAAACAACAGAAAAGTGAAATGTACAAATATCTCACAAAAGTGTTTTCCATCCTTTTTCTTTTGTAACCTTAAAGAATATTCCTCACACACGAAACATGCTTGTTTAAAATTCTGTTCATAGGTGTACACATAATTTGTTTCCAGTAAGACTACGTAGTGGACTAGCAGCAAAGGAATGTGACTTTACATTTTGTGTGTGACTTGTTTTTTTAAAATAGAGTTTGGTGTTTGCAATGCATTCATCCAGTCATTCCTGTGCAGCCTCACCAGAAATCTTAAACGAAGAGACCATTTTCTCTAGGGATCACACCCCGCACTAATGAACAGAAGTTTTGAATTGCGTATGGTGGTTTTTCCCTTAAATGTAATCTCTTGCCCAATAAGGACAGACCTGAGACCATCACATCGGGCACGTAGCCCTTTCTATATCTAAAAGATGTTTTGAATTTTTTCCCCCCAGTCTGTAGCTCTGAACGAGGTGACTGGGGTACCTCCTAAGCTTTGCCAAGTTAAAAATGATAAACTAAGTAATATGAATGCAGAACATGAAGATATTACAATGGTAGGAAAATAAATAAAGGAATATTCTAGGTTTGCTTGCTTTTCTTTCTTAGGACACAATCCTGCAGTAACATGCCACCGAATGTAGTGCTTACTACTGGGAGATGTCCCCTTTGAATTCCTCAGGGGTTCAAGCGCTGTAACTATTTGCAGGAGGCGGCCCTTAATTTCCAGTTCCACTCTTTCCCTGCTCAGCCTGCTCTTTATTTAGAGACTTCTTCTTGAATACATCCCTCCCTGACCTTTCTTGGTTATTAAAAAAAAATAGGCACCTGTTGTCCAGCTCAAATGCTTAACGCAAAGAACTACTGTTATTCTCTATGGCATGTAACATTAATTAGTCTCCTTTAATTTTTGCATGATTTTTCAATTTCATTTTTTAGACGTTTCATAGATGTGCTTAGTTTATATGTCCCATCCCACATTCTCCCCGCCCCCCAAATAAAAAAAAAATCAGTACCATTCCTTCTGTATTGGAAACGCAACATATTATAATTATCACGGGATGGATCGCCTCTCCTACCATAAAACCGACAGGAGAGGAATAAGGGAAACCTGTGCAAAGTTCCTTCAGAGTTTCTCCCATGATATTCTGTCAAGGGAAAGGAGAGGCTGGGTTCCGACCCACCCAGAAAGGGTTTGGGGTTAGATCGCACACAGCTCAAAGGATCCCTGAAGGATCTGCAGGAGGCCCGCACTCCCCCACACGGAAACCCCATGCCCCCTCAACTAGCTCTGGAGCACTTGTGGCTGCCCATAGGACCTCGTTTAAAAGCCAAGCCTCTCCCCCGTCTGCTGCTTCCTGCTCTCCTCCCAGAGTGCAACCCTGCAGGGCACTGCTCCGTCCAGAGGAGGTGGTGACATGGGCAGGGTGAGAGCAACGTGCCAAAGGTCTCGTCCTTATGTGAATCAAGGTGGGCAAAATCCGGCTCCATCAAACTGTTACAGCAGTGTTCAAGCTACTGCAATCGAAGTTAAACAGAACTCAAAACATTGAACCATATCATCAATGGCAGAAAAACTTACTGAAATCAAGGAGGCTTAACCAATTTACACCAGTGGATTTGGTCCATTCTTTACAAACATACTTTACCAACTTTTAGCAACCATGTATTTTTCTCTCTCAAACACAATTAATCCTACTTGCCAGGCATATTGCACTTTCCATCGGAGGATCTCAAAACGCATCATATTTTAAGGAAATAAGACTTGCTGTACCTGTGTCATAGGTCAGCAGTATATCCCTATTTTACAGATAAGGAAACTGAAGCACAGAGAGGTTTATATATGACTTGCCTGAGGTCATGTGGTGAGTCTGACAACCAAGAATTGAACCCAAACTTCCCAGTGCTCAGTCTCATGCCTAAACCAAAACCCAGCCTTTTCCTCTAGCGTTAGATTTACAGTTTTGTGGTTAAACCCTTATTAGTAATATCTAATTTAAATGACAGAATAGGATTGATTCATATTCTATATCTATATATTCTGAGCCCTCTGAAACTGAAATCTCACAGTTGGCAGCTCATTTGCCTTAAGCTGTACAACAGAATGGTTGAGAGGGTTTTGAGTGGTTTCTTGCTGGCTAAATATAACAAAACATAAAAAATGCTCAGCTTCCTTCATCTCATTGTAAAAAACAATGTAACACTGTCCAGGGTTATGCTTTGTTTATCAAATTTGTGTCCTGTGAACTATGAAACTCAAATATTGTCAACTCTTTCAGGAGGAAAATGAGATTCCTGCCAACGTGTTTGTGAAAGAACCCATTCCCAGTATTACAGAAGGAAAGGAAGAGTCTGTGGATGAGAACAAAACTCTGGAAGAAACCTTGCATACGGTGGAGCTGTCTTCCGATGATGAAATGCCTCATGACGAAGATGGTCTGGATGACAGCGTAGAGGAAAAAATGGGAGAATCAAGAGCTGAGAAGATAAAAAGATCAAGCCTCAAGAAAGTGGACAGCCTCAAGAAAGCATTTTCTCGCCAAAATATTGAGAAAAAGATGAACAAGATCAGCACAAAAATCGTCTCAGTTGAACGACGGGAGAAGATTAAGAAATCGCTCACTCCACATCATCAGAAATCCTCCTCCTCAAAAAGCTCCTCTTTCAAAGCGTCTCCCCTCCCATTGAACGTGAAGAAAGTCCATGAAGGAGAGACCCCTGCTGAAAACGAGGACAAACCAACAGAAACGACAAGCAGTGAGCAGGCAGCGAATGAGGAGGAGACCTCATTTACTGAGGGGCTCTCGGATATCACACCTCCAACTTCTCTAATTGAAGAAGACAAAGCAATAGCTGATTCTCTGGAGAAAGAAAGCAGAGAAGGGGACGTGACGATCAACAGCAACATTGAGCTCTCAATTGTTGAAGATGATGAAAAATATGGGACAGCACTAGAAGTTTCTAGCCAGAGACTGTATGATGAAAGAAACAAGCCAACCAGTGGGGAAACAGAACAATCTGATGAAGAATCAACTCAAGCAGCTGTTCTCCAGATAGACCAAACTGCATAATAAATCTGAGCCTTCCTTTGTGTTCAGAAATGCAAACAGGTTTAGTTAAGCAAAGAAGCAGTGTATATTTCTGTTACACATACAATGTATCGGGTGACAGTGATTAAGTTTGTTGTTTTCTGTGCAGTGCTAATGTATTGCATAGTATTGAGATGCAGAGTGAACAAGGTCTACTATGCAGGCAACCTACAAGGTGCTCCACTCCTATACTTGGTCAAACAGCTGGTAATATTAATTTAGAGTTGCTGCAGTCAGTTGCAATTGGAGAGATCAGGAAAAGAACTTGACCAGTGGAGGCAGGCTGGTCAACTGGATTTTTAAGTTCGATCAGGGACGTGCTTGGATAGTAGTCAAGAAATATTTTTTTCCTTCTTATTGCAGTATTTTGTAGCTGTGTAGTAGTTTTTTATATAAACTTAATGTCACTGAACACTCTAGCTTAGCTTACCTTGCCATGTCCTGGATATGCTAATGGATTCAGTAATTGTTGTATATACATGTATATTTTATTTTGGGCATGGCTCCATTTTACATTCTGACTAAAAGAGCAGAATATGCAAAGGGTGAAATCCTGCCTCCTGAAATCAGGGGAGTTTTGCCATTGAGTCAGTGGGGCCGGGATTTCACCCAGAGTCTTTTGTTAGTCACTTAATAGAAACAACTGTGTTTATATGGCAAAGGGAGACAGGATTTTGTAATTTACAGCAGTTTATAGAAATAGATGACTGACAAGGATGAATGTGTAACTAGCTACAGTACTTACCATGAGATCTTAGGTAATTCTTGGCAAAAACAGTGACAGAGATAGAAACAAGGGATGATATGATAGAAACTTAGAGGCAATATGATGAAAGAGCAGAAGGGGAGAATGTGAAAAAGAAACGGAAAAAAATCTCTACTGCCAGTATAAAGACTATACACTCAAATAACACAATTAAATTTCTGTTTATTCCTTAGAGCAGTATATTTTCCATCTTTGCACCTGTACTTAAGAATATTTTGAAAATAGCATAACTTATCTATATAAAGATTTTCATATATGTAATGCTATACCTACAGAATAGTTACATAGTCACAGGGATGTAAGGACGTGGTAAAGTTTCATGTTTCTGGTCAAGATGTTAAAGGATAACAGTATGTTGTGGTTTTAACTGTTTAGCAAAGAGGCCAATTTATACAATCCGTGGGGTTGGATTCTCCACTAATGTTACAACTTTCACACACAAAAAATCCTATATATTCTCAAATTACAGGTTGCAAATTTTGAAAAGGCATTAAAAATGAGGGGTTAAAGAAATTTCATTCCCTTTGAATTTTCATTCCAGCTACTTATAAATGAAAAAAAAAAAAAAAAAAAACCCTTAGTTGCCTTACATCCATGTTATTTTTATGCATTGTTTGTTTGTTTTCTGTTGTTTCCTGAATACTGAATTCTTGTTACATAACATTGCACTAACATGTTGCTTCCTTCCTTGTATTAAAATTACAAATGATTTAAAGTTTTCTAAGAAAAAAATACACATTACAGAATGCTTACCAGAGATCACACCATGGAGGGAAGCAGTCTCTTGAACCAGTAAATCGCACTGGAAATTAGCCTATAAGCATAGCGGATTTTAAACAGGCACTGTTAAAAGTTAAGCTCTTTATTATATAGTATCATACAAGAACTATCATCTGTAAGAAGAATGATGACATAATCCATGCAGCTACATTATTTTGTATTAACCAAAATGTAACTCAGTTATTCAATACTTGTAACTAACTACAGATGTGATGAAGTAAATAAAAATAAAAAAATCAAACTAATACAACCATGTCAGTGTTTGGGCAAAGAAATGTGAGAGGTTGGTAAAAACAAAATTAAAGACTAAACATTTACTACTTGGTTTATGTCCCAATTGACCCAATAACATTTATTTCTTGTTCCCTTGTTCTTATTTAGAAATCCAAGCACCATTTCTCAAATTTAACTTTTCAAACATCACCTTGCCAGCTTGCTAAAGCATCTGAATATTTTCAGACAGCTTGGTAAATTTGATAGTTCCATCTGCATTTTTATTGCATTGTACTAGACTTTTAATACTTTAAATACTCCTACAAACATAATTGTATTGAACTGTACATTTTGTTTAGTCACACAGATAAATTTGTGTCTTCTAGAGTGCCACATAGCCTTAGTAGACTTAATTTTACTGACAGGCCAAAGCATACATGTTTAACCTTTATGGAACAATTGTCAACTTCTTGTAGTCATGAAATGCTAGCTAGGGAACCTAACAATGTCTGTTTTGTTTCTCATAAGCTTTAATTCAAACAGTACTACTGAAAAAAATGGCAGACGGACACTTTTTGTTATGTTTTACAGACACTGGACTTAATTACATGCTCGGTGTTTTAAGAGTTTTAAAACCCCATACAGTAAGAACTCCAGGTGTTCAGCACCTTTAAAAAATCAGCCCAATAGATAATTAGTACAAATAATTACTTGAAGAAACATCGTATACACCGGGATTAGTCGTAGGGCCAGAATTAAACTTTTTTCTAAGATTATATATTTATACATTTACAAGGACCAACAGGTCTATAATCCTAGCAACATAAAATTATCTTTGTATAAAATTCATACGTTTATTCTGTTGTCTGCTATCTGCTTTATTGCATCCCATAACTCAGCTTGGAACAAAGGAATTTCTCTCTCTATCTTAAAGTCCCTTTCTGTCTTTGATTTCCTTGACTCCTGAAAATGAATATTAGTCCCTATAATATACTTTCATGGGCAAATGTCTGCAGTGATATTCCCCCCCCAAAAAAATATTAAAATATGCGATTGTCAACCTGACATTTCACCCAGGGGCATGATTATTCTTTTTTGTGATGACAGGTATTTATATATTTAAACATACTTCTCTGGACACCCTTGATATCATGTTAAAAAATGTAGGTCTCTTAACGTGAGTTTTGTGCAAGGATTAAGTTCAGTAAGGACCATATGGTTGAAATACTTACATTAGTGGCAGCCTATAGCAGCTAGTGCTTCTATTTCCAGTGCCATAAAAACTGCTGACATTCCTATCCACTTCTGGGTGAAAAGGCAAGGAGCATCCCTTTGACCTTCATTCGTTATCTCTGGCACTGAACACTATAAGAAGACACTTCTGTGAAAAGACATGGTGATATGGGCCTTCTCTATCCCTTTATTATCAAATAAGGAGAGCTGGATTGATGGCTTGCACTACAAAAGCTTTGTTGATCAAAAAGAAAGAAGATATACATGCCAGAAGTTACAGTATTTTTACACTGTTTACGTTGAAGAAATTAAAATACAGTTTTCCATCTGGCCTGGTAACCTCTATAATGCGAACATTAATTGATGGCCATACAAGTTATAGTGTTGGGTATGCTCAGTAAAGCTAGTGCAAAAATGACACCTGGTTAGTGAACATACCTGCTGACAAGGGAACCAGTCCAATAGCCACTAATGTCAGTGGAAAGTCTCCCGTTGACTTCAGTGGGTTTAGATTGGGCTCTGAGTCACATTATGCCCCAGAGCCATACATACAATTCCCATTGATATGAGGACATGATATGGCTCTGTATCTCCCTAATCCTATTCGCTTAGTTCATCGACAGAATAAAAAGTTTTACTGCTGTCAGCAGCACAGAGCCAACACAGCTGCAGAAAAGCAAGCTCTATTCTGCTTTGAATGGTGCATCATTAGCAAAATTTCCAGCTAAGTTCTGATTCCAGGGTCTTTACCGTTGGTAATTACATACAAAGGAGAGAACACAGCTCGATTTTCAGATAAATTGAGGTTGCAGTTGGGGAAAAAAAAATCTTGTTTTGAACCTATAACCTGAGCAAACATGCTGCAGAAGCCACTGATGGAGCATGAACATGAAATGTCAAGCTGTCATTTTCACAGCCAATTTTCTTACCATACCTCATCATTGAAAGTGCTGGAGGGCAACTGTGGTTTGCAAACCCATCCCTTCTAATTATTTTTCCCCCTAAAGGTGAGTAAGATAAGATGGGCTAGATTCAGGGGTGTAAAGATTGCACTTCTCTGTGCCACCTCAATCCCCTGCTTGCTAGTGGGAAGATTAATCTCAAAGAAGGGCAGGCAGTTGTACTACCACCTACCTTTGTTAGTCTTGGCTTACGTTCATAGCTGGAGCTCCTTAGGAGACTGCAAATGCTGAATCTACAGGGCTACACCCTGCTTCTGGTCCGGCCCCTCTCATTCCCAAGCTAGTGGAAGAGAGGCTGTAGCTTCTTTCTGCTGCTTTGGAGTTTCTATTGCTGGAGTCCTGTGCCAGCACCAACCCCAGGCGGAATCTAGCTGTATGTATGTAGAATCCTTAAGACATTTATGCCTCTTTCTGCTTTCTCTGCCCTTTTTTCAACCATGTCCCTTTCCTTTTCCCCTCCCACTCAAACATACATGCTGCTGTTCGAGGTATACACTAAATTCACTCAACTAACTTTTCTAATTGTGTATGTTTTGATTTAACCATCAGTTTAACCTTCAGTGTCTCTTGTGTGGGCATCCCACGTACTGAAGTGCATTGCTCTAACACAAAATGAATCTGCTAGAATTTGCTATTTATCTTTCTTTCAAATCAGGGATTAGCATCTACTGTATGACCTTTGGCACTAACCTCCTTTTCCATAGCAACACAAAAGGGAACAAACTATGAGTCATAATTTCTCTGTAGGAGATTTTGGGGGGGGACGGAGGGGGGTAATTTTGGTCATTTTATAGTTCCTAAAATATATTAGCTGATTTATAGCTCTGGCATACCAGCTTTTGATTCTGTTTTGCCTGAACATACAGAAAGAAGAGGTCTCCATTACTCTTTTTTGCTGTGTGATTGTGACAAGACTGAGCTAGACATTAAACAATATATTTGACCCTAATTGTAATTCTCTGGGTCTTTAAGCTCCAATGGCATTCAGTTTTCCTACAAAAAGATAGTCGTTCGCCTTAGTTTTAATAATTTTAAATGATACTGATCTGCAAAAAAAAAAACATGTGACTCTCAACGTGCTTTGTAAATTGGGTTCTGACAGCTGGATTGGATCCCATCTGAAAACCACTACATATCATACTTCATGGCTGTTAACTTGTAGGCATGCTGTGCTGTCAGTAAGTAGCTTTAAATCCTCCCACATTTCTGCTCACATGTAACGGTGGCAAAATACAGCCTGAAATAAAGTATATCTGTCTCAGTGCAACAGGAGTAGAGTGCTCTGTGCTTCCACAAGTGGGGATCTAGTTTAGGAACAACCTACTGTAAATAGTACACTCCTTGAAGCACCTCTGTGGAGTGGAGGTATCAAACAGGTGATACGACTGTGTTTGAGGGAGTCTAACTGCCAGCTACATTCCTCTTCCAGCGTAATCTGCTATTGCCTGGAGTGAAGGATTCAAGACACCCTGCGGTAGGACTGGGGGCCTACCAGGAAAGCGGATTGGTAACAGAAAAACAAAATTCATTAACTGCCATAACCTCAAATGAAGTGTAAACCAGAGCTTTCTTGTCACGCCAAAATCCTAGCACCAACATTTACAATGTATTCATTACCAAAAAGACTTCATTAACATGGAGTTAAGATTACCCAGTTCTGCCTCATACCTTTCCAGAATATGGAAGCACCCATCAACTCAGACCTGTCACAAACGGGCAACACCCAGCCACAACTAAATACATAGCTAGGTTAGAAAACCAGAATGGCACAGTCAATGTAATGCCAACTGCACCACACACCCTTCACTCCCCCCCCCTTTAGGCTAAACTCAGAACTCTGCAAAACAGGAAATAGGGGGTCAAGATAATACCTCCCACACCACACCTCCACATAACCTTCACACTGCCCCCTTTGATGGAGGCCTGGAAGGGAGATCACAGGACCGTAACCATGCCAAAGATATGGAGAAGAGTGAAGAAGAGTACTTTGGGGAACCCGTAAGGACTTCAAAGTTGTCCAAGCCATTTCATTCTTATAAGAAGTTGTCCCTAAAACATCACCTTAGCTTATCCCTCAATGACCCTGGTGGTCCAGCGATGTGTAAACAAACGTTAGTTCTCTCCAGAGTAGTGGTTCCCAAACTTTAACAACCTGTGAACCCCTTTCACTAAAATGTCAAGTCTCGCGAACTCCCTCTTAAAAATGAATATTTCCAGGGATTTTCTCCTTTACCTGAGTTTAAATTATAAAAGCAGTGATATTGGAAATATAAATTTTGTTTTTAATGACATGCTTATTACACACTATTATTAATCATTACAGTATTTTTATTACATTATGAAAATGGCAACACACTTGCAAGATCTCACTGTCATAGCTTGTATCACTTGGAATAAGCCTGTTATAAGACAAGGCTCCTATGTTTCATCAAGGAGTATCAGATGTGAAACAGCATGAAGAAGCCAACTCAAAGAGTTCCTCCAACACAAGCATTCAGGTCTTAAACAGTCCAGGCAAACAACGCACATTACAACAAAGCTTAAACTTGTTCTTCATCATAATTTTAAAAACAATACTAGCTGCCTATTTAATTTTAAAAACAGCAAAAAATATTTACCTCCCTTTCCATTTCTTATAAGGAGGCTTGAAGTTTAAATCTCCTCAGTGTGATAGAGATGCTTGCTTTGATCTGCTTAGCTCTTGGAAGTCCAGGGGCTCTGGGTTGCTGGCCTGTGCTGCCCGGGGTCCCTAGGGACAACTCTGTCCGCCATTAGGGAATGTTTTCCCGAGAACCCCGTGTAACATTTGCGAACCCCAGTTTGGGAACCACTGCTCCAGAGCAATGGTGCAGCACAGAGGACAGGAGGGTATGTGGGAGTGTGGATAGCAGTGCAGATCTGGAGTTGTGGGCACTGAGAATATGCAAGGGATTGTTAGGACAGGGTAAAGTATTCCTATATTGTCCGTCCCTCTTGACATCTCTCATGGGATGGTTCTTGAGGTGCTAATGCGGGCTATGATAGCCAGCATCAAGGACTCCCCAAATCATTACTAGCACAGTGAGGCATAGTAGAAATGTCTGACTGGGGTGATGAAGTGGATTTGTGGCAAGCACATACAACTCTTCTTTATTCACAGTGCTTATTGCCATCTCCACAGGGGCAGAGTTAAGGTGGTGTGGTGTCTAATAAATACCCCTGCTATTTCTAGATCACTTCTTAAATGTAAGAAACATTCTAAGACCAAACATTTCAAATTGGGGTGCCTAAATCCAGGTTCCTAAATCCATCTGAAGGCACCTAGAGAGACATGGCCTGATTTCCAGAGGTGCTAAGCAATGGCAGCTTCCATAGAGTTCAGTGGCAGCTCGGGTTGCTGTGAATTTCTGAAGATCAGGGTCTTTCTACTTGGGTACCTACAAACTACCTGGATTTGGGAGCCTAAGTTTAAGGCATCCAGATTTGAACATTTTGAACTAATTTTATAGGAAGGTGACTTCAGCACTCGGATGGAGTGATGGAGATACAAAGCCGTGAGTCAGAAAGGAGGTTACCGTGCTGACTGAAAGCCTTAAGAGATGATAGGTCACCTAAGACCTTTGTGCATATTATTCCTATGTAAATTTTAAAGAAGGGATTTTCTGTTCCCATGCCTTGCAGCATACTTTTTCAAAGAATGACTGCCCTGAGGTTTAGAATGTGTGTGTGGAGTATTCATGAATGCTGCTGTACGTGTCCTTAAAATAACAGCTAAACATGCTACATGAGGGGGGGGGGAAGGCTAAGTTTTTGTTTTAGTGGATATCCTCATGTTGTGATTAATATCTAAAATAAAATCATGAGCTATGTCATAGTTTTAATATATCCCATATATGTGCCATCCATTTTAAAGTAGGGGGAGCTCCTGGAAAAATGTTTGGGGTTTTCTGTAGAGTCACAAAAGTCCCCATAAAACAATACTGGAGAGACTTGTGAGATCTTATAAATCTGCTAGATGTTTTTGTGTGTTCTCATTACTTCTCAAATTTATGACAGCACAGATTGGGGGGGAAGGGAGAGAGGGAGAGACAGGGAGAAGTATGTGAGAGAGAAAATAGGATAGTAAGAAAAGCCCTTATGAGAGAATGGATGTGTGTGTGTGTGTGTGTGTGTGTGTGTATGTCAGAGTGGGGACGTGTGCTTGAGATATGGAAGTGTGTGTTTGCCTGTGGCAGAGAGAACAGGGGGCATTGTTGGGAAGGAAACACCACAGAGGTCACTGAATAGGGAATGGAGCACAAAATTGAGACAGGGTGTAGGGAAGGAAAACAATACGGAGACCTAAAAGGAGCAGAGAGAGAGAGAGAGAGAGAGAGAGAGAGAGAGAGACTAGAAAATAGATTGAGATGACAATAAAAACAGAACACAAAAGAAGAGACGAGACAGTAGGAGCTAGATTAGAAAAATAAAAAGATGGAACTGGGAACTTGAGAATAAAGGAAATAAAGCAGCTGAAAAGGGATGTGGGAGCAACTGTAAGGTAAAAAGCTAGTATGCGGTAAGAATTGTATTTGTTTATTTATGCCTACCCCGGCATGGTAAGCTGTATTTTAGAGGTAATTCTTAGGAAATGGGTCTGCAAACTACTTTTTTAAATTGTGGAATATTAGTCACACACACTTCTCACTTACCAAGGGCATCAAAACATTTTAATCTGATCCTTCCGTGACCCAGAATAAAGAAAGCCTCAACACAGGGTAACTGATGGTGCAGCACAGAGGGAGAAAAAGGACTCTGCCCTCAGTTATATACCCACGCAACCCCACTGAGTTTTCAAGAACGTTTACTTCATCTGCTGCTAATTTGGCTTCCTATATTTGAGACATTTAAACTTATTCCACACACTGAGTACAGAAGAACTCCAATGGGAAAGTGAGAGATCCCCAAAAAGCATGGGGAAGGAAGTCATGCCCCAAATTGCTGGAAATTGCCACTGGGTTGCTGAGCGGTGCCATGGTCCCATCAGGTCACTGAAATGGAGCCAAAGGGATTTAATTGCAAATAAAAATAAGTACAGTAAATAAAAATGTAAAACCAAAAATCCAGAGAGTCTTAATTTTCTTCCTTTCTCAGCACCTTTGACACCCACCTTCCCTAAGAAATCTGCTGGATGAGACTATGAAGCATCCATGCCTGCTGAAACCATTTCCCTCCCATGTCTGGCCTCCCTCGGGAGCTGTTGTGCTCTCACATATTTGCTGGAAAACATTCTGTTTGTTCTGGCTTCTCTCAGTTGCTGTTTTTAGTTGCTCCTTTCCCTACTGAAGTATATAGAGGACACTTCGGTTTATACAGAATAAATCCTGATTCTGCTCTTGCTGTGACACTGGCATAGCTCCATTCACTTGTGAAGTCACTCCTGGAACACATGGGATCAGAAAAACCCCCTCCCCCACTCCAGCCCCTCCACCCCCATTTTTAATATTTCCTAGTTTATCCCTGGAATTTACTGTGCTTTTCCTTAAGCCCTTTGGTTCAACATAGCTCTCTCCTGAAATGAAGGCGGGTAGTGCATTTCTCTAATTTTAAAAACAGCTCCTAGGATGCTGGCTAATAATAAGGCTTTATTACACATACAGTGCTGGCCATTTTTTTCTGTGTAAGGGTGGGCTCGGTAGGTGGCATTTCATCAAGAGGAGGGAAGTTCTGTAGCCACTGGGAGGAAAAGTTAGGGTTGGACTCTTGGAAAGGAAACCAGCTCCTTACCAGCCTGCCCTGTGCTGTCAAGTCCCAGCCCCTTCCTTATATGGGGAAGCTAGAGACTCCTGGCATAGTGTCCAAAAGAATATTCATGCTGAAACCATGACTAATGAGAAAGATGATCGGCATGAAGCCCATCCAACCGGAGGAAATTTTCTTTCAGCACTTATGGGGGAGGGATCTCATTGTACCACAGAAAGGAATGGGAGAGTGCAAAGAGAGATTATGGTGGAGGACAGAGGAAGGAGATACGTTTACTCATATGCTGACCTTCACTGTAGACCTCTAAGGATACATATGTGTCCTCATTGTTATAAGGACTAAGTTCCTCAAATGTGCTTAGCAGCCACTCCTACTGACACAAGTAAAACAAACATTTTTGTGTGTATATCTTTTCTTATTCTGCCTACATCACCACAGTACCTCATTGTTCTTCCCAACATAGAAAACAATAGGCAATCCCCATTTCCTGACAAGGTTAAAAAGCCAAATTGGATACTGGCAGTGTGATATTCTGCTAGGTGATTGTAGCCCCTACAGCAAAATCCAAAAGCATTTATCAAAATCAAGATCAAAAGAATATAGATCTCTAACGGCTCTCGCTTCATTAAAACATCACCCCTTCAGGCCAAGGTGAATATAGATTTGGATACGTGGCTACCTACATTGTATAATCAGTTCTCTTATAACTTTAGTGACAAAGGTCTTAGATTTGGGCAAAACTATTGAGTTTCACATTGTGAAAATTTCACAGAAAATACAGGGCCAAGTCCTCCAAATTAATCTCAATGAGAATTTTTCCTGTGTTTAGATTGCAGGATTTCATGTTGGTTTTACACCAATATAATTCCATTAACTGTGTGGAGATACTCTTGATATAGCCCGATGTAACAGACCAGAATCAGACCTAGATTTTTAAGGGGAGGGAATTGTTTTACCTTTAGTAAATACTTGTGAAATTGGGGAAACAAAAACTGTTACCTTTGCTTAACTTTTCTAGTGATCTCCTTGTGTTGCTAGATCTAACAGAAAACCTGACAAAATGAAAGAAAAGTTTCAGATAGGCCTTATGCCCCTTGTGGAAAATTGGCTTTAGCCTCCAAAACAACTGAGAAATTTTAGAAAACAAAGTTTGAGATACACAAAAAGCACTAAATTACATCTGATTTCAAATCAGAGAAGTCTATCTACTATAGAAAGGGTCAAATTAATCCTGAAGGCACTCCAGTGAAGCTGCTAGAGCAACACTAGGGATGATTTGGGCCTTATGCAACTTGGTCTTCCTCATGGAATGTAGTTTTCAGTGGAAAGACCACATCCTTTAGGGACATAGTCTGTTCTCCTTGGGGTTGCACTGGGTGGGCAGAGAAGGAGTGGGCTGAGGAGGGATCACCCAAGCGCCACTGGGTTCTTCTCCAATCCCAAACCCACCCACCCCCAGGGGACGGGGGGGGGCACTACGGCAATGTAAGTTACTGCACACAGAATCAGCAAGAAATTATGTGGCTTCCCCTCCACCATTTGGAAGGCCCACCTAAGGAGGTTTCTGGCAAAGCTGTCAGTGGAGCTAGCCCCCGGCAGCATGACTCCTGTGATAGCTATGCTGTAGAGAGGATGCAAGGACCTGGATGGCATCAGTGCAGAGGCAAAGGGCCTATCATATGCCCTGGGATCCTTGGATTTAGGAAAGTATTGGAAGTTTGGCAAGTAATTACTTGTATGGGGAAAATAGGGACCTTAGGCTGCTTCAGTATTCCCAGAGTAAATGAGGCATTTCTATTTGTTAGTATTAGAGCTCATTATAAATCATTCAATGCATTTTGCTATTATTCTCCACAGAACGTATTCAACTTGCTGTAGAGCTGGTCAAATACTGGAAAATTGAATAAAATATTTATCAAAAAATGGAATACATTTCTTGGCAACATTTTCCAATAGCTTTAGCGGTTTGAACACTCTTACCAGTAGCTGTGATCTGGCCACGTAGATGGTGGGCTGGACAAGATTCTGCAAAAAGCTAACCAGGAAAAAAAAAGCTTTGATTAAAGTGCTTGTGGTCACTTGCACTAAGCTTCCCTATTGTTCTCAGCTGCCTAATTAAATGTTTCCTATTGGTAAGAAGTGGATCAAAAGCTGTCTGGTTAATGAAAATCCACCATATACTGTAGTTTCATGCCTCACAAAAGTTTCACTTGTAGTACTGGGTAGCTGTTTCTTGCTTGTTTTCCATTCCTTGTATTGTTACCAAACATATTTCACCACCATCACCATTCTGCTTCTTATACACTGTATTTCACTGGCTTTGTAAGCATTTTTGACATGCAGAGCCACCCATTCATCTCTTCTTCCATTTTCTTCTCTTGTATGTATCAACACTGGCATTCCAGCTGAGAGAATCATCCCATGCACTTTGAGTTATGCCAGCGAGGTCATGCGCTCCATCATTTACTAACACTGCTAGTTTTTCCTGCAAGACTCTCAAGCTGCCTTTTTCAAAATAATGACACTCATCACCAAGGCTCAAATTAGTGGGAGCCAGAGAAGGAAGACAAGATTCTGCTCTCAGATATACAGGTGTAAATCTGGAATAAATCCATTTAAGCTAATGGAGTTGACCCAGCTTGACATTTTGTGTAAATGAGAGCAAAATTTGGTCCAGAGCCCTTTTGCCAGACAGCCAGTGATGGCAGAACTCCTTCCAGCAGAAGTTAAGAATGACCTCAAGTCAGTCTGCCTTTAGAACGAAAGGCCTGATCCAAAGTCCTTTGAAGTCAATGGAAAGACTCCCACTGACTTTAGTGAGCTTTGGGTCAGGCTCAGAATGAGAGCACATACTCTGTTTCTCTGTCCCAGAATACATTTGCTGTGTAAACTCGCTTTAAAAGAGCTCTTCTTGTACACACAAAGGAGGGAGAGAATATAGAATTCTAGATCAGCAAAGAGACTGCCTGTTTGCATTTACAATAAGGCACTAATACTATGAAAGTATTTATAGTGCATTCCTTGCCCTTCTTCTTCAAATGCTTACAGTTAGTCTTCCATGGAGGAACATCACCATCTGTTTCATTATTTAAATTGAGAGTACATGCCAGATAGTTTGAGTAGAAAGTATTCTAGGCCCTTTCTACCACATCTTGCCTTACGGCAAAGCATACCTAAACAAGACTTTTTATTTTGGGTCCAGGAATCTGGCAGTCCAAATATATCTATGGGGACTATCTAATTTAAATGCCCCTCTCTCATTGCTTCACTGCCTCCTCTAGATTATTTTGACTAACCCCAAAATTACTTTTGGGTTTCATAAGGGCACCATTAGAGCAAACTCTAACTCCTTTATCACAAAAGATCTAATTCTCCAAAAGATTAGCCAGGCACTGATTTTGGGCGGTATTCCACAAGTTAGCCACTATTATTTAGTCTTCAGTAGCTTTGACAGTTTTTCTATAGGCTGCGACTCTTTCAGAAAGCCATAGGACTACCTAATAGAGCAGTTTAAGGGAGATTTCAGTGATCAAGGCAGGGTGTCCTAGTGGATGGAGCTCTGGATTTAGACTCAGGAGACCTGGGTTCTCTTCCCAACTCTAACACTGATGTGCTGGGTAAGCCCCAGCAAAGCACTTTGTGTCTCAGTTTCACTATCTATAAAATGGGGATAATGATACTTACCTCCTTTGTAAAGCACTTTGAGATCAACCAATGAAAAGTGCCATATAAGAGCTAGGAATAATTATTATTATATGGCTAAACTATCAGATAGGATTTATTACAGTATTTCATAGTTGTATAGCATTTCTTTCCCTCTTGAAAACTCTGTACAACCTTTAGGTATGATTCACCATTTTGTTACTCCAGATTTAAAGCAGTGTAACTTAGTGATGAAACAGCCCTTTAATTAATTTTTACAATAAAATACTTATTTAGTTACCTGCAAAGTAAATAAATATTATTCCCATTTTAAAACTGGGATAACTGTAGTCTGATGGAAGACAATTAAATAGGACCAATATGCATACATATTTCCCTTTTCAGTTACCATTTTAAACCAGGAGGACATTGCTCAGAAACAGTTTGTGCATCAGTAATAAAAGGAGTAAAATGCAGCGGTATCTGATGTCAAGACATTTTCCAAAATAAGTGTAAGTGCATTCATTTTACTAAGGACCCCCCTTCTGCTATTCTTACTCACACTGAGTAGTTGAAATTAATGGAACTGCCCATGGAGTAAGGTACTACTCAGCAGGAATAAGGATGGCCAAATAATAATAATAATAATAATAATAATTAAAAAAAACCCAAGTGTTCAGAATATTTCAAAAGTAGATCTGCAAATTTCCAAAGGAACATTTTCTAATTTCAGATTCTATAGTGATGATGATTGTTGATAACGAGAACTAACAAGAGGAGTGAAGGTCCCTACGGATAATGGATACAAAGATAGTTGAATATTTTCATAGCCACTTGCTGCCTTCCTTATTCAGGTCCAAAGCACATATTTACTCAGAAACTCTTACCTGACACTCCAACTTATGGGAAGAAGTTTCCCTCAAAGGATTATTGTCTTTCCCATTTAACCAAACACATTTGGTTAGTTTTACCTCAATACTTTCTAAACTGTAAATCACAAAGTAAAACTCTCGGACTCCCATACAAGTGCACTGTCTATGCAATGAGCCTTTTGGAGTTTGGTTTACTATTCTCTTTTCCTCTAATTCAGGCTTTAATTGCAAAAATTCTGAATGAAGAAAATCTGAAAGAAATTATACTACCATGTTGGCCGTAGAGCCAGTCATTCGTGTAGATCCTAATATATTTTTTCCAACAAACCTGAGAAAATACAAGCAGTTCAGATTCTCAATGAGGAACTGTCCTCTTCCATCAGAGGACACTCACAATCAAGCACTTGCACATGTGAACAGGGCTTCTAGGCACTACCACAACACAAATAATAATGAGCCTATCCTCAGAGAGTCTATGTACTTGACTCATATGGATGAGCAAGCATGTGAATTTCAGAAACACATACCGAATTGCTTTAAAAATATTTCAAATGTTCACATAAACACATGATAGGAGGACACACACACTCTCTCTCAGGGTCCTGTCCTGTATACCTCGCTCATTGAATAGCTCTTACTGACTAGAGAAGGACCACTGAACACTAAACTCCAAGGTCTTAGTAACTTCCTGGGTAGCCAAGAAGGAAGGAACCTAGAATTGGGAGGGACCCTACTTAGGCTGTGGGGAACTCATTTACATGCTACCCCTTTCCACAAAGCAAGGGGCGTTGAGGATTTGGGGCCACTTACACAGTTAAACGGGATTGCTTGTTGTAAGGTGCAGCATTCCCCGTTGAGTTAAGGTTGCAGAATCAGGTCATCTGTCAGGAAAAGAAAGCATGGATGGTGCTAATAGAAGACCTCATTCAGACCCCAAGTTACGTGGTTTCCTAGAGCAGTTAGGCCTCAACTAGAAGGCCCAATGGTATAGCCTGTTCAAGGATATATTGCCTGGTGAATCCAGTTCCCAAAATTTTAAATTCATGCTGCTCCATGGGAAGGAGTAGCATGTAAATGAGCTCCCTACAGCCTAAGCAGCACCACTCCCAATTCCAGGTTCTATCGTACTGGAGCCATCCAGGAAAAAGCTGTTATGCTTCAGGAAGAGCCTCTGTCCCACAGGAGAATTTCTCTCCCTGCTTAAGGAAGCTGAGCAGTTTGGGTTTGTCCTTCATCGCTACCTCAGGGGAGAGCCGCTGTGGGCGAGTTTCTCGCCTCATTTAGAAAAGATGAATAGCTAGTTGGGTCTGCCACAGCCCCAGAAAAAGAAAAGACACTGCCTTGTTCTACTGCATTAATAGAGGTTCCCCTCAGTGAGAGAGGACTGCAGGACCCCATGAGAAAGCATTAGCACAAGAGGCACGGTGCAGATGGCTTCTTTTACTTTGTTTGCTCTGGCTTTCTCAGATCAAGACACAAAATGGCAGCCAGACATGGCCGTGGAGATTGCCTTCATGGGTGAGGCAGGAATCAAACTGAAGAAACACAGGAGAAAGCCTTGGAGAGGGAAAACCCTGAGTGGTGAGACTCTGTCATCCCGCCTGTTAGAAGGAGCAAGGAGCAGGGACCCAGTGACTGAACCCTGGACATTCTCAACAAAGCAAGCTGGCATTCTGAAGACCATTCTCAAAATCTCTGCACTGCACACGTCCCACATCTGTGTGCATTCACATCTTAGACCTATTCTTGTGAGGCCTAACTTCAAACCTGTCTGCGTACACCCTTAAAAACAGGCATCATCCCAGGAGCACAGAAGAAGGCATGCACATAATGGGCATCTTGAAACTTTGGTCTATAATCTTATTTTAAAGGCAAGAGCCTTAATAACCCTGATTCAATGCTATAGCCCATGGTTGAGGATGCGAATACTGCTTTGCATTGTCTTTCCAAAGTAGACTTGCCTTTTAGAATTGAAGGGATTCCAGCAGCCTTCTTGACCTGCATATGGACAAAGAAACTATTAGTTTGGCTCCTGATGTGGGGGTGCACATGCAGAGCTACACTTCGCAGCATGAACAGAATTCCACACTAAAACTTTTAAGTTGGGAGTTTGTCTCCCTGAGCCACCTGCTGAAAAGTGATACTGCTTGTGATGTCTGCTGGTTGTATTCAGACCAGACTGTTAAATAAAGGCCTTGATTTAACACTTGGGAGAAAAAAGGAAAAGTTTTTAAAACTCATCTTTAAGGCCTTACCTAATTCCACCCCTCCCTACTTAGCAAACTTTGCCTTTTACTGCCTTGCTCTCACCTTCCTCACTCTACCAAATGATGTCAGCCCTGGGCCATTCTGCACAGTTCTCACAGGCATCTCCTCACTTCTTTTCACATTACCATACTTCCTATGCTGGTTTGCCAAACCACTACCTTTTTCTCATTTAAATCCCTCCTGAAAACTCCCTCTTCCTCAGTAAGTCAGTCAAGAATATTCATTTTTCTTACATCTTCCTCAATTTTCATACATATTAAGCAAACAAAAAGAACTGAAGTACTATGTGGATGTGCACATTCCCAACCCACGTAATGACATTACTGTAACCTTCACCCTTCCTCACCCAAAGCCTCCTGTTAGTCCTACCACTCATTGCCGTGGCTTTTACTTTAGACCCAAGTCTGTCGTCATTACTCAAGATAAATGGTACCTTAAAACCAGTGGGACTACTCAGGAGTAGGACACTACCCACCATGAATAAGGGAGGCAAACCTGGGCCCTTAGTTAGTAAAGTCCATGGGGGCAGAGATTGTGTATTTCTGTTTTCGGTGAAGGGCCTAGAATGCCTTTTTGGTGCTATAAAATAATAAATAAAGCTTAAATACTTCATTTAAACATTAAGGGCCAGAGCCTCAGATGGTATAAATGGATATTGCTCTACTGATACCAATGGAGTTAGACCAGTTTATACCAGCTGAGGGTCTGGCCTTAAATGTATTTAGAGTAACATTGGTATTTCATAATTTGGGACTTATAAGATCTGTGGATACTTTTAAGACTAATGTTTTTTGCACACATGTGGCAAGTTACCAAAAGAATACAAGTTCCTTTATAATAAAGCAGAGAAGCAGTATTATCTTATCACCAAGTCTCAACAATCGGTTTTTATTTTAAGAGCTGGACGTGTCAAATGGAATACAACCAGCAGATAAGAAATGCCTATGAAATCAAAGAGCAGATTAGAGAGGTAGCACCAGCAGCAGAGAGAACCATCTGGCACAGCTGCAAGACAGATCAAAGGGAGCTGAGGAAAGCTAAGTACAGTTTCAAACTTTAAAAGTCATTAAATGTATTATATAAATAAATAGGACATTACATGGCTGAATTGGAAACATTGATTTTCTTTTCCGCTTGTTAGCCACGGACTCTGTGACATCGCTCATGGATGCATCTGCCAATCATGCTGTTAGAGGGCATGAATGAGTGTAAAAATACATCCAATTCTTCCCAACAACTTAGGCTGGGTCTACACTACCCGCCTGAATCGGCGGGTAGAAATCGACCTCCCGGGGATCGATTTATCGCGTCCCGTTGGGACGCGACAATCAATCCCCGAATCGACGCTCTTACTCCACCAGCGGAGGTGGGAGTAAGTGCCGTCGACGGGAAGCCGCAGAGGTCGATTTTGCCGCCGTCCTCGCAGCGGGGTAAGTCGGCTGCGATACGTCGAATTCAGCTACGCTATTCACGTAGCTGAATTTGCGTATCTTAAATCGACTCCCCCCGTAGTGTAGATGTAGCCTTAGAGGGTATTATTCATATATCTGTGTTTGTGAAGTTGTGTATATTTGTTTTACAAAAACTGCCACAGCAGAATTAAAAACTATTAATATAGGAGTGTGATTCAAAGAGATGCATGGTTTATAAATCTCCACAGCCAACATATGTATTTCATTAGAGCTAGTACAGGCAAAGCTACAGCATAAAGCAGCATCTAACTTGCAGATCCATGTATGGGGTTTCTGTCATTCAGTGTCAATGTTAAGAATGCAAGAAAAATACATGGGCAAGACCTGCAGTAATAGCCATAGTTTTAAAACTCACAAGTCAGCTCTTATTAATGGATCTGCCTGTGGCTCAGACACTCCCCCAGCAATAAGCGAAGCCTATCAGATTTGAAAATTGTCCGGAATGAAAGCGTGTCAAGGCCTGAAAAGGTCAATGAAACAGAATTTCTGCTTGTGTTGTCTTCAAACACTAGGAACCCAATCATGCAAGCCTTACTCAAATTGGGGAGCATTTGAGGATTACTCATGTCAGTGAGTACAGTAAGAGTTGCACATTTCAACCCTGTACCATTCAGGATAATACTTCCCCCGTGAGTAGCACACATCACTGCTGCCACTGAATTATTTGGCTATTCTATGGAACACATACTGTACATCTATTCTTTTGTGTGTGTTTTCTCCATCATAGACAGATGTCTTTTACCAATTGAAAAACTGAATACCCATTGCAGAATTGTGGGGAGATTGTATAGGGTGCTGAAGGATGGGTGGGATGACAAAAGAGAGGGGGGAAGTGGGCTACCTTGGAGTCCCATAGTACAAGGCAACATCTGAGCACCTCCACCAAGATGCAGGTGGCCTTCAACTCCCACAGGTCAATGGGAGTTGAGTGTGTTCAGCAACTCCCAGAAGGCACTCAGCACCTCTATTGTTACCATGTCTCCGTGAGACAGAAAAAAGAGTAGTTATGTCAAAAATGTGATCTCAAATAGCATTTATATTTTTTAAAAAATCATAATTTTTAAGGTCCAGTACAGTACAGAACAGAAGTGATTTCAATGGGAACAGAATAAAATCTTTAATCAGCATTATTTATTTAGGGTGCTCAATGCTAAGCAAAACAAACCAACTTGTTGTTTGTCCCACCGGGTACAAGAGTGATATGGTACATTAAAGTCCAATACAAAACTGACCCTCTTTGCAAGATTTGAAATGTTGAGTTTCCAAGGATTTCTCTCTCTCTCTCTCTTTTTTTTTTTTTTTTTTTTTTTTTTTTTGCGCTATAAACTGCCCAAAATGGGTTTGAACAAATTGCCAAAACGTAAAGGAAAGATGGAGCTCAATTTTATGAGTTCAAATATCTAACCATTTTCAGCTCTGTCTCAATGCCATTCAAGCATCCTTATGTTGTACTGATGGAACTAGCACAATGCACACACAGTAGAAAAGCTAAGAAAAACATTAGCTGTGCTATTAAGTCCGTAGAAAACCCTGCAGCACTTATATTCTCTAGCTATTTTTACCTGGGATTCTGATGATTAGCAAGCCATGATTGTCAGTGCTGTCTAAATCACCATGAAAGCACAGGAGAAGGAACCCAGGCAGCAGGTCCTTAGCACCACTTACGGAAACAATACAAACAGAAGATTTATTATTGTTGCTAGTTCAAGTATCGCACTTACAATTCCACTGACAATGTTGCCCTCCAATAGCACATGGCTGAGTCAAAAGCCTCAGAAGATGAAGTAACCAACATTACTCCCCAGCTGAGCTTACTGTTACATAGTACCTTGTAAAATAAGCTCGACAACCAGTCTTCTCCACCTGTTGGTATTCTTGACATACACCGGTTCTTTTAATTAATAGTTGTGCCTTCTATCCCCCATGAGGACTCTCAGCTTTAAGAATATCAGCTGAGAGAGGGTAGGTTGCAGAATGCTAACATTCCACTCCAGGTTCCGTAAACAGACAGCAGACCGCCCATACTGAGGGGGGGGAGCGTCAGTTTAGGAGCAAAAGTTTACAGTCAGGTGTTAGCTTCCAGTGGAAAAATTGTAATCTCATAGGAATGTTATTTACACTCAGTGGCTCCCATTAGAAGCAAATAATTTTCATGGCCTCAAACCTGTCCCTGTGCTACATTCCAAGTCCTTTGCGTTCTCAATCATTACAACGCTAAATGAAAGCAGAATGAAGCCTGTCTCCCACCTTTATTTCCCAGTTATCTAGGCAACACCTACCAAACTATTAGGATATGCTGAGCTACTCATAACAAAGCTAGGTGGTGGCTGCCCGGTAAGGTAGGTGAAGAATAAGTGAGCCGGGACACTGGTTAGAGGTGAGTTAAATACAATTCACAACTGTAATTTATTTAGGACATTACATGGCTCAGACACATATGTATTTCAATTTACCCGCAAACTTTCATTCTCTACTGTCAGGTGGGGTTTAGTTCACAGGATTGTCCTGTCAGCCACTCAGATCTTTAGATGCTTTCTGCTCTGGCTGCTCAAAGTCACTTGGCCCAGCATAGGCTTGCCGATTTTAGCTGGATGTATTCCTGGAGGTTTCATCACATGACAAAGCTTTAATTAAAGAATCATCTTTAATTCCTGGAAACTCCAGGACAATCCTGGAGGGTTGGCAACCCTAACCCAGCAGGAAGCATGCGTCAGAATTGCCTTGAGCAAAGGCAAAGCTTAGAGAGACATTCTCCCTTCAAGGGGCAAGTGCCGATGTCCTTAGGGGGTATCGGCATTATGTACCAAAAGTCAGATTATGCTATTAAGATTTAAGCAGGTGGTGTTGCAGAGCATCTTTGAAGCAGGGTAGGTCAGAGGGATAAATACCTCCCAGAGTTCCTGGGAGCACAGCTGATGCACCTCCCCGTAGCAGATTGCGGTGTGCACTCCACTTCTCAAGGGTGGCCAAGGCCACCTCCCCTGCTCCGTTTGGGGTGGCTCATAGCTGTGGGAGCACTAGAGAGCGGTACTCCTGGACTTTCTGCACCTTTCCCCTCTTGCACATCTGCTCAAAAGCCAGGCTGAAGCTGGGAATCGAAGGCCCATTGTATACACACTGCCCCATAAGGACTGAAATGATGTATTTTATAAGTATTCCATTACCTTGGAGTGTGAGAGACTGAGAAATAAAAACTCCTCCTTTGATAAAATCTCCCCACACTGGAATGCCAAAGTCGAAATCTGTGTGGGAGTAATACACATACATGTTAAAGCTGTCAGAGTGCTTTTGCATAAAGTGAATTTAGTACTAATGAAAGGGCTGACAGCCCCACAGACTAAAATCCTCTATGCCCAATACAATGTGGGAACAACTCGAGAGGTGAGAAGGCAGGTTGGTCTTCATGGCCATTTGACATCTGTCTTCTTTAAAGAGCATAATAAACAACTGATGCATTTTCAGATTTGCCTGAGATTTGACTACACAGCTTCTATTCAAGGCAAGGGGACACCGGTGGCTATATCTCACAGGATTTTCTGGAAGGGTAGACTTCGGAGAAACTTCTCTGTGCTCCATGGTTGCGACTTGCTGTAACTCCTTCTGATGAGCATGTTTCCCACCTCCAACCCTTTGTCCATTTTCTTCGGTTGTCACAATTGGCATAAACACCTGTAGTGAAATCCTGGCCCCACTGAAGTTAATAACAAACTCCAGTTGACTTCACTGCACATGGATAACTGTACTTTAGCTAAGCAACACAAAGATGAACTGTAAGAGCTTAGCCTGGTGCTGTGAAACTAAACATTTAGTTAAGGGGGTGGCTATTTGTTCTGAGAAAAAACTTTAATATTGCTGCTGGGAATCAATAGCAAAGCCATTTGCACTGGGTTTAGTACCCAAGGAATTGCACTTTCTTGTCACTTATAATGCTGTGTCTTTACGAAATCATTCTTGATCTCATTGGTACTCTGCCAGAATCATAAAACTGGAAACTTGCATAACCGACAAGAAGATCCCTGAAGGCACCAAGAGCACAGGGCATATTGAAGCAGACAGTTAATTTATAGCTGTAAAAAAATAATGATATCTCCATAAAACTGCTCTGAAAAAAATCAGATTCCACTCTAACACTCTAAACCCACAGGATATATGTGCAGCCCATATTTGAAATATATAGTCTAGATATCTTAAAACCCCAACCTATGCAGACATAATGGTTTTTCAATAGTACACTAGCACCATCTGCTGGAGATGGACAATCAAATCCCTCTGGTAACGAAGGCCCTGGAATATTCCATTCAAATAAGAAAATCCTCCCGTGGTGGCTGCTGCTGTCAAGACTATTACAACCTAATTAGAACCAAAACTGAAACATTTTTAACTTCCTGCTGCTGTCGAAACTGTCCTGATAATGCAAATCTGCCCAGGCCAGAGCCGTCTCAATGCTCCAAACAAACACGTAATGCAAGCAAGCAGGTGTTCGCAGGAACAGTATCAAAAGCCTTGCTTTTCCCAGGGACCTAGCTACACTTGTTCGATGAACATAAACCCATTTTATTTCCATTCCTTAATTTCCCCTATCACTTTTTATTTCCTGTTGCTTTCTACCATGCTACATATAGCAGCTACAGTGACATACAAAGCCAAATCCCACCCATTGCTCAATCCTATCCCTTGGATCATCTAGAAAGAAGACACCTTGCCACATAGACATGGTGCATTGCCACCCTGTAAGAGACTCAAATCTGCCATACTGCCACTGGAAGTGCACAGAGGAAGTACTTTACCCACCCACCTAGTTCTACCCTGCCAGGGAAGCAGCAACAATCACTGACACAGATGGGAGCTTCCCCTGCCCCATATCCAGAAGGAATCAGGGTGGATCCGCTCCCTGCATTCTACCTCTCCTAGCTTGGAGCAGTGATTGTGTGCTTGGCTGTCCTTTTCTTCCTTTCATTAGAGAAGGAAAATAAAGATGGGTTTATTATAATGGGTAGTAATTGACTAGTGGCCTCTTCTAGAAGAGAACATCTAGTCTGGAGCAGTAAGGGGTGGGCATTCTGCTTTAAAAGGCAGTGACATTCCTAATCAACATACATTGAGGTATATGAAAAGTTAAAAGGAAAACCCAAACAAGTACAAAAATGCTCATTAGAACGTCCCCAAGTACCACAGAGAGAAATATAGATTTGTATATGAGCCACTCACTAACTGCCAGGGGTTAAAACAAGCTTCCCTAGGGGGCAGAGAAAGAATTGTCCACTCTGGCATTTCCTGCACTTTCCTCTGAGACAGGAGACTGGACTAGAAAGGCCTCGGGTCTGATCTAGTCTGGCATTTCCTGTGTTCTGAAGTATGCCACACGTCAACAAAAATATCATCAGGTTAAACAGCAACGAGCTGCAGGGCCGCGCAGGCAGACGCAACATGGGATGGTGGGTAAAACAGAACTGGGAGAATTTACACAGTTTGCCACATAAATAAAAATTAGTATTAAATTAATATGAAAACAAGGGAGCAAAAAATCTCTCTCCTCCTCTCCCCCAAAAAACCCACAAAAAGCCTCTGGTAAATGGCAACCATGTAATCAGTCATCTTAGGCAGGGGCTATAGCGCTGGGGGGGGAATAGCTACCAAAAACCACTGGGAACCACTCCCTGATTTTCCCCTCTGGGGGCAGGGCGCACAGACCTGTAGGTCCCAGCAAGTCAGCAGGAGGTCAGGACCATGCAAAGTTCTGCACCCTCACCCTCTCTGCTCCCTCCCAGTGTGGCTACATTGGAGCCATGCTCCAAGTGCTCCCCCTGGCTGTGTTCCCTAGGGGTCCCTTTAAAAGTGGATCTCTGCTGGTGAGCACTACCTGCCCAGATGTGCATCCCACCTGCCCCACACAACCAAATCATGGCTGATCCCTTGCAACTCCAGCCTGCCCAATCCCTCCTCCCCCCATCCCACAAATCCCACCCAACAAAGAACCTTCAACGGAGTCCCGGGAAGATGCGGGGAATGGTACTCTGGAGGTAGCCTGCCTCCTCTGTAATATATCTGGATACAATCAGGCCCTTTCTTTCCAGCTTGCATCCTTTTCTGCAGCTTTTGTCTGCATCTTGCCTAATTAGATTGCAAGCACTTTGGGGCAAGGGCCTATCTTCCTACATGCTGATGATAGATAAATAGTAACAACAACAATTGTAACACTCCAGCAGCTGCTCCTCAGTGGTTTCCTAGTCAGTGGCAACATTCCCATCATTAATTTTCTTTTTAACACTACCATGCTGAGGTGGCAACTCTCAGAAGCTGTGCATTTGCTGGCTACATTTCAAATTCTGTTTGAAAGTGACTAAAACTACTAGTGTAGTGCTGGGTTCCCAGGGGCCCTGGCCATGTTTAATAGGGTAAGATGTATAGGGCAGCACAGAGTGTGCTCAAGCAGCCAACACTTTAATACCTTGGATCTTTATAAAAGATCTCAGTCATGACATAGTGCAGGATTAAACCCCTGCCTCAGTCACAAGAAGAAACACTGAAGCACATATGTGCAGACAAACATGGGAATTAGTTTTCTTGTCCAGTGCTCGGATCATCCCATCCCGTAGTAAACTCACAGGAAAGGTTTTTGCAGGGAGAGAAGAGGGAATCTTCTGGATGCCCGATGAAGTATTCCTCCTTGGTTATTCTGTCTGGAAACAGGGCTTGCCCCCTTGCCCCCTGCCTCCCCAGGGCCGGCTCTGGCTTTTTGGCCTCCCCAAGCAAAAAAAAAAAAAACGGGGCGGCCAGAACGGCAAAGCAAAAAAAAACCTGCAGCACGGGTGCAGGGGGACCGGCTTGGGGGGGGGGGGGGGGGGGGGGGGGGGGGGAGAGAGAGAGAAAGGGGGCCCAGGGCTACAACAGGGGCGCTGCCATGCAGCCCCTCCTACTGCGCCGCCTCCTGCCGCCTGCCACGAGGGCTCCGCTCTGATCAGCGGGGAGAGAAGGAAGAGGACTGCCCTGCAGGGCACTCTGGTTCTCTGCGCTGCCGCCCCCTACAGGGCGGCCAGAGCGGAACAAGAACAAAAAAAAAAAAAGCGTCCGTGCTGCCCTAGGATTGGGCAGAATGCCGCCTCCAACAATCTGCCGCCCCAAATAAAAATAAATAAATAAAATAAATTAATGGAGATACCCTATCTCCTAGAACTGGAAGGGACCTTGAAAGGTCATCGAGTCCAGCCTTCACTAGCAGGACCAAGTACTGATTTTGCCCCAGATTCCTAAATGGCCCCCTCAAGGATTGAACTCACAACCCTGGGTTTAGCAGGCCAATGCTCAAACCACTGAGCTATCCCTCCCCCCTTGCTCAGCTGGTGCTTGGAGCTGGCCCTGCGCCTACCCAGATCAGGCCACGCGGGTGGCTCCTGCATCTGGTGAATCCTGTGTGATTCATAAAAGGCCTCCATTTTGGCTCTCGCCCCTCCCCTAATCCTGGGCAGGGTGACTCCAGTGGAGCCATGTTAGCAGACACTGCTCTTGGCCATGGCTGCTCTTGAGAATCCTGTTTGGGGGGGGGAGGGGGGGCAGGGCTCCGCAGAAAGGATAAGAGACCCAAGTTGTACTTCCTTTTTCACCTACATTTTGAGGGTCTTAAGGGGCCCTGCACCTTCCCAATGCTCATGTGGCCTGCTCAACCTCTGCCACCTCCCCCTGCATGGACCCTGGATTCACAGAATGCCCTCCACAGGGTCTAGAGGTGGGGGTGGGGAGGGAAGGTGCCATTGAGTTGGCTGATCCTTCTATGCAGCGGAGGTGAGACCCATATCCTTTGCACCACAAGTAAAGTAAGTTATAGAAGGAAATGAATGAGATTGGCCCCTGCTCTCCGCAGAAGGTCTCAAAGAGCTTCCCAGACACTGAGCAAAAGATCTATTTCACAACTGCTCAAGTTCAGCCATGGTGTACAGTGTGTGCTGCCCATCCACAATGTAAGAGCTAGGAGTAGAGAAAGGGAAACATCAAATTGCTATTACACAGGCCCGAATATAGAAAACTATATGATCCAGACTGGTACTGAGCCATGCACCAGAAATTTGCATGCCAATGCATCATGAGATCTTTAGTGACTCATTTTACAGAGTATAGCGGAGCTTCAGTTTTATATAGTGATAAGAATTTGGATTTAAATTTGTGGGTACTCAGGCCTGAAGAACTCTGGGCACCATAAATATAACAGAAATCCCAGAATCAGTGCACCTAATGGACTGCCACCCTGTCACAACAGCTAAAATCAGAGCATGGACTAGAGGAAGGGCATCTCTCAGAACTGGGAGCAAGGGCTCTGAAAATCTCTTCCCATCCAGGTACACCAAAGTTCATCTGCAGGTAATCCTTGAAGTTAGGATGAAGTTCCAGAACTTCTTGTTTCTCTTTTAATTACCTGGGTTGCTTTACATGCCCATCAAACATCGGTTGTTACTTTACTTGCTCTAGGCCCCACTGAGTCTCACTGGCACAGATGGGATTAGAGTATTGGAGCCTTTGAACAAGGGAGGAGAGAGACAGACAAGAAGCGAGTTTCTCTGAAGTTGGGAGGCAGTGGTCTGGGGGGAAAGGGGCCCAGGAAATGTAGGTTGCCTGAACTCCCAACCTTGCAGACCCAGGAACTCTACAAAGGATGGGAACCCCGCACTGTTTCTCTTCCATCCATCACCTGGCTGCAAAAGCTCCTACAGAGCCCTTCTGTCATTGGACAGGCCGCCTGCTCCAGATGCCATGATGAATTGGCATGCAAATCCCTGGTGCATGGCTAAGTACCAATCTAGATCACATAGTTCTGCATATTCAGGCCTATCTAAATTCCCTCTCAGAGCCATCTGATGTTTTTCCTTTCTCTGCCTTTAGCTCTTACACCATGGATGGTGACCATATACTGTACACCACGGCTGAACTTGAGCAGTTGTGAAATGGATCTTCTGGTCAGCATTGGGAAAGCTCAGAAGAACTGGTGCAAGAACAGAGCCTGCAGTACTACTTAATACTGACTTATGGAAGGAGATCTGCTTCTCACGGGTGGGGGTGGGGGGACGTGAGAAGGCCACAGAGTGGCTCGTCCCCTCCTACTTCTGGCATAGCAGCCCCAGGCCCCACAGAACCCCAGACTCACAAAGCACCAGCCAAAGGGTTTCCATGAGATCTGGGGGGGAAAGGAGGGGGATGTGTTGTGGAGACAGTCTCTCTAGGGGTCAGTCTACACAGCTGCTGGGCAGATGACCCGTGCTGGCCAATTATGGGAGGGGCAGAGTGAAGGCAGCTGGCTTCAGCAGTGTTACTGAGCATGCTCAGTCCATGTGACCATGCTCAGTACAAGCCAAGCAGCAAATATGGGGACACAGGACGCTGCATGCTCCCCCATGTGTCGCCTCTACTGCTGGGTGAGAGTCTCTCAGTCCTGGTTGATAAACTTGCATTAGCGGGACTCGGGCTTGTGTGCTAAAAATAGCTGCGTAGGCATTGCTTTGATCTTCAGCCTCAGGCTGGCGCCCAGCCTCTGAAGCCCACCCTGCTTCCTAGCCTGCGCCAGAACGTCCACATTGCTAGCTGAGCCCCACGAACACAAGTCTGGCAACCCAGGCTACAAGTGTTATTCCCAGCTGCTGTGTAGACATGCCACCATGTGGCTCCATCCAGGATCCACTGGGCTGTGTGGGACTTTAGAAAGGGTCAGAGAAAGATGCTCACCTCTTTCAGGTTGCATTTAAAAAAATTCTTCCTATCTTTTCATGATTACACCCTATCTCTGCATTATATAACAATATATAAGAATGGTGAATAATGCAAATCAAGACATGATAAACTGCAGTGAGAGACCCTACTTCTGTCAGGAATGTAAAACATTTTTAAAGAGTTAAAATGTATGGCTGGCCCCAAGGAAATGTCAACGACATTCACTGCCTTGTTTGCGGTGCTGCTGTTGCCATGTTAGCCCCAGGATATTAGCAACACCAAGTACAATAAGAGGTGTTACCTCACCCAACTTGTTATTCATTGTCTTAGGGGTTTATATTGTTCTGGGGCAAGACGTGCAGAAGTGGGTTCCTTAAGTCAGGCTGCTAAATCCTTCTTTAAGAGCCTGAATGAATGACCTGATTTTCAAATGTGTCAAGTACTTCGCAGCTCCCACTAAGTGCAGGAGAGCTGGCGGGTGGTCAGCAATTTTGAAAATCCATGTAAGCTAAAATATAAGGTCTTGGCAGCCTAACTTTATGCCCCAATCTTTTGACTATCTTGGCCCTTATATTTTGCAGAGGTTTTTTTCTTATTTGTTCCACACCATTATTCTCATTACTAAATGAATCGTAAGTACTATAGATATTATGGTAACACCCGACGACCCAACCCCAGAAATCTAAAAAATTGTCAAAATTTAGGGGTGATGGACCACAAATCACGGGATTTGGCCAAAGCAGTTTTTTAAAGTTGTTTTTAAGTGTCTCCTTCTCTCTCCCCTCCCCTCCACCCCCCCTCCCCCATGAAGAATTGTAACCAGAGTCAGAACTTCATCCACTGAGAACCCCATGGTCACAGACCAGGCCGTAACTTCCCATACTGAGCACACATCAAATATTCGTGACGATCTACAGCCATAACCAAGGAACTAATTCTATATTTTCTTGCATGCCCCCAACTCCAAACTTGCTTCATTTGGAGTTTTGGCTGAGCCAGGGATATAGGGCTGGACCTTAACCATTTTCTGCAATGATCTGGTAAATTTAGATCCAGAATTAATGGAGGGATTTTGTTATTGTTTTGAAATAGGATGTATTTTAAATAGCTGATTCTTTATATGGCTTTGTCTATTTTATGTATTGAAATATTGTCCTTAAGAGTTTCTTATTTGTTTTGCTTTTTAGCAGATGGAACATCTCAAGCTGGTATCTATGAGTCACACAGAAACCTGGAAACCTAGCCAGCAGAAACCCCGCTTTGCCAATGTCTGTCAGTTAGGAAGGTTGCAGCTTCTGTTACTTCAGATGAAAAAAATCCCACTCTTAATCACGGCCAAGACATGGGGTTTCACATTCTGTTCACATTTTAAAAAAAACAGAAACAACCTATGCCCAAACCAAGAACTCTGCCAGCCTACTTTAGGAATAACCCCTCCATTAACAGAGAGACTGCCAAAATGATGGTGACCCATTTCCCTTATCCCAAAGTAACACCTCCAGTCCCCCCAGGAGGGACTTTACCAACTTAACATCCACTCAGCAATCTCAGTCAGACAGGGCTCAGATGGAATCACCACGATGGGACGAGACAAATCTAAAGCTGGGTATTCATTAGTATGCAGATTATACCTAGGGACACATCACTCTATCTCAGTTCTTCAAGCAGCATCACATATACACTGATTAATGTTGACTGAACTGACCCTTGCAGCACTCCATATGGGAATGGGCCTCAGAGCTACTGAGCAATTACTCCTGACCACAGACATGAAATGGAGCTGCTCTAAATCACACCAACCAGTCTACTCTGACTCAGTGAGTCAGAACCATATTGTGGTCAACAGTATCTCATATGCCACTTAACATACATGGACACCCATATAACACAGGTGTAAAGTGGCCCCTGCTAAGCCACTAGATGAAATTTCTTACAGAATCTAATGTTCTTCAAAGAGACCCATGCAACTGTTGGACAAGTCTGATCCTGGTTAGCATTTTTTAAATAGTTTGTTTTATTATACTTTAAAAGTTAATGAATAGAGACAGTCAGAGTAACCACAGAAGGAATCCAACAGAAGCTGGGTCTGCAGTCCTACAGGTTAACATTCAATTTCTAACCAAAAGTAGTGTAGATAATTACATATATTGTAAGAAACTATTCTGAAGGCTTTGCCTTGTAGAAGGATCCCTGTATTGTTATTATGTTGTTGTGAAGTCGTTTATCTGAAAAGGTGTAATTACTTGTGCTCAAGGAAGATTGAGCTGCCAGTGGGGTTTCCGTTCACATGATTTCTGAGGTACTTCAAATCCTCAAAAAAAACGTGAAAATAAATTCTCAACAGACTTTGTAGACTGAATTGTCTATTCCATTTAGTTCTTTTCATAGCAGGGTATGGTCTGTTCTCTTAGAAATACCACTATAAAGCAATAAATGCTCTCTGATTAGGAATAATGTACCTATTATATTTACCCTAAAAAGCAATTATATGAAGCTTCACCCTTGGTCTTGAATGCTGACTATGACCGGCAAGAAGTTCTGCCAAGTGGAAGAGCTAGATTAGGATGCAGCCTCAGAATGGTGAAGGATACAGGTGTCCTACAAATTGACCTCAGTACAGTTATTATTATAGCCCTCTTGAAGTAGCCATTGTCAGCCATAGGAGGGTGAAGTTAGCGTAGCCAAATGAAAGGAGCTGAGCAGAGTCAGGATTACAGTGTAGGGATGGAGGGGTTGGGGGGAGAATGGCAGAATCAAATAAAGGAAATATGGAAAATTCTACAAGTCCATCCATTTTTCCACAGTCCCTACACTGTGATGCAAGGCCACCCGGGGGGCGGGGGGGAGGAGGGGAGAAGAGGGGTAAGTGGGGCAATTTTCCCCAGGTCCCACAGGGGCCCCCATGAGAATATAGTATTCCATAGTATTGCAACTTTTTTTTATGGAAGGGGCCCCCGAAATTGCTTTGCCCCAGGCCCCCTGAATCCTCTGGGCGGCCCTGCTATGATGGGAGTCAACTAAGGGGATCTCTGGCAGAAGTCTCAAAACTGAGCAGGAAGGAAACGCCCATGCTTGGATAACGATTGTACCATCAACTACAAACAAACACAAAGGGCACAATTCTCCACTGTGTTACTCCAATTTTACACTAATGTAAGGCCAACAGCATAAAACCGGAGTCACACAGTGTAGAATCAGGCCCTAAACCTCTAACTAAGCTGTTAAGAGCACTTTGCCAATCAGAGAGCACTGAGCAACAATTTCAGGAGCAGGCTTTATTTTACCGATCTCAAATGCTGCGCAGCCATTCATAATTACCCCTCAATCAGGAGCAATTTTGTGATTTAAAAGAATATTTAATTTCAAAAGAGATCTGGCATTGCACCAACAGTCAGTGAACATGCTGGCAACCATTCAGACAGCATCCACTGGTACTTGCAATAATTCCTTCTCAGAACAATATTTACATGGAAATAAATCTGAATCAGGTGAATTTACAATATGCAGTGAAGAGACACATGTATCACATTCAGTGAATTGTCAGAAATGTTATTATAAAGATGCTTTTCAACAGTACATAATTCATCATGGGATGACAATATTCCAAATTTACAGTTCTCAAGGCTTTTCCGTTTCCATAACTCATTGCCAAGTTTCTGTTAGCCCTTAACCTTTAACCTTATCCACAAGTTTTGCTTCAATTTTCATAACATTAATATTAAAGGTAACCTGTACATGTTTTTTTTTTTTTATTGGGTGTATGCTCTTTTTAAGTGTGTGTAAAGAAGGCCTGAAAGGTGTGTTGAGGAGAGGGAGGGGTATCTTAAAGTTTTTATTAAGGCTTGTTTTTTTTACCTTAGGCTAGGTCTACACGGGGTGGGGGGAGGAATCGATTTAAGATATGCAGGAATTGGACGTATCCGATCCGACTTACCCCACTGTGAGGACGGCAGCAAATCGACCGTCGCAGCTCCCCCATTGACGGCGCTTACTCCTACCTGGGCTGGTGGAGTACGCACGTCGATTCGGGGATCGATTGTCATGTCCCGATGAGACGCGATAATTCGATCCCCGAGAGATCGATTTCTACCCGCTGATCCAGGCGGGTAGTGAAGACAAGCCCTGAGAAATATCAGATAAAGTCTGGTCTTCTCTGGCTTTCTTGGAGGACTTGTGGAAGATAGAAGGGAGTTTATTATGAATACTTAGCATCTCAATCAAGAAAGTTGAATCTCTAACAAAGGCTTCCTCTATTCAAAATGTTAATTAGTTATTCAAGTTCAAATTCGTTTTACCAAAAACAAACCAGAAAAAGAAGTTTGAAACAGTCTGACTAAAAGCTCATTGGTCTTTCAGCCTGGACGGTACCTGAATTTCTAATTTAAAAAACATGTACAATTTAAAAAAAAAATCCAATTGCTAAAAAATGTTTAAAAAAAACCTCTTTCATATCTTTATACATCAAAAAAAGGCAAAGAAGGGCATGGCCCAATTTATTTCCTTTAGAGATCACCTTAAGAAAAGTATCAGCTGTTAACAGTATTATCAACCTCAAATGCTCAAAAGTCATGAATAAAGGAACCAAAAATCACAAGATTGGCTTAAAATTCATGAGATTTTTAACACATGGAGTTATTTCTATTTTCCTTCTGGTGTTTGAGCCTTTAGGGTTACATTTTCAAGCTTTTCTCCACAGCAAGGGCTGGAAACTTTTTTTAATAAAAGCAGAAATTCTTACATGATCACATGACTCTGGGAGTTGGGGCTTTAAGAACAATACCAAATATCATGACAATTCTCATGAAATCATCGGCAACATGGTGCTGCAAAGTGGAAAATCTGAAGAGAGCTTTCTCGTATATGCAGCTAGCATTCTTGTGTATCAAACTAATGCAGGTTTTACGCCTTAAGATAGCATATAAATACCTAGGTTCTCCCTTTTAGGGCTGAGCCTGCAATTCCTAGTGCATTTTAAAAGGAATTTGACAAAGATATTCCCCTTGTCTGCATGTATTTCAATCCCATCATTCACATTGGAACTGAACAGCTGCTACATCTAAGAGAAAGCCCATGGGTCATAAGCAGAATGGAGAAAAACGTAACAAGTAGACCTGGGTAAAAGGCAGCTTATGATTAAGTCATGAAATTGTAATTAGAGGTACAAGAGCACCAAATTATCCCTTCTAATGTGTATTTTTCTTGAGACCTCCATCTTGGCAAAGTAGCATGCTTTGTCACAAAGGCATGCAAGATCTGGGTCAGGTATTCTTCGTCAAAGATCATGGTTTACTCTCATAGTGCTTTTACAGAGAGTCAGACTATTACAGAGAGTACTGAAGGAAGTACTGTGTCACATCCAATAAAATCCTTTTTACAGATGCCCAACCGTGAAAGCTGAAATTTTACCATATTTGGAAAACAATATCAGGAATTTTACTCAAATAGTTCAAGTGGCTCATTCGGACACATTCAGGTCTGCCATGAAGTTTCCTCAGTAAAGTCTTTCCAGGGTAGAATTTTTAGACCATGGCTGAATGGAATGTAAACTGTGAGGGTAGCCAGCCCGCTAAAGAATGTGAGACAAAATAGGAAGTGGAGACATGCCAGGATTCAAAGAGACACAGGACTCAAGGGAAGTTCTCTCTAGACAGAGGGAAAGGAGTTGGGGGAAAGATCATGCACTTAGAGTTAAGGGAAAGGTAGGAATGACAGAAGGAGCCCGGGGGAGAGGAGATAGCAAGGGATAAGGTTTTTGGCAGATAGAAGTAGGGAGACAGAAGTCAGTGGGATTGGTAAACTGGATATCATGAAAGGAAAGAGTGTCAAGGCAGCTGGGGGAGAATGAGTGATGCTGAAGGAGAGGAAATAGTGGTCAGAGAGGGGGAATTCAAGATTATTTTATAAGACTTGGGGAAAAGGTATGTTCCCTGGTATGCAGTGGGGAGGGGAAGGAGTGTTCCGAGCACCATTTTGGTGCTTTGATTTATTGGCGAGTGCTGGAGTTAATTCCCCGTTTGCATCTAATTACTTTTGCTTACAATTTGCCATTGTAAGTCTAACCGTTGAGGCCTCTGTAGAGACATTTATTTGATATTTAAATCTAAAGAGATGAAAAGAAGATAGCAAGACTGGAAAGAGCAGTACTGGGTGCACAGTTTTTAGCACACCAAAGTTGCACGTTCAAAATGCCTAGTGATGTGCAACCCCACGATTTGCCCATCAGGCGTTTTGCGCACCCTCTTAGGTGTGCATGTTTAAAAACTTGAGACAAATGTATTTTACGTCTCTTCGCACTAAACAATCAATTTTGCACAGAAAAAGATTTTTGTAAACCACACACGGGTTTACTGAGGAAGGGTCTACACATTTTACAATCTCACCCTCTGTTCCCAGTTCCTTAATACAAAGTTTTGATCGGTCAAAAGGATTTCTCATAGTACGAAAGTGTTTTGGTGTTAGTATCAAGCCTGGCATGATTCAGATTTAGAATAATCAAGTCTTCCCTGTGGACTGAATGGGTCAGGAGGGGACCTGATAAGGGGAAAATGAGCCTAAGGCTGCTGGTTCAAATTTAGCCTAGTTTTAAAGTGAACAAAATGTGCTATCCTCTAAAGCAGGGGTCTCAAACACGCGGCCAGGGGCCGCATGCCGCCTGCGGGGTTGTTTTCTGCGGCCTGCGAGCTCCTCGCGCCCCCGCCCCCCCCCCCCCAGCGTTTACCTAGAGCGGCTCCAGCCCGACACACACCAGGGGAAGGGCAGGCTCCCTGCCTGCCCTGCCCCCTGCCGCTCCGGGAAGCGGCCGGAAGGTGGGGAAGGGGGGGCACAGGGCTCTGTGTGTTGCTCTTGCTTCAGGCAGCGCCCCCAGCAGCTCCCATTGGCCACAGTTCCCCGTTCCCAGAGCAGTGCAGGGACAGGCAGGCAGGCAGCCTGCCCTGCCCCCAGTGCGTGTCAGGCCGGAGCCCGCCCCCTGCACCACTCCTGCAGCTCAACCCCCTGCTGTACCCCACACCCCTCCTGCACCCCACACCCCAACTCCCTGCCCTGAGCCCCCACCACACCCCACACCCCTCCTGCCCTCCCTGGGGACAGGCAGGGGGCAGAGTTGGTGTGGGGATTTCAGGGAAGGGGTTGGAATGGGGGCAGGGCCTCATGGAAGGGGTGGAGTGGGGGAGGGGCCAAGGGTGGCGAGGGGAGGTGTCAGTAATGCGGCCCTCGGCCAATGTACTAGTCCTCATGTGGCCCTCATTGTCATTTGAGTTTGAGACCCCTGCTCTAAAGGTTACAGTGGCTGTACAGTGGCCTTTGTTAGTCTCACTCCAATTCCTAGTGGACCAGTATGCTGACATAGAAAGAAAACACCATCCCTAGTGACCCAGATTAACACCCTTCTTGGTAGGCTCAGCAGCAAGCAAAGGAACGAAAGGGCATAGTGACTGCAAAACTACTCTCCCACCATTATGGTGAATCCTGTCAGAGTAGTATTGAAGCACTTTAGCGGGGCCCTGTGGAGAAACCTGCACTGCCACTGATCATTTGGCACCCCACATAGGCTTGAATATCTTTTGTTTGTTTGTTTTAAACTTGCAGTGTCAAAGTCTGTATGGCATCAAACTTTACAATAAAGTCATAAGTCTTCCTGAATATGAGGGGCAATGCATCAACTCATTAAAACAACAGGAGAAAATGGGGCACATTTATCCCGGTTGTAGCTCCCCACTGCACCAAAGATGAGTTTAGCCATTATCTTTCCAAGAATATTTTAATAGATTGGGTTTCATTTTTAATTAACCTGGTCAAAACAACATAGGCCATCGGGTGCTCGAAAGAGCAGTCTAGTCCTGCAAAGGAAGGTTTTTACATTTGAAGATTAAAGGTTTCGGGCAGCAGCAATATGTTTTCATAAGCCATTTCCAAAAGGATAACTTGAAACCATCTTGCAAACAAGTTACATCACAGGACCGAATTATGAGATATGGGACGATTACTCACAGGCAATCTTGTTGGTCATTGTCCTCTCTTCCCTGATCCTGTCCCACAACAGCCTCTTCACAGCAACATTATGGCTCAACCAGTCAAGGATTATTAAACAACCACCACCTCTCACACAGCCCTTTTCATCTGTAGAGCTCAAAACCATAAAGTACCTTCGGCCCCACTTCACAGATGAGAAAATGCAGACACAGAGATAAAGGGAATTGCCCAAGACCATAAAGTAGGTTGGTAGCAGAGGTGGGAATAGACTCTAGTTCTTCAACTTCTTAGTCAAGTGCTCCATTCACTGGATCATGAAGCACAAAACAAGGCCTATCATACAGCTGCAATAATTAAGCACCACTTCCACTCCGTTCCCTCAGTCTTCCCAAGCAAAAAGAACTGACATTCTACTCCAAATAATACAGGAGAGGGCAGGTGAGATGGGAAAATAAAGGACTATAACAAACGTACTTAACAGAGAAATCCTCTCATCATATGTTCCTCTTTTCTGATCCCACCTCGCAAAAGCCTTTACGATCAGTGAACTTAGCAAGTATGATGATTTAGTGGTAAAGATGCCTGAGCCTCATATACACAATGGTCTCCACTATTGCTACCTCCAGTGAAATTGCACCCAATTATAGATCTCAAAATCCTAAGGTAGATACCCCCTTTCAGAGCTATGTTTTTTGGCATGAAATGCACCTCTAAGTTTCTCTCTTCCAGGTTCCCTAAACTCCTTAATATAAAGGAAGGGTGAGCACAGAGAGAGATTTCTTCTAACATTAAGCTGACCAGTTTCCTTGACTCTATGGATGGATCATGCTTGTGAATTTGTTTAGAAGAGACGATACCTGCATTGAATGTCTCTAAGCAATGGTCTTTTCCTAGTCAAGCTGGATACCACATCACACGTTAACCACCACACAGAAAGTAGCATGACAAAGCTCCTCCAATCATGGAACTTCTGCTGGTTACAAATTTCTGGAAGCCACCATGGCTCTACTCCCCCTGATTAATACCAGATTATCTCGTTCTATAGCACAACTCAAGTGCAAGCTTTGAAAGGATATTTCCACAGCTTGATCAGCAAGTGGTATGCAAGGACTTACTAACCATACACTTAATTTTCAGTTTTGGTACAGATCCTCATCCTTTCATCAGTCGTAGCTGCTCCATCTGCCGAAATGACGACAATTCCAGGTGCTTTGTCACTTCTAATCAATTTCATTAACATTTCCACTTTCTGTCATAATTAGTGGCCTACTTTTTAGTTGGTTGATGCCTTGATGCTACATAGCCTATGAAAATTAAGAATCAAATTGCTTGGTCCTTGTCCTCATCGCCCCTCTTCTCTCTGAGATCATTTCAAGTTAGCACATCTAACCCTCTCTCACCTGCCGTTACTCTGTCACGCTAGGTGAAGTTGCTGTATGCTGGCACGGGCCTCTCACCGGACTGTTCACTACAATATCTACTGAATCCATGATCCCTTGTTCAGAATTCAGTCTTACTTCGCTGGAGTCTTCTGTACTTCTATAGCTTTGTTCAATGTCACTGGTTTAAACAGCTGCTCTACATGCCATTTATTGGGTGTAATCCCCATGCTCTCTTCTTCTGCAAGTGTCAGGCATAACATGATGCCACCAGTGTTTCTTGGCATCGGCCAGACTGCTAAGAGCTACTGTAGTTATAATCCACCCATTATTCTCAACAAAAAAAACCACTTCAAATACTCTCTCTTTTTGTTAAACTCAGACCCTTCGACTAGCCAAAATTAGACATGTTCTAAAATGTAAAGAAATATTCCAGATTCCCTGAGATTGCAGCAAAGTTTAATTACTCATTAGAATTCAGTGCATAACAGAAACATTACTTTAGAGCTAGGACATTGACTTGATTACTTAGGACTGTTACTTGGTAAAGAAGATGATCCTCCTTTTATCATCTACACATGTTAAGTTTTGGTAAGACGTGTATATGTACCTTATGCTTTTTACCAACTGCTGGCCAGATACTTGAGTGGCTTCAACCTGACAGCACTCTCACCCCACCTGGTAATCATTCTGTCCACCCATACAGTCTTACTGCTGCAGGGACTAACAGAGACTCTGTTGGGTCTTACTGCAGTTAGTTTGGTGACCCAAAAGAGAGTCTCTCCTCCATGTAGAAAACAGAGCTGTACTAGGCTCATCTCGGCTGGAAGTCACTCTTTGCCTATGAAACATTTAAAGAAAATTCATAACCACCCCAATGCAGTACCTGCCTTTCTAGTCCTTATACAAAAAGTATTCTAGCATTCAGAATCCAAAAGGCATTTCTTAAAGCTACAGAACAGGGTGCTACCCCCACCACCAACCCAGCCCCGCTCAGACACCCCTCTCCAAGCCCTAGTCCTTGCTGAAATGTCTCTGTGCAGCTGCATTCTGAATAAGTCTCTTTTTGGTAGTCACACATGATTTCATTCACTGAGGTCTGTGACTAACCTTGGTTCCTCTTTCCAGCTTTTTTCTTTTTTAAAAAATGCAAAGTAAATTCACCTCCAGTTTAATCTGTGCACCCCACAGAGTAAATTCTCACAGCGTAGTGCTGTAGCTCCACTGACTTTGCCATCAAAGGTCAAATACTCTGTTATTTTGTACAGGTTTCAGACATTCCAGATGCCATCTGCTGTGGGATTGAATGTTAAGCAGCATTTTCTGCATCTCACGTGGACTATCACAAGCCACTCTGTCCCCATTTGCAGACTTCATGTGCCGGTCACTGTTGCCTCTCAGACATTTAGATTCACCCATCTCCATTCTAATAACAAGCAGTAAATTATATAATCCTTTTCTCCTATCATCATCTGATTCTTGCATGAGGCAAGTAATTGGCAATCTCTTTGAAGACCCTCAGCAGTTGACATCTTCAATGAATTTTTTGAATAGCAATTGAACCTACGGGTACAGAACAAAATGCAGCCTTCAGATGATGTCAGGAAGAGATGTTTCCCTCTACACTTCATGGCATTTGAATTGATTACCATATGTATTCACAACTGGCCTGCACCTTAAGAATAAAATTCACTCTCCCCATACAAAGCATTAGTAATCAAGCTTTGTGCAAGGAATTCCCTGGGGATCTAGTTAACATGGAATGGTCAGACACAAGCTGCACTGGCAGGGTATGGAGGCACGTTGCAGCCCATCTCCAGTCAGTATTCCAGTCCATGGGCTGGAGTGGTGCCCACGCCCCATGGGATTCTGGGCCATTGGATTTGTGGAGATGTGGATCTATCTACCTAGGGATGTATAGTACAGCCCCATACTCCTCTCCTCTGTGGCAGCCACTCCATTTCTCTCTCCTCTTCTCCTCCCATGAGGGAACAGCAGTGCAAAGTTTAAGTGGGCCATGTGCTGGCTTTCTGGACCAGAGGGAATTTCACCCTCGCTACATATTATCACTATGCACTGTGACAGTGGCTGACAGATGCTGTTTCTCCTTACGACAAGCCGTAACTCATGGCAAGGCTTATTTCATTATTTCAATCAACATTCCTCAGTTCAAGATACTTTGTATGCTATGTTTTTTCTTTTAACAAATTGCCCGAAGAGCAGTAGTCTACTGAAGTATGTGTGCTACCTTCCAGCCTCTTGCAACGAATCCATCTTTTGCAAACAGACATAACTGAGCCACATGTTCAGCTGGCATATATTGGCTTAGTTCCATTTAAGTCAATGGAGTTACGCCAATTTACACAAGCTGAGAATTTGACCCATTTACTTTATAAATGAGACATGATGGAGAAAGGACTATACAGACTTTCTCCTTCAACTCCAAAGACACAACCCTCTACCTCTTGAGTTGACAGAGAACGCCCTTAGTTTTTAGTCACAGTAAGTCTCTCATCTACCAGAGCAGTGGCTCTCAACCTTTCCAGACTACTCTACCCCTTTCAAGAGTCTGATTTGTCTTGCGTACCCCCAAGTTTCACCTCACTTAAAAACAACTTGCTTACAAAAATCAGACAAAAATACAGACGTCTCACAGCACACTATTACTGAAAAATTGCTTACTTTCTCATTTTTATAATATAAGTATAAAATCAATTGGAATATAAATATTGTACTTACATTTCAGTGTATAGTATATAGAGCAGTATAAACAAGTCATTGTCTGTATGAAATTTTAGTTTGTACTGACTTCACTAATGCTTTTTATGTAACCTGTTGTAAAACTAGGCAAATATCTAGATGAGTTAATGCACCCCCTCGAAGACCTCTGTGTACCACCAGGGGTACGCGTACCCCTGGTTGAGAGGATAGCAAAACTTATACAGTCACTCCTATGACTGCCACAGAAATCTAACCAAACTCCCAAATGAAGAGCTCCATTGTTTTGGGGTTATTTTGATGTTGTTTGGGGGAGGGGTTGTTTTGTTTGATTTGTAAACCTGCTCTTACACTACCAGCTGAAAATGTCAGGAAACAGGAGGAGGCCACAAATGCTCAAAATCAATAATTCCATAGGAAGGAAGGATGTATTTAGACAGTGATTTGCTTAAAACACCAACCATAGCCTCCAATGTACAATTTGTCAAGAGAAGATAAGGGCTGAGGAAATGCATACAGATATAGTTGCAACAGCTACTATCTTAGCTGACACACCTGGGATTGAACCAGGGACCTGCTGAAAAATAGAAACATAAGCTGCTACAGAGCTAGGCTCTCTTAAGGGGGCCTTCAATAGACTCCTATCCTCTGTGGATCGGGCACAGTGGAGGACCTGTAACAGACACTGACCACTAAGTTACAGAATGCTGGCAAAGTCCTCCAGATTCTACAAATGTATTTAAAACTAAGCCCACTAAAATTCAAGATCCCCAGCTGGCATAAGTGGCACAGACAACTCCATTGAAGTCAGTGGAGCTAAACCAATTTACAGCAGCCGAGGATCTGGACCATATATTTTTAAGAAACAGTGACAGCAATTTCCCTGAAATTACCTTTTTAACTACAGTTATGCTCAAAGCAGAGTCCCCAGAGTAGAGGGCTTATGAAATTGCTTTCACTTTGTCAGCTAAAACAACGGCAAGATTTTATCCCTTCCTCCGGTCATTCCTTTATTTTGCTGGTATTCCCCCTCCTTAGCTACTGCCATCTACCTCTGCTTTGAGTCCTTTGCCTATGATCTTTTCATTTTCTAACCTCATTAACAATGAACTGAAGCATCTTTAACTGTCTGGGGCCAAATACAGACTAATGCCCCATTGTTATCAGCTAAAGCCATAAAAATTGCAGCAGCTGGAACAGAACTCAACCTTTGGCTCAAAAGAGAATGGTTCAGGGAGCTCCAATTCCATGGTGATTGATGCATTTAAAAGAGAATAGACAGATACTAACTCAGCCAGTTAGGGAGGTGCCTAAGTAATTTAGATGTACATCCCACCCTTAAGTATGACACTGTCCAGCAGAAGGCACTCATCTACACACACACTTGAAAGCAGCATCCAAAGCCCTATAGTTTTTTTCCCCCTCAACACTCAAAAGAGGCAATTGAGGTGACCAGAGTCAAAGTTATCTTTCCAAAAGCAAGGGACACAATCTCAGACCAGCCTCGGTGGACAGTTCAATACAGCACTGTTCACCAATCACATCAGAGATCCCAAAGCTCCAGTGAACACCTTTTCCCAATACAGTATAATACCAGCAAGGGTAAGGAAGAAAAAGTTGCAGCAGCAGCTAATTCATAGATTCTAAGGCCAGAAAGGACCATCATGATTATCTTGTCTGACCTCCTGTCTACCAAAGGCCATAGAACTTCCCCAAAATAATTCCTACAGCAGAGCTTTTAGAAAAACATGTAATTTTGATTTAAAAATTGTCAGAGATGGAGAATCCACCACGACCCTTGGTAAATTGTTCCACCAGAGCTTGCTTCATAAAGTTAATTACACTCACTGTTAAATATTTACGCCTCTGAATTTGTCTAGCTTCAACTTCCAGCCATTGGATCAGGTTATACATTTTGCTGATCAACTAAAGAGCCCATTATAAATATTTGTTCCCCATGTAGGTACTTATAGACTGCAATGAAGTCATCCCTCAAACTTCTTTGTTAAGCTAAATAGATTGAGCTCCTTGAGTCTATCACTATATGAGTTAAGAGTTTATTAAACATGAATATTTACACTGCCCCCATTCATTAATTTTTTCTGTACCTTTGCCACATTCTGTGCATTCCCTCTACAATTTCAAAAGTGAATATTGTGCCAGTGTGAGGTATTTTCATTCATTTTCCTCCCCTTTCTCCTTTTGATACCCAAAGAAATGGCTGCCACCCCACTGAACCCCAAGGCATATCTGTTCCCAACACAACTAGTCCATTTTTGAGTGACCTACTAGATACCCAGCTAGACTGGAAAATAACATTTTGTTATTCAAGACTCTGTTTCCTGCACTGAGCACTTCCATACCATGATAATGAATGCAACTCTAAGAACATGAACAGTGTAGAAAATGTCTACTGACTCGTGTGATGACGGCCAGATGCTCACCTTATTATTGTTACTAGTTTAAAAAAATTATTTATGAAGCAAGCTCTTTGATATGCAATGTCCGGTTTACAGAGAAACTACTCTACACAAAACTTCAAATGAGTTGACAGCAAATTGAATTTAAAATAAACAGAATTTAAAAGCCTCATGAAATTCACATAGCTTTAAAAATAAATTAACAACAATGTCAGAGAAAATGAGTATATTTCATTACCTGGCTACAGCTAATCTAGAAGTATAGTTTCACCAAGGATAGTACAAGAAATGTATGGAATCCTTAGACCTGGAGAAAATTCCCTAAGAAACCACACATCTCCTGGTCATGTCAGGATACATAGATCCAGGACAAATTTATGAGCAGCCGTACAATGAGCTATGGTATCTTGAGAAGTCACTAGCTAAGTAGGTTAGGCAACGTCAGTAGTTATATGATAAAACCCTAAAACAACACAAAAAATACCGCAGGAAGTAGGTATTACTTTGCCATCTGAGCCCATACCCCATCATGGTGCTGGCGACACTGCACTGCTGACGGTGCATTCCTAGAGATGAGACATAAAAATGTGGTCCTAATTTCTTGTGATCATTAAAGATCCCATAGTATTTTTTCCTCTAGTTTAAAATGCTACCTGGCATCTTGGCCAAATTTCAACTCTGCTAATTACATTCCTCCTACTTAAAGCTGCGACAGGGATTTAACCAGAGACAAAACTCTTCATTTCCTGTCCATAAATGAGAAGCACTATTAAAGATTTGCTGCCTTCCACTCCAGAGGGGCTGCAGTGATCCAAGCAAATTATTTGTAAAGCTATCTGAGCACCTAAAAGGAAATGCACTATAGAATTGGAAGATATTATTAATAATAAATAGGGCTGTCAAGCAATTAAAAAAATTAATCATGATTAATTGCGTGATTAAAAAAATTAATTGTGATTAATTGCATGATTAATCACACTGTTAAACAATAATAGGATAAAATTTTTGGATGTTTTCTACATTTTCAAATATATTGATTTCAATTACAACACGGACTACAAAGTGTACAGTGCTATTAATTATCATACTGCTACAGATTAACAGGCTTGGATAAAATTAGAACCAGACCGTCACTTAAAATTTGAACTGAACCTTTGAGGCCCAATAGAGTTTGGGTAACTTCCCTCTTCCCAAAACATTGTTTTCACACATCCATGCCTCTCTGCTTCCCAATTCTCCCAAAGTCCCAAAGTGGAAGTGCAGAAATTCCATGAGAGAAGCAGTTCTTAGGATAGCTGAAGCTTGACCAGAAGGAAACAGCAGAAACCACACATGTGAAACTTGGCAGACTCCATTGTTTATGTAGTACAGTACTGTAACCATCTGAACTTTGGGGCATGAACTTTGAACACGAAGCTCTGAACTGTCTGAAGTTCACCCATTGCTTAACAATAGACCACATGACCAGTAGTAGTTCCATCATCTTTTCAACCTAAGGAGAAAGCACCTACAGATGCAGTGTAACAAATGTTATGGGGAGAAAGGACTAAAATAAAACCAATGCATAAAGTAAGCCTTGGATATTTTCCCCACTCTCTTTACAACATCCCAGAATTACGTAAAAGAGAAGCTCTGTCTAAAATGTGAGTTACTGTAATTCTCCAAAGACATTTCACGATTATAAGCAGTACAGAAATAAAACGAACATCCTGTTCCAGTCCCTTTAGCTAAACTCTCTCACCCAAAGAGCATCAAGTGACTCAGTGCAATGTCATAACAAGCAACACTTCTATTACAGAAGCATACTCAGCCAATAGCTACTCTTGCAAATAAATCAGTTGCATTTTATTGTAGTAGTTCATCAAAAAGCTTCATATTTTTATCTTGGCAAAAGGACAAAAAAATATAGTGTACAATAACCAGATGGCAAGTAAACAATATTATTTCCAATCTCATGTGGGAAAAAAATATGACTTTGTTTCTACAAACTTGCAAACTGAGAAAAATAATGTTTAGGAATAAGGCATCTTTGGCTTCAAATTATAACACAGATGACATGGTGAGGCCATTATAGGATATCATCACTTGATCTTGCTAAGATGTCCAAATGCAAGGTTACTACAAATCTTTCCCTCTCTCACATTGGATTGTTTAATCAAAACAGGGTACTTATTCCACTTGGGAAAAGACGATGATGGTTTGTGGCATAGTATCACCTTCTTGCTGTAGGCAGCATCAGTTGTGCAGTTAACTGCTGATATTCTTTGGGACCTTGTAATGGCACGGCACAGCACCCACCTCTCACGAGCGCCTCCTGCTCAAGTGCATGTGTCTGCACACTCTCCATTTGTGGTGACCCCTGTCAGTGGCTTCTCAGGCAGGTTTTTAGTGACTCAACCCTCCAGCTGAGTCACACATGTGGTCTCTATGTGAAACAGAACAAACCCCTTCCAGGGTATACAGCCTTTAACTTGTCCCAGCCCTGGTATGGGATCGTACCCACCTCCCTGGAGACACTGTCTTCCTGCAGCCCTCCCTGGGCTCAGTCCTTACTCAGTCCCAGCAGCTAGCCAGGAGCTCTCTCTTGCTTCCCTGGTCCCTGCCAACACTGAGCTGGCCATGGTCCTGCTGCTCTTTCAGTCAGCCAGGAACACAGTTCTCTCTCCTCCAGCTCCAAGCAGCAACTGTCTGACTCTGGGCCTGCAGCTCCTTTTGGGTGTGTCTGCTGGGCCCTGACTGGCTGTTCCCTACAGCCTCAGTCATTGGCTGCTTCCCAGCAACCACTCTAGGCTATTTGGAGTACTTCTCTTCTGCTCCTCTCTGGGACAGTGTATGGTAGGATCCTGAGGCCTCTAGCAGGGAGCCTCTGAGCCTTGTCCACCGCACCCAGGCTCATTCACAAATGGTTGCCCATATTCTATATTTTAGGACTATGTTTTTATTAAATCAAATATACTGAAGATATAGGGCATCTCTTTAGTTGGCCAAATTCATTAGACATTTTGAATCAGTGATTTTGTGTTTATTGCCATCATTTTTCATTCATGCCACCATCACCAAACTATCACTGAGACCTATGTACTATTACCTATGCTGAAAGTTTCAAAAATGTGGACTCCTACTTAAATGGAAATAGAATTTATTACGGTGAAGAAAGCTATCTGCCAAAAAGGCAGAAATATGCCCTGTGCCAAGTGGATACCTATAATAGTTCCAAAAATGTAAACCTTCACCAGTTTGCATTGCCCCCTAGAGAACATATTAAAGTCACTTTCATTTATAGGTTTAAAGGTATAGAGTGTATATCTCCACCACAGCGCCAACCCAGTATTGCTGTGATTAGCATGCAGTTCTATAAAATAGAGTGACTCCTGTTCATCAACATCAGCACGCATCATACAAGCTACTGCACATTTTATGCTTTATTTGGTAAGTCTGTAAAACAACAACATGTGGCACTATAATACTGTCTAGCACCAAGAAATTCTGGATCACGGGACATACCATTTAGAGACTAAATTCATTTCCATCTCTCTAAAATTCTCATTACAATAAGCCCAGGTTTACCTGTAGTTACATTAATGAATTCTAATCCAATGATTACCTGTAGTTACACTAATTAGTAATAATCCAATGATTACTTGGAGTGGCATTGATGCATTTAATGAGGGATTATTATATTTGGCTTCTGAACTTGCAATTGGGATGGTGATTTTCTTGCTGAGGTAGATGTTTTTAGACACCTATGCATTCAAGCAAAGTAGCTATTTTAAACTTTCTACAGCAAGAAATGAATTTAACAACGCTTATCACTAAATGCAAGGTATGGACATTGCTGCTGCTTTAGCCACTTGTTCCTGAATGTAAGGAAGATTTAGAAGATCAGGTTTTCCTGGATGTATATTTTAATAGCAGGAAGCCATGTTTTACTATTATTCCTTCCAATCTAGACAATTTTTCCCCCTCAGCTACACCAAAAGGCAAGAGAATCATAGAATATCAGGGTTGGAAGGGACCTCAGGCAGTCATCTAGTCCAATCCCCTGCTCAAAGCAGGACCAATCCCCAACTAAATCATTCCAACCATGACTTTTTTCAAATCTGACCTTAAAAACCTATAAGGAAGGAGATTCCACCACCTCCCTAGGTAACCCATTCCAGTGCTTCGCCACCTTCCTAGTGAAAATTTTTTTCCTAATATCCAACCTAAACCGCCCCCACTGCAACTTGAGACCATTATTCTTTGTTCTGTCATCTGCTACCACTGAGAACAGTCTAGATCCATCCTCTTTGGAACCCCCTTTCAGGTAGTTGAAAGCAGCTATCAAATCCCCTCTCATTCTTCTCCTCTGCAGACTAAAAAATCCATTCCCTCAGCCTCTCCTCATAAGCCATGTGCTCCAGCCCCCTAATCATTTTTGTTGCCCTCCGCTGGACTCTTTCCAATTTTTCCACATCCTCCTTGTAGTGTGGGGCCCAAAACTGGATACAATACTCCAGATGAGGCCTCACCAGTGCCAAATAGAGGGGAATGATCACGTCCCTCGATCTGCTGGCAATGCTCCTACTTATACAGCTCAAAATGCTGCTAGCCTTCTTGACAACAAGGGCACACTGTTGACTCATTTCCAGCTTCTCATCCACTATAACCCCTAGGTCCTTTTCTACAGAACTGCTGCCTAGCCATTTGGTCCCTAGTCTGTAGCAGTGCACGGGATTCTTCTGTCCTAAGTGAAGGACTCTGCACTTGTCCTTGTTAAACTTCATCAGATTTCTTTTGGCCCAAGCCTCTAATTTGTCTAGGTCCCTCTGTATCCTATCCTTACCCTCCAGCATATCTACCACTCCTCCCAGTTTAGTGTCATCTGCAAACTTGCTGAGGGTGCAATTCACGCCATCCTCCAGATCATTAATGAGGCATTGATCTAAGCTGCACATTGAAATCTGCATGCACTTTCTATATCCTTCTCTCTCTCTCTCTCACCATTCCTGCTAACATGACTGATGTCCTCTGTTACTCCACCTAACCAAATTAGAGTGCACAGAAGTGATTTAATATTCAGGGGAAATAATCGGATTGTTTGAGGTTGGCAGATGATCTCAAAATAGAGTTAAGAAACAGACCCTTGGCAAAGTAGAGCTTTGCAGAAAAAACACATTTGCTTCAACAGATATGCACAAGCTGATAGCAAAAAGGAGACTGACACTAAACTGCATCAGAAAGGAAATATTGTGCACCAGAGCAAACAGATAAGAGAGAACTTGAAGCTCTGAGCTGTGCTTATTACCTGGGAAACAAGGAGAGAACAGAGATGCAAGAAAACCTAGGGGGAAGTGTCACCTAGCGAGAGCAATGGCCACTTAACATTAGTTGGGAAACAGAATTTTCAAACCATACTTTTTGGGCCAAGTCCAGGTCTCTATCAGGTGAGTTGCAAAACTCCTACTGATGAGAATTTGGTCCCTTATAGTTTGTGGATTTTTAACGTATGAATTATCAGCTGAAAACTCATCCTGGCCTGAAGTTAATGCCTCAACCTTGCCTAGTGGGACACAGCTCTGGGGCAGAGCCACGGAAGGAACCAATTGCAGCACCACAAGCCTGGGGCACCTTCTAATCCTTCCTGTTCCCAGCATAGTTTGAAGCAGCCTCAAGGCCGCTTTAGACTATGGTGGCTTGTAATGACCCCTCAAGAGACTGACAAAGCTGGGAATCACTAGAGTGCCCCATGTTCCAGCCAGGCCCCAAGGCTGGAGCTGACTACGGGGATGGCATAGAGCTTCCTATGCCAGCCAGGGATTCCTCAACACTAGTGAAATCCCCAGTTGCCCTATTAGGGCAGCTTTATGGCCCCTTTGCCTTGGGCTTCCCCTTGACTTTATTCAGCATTTGCATTATTTTCTACACTATTACACCACACTGCCCTATGATGTTTGGCTTTACCATATCAGTACAGGAAATACTACCTATTACATGGTAAAGCCAAACTCCACTTTTTTAAAGCAGTTGTCTATCATGCGTATCATTTGAAAGGTGATATTTTCTCCCTTATTGGCAATGAAGACACGTTACACCCAATACCTTCATGTCATGTTAATTTGGGCATTTTCAACATATGAAGATTTAGCCTCGAACTCCCCTTCAACTTCAGAACTGGAAGCTGGGCCATGTGTCATTCCAAAAGTAATTCTCTAAAACTCCATGACTATTTGACTTTTGCCCCAGAGTCATGCTAGTTTGGACATCTTTCCTATATTCCTTCCTCACATCGGCACCTCCACTTGTAAGAGATCTGTTACCTGGGATCCTTAGCCCACGTGGAGTTGAACTTCAGACTCTAGACAGGCATCAAGGTGTGTGTCAACATATTCCAGGAGTGGGCAAACTTTTTGGACTGAGGGCCACACTGGGGTTGCAAAACTGTATGGAGGGCCGGGTAGGGAAGGCTGTGCCTCCCCAAACAAGCCACCCCCCACCCCCTAGCCACCCCCCTCCCACTTTCTGCCCCCCGACTGCCCCCCTCAGAACCTCCAGCCCATCTAACCCCCCCCCCCGCTCCTTGTCTCCTAACTGCCCCCTCCCAGGACCCCCCACCCATAACTGCCCCCTAGAACCCCACCCCCTATCCAGCCCCCCTGCTCCCAGTCCCCTGACTGCCCCAACCCCTATCCATACCCCTGCCTCCTGACAGGCTCCCGGGACGCCACGCCTGTCCAACCCCCCCCCCATTCCCCATCCCCTGACTGCCTCCCCGAACCTCTGCCCCATCTAACTGCCCCCTGCTCCTTATCCAACGCCCCCTGCTCCCTGTCCCCTGAATGCCCGCCTGGATCTCCCACCCCTTATCTAACCCCCTGGCCCCCTTACCATGCCTCTCAGAGCAGCATGTCTGGCAGCTGCGCCACCTGGCCGGAGCTAGACATGCTGCTGCTCTTCTCAGCAGGAGCGTGCTGCTCCGCTGCCTGCATGGCGGCCTGGCTGCGGGGGAGGAGGGACAGCAGGGGAGGGGCCAGGGGCTGGCTTCCCCGGCCGGGAGCTCAAGGGCCAGGCAGGATGGTCCCGTGGGCCGGATGTGGCCCGCGGGCCGTAGTTTTCCCACCTCTGGCATATTCCAATGACGGATCAGGGCCTATATTTGTAAGGGCCAGTAAATGCTCAGAGAGTAAGCCAAACTTAGCCATTGGCAGAATATCTTCCTATGATCACAGATGTGTTTGGATTTTTATATAGCAAAAATATCAAATAAAAAATTAAGAATTCATAAATATAATCAAGGCTTTTGATCAGCTCTCACCCTAGACTATCCATACAGCCAGTTTATGAACCTGTGTAAATTATTCTAATATTAGTTTTCATATTGCAATGCAATTATCCAATGAGGCATTCGCATGGATGGATTACTTGGTCATCTGTTCTGTTCACTCCCTCTGAAGCACCTGGCACTGGCCATTGTCGGAAGACAGAATACCGGTCTAGATGGACCTTTGGTCTGACCCAGTATGGCCATTCTTATAGTCTCTTAAACAGTGGAATGTATTTAAAATAAACACATTAATATCTTAAACCTTAATATGAAAACTATTCATAGTCAATTCAGCTTCAGCTGTGTTCAATCACATCTTTCCATTTTGGAACTCCATCACTAAAGCAAAGCTATGTCTAGAACAAAGTGAGTTTTCATATAAATAGAAAGTCCGTTTTTAAAGCACACTGAGGTGCTCTGACCTCCTTGCACACTATGAGCACAGTGCATGGAGGCAAAAGTGGTATAGTTCTTCTGACTATATCAGGGGTAGGCAACCTATGGCACATGTGCCAAAGGCGACACACAAGCTGATTTTCAGTGGCATTCACACTGCCCGGGTCCTGGCCACTGGTCGGGGGGGGCTCTGCATTTTAATTTAATTTTAAATGAAGCTTCTTAAACATTTTTAAAACCTTATTTACTTTACATACAACAATAGTTTCGTAATTTATTATAGACTTATAGAAAGAGACCTTCTAAAAATGTTAAAATGTATTACTGGCACGTGAAACCTTAAATTAGAGCGAATAAATGAAGACTCGGCACACCACTTCTGAAAGGTTGCCAACCCCTGGACTATATGAATTATGCTTGGCCTCAAATCCAACAGTGATGGCGCATTAGAAATAGATGAAATGAGAATATAAACTTACGTTTTAAAACATCTCTTAACAATCAAACATCTAAACTCCAGAAGATGGCTCAGAGAAAAAGGAGCACATTTTGAGAGAGACAGACAGGGAATTGCTCGATATGTCCTATCTGATTACATTAAAAGCCCTTTAGTAGAGGTAAGCTGATTTTTAAGATTATAACTTTATTCATGGCCCTTTGCCTGTGCTGTGTTCTCCACCCACTCCTCACAGCAGCACTCTAACTGCAAGGAAAATAGTTAGTGCCCACTTAAATATTTTTAACATAATTTCATCTGAATCATTTCAAATGGGGATTCTTCATTTGCTCTTTCATTTCTGGGCATGAAAGCCAAGAGATTCACTGCCTTGTGAAGTGCCCTTAGCCATCTACATAAAAAAACAAGGTTAGATATTAAACTGGTTTTATAAACATACAGATTGTTATCGCCACACAGCAGATTAGAGAAACAGACCCTGCAGTCCCCATGCAGACAAATCTCCCACTGACATCAACAGATCATGTCCTCTTTAGTCATGTAACAATCAATGAATTAGATTCCCAGAAATGGGTTCACAGTAAGACATCTGACAGTGGACCCTTTCCGCGTCTTACATGTGGCTTGAGGAAATTTGCTTTGGTGCTCATTATTTCTTTTACTTTGTAGCTACAACTATTAAAGACCATCACGTTGAAACAGCGTTCCCTGGAGTGTGTCCTTTGTTCAGCAGATACCTTCATGTAGCAGAACATTGCCTGGGTAACCAGGCAGTAATACTAAGCTGCCTAAATCAGTTACCAGAGTATTGCAGTGCAGAAAGCAAAACGAATGTGTAGTAACGGAGCACAATAATGAAGTAGTTATAGTGATGGAGATTTCTGTCATTTATTGCAGCACGGTACCTAATTTAGGGTTTAATTCTGCTCCCACTGGAGACAACGGGAGTTTTGCCATTTAATTTGAAGGGAGCATGATCATGCCTTTACCGGGGGAATACAATAACCAAGAAGTAATCTCTATCTAATCGAATACATATATGGCCCTTATCACTGTAGTATCTGTGTCTCTTGTTACTCTTAACATTCAGGATCTACCTTAATATTGTTTAGATCCTGTGAGCTGGACAGGACCACTGAACTGTGCATGTAATATCTGAATTTTAAAAGCATACAGGTGTTTCATCAAGGACTAGGTAGTCTCTGCTTTGACACTAATTCTTCTTCTTCAAGGGCAGCAGACTATGCATAAAGTGCAGTTTTAGTAATAAAAGTAGTTAACATTGTGGGGTGTCATTTACTCTCTCAACATTACATCAAATTTGCTCAGTTGACAAGCCAAACTATCCTTCTAATGACTAGTCCTGCAAATTCAGCTAAAAATACACTAAATACTTTCCGCCTAGTACTTTTCCATATGCCCAGTTGCTTTATCTCCCAGAGGGATGTGCTCAGATTATGAATGGGAGAGGAGGTGGGCCGTGCAATTGCTAATGGAAATGGAATGGCACCAGACAGTCTTTCTATAAAGATGTGATCCACACACAAAAAATTGAGATCCCGACTTCAACTGGAACATAGCTGATCATTTTGTCAAAGACGTGTGAGGCACAAGCTCTGTTAAATTCCCAGCTGTGCAACTGGCCTACTGGGTGACCTCAAGTAAATCACTTCACCTCTCTGTGACTCAGTTTCCCCCTCTGTAAAATGGAGATAATAATACTTATCCCCTTTATAAAGTGATCTATAAGAGCTAGGTATTATTCATTAGTGTTAGCACTGAGGAACTCTATTTGATCAGTAAAGTACACCACAAAAATAAAGCCTTTGACCTTCTGGTGAAGCCCAATTTTCAGAGGTGTAACCAGATTAGTGAAAGGAAGAGGACAGGCTCGGGCTGCAGTGCCAATCATGCCATTGTCAATCCAATGTGCGGATATTTCTTCAATCCTCATTTGATTACTGTATAGCAAATACTACATCAGGAGTAGGCAACCTATGGCACGGGTGCCGAAGGCAGCACGTGAGCTGATTTTCAGTGGCACTCACACTGCCCGGATCCTGGCCACTGGTCCGGGGGGGCTCTGCATTTTAATTTAATTTTAAATGAAGCTTCTTAAACATTTTAAAAACCTTATTTACTTTACATACAACAATAGTTTAGTTCTATATTATAGACTTATAGAAAGAGACCCTCTAAAAATGTTAAAATGTATGACTGACACGCGAAACCTTAAATTCGAGTGAATAAATGAAGACTCGGCACACCACTTCTGAAAGGTTGCTGATCCCTGGACTATATCATAATAGCAAACATATTTTTGTTCAATGAAAAGCATTACCCTTTTTTGTACTGGTTTCGGCTGTAGTTATTTTCTTCACCGCTGCGCATTTAAAAATCAAACGAAGTTTAAAATATTAATTAAAAGGTGACCTGGCTGCTGAGCAACTGCAGACATCATGCCTTTTCGAAAAGCTGATGCAGTAGATGCTGAGCACTGTTTTGATGCGGGAACTCTTCTCACTGAGTCCCATCCATTTAAGAAAGTGCGTCTTCATTTGCTAAGCCTCAGCCACAAAACCAGTAACAAGAGATGATATTTAACACAAGCTAAATCTTGTGTGATTTATGGTTGAAATGCCTGAAGATAACAGACATGGAGGAAACTACAATAATCAACCTTTCAGGAGGAATTTGGAACCCACTTTCCCTTTAGCGTGCTTACAGATCTCACTAACCCCTTGACCTATGGATGGGATTTTATTTTATACTTGCAGGAGGTTGGATGTGATGGTCTTTCCCAACATTAATTGCTATCAGTCCATATACAGACATCTCTGTAAAGACAGTGATCTCGAGCTTTTTACCAGTACACCCCATTTTTCATCAAAGCAAACGAGGCCAGACCCACTTTCGCAGGGGCTAGAGCCAATGTTCATCTATTTCTCAACTCTAGTATTAATGAAATGCTAGAATACTAACCTGTAGATAGTCATAATAGCCTTACCCGGACACACTTCAGTGAAATGGAGGAGCTCGTTTTTGGGTGCATAGCTTACCCACATGCACAAAGACTGACTCAAAATGAAACTGGAGTGTGACCTCCAAAACAAGAGCAGTTTCTCTTCCCCCCACCCCTCCTTGGTAGCAAGCTCCCAAGGCATGCCACTGCTGTCTCCTCCTCCCCAGTCTCACCTTCTAGTGGCTCTACATTTGGGAGCATCAGGAGGAGGAGCACAGAGCAGAGGAAAGAAACTCCCTGCCTTCAGTGCTGGCTCCATAGTAGTCCTGGCAGCCAGGAGGAGTCATTGCAGGAAAAACCCTGCACAATCCCTGCAGAGTACCTTATTGAGAGAGAGAGACTGACTTATTTAACTGCTTGCCTTGAAGTACTGTCAGAACTTACTGGGTTATGGTTGATGAGATCAGAGCAGAACCATCCTCATCAACATGAAGGATGAGGCTTCAGGCAGACACTGTACTGCCAGGAGCTCTGCAAGCTTTGCCATACAGCACGCCCAATATACCACACTCCAGATCTTCCCACCACTACTATAGTCTTGGGCCTCTGGAACAGAGACTATCCTCAGAGTAGTACATCCTCATCAACGTCACGGTGTCCTTTGAGAACAGGACCCCAGCCTTTCGCGAAGCCCGAGCTCGTAAGCCGGAAAAGTACGTTCCCCTGGCCAACACCCTGAGAGCGAAGGGCTACGAGGTGCAGATGGACGCCCTGGTAGTCGAAGCCCTGGGCGCCTGGGACCCCTGCAAGGAGCGTGTGCTGCGGACCTGCGGGATTGGTCGACGCCACGTATGGCTCATGCAGTGCCTCATGGTCTCAGACGCCATCCGATGGTCCAGAGACATCTACATTGAATACGTCACCGGCCACCTACAGTACCAGGAGGCGTGAGCCAGAGTGACATGGTCCCTTTCTCATAGTCAAAGAACAAAGAGACTTTCTCCGTTGGATCATATGAACTGGAACCATAAACTCCCTGAACATTAAATCTCACCAAATGAGGGTGAATCCATTCTCATCATCATAGCCACTCATACTCCACACCCGAACATAGCCATTATATGAACTTCATACCCTCATATCTCAATGCCTGTACTTTGACCCATCAACCTTTTACCCCCAATTGGGGATATTGCAGATTATGTATACCTTATGCCACCCAATCTTAAACCAAACTTCACACCCCTCGATAATCTGTACGTTATTCCCTGATAACCAGAAACTTCTATGCTTAAACTCTACACTGTTCACTTTTTTAAAAAAAAAAATCTTAATACAATTTTTAAATTTGTTACATGAATATCCGGGAACTAATTCCTTTCACCTTTCAGGTCAAGAATTCACATTCCACATTATGTGACACATATTTGGTGGGCTCATTTAAGTAGCCCATTGTTCCCCTGACCCCACTCTCCTCCCTCCCCCAGTTTTTCTGAGATTGAATATTTTCTATTGCTGTAACAAACATCTTTTCCCCAAGCTGATTTGACTATAGTAATGGTGGCCAAATGTAGTGACCCACCTACGACAATCTTCAGAAGTTTGAGCGCCGAGGCGCACCAGCTGGGGCTTGGGGTTTCAGCCCCACTCCTGCTGAAGCCCCGAGTCCTGGCAGGCATGCCCCATGGGTCTGAAGCCATATCCCAGTTCACAAAAATGCAAGGGTAAAACTATAAACAATTGTTATTGTTAGATACAACATTACTGCTTTTTTGCTTTAAATCTCCAGGAATGTACCTGTTGGCCAACTGGGAGACCTGCTACCTCATTCCCCTGGACCCCAAAATTCAGAGTTAACCTATATACTTTAATAGAAATAGTTTAAGGGTATTTATGTGTGTGTTAGCAATATGTTAATTTGAACCATGGGTGGAGCCATTATGTAATCTTTTAGACCATTGGCTTATTGTGCTTGTCTTGCTGCTAGAACCTATCCAGGGGCTTGGGAAATCCCATCCCCGTCGCTTGTCTCTGCCCAATGAGCACCCTATATAATCTATTGTAATCAATTATTCTGCAGTGTCTCTGAGACTAATAAGCAAAGTGACACTCCACCAGCGCTGTGCGTAATAAACTCCTGTGCTTGACTCTACACGGTGTCCATTTCTGTTCCTTCACTTGCCAACAAAAATGTATAGACCACTTTTACCTTCACAATCTCACTCCCCTGTAAATCTGAATACCCCCTTTGATTTCAATTCCTGGGGAAAACACTGCATGGCAGAAGGCAGAGACAAGGTTGCATGAGACACTGACAACTGGGTGTATAAACTGGTATCACTAGTGGTACAAAGGAGATGGTGTTGATGGAATACATAACACAAGAAGTAAGGAAGGTAGAGTTGTGAAGGTCCTTGAAGGAAAGGACAAAGTTTAAAGAGGGAGAGTCAAAGGAAGGGATCAAATAGGGGGTCTCATGGTCAAAGCAACTAGAAACAAAGATGATCTTAGCAGCTATGTTTTGAATGGATTGGAGATGAGGACAATGATGCTGTTAAGGAGATGGGAGAGGAAGAAGTTGCATTAGTCAAGACAGGAGATGATGAGGTACTGAATGAGAGTTTTGACTATCTAGTCAGAAAGAAAAGTATGGATCTGAAATAACAGAGGAAGAAACAGCAACTTTTAGACATGGCCTGGCGGCATGAGGCAAGGGAAAGAGAAGAGTGAGTTGGTGGAGGAGAATGGCGCTGTTCTCAACAGTGACAGAAGAACGGTATAGAGGTTTGAGAAGAGAGATCAAGAGTTTGATTTTGGCTACGCAAGTCAATGGTGAGATATCCAGGGGAAGTCATCAGACAGGGCCAACACGAGGACTGGATGGACAGAAGCAAGTTGAAGTGGAAAGGCAGGTGGTAGATCTAGTGGCGTTGGAACAATTATTATAATGGGGGCACTGAAAGCCAATGAACAAAACTGTAAACTCTGCATACGATAGAAATCACTTCAAGCCAGGCGATGCTGCCATGCCCCCAGAACACCTCGTTCCAGCACCTGTGGGTAGATCTATAAGTCTGCTTCAGCATGAAGGGAGCTGAAACCATGAGAACCAATTAGATCACCCAGAAAGAGTGTGAAGGGAGAAGAGGAGATGACCAAGAACACACCCACCCAAGTAGGTCAGGCCAGGCACACAACTATTTTAGTTACTTCCTTTCACAGTAGAAAAATTTTTAGGTTAGTGTTGGGACATTCTGAATACTGAACCCCTGCAAGGCCATGAAACCATTTCAACCATTATATTACCACATGACTAATGAGATGCTGTCAGTATCATGGGAAGCAAACACATGCTGGTTGCTTGGAGTGGGCATCTTGTACCCTCATCCTCCACTATATGGCATTATACTGAAATTCAAAAGAAACCCAATTCTACATGTGGCTGACCTGCCAGATGTCAGAAAGAAACAAACCTAACACAGCACGTCTGCTGAATATTTACAAAGAGGTAGGCTAAATTACACAAAGGGAATCATTTGCAATGTAATGGTGCGTTTGCATTCAGAATATTTGATTTCCTGCTCAACCAACTAACCTAAATGCTCCTACCCAAATGAAATGTAGACAGGGCTTAAAACGTTTGAAGAAAAGCACTCATCCAGAAAATTAAGGTCAACACAGAACAGATGGCACCTCTGAAAAATGTGTTTTCAACATTTATCTTTATGTAAAATAAAAATGTAAAGAAAGTTCAGGCTGCTTTTGACATTCCTACTTGAAATGTTGAATCTTGTGCTCTACAGTTAATAAAGAAGCACTAAAAATTATACTGAACCCTTCAAAATACTAAAGCTAAATAAAGCTCTTTCAAATACTGTGAGATACGTTTTTTTTTTTTTGTGGGCTTGTAAATACATACCAATAAAAGATAGGTTCAATCACTTTTGTAACCACTATAAATATTGCAAGTACTCTCTGCATTTCCATAAATATGTCCACTACTCCCAAGTGAAAAGCTTTTTCATTTGCAGCAGTTAGAGAAAAAAATAGCATTTTTTCTTTATCAAAGTCTTTTGAAAGGCTGAATTTTAGAGCCCCTCATACAGGGAGTTGTGAACAACTTCTTGTTACAATGAGGCATGAAATTTGGTCTTGAGTCTGAGAATGAGGACAATCAATGAGACTGAAGGAGGATCAGCTTATTAGACTGAAGGGTAGGCAATGTCATACCTATATTAAAAAAAAGTGGTAGAGATGAGTGGGTATATGTTGGAATAATCAGAGACAGGATTGTAAGACACCAAAATGAGCATCGTCAGGGTAGGGACAAATCAGCATTGTGTTAAAGAAAGCTTACATTAGTATAGGCAATAGCATAAGTAATTCAAAGTAAAGGAAATTAATAAGACTAGGAATTTAATATAGGGCAGGATATGACACTGATCACTCCCCTAAGCACCCTCAAGTCTCTGGAGTCAGTAGGAACTGAGGGAGGAGCAGTTCACCTCAGGATCAAGTCCACAGAATAAGGTAATAAAATCATAGCGTATGTTCAGTAAAAAGTAATAATAATAATAATAATAATAATCTGAGGAAAGCATACCAAGATAATAAAATTGCACCCACCTCTAAATCCCATCAACTCTGCGCCATCCCAGAATGTATCATAGCTATGGACAAGAGTTCGCTCTTCCAGAAAACTTCATTATTGGCTGTGATGAGGCTCAACAAAGCCTTCTGGAGTGTCACAGTAGAATGGGAATTTCTTGGGGCCTACCTATTAACGTAGGTTTGTTTTTGCCTATGCATGTGTTGAATGCTCCCTAACCTGTGAAGAAGCTCAACATTTATTTAAGCTTTGCGGTTCAGTTTTAAGCTTTCAGTTCGGAAGAGCAAAAGTCTTTTTCTAGAGGGCTAAGAGACAGCATTACAGAGATCTTGACAATTCTACTCAGCACAGCACTAGGGAGCAAGTAGCAGAACTGTGAGAAAAAGCGCATGTGCACCGTACCAATAAACACTGGACTACAGAGAGTCATATGTTCTTGGAGGAACGGGAAATATGCCCCAGCATACCTGAAAATATAGTCCGAGAAATTCCTCCCACACAATGCTAAGGAAGTGCACTGACTAAAGCAAGAAACCTTTACTGAGGCTGCTGCTTTTGATCATGCATTATAATTTAAACATCCTTAATTCAATTTGTGAAGCTGTAGTCATCTGCAGTACATGTATTGAAAAGGCAGATTGTGATGAGGAACATTATTTACTAGCCCACTGTAATCAGACCAGTTCAAAGTTAGCATCAGGAACTAGCCCCACAAACTAAAAACAAGGCAACAGTAAATTGGTAGAAAAATTATCATGAAAAATATCAACAAAAACCCCAAACCATGACTGGTCAAGTACAAATCTACTTCTGGTCCCTAAATGCTTTTGATGCTCATGATACATCCAATAAATTAACAAGTATTAATGCAAGTTCTTTGCATTTACCAAGAGACAATCATCTTTGACCAAAGCAGCAGTAGCTTGGTTATAGTAATTGGAATTGTATAAATGGACCTGAGATGAGAGCTGGGTTATCGTTCTGGTTTCCCCGTAGGGCGTCTGCTATTAGGGACTAACCCAAAGCCCATAAAAATCAATAGAAAGACTTCCATTGACCTCAGCGGGCTTTGGATCAAGCCCTTAAAGAATGTGCCAACAAGTAACTCAACGTTCACCTGATTTAATTGTTAAAATGAATATTTACTTGGTAAGTAGCATAGTATCCAGGACTAAGCAACAGGCTGAGAGGCAGGAATTCATTTCTCTAGTTGCTCAGAACATTCCAAAACCGATCACCTTTTTCTGGGCAAAGTGTATATTTACCGCATCATGCAATGATTATTAATCAAAGTTGGCTGGCATAGGGACATTTTCAAGAGCTCAGCTTCCATTTAGATGCCAGAATAAGTGGCCAAATTTTCAGAACCATTCAAAAGAACTTACATGTTGAGTATGCCTTTGGTGCAGGGCTCTCCTGAAAATCTTGCGTTAGGTGTCACAGTGGGAGATGCTGGGTTTTGAGCTCTTTAAAAAAAGAAAAAAAGAAAACCAAACTATTTTTCTATGCTTCACCCAGCCAATTCTATCCGTCTCCGATTTTTGGCATCTGGCCCTTCGAGGATAGAGTAGGATCTTTTATGGAAGAGCACATTCACTGCGTCAAGGTTTGTGATGGGGGTGAGTGTGCATCTGAAATCTCATGACTCTTTCATTTGCAATGTTAAGGTAATTGCAACGCTTCTTTTGGATGAGAATTTTGCCACAGTCACCAATGCCTTTGTGACCTATGGATTGTGCCACAATGTAAATGATCTGGAAGATGTAACTAACGCAAAATGCTTCTGCAAATCTACTTTGCCACAGCAGCTGCAGGGAATGTATTACACCAATGTCCCAAAGGTTACCCAGCCTTCCTATTGGTTTTAAGGTCTATACCAGCCTATCTGATTCGGGTCCCAACTGCCGGACGGGCTCTCTCCTCTGCTGGTGCCATTGGAACACTATGGGGCAGGAGCTTTAGAACATCTGAGGTTTGTAGAAGACGGTTTGAGCAAAAAGAAGCCAGACAAAGGGCTTAAGAAGAGCACTCCGGAGTGACCTTTTACACTCTCTTACTTTATTACACCATATTCTCTCTGGCCCACTCTGGAGAACGAAGAACAAATGTAAATCTCTCCAGCAGAGAAATTTGAGCATGAGGCTCTCTTCTCTGAAATTAGATTCTGGAGTCTTGAGTGCTAGGGGATGCTTCAGGGTCCATCTATTCTCTTAGGGCTTTCTAAAGGGGAAAATGTCTCAGCCTGTTTAAGGGGATTTGGGGGCTTGATTTAGACAATGTTATTGCATATTTAAGTGACATAGGTTTGCTTAGCAACTTCTCCAATAGGTCTGCATTTACAAATTCTACAAATGAAAGTCAATGTTGATTTTTTACTCCAGCACCTGGTTATGTAGTTTTCTTGGCAATTTCTATTCTTAGCAGTTAAATATTTTTCATATTCAATAAAAGTCTGACATTGAGGTTGACTATCCTCATCTGCCTTCTTAATAATTTGATTGACAACATGCAGATGGGTCTGTGGTAACAAACCCTATTACAAAGTTTGCATTACATATTGTGAAAAAAAGACCAGACCATTTATGTTAGTATTTGAGTATTCATGCAGTCCTCTACAGCTAATATAATAAAACGAGCAATAAAAATAGTTTTTGCTTTACTCAAGCAAATTAACAGATATTTACTGCAGTCAGCATAACTCTCTCCTCTCCACATTGTGTGCTTAAGCATTCAAGATGATTACAGCAAATCAAGTTTTGTTTTAATCAACCCAGGAAGAAGGAAATGCAAGAAATTAACCTAATGCATAACTGTCTGTTTTTCCAATAATAAAAATAGATTGGTTATACCTCCATGCCTTTCTTAGGTCCCAATCCCGCAAGCTGTTCTCCATGGGGCGCCTCTGTCAATGCACAGCTCCACTGAAATCAATAGGGCTCAACAGAGGACAGGGATCCAGCCCTTCAGGAAAACAGGCAGGATCTGGGCTTTTATTTGTACGCAGTGGAACCCAGTTATGAAGATGGGCGGTAGCACCTACCAGTTTGGCCAAGAATCCAATGATTACTACAGGCAGAGACATTGTAGATATGCACAAAAGGAAGCTCTCCATCATGTAAGGCCAGATAAATTCTACTATGCACAGAGGGTGGCTGGGAGTTTATATAGTACTGTGTTGCACAAGCATAGTATATCTTGCACGCATGCACAATGCATTTGGACTGTAGGTACACAAAGATAACATACAGACATCATGACCTGTGCTGAATGTAGTTAAAGTTACCTAATAATTTGCATTATAAGACCCTGTGTTCAGATGCTTATAACTAGGCTTGGCAAAATTTGATTTTTATCTTTTAATATAATTTTGATGGCTAATATCAATGTTTATTTTAAGCTTTCTTTAGATTTATTGATTTAAATAAATGATTTAAATAAAACAGTTGCATGAAAATATGGATTTTAAAGCTATTTGCTCCATTTTAATTGCTTTCAATTTTCACCACTGTGGAAAATTGGGGGGCAGAAAATATTTAATAACAGTAGGCTTTGAGATTCAAAAATTTAAAGCGATGTGACCATTAAAATACAAATTGCCAACATCACATGTCAAAATATACCAAGTAAATATCCTTAAGTCAAACTCTAATAAGTTCTCAAAGCAGTGTTTTTCTTAGTCTATCTATAAATTTCAATTATCAATAGAAATATTTTTTCATCAGTTGATGTACAGTAAAATCAACTTTTACTGATAAAAAATCTCATGCTTCCAACATGCTTATAATTTTGCCAAATTTTAATTGTTCGGATTATGATTTTTCTGAGGCAGACAACTAGCATGGGTGAATTTGAGAATTTCAGCAGACAGCTTAGCTTTCTCAGAATGAGGTTAGAGGAAAATATGTTTGGCTCATGTTAAAAAAAATTCTGACAACTGTTTCATTGAGAAGCCTGTGTAATCTAACTCAGCCCTGTGTATGTTAAGAACAGTAAACAGACAGAATGTTGTACACTCCAAGGCTACCTATAGTTTAGCTACTTAAAATAGATCAGTCTTGTTTGCCAGCATCCGTGAATACTCACGTATGACATAGTGAGTGACGCAAGTCCCATGTGCTTACCTTGCTTTGAATGCATAAAGCAACAAAAGTGCCAGTCACCTGTTACAGATATTTAAACGGGGACTTAATACATTGATTTAAAAGCTGCCCCCTCAACCAAGCTGAACTACTCTCTTCTCTCTACCTCAGAGCTTTGCCTGAGTCCCTCCCCATGGTATGCCATTCGTTTGGCAAATTGTGCAGCCAGCCAACAGATGGGGCTGCTGTGTATAAAGCTTAATCCTTCCACAAGAGCCTGGAGACTTGTCACCAACTTGGTATCATGGAAAGAGGAACAATATTACCCATAGGTGCTGGAACTAGGGGTGCGGCTGCACCCCCTGGCTTGAAGTGATTTCCTTCATATACAGGGTTTACAGTTTGGTTCAATGGCTCTCAGCTCCCCCACTATAAAAACTGTTCAGGCACCCCTGACATTATCTTGCTAACGGACATGTTATTGGTATTTAAGGTGACCACAACCACATCCCCAGAGTACCAGACATTCCAGTACTTCTGGGAACAGCCTAGGCCTGCACCCACAGTGTGATCTCACGCACACAGGGGCAGGGCGGCATGCTCCGAAAAATGGCATCGTCTGTACATCCACTGACTCCACATGAACATACTGGACAAAACCATGTCTGGTTCTAAATCACTACCAGAAAACCCAGACTGCCCACCTTAAAACCAGACAAATGGCCTCCCGATTTGTATTGTGGTAGTACCCAAGGGCCCACCTCTGAAACTGAGCCCAAAAAACAGATGTGCCCGTGCAGCTCAGGCACTCAGGAGTAGCTGAGCGCACAGAGGAAAACAAGGGGGCCCTATCCCACGGAGTTTATAACAGTCTAAGGCCAAAGTTTACACGTAGATGCCTCCAGCTTGACACCTAAATGCAACTAAATAAAGTGTGACCTGATTTGCAGAGGCACTGAGCACCCGCAGCTCCAACTGAAGACAATGAGAGCTGTGGAATAGGGGTGAAGATCTCTCGCCTAGATACCGAAGAATGGATTTAGGACCCTACCCGCATTCGAGAACTGACTTCAATTGGGAGAAATGCAGTAACACTTCACCATAATATCAATCTATAACGCTGTTCAAGTTTAAATTCATTTATACAGAAGAAAAAGTAATTCCTGGTCTAGGATGGCATTTATTTCTTAACGGCTCCTCTGCGGCACTAATCACTGCAGTATCTATCTGAGTGCACCACCACGACAATGAATGTAGCTCCACAACACACCAATCAAGTGTTATCCCAGTTTTACAGATAAGGGACTGGAGGCCCATCAATTAAGGACGTGATTTAATTCCCATTTAAATCAATGGAGCCTTCCCATGGTCTTCAGTGGGAGTCGGGTCAGACCTCAAATGATCTGGCCCATGTCCCACATGAAGTCTGTAGCAGAGCCGGAATTGGAACCATACTCATGCCTTAGCCACAAAATCATCCCATCCTGCCTCTTTAGCCACAAATTTCAACCTTAAAGATCAGTTTAGCCGAGAACTCTACCGGTTTGTCTGCCCACTTACAACTGAACTCCTGTCTGCTTTGGGCAGACTTCAGAATTTGCTCCGGAAGAGTAGAATTGGTTTTTACCAACCAGTGTCTCTGAACAGCATGCAAGGGCCAGCCAAGCCCAGAAGTGCTTATACTGCTTCACGTTCTCCACTCTGCAGTAGAGATACTACATAAACACATACAGAATGAATTTAGCACTGAGCTTTACTTCACTGCAAAATCCATGATTGTGGAGAAGAGTTTTGCCTTCATCTGCTGAGGCAAGTCCTGGTATTTTACTCCATGCCTAATCTGCTTCACTATAAAACAGGCAACAGGGACAAACTGTTTCTATGCAATTTTTTTTTTTAAATGAAGCCTATTTAAATACAGGAGGGTTTTCCTGATGAAAAGCATCAGCCCATTTTAAATAAAAAGGTGAATTAAGTCCTTGAATATTCCCCTAGGCCACATTCACCTCTAGTTTCTGATCCCTTTAAATAGAGCCTTGTTAGTTTAGTAAATAGCTTGTTTGGGATTAAAAATTAATCTCAATTAAGAGACACAGTATGTGTGTGTATACATATTTTATATATCATACAAGAGATTAAAATGCATAATCCCCACTGAGGGGCATAGCAATTTCTCTGGAGCAGAGAGTTAAGGGGTAAGTAAGAAGATTAAGGCTCAATTCAGGAAGTGCATCTTTCAAAATGAATGTTAAGAGCTGTAATAAATTGATATTCAACCCAGCTAAGTTTTCAGACAACTGTCCCATACCTATTTTAAGAGGGTACATTATGTCTTCCAGTGGTGACTTCACACCTTTTCATATCACCAAGCCCCCTTATGGGTTTTTTCTAACTAGTTTCCCTGCTAATCATTCAGAGACATACAAGCAATGAGCAAAACGGGGACAGGGGGCACGCCTGCTGGGTCAGCTAGTCCAACTCCTCATAGTACAGCTTCTAAGATTTTGTCTGCTCTAGTTTTAAAAATACTGTGATTGAAATTTCACCAGTTTGCAAGGAAGAATATTCTAGTCTAATAAATATTCTTGATATTCATCTTAATTTTCCCCATGCTTAATTTCATCCCAATGCTCTTAAATTATACCAGCTGCCCTAAAATATACTTTTAATATATGTAGATTTATATTCTCCTTTAAAGCTTTGCCTGCACTACAGTGTTAGCTCAAAGGTCTACCTCAAGTGTTGCCCATAACCCAACTCCCATTCACACACAAAACGCTCTGGTTAAAGCATCACTTAAACTCCAAAGCGGCTGACTTGTGGTGAGGGGCAGGATGGGAGCTTGAGTGCAGCTGACACTCAAGCTAGTAATGCAGAGGGGACTCTCTGCTGCTAATCCAATTGCACTGTGCAGAGCTCCAGCATTATTTTGCAGTGTGACTGCTCTCACTCAAGCTAGGCTAAATCAAGAGTTAACTCAAGGATAAATAACTCCACAGCAAAGACAAGCCCTTGACCACCCCCTTGGAGCAGTGTTTCCCCTCACTTTTAAAAACTAAGCCCATTCCTTCCTTTCTGGAAGAGGGAACAATCCTACCCCCTTTGAGCCCCAGCATATGATGTTAAAGGCCTAGCCTCCCCATATTACTTCCTCTTTCCTGAAAGTATGTACAATAGTTAACACTGATCTTTACAATATCATCATTGGCAACTAGGAAGTGAATGGGGCAGTTCACACCTCAGCACTATCATTTCAGGCTCTCTGCAAACTCAGGCAGACATTACTACACTAGTTACACATGGATCACATTTTCAAGGTTCTTTCTGCAGCCACTATTGCTAGATTATTCTTTAAACATGAAAACAGAGAATAGAGAACAGCTGTCTGCTCAGACCAACCAGTCCTTCATGCTGCTCCACCCCTGGAGGGCACGCACATTTCAGGAAACACTGCTGTGGCCAAACTATTGCCTCCTTGTCTGTAACTGGTTGATTCTGTATAAGCAGCCCCAAACTGCATTGGCTATTTATTTTTTTGCTCATCACACTACAAACTCATGTCTCATTACGATCATCCCTTCCCCTTTTGTACTTTACTGATGTTTAGAATTCTCCCCCTACCCGCTAACTAGAGTAGCCCACATGCCCTCCCACCACCATCACCACCACCCTCCCCCACTCAGCGTTACTGAGCTAGATTGTGGGTGATCTTTACTGTCGTCAGTGAGCACCTGTATGTGTATAGCTCTATTGAACTCAATAGGATTTCATATGTGGTGGTATTTCCCAATATAAAGGGTGAATCTAGCCCATTGTTCTTTTCTACCAACATTTTCCACTTCTTCAACCCCTTCTACTATGTTTCTGTCCTGACTCATATTAGCAACTCCTCCCAATCTGGTATCATTTGCAAATTTTTGAAGCAAATATTAAAATAGGCAACTGACAAGGATTTGTTCTTACTTGCAGGTTTACTCCAGTAGGGGGAGCATCTGCATCAGGGAAATCTATGTCAAAGTAATTAACACCAGGGCACACCACTAATGTAGACACTGCACCAGTGCAAAATGTGGTTTGTGCCCATGTGACTTACCTGGTTTTTACAATGTAGCTCCACCACTGCAAAAAGGAAAACAGTACACACGGGGCCTAGGATAAATACATCTGAAAGAATTAGGACAACTACTTGTCAAATAAGGTCACCCAGCAGAAAAAGACTTCAGTCCAACACTTTCGCCATCTCCCTCCTGGAGGAGGATTTCCGGTAAACAGTGTATGAGACTCCCTTAGTGGGCTCACCCTACCACTTTATGCAACAGGCAATAGCAGAAGGTGCAAGGCAGAAAATTCAGTTCCAGATATTATGGAAAGGCAATAGCCTCTCGCTAGTTCAGATTACAACCAACTTTCATTAGACAGCTTTATTTTACCACCCCTCCAAATTTAACTTGGAAAATTAAGTTTAGCTGAAGATTTACTCTGAAGGTAGAAGAATTTCAGAAAGCTTTTAAGAAAAATCAAAATTATGAGTCATAGGTGAAGCGTTATCTGCATTTGAAATTGACTTCTACACAGTGCTTGTCTCCCACTAACCCAAAAATAGCTCGTTAAAGCCTCTTTAAACCTTTCATGTAGTTACGGCTCACTGAAAGCTTGTGTGTTAGCTACATTTAAGAGGAATAGTTAAGCAAAACTATTGATTTTTTTTCATGCAAATACTTTGGGGCCCAATCCAGCTCACACTAATTTCAATAGAAGCATATTCAGGAACGGTCTGTGCATGAGGCATGGTGCCCTCTATTGGCCTATTATTTTCAGGTCAGAAAAGAAAGAAGTGCTAACAAGTGACAGCTAACAGATCTTTAACTCAAGTGGTAAATGCCTCGGTTATTACAGTAGTTATTCCGGGGTCTGGTTTATTACGGAAAGGTGGAAGCCTGCTCATAGGTTACAACTACAGCCCCATTTTATGGCAAATTATGTTTCACCCTTGGAATTCCACTAATGAAAAATGCTTTCAAATGTTGCCAGCTTAAGTCTCACTGTCAATTAGAATTTAATTGAGTAAGCACTTTGAGATTAACATTAAAATGGCTCTTTCTGAAATGTTTAGTGTCTAATGCTGTGTCCCTTTTGCTGCCCACTAACATCAAATTTATGCTACAAAATTTGAAATATCAGTGGGTTTTAATAAAGGTTCTTGCATGGGCCCGTATTCAAGACTGAGAATAACAGATTATCATGAAATTGTCATGACTTGAAATCAGTGAAACCAGTGGAGGAAAAAACATGGAGAATATTTATCATCAACCTCCAAACTGGCCAGGAACAGAGCTTAAGGAACTTTGCAAAGGTTAGATGTGAAATTTGTAGCAGAACCTGGAATAGATTAAATTGTGAGGTGGTAAATCCATGTGTTATATGCACTAGATTGGAATGCCTGAGGCAAATGGCTTCACATCTCTGTACTCAGTCCATCTTTACAATCAGGCTACCATTTCTTCCCCACTTTTGAGAACTGAAGCAGCACAATGTGAGGACAAACATTATTAGCTGCCTCATTTTTCACAGAAGACAATCTGAAGGTAATTAACTGGTTAGCTGTGGAAATGAGAATTGTATGTTCTAGTCCTAACACAAGTCAGGCCTGAGAGACATTCTCAGATGCACCATTCCACCGACTCACGCCTATGTTATAAGCCCTTCCGGTCTACCGGGCAAGTAGACCCCAAAAACTTAAAGATATGATAAACCCTCAGAGCACGTCTTAGAATTACCCAGACAAGTTGGGTGCAACTGTACACAATGTGCGTCGTCCATAATTTCCTTATAGAATCCTTCCTTCAAACATCCCCAACACCTAGAAAGAACACCACATGAAAGAGAGCACCCTTGCATTTTTATTACACACCCTCTTTCAGAAGGCCTTTTCGAATGTTTCTTACCTACCTTACTGGCCATTATAATCCTCCCTCATAACACGTCTTCTCGTGATCTGGATTATGGTGTAAAACTATTGCATTATAATTGTTTTAGGCGTTGCACCTGCAAAGGGCTCTCTGAAGAGTCCCACTGAAGTGAATGGGGCTCCACACTAGCATAAGGTAAATGCATAGATCCCTTTGCAGGATCAGAGCCTTCTATACTGGATGTATGGAACTTGCTAGGGAAAATAGAACTTTCTTCCTTTGACTTCTTGTCCTGAATTCATCACATGACCAGAGACTTGACGTTAATATAATTAAACAGATCAAAATTCACCTGGCTTCATATTGCAGAGATTTCCCCCTGAAGAGAAGTAAAACTAAGTTAATAAAATGATACAACCTAATGTTAAAACAAATGATTAGACACTGAAGACAGGAATGCTACCAACCTTAAAAAAAAAGTAAAGACCAATCTTCTTGCTTCATTTCTTTCAATCAGAGGTCATTTGCTTACACAAAGTCTTGGCAGCAGGTGTCCACATCCTGTGCTAAATTTACTAGCAGTAACCATTTACATTTTAACAGCCTGGTTAATGTAAGCACGATTAAGCGTTACCTTTTCTATTTAAAAGTGCAGTGAACTAGAATACACGCTCTACCTTCTTAGTTTTCTGTTCCTTAAAGGAATTGTTTGACTAAAGCTAACATAATTTGCATGTGTGAAGTTACAATCACATTCAGTACCTCACAGCAATCCAGCAAATAAGGATTTGACAGCATACCATGATTCCTTATGATACTGTGAATATTAGTATTTAAAACAAAGGCCCATACTGTGGAATCTTGAAGAATACTAAGTTTTCTAGCTTGAGTATCACTTAAACAGTGCTTTTTAATAACTGCTTCTCAGCTGAAAAGATGGGCTCTCACTTACAGTACTTATGACCCAGGGACCTAAAGGAACATGTATAGAAAGAGGGCCCAAACTGAATTCTAGCCCTATTATAAAGGGTACCTAATGCTCTGCTAATAAAAGGAACTACGCACAAACTTTACAGTGTATATAAAATTCTACTTACAATATTTTTAAAACAGAAGTGGAATGGAAAAGTGAAGAGAACTTCTATTTGTAGGTGGCACACCACCTCCGCTTCCAACTTAAAAAAATTCCTCAAAGTTCACTTAGTGTTTTGTAGTATCAGAAGGTCTGTATAGTCTGGACAACAGCATCCACTGATCACTGATTAGATTTTATTTAGTGTCTCAGAGTTTTGTCAATTTCAACCAGAAAGTATGAGCAATGACTATTTTACCAATGCACACATATCTGCATAGCTCTTTGCTGTATCTGAGCCTTCAGATTTTGGGGCACAAAGATCTTTCTAAATGCCGTCAAGACATTTTTAAAAGCTCGTGTTTCTAAGCAAGCAGTGAATCTTTACACACCAGGGTTACTGACAAAGGAAAGACCATTTCTGCTGTCACAAGCTCTGAAACTGGGCCATTTCAGAACACTGACATTCAAATCTGACAAAACAGAAAGACGGTGGGTAAAATGACTTGTAAACACCAAGAATAGCTGAAAGCAGACTCGATAACTCAATGAATTGGAATGACTTCACAGTGACAACTTCTACTTCAAAAGAGGCTTCTCTGTCATGAAATCTCTAAGGCTTGACCAAAAGAAATGTATGTCTGTCAACATGGTTAGTGCAACTTTTATTTAAGAAGTCAGCTTCAAGAATAGAGTCTAACAAATAACGAGGGAATCCAGTGTCATCTTACAGCTTCTGAACGGTTTCCAAACCTGATCCAAAGCGCAGAAGTTGAATCAGTTTACACTGGGGATAATTTGTTGCTATGTGATCTAGTACCAAGAATCTTGTAGTTGGGATGAAAACGGCACCTGTTTTGTTTAGAGGTGGTGGTGGTGTTGTCAAAAGTTCATACAGAGATAATTCAATGTTATATAAAAGGGAAGAAAAATACTTGTTTTGAAAAATAAATGAACACCTTATGGCATTGGAAGTCCTGCTGTATGGCAGCCTAGTACTTTTGTACACCAGTAAGTATATCGTTGAATCTAAGAAGTATTTTGTTTGAACATAAACAAGTGCTAAAAATAGGCATTCAAAAGATCAGGTGATGATAATCTTGCTGAACAGTTAGATGTATAGCATTAAATATGTGAACAGCAGAATCCTTCGCACCTTGTTCTCTACTGGTGACTTTGGAGATCCCACAATTTGGGAAAAGCACAAAGTTATTTTTCATCAAGACTGAAGCCACAAGGACAGTAAGAAATGCCCTTTGTAATTTAGAACTTTCCCTCCTATTATTTACCTCATGTGCCAAATGGTTGCAGCTTTCCATGAGGACTGTTTGGCATATTAGGGATGACTTTCTTCTTTAAAGAGATGTTTGTAGCAGGAGAAATAATTTACACTTTTTGGCAACAAAAGCTAAGCCATTCCAGTTCAGTCACTCAACATCTCTTTACTGTAGCCAATTGAAATCTCTTGGAGTTACCCATCCTTTGATTTAAGCGGCGCTACTAGCTGCTGACATTGACCAATTTTGGTGCACTTATTGCTGTATCAGGTCATTTCAGTTTTAAACAGGAGACCTAACTGTTTAGGGCATCTCAGCCCCTCAGTACAGTCACACAATTCCCATTAGCCCTCACGGAAGTCACATATATGAACTATGGGGACATGACAGACCCCTTAAGGCTATATGGCTGACCAGAAGAAACAGAGCAACAACAAAAAAAACCCACCCCAAATTAATATCCAACTAAAATTTGCTCCCATTTTTTAAAAATTCACCCCAATTGAATTCACACTTTTACCCGGGCTCTCAAATACCCACCCCCTCCTAATTTCTGAGATGTAAGCAGCTTCCCCACACTTTCTTGAAGAAAATCAAGTCATTTTGCTCCATAGACCATAAAGAAAAAACACTAATAAAGGACAAACTTTTTCACAGTTAACCATAAATAAAAGTGCATTCAGTGTTCAAGTCGGGTGTATCGTTTGAGCAAGTCGTACAACCGCATTTGGCACAGTCATCTTTTAAAGGCTCTGCGTGGGTCCCTCCCGTTATTTACTGCTGTTAGAAGGGGCTGAATATTATTAGATGCTGGGATCGGTGGATTTACAGGTCCTCGTCCATTGGCTCTCCCAGTACCTGCATAGGAGTGGGCATGATTGTAGGCCAATGGGAATCCACTGGATTCAGGTCCCGTTTGCAAACCATTTCCTAAAAAGACAGTAAAATGTTATCACAAGTTCCACACTTTGACATCACTGCTCTTCTGTGCAAACAGCCTTCGCATTCTGCATGGCTACTACATAACGAAGTAACACTGCGCTTTAAGATGGGGAGCAAAGTCGGGAGACCTCAGAACTCCAAATCACAGCCAGTTTTTTCCAAGAGTAGCTCCACAGCAATGACTGAAGCAAGAAGGCCGCAGGCCGTTCGTGCTGCTATGATGTGGCATTGCATTCTCGGAGGGAGGGACGGAGGGAAATAACACCAGTCTGACAGGCAAAGTTGGATTCCGATGCTTCCACTCACATGCACTCACCTATAGCTGACACATACCAGATAGTCCACAGCAGCAAGGACAGAAAAGCCAGAGAGGAAAGAGAAGAAGGAAAACAGCCAGTATAGGATGCATCACATCACGCCCCACCAAACACACACACACACACACACACACACACACAGACAGAGAGAGAGAGAGAGAGAGAGAGAGAGAGAGAGAACAGTCTTGTGTGAATCTGCTGTAGGGAGTGACAGCTGGTACCATGCTTGGGACAAAACACATGAAGGCTGAGAAGGCAAAAACAGTATGGAGAGTGGGGGAGGAAAAGAGGGGGAGGGAATTAAAGATTGCACAGAAGCAGGAAGAAGGATAATGAGGATCAAAGAAGGAAGCAGGTCTCAAAAGATAAGGGCGAATGCAATGGAATCAGAACAGTCCACCACCCAAAATGACTGGGTCACGAGTAGGTGGCTAACCAGCAATTAGGCTGACAGAAGACTTGCCCCACCCTGGTATTAAGGCAACAAAAAAAATTGGCTTCAGAGTACCACCCTTATTTGCTCAGCAGAAGTTTTTATACTTGAAGGAGCAGAAAGGACTCAAAGAAGTGAAATGGGAGAAGCGAAAATCTATTCCCAAAGAGGAAACTGACCGTCACTGAGAAACGTCACTGGTTTTGTCAATTGTATCAGTCTGAGCTCAGAAAATTTGTTGCCAGCAACAACTCTTGGATACACAACACTAGGTTTTGATTATCGTATGCATCCATTATGCAACCCCAGGACAAAGGTGTGAGTGAACTTTACACGCACTCCAAAACCTCTGAACCATTTTCTTATTGAAACATAATTGCTTTCAGTACAATGTTGCCACAAAACTATACTTACACGCTAATCTTCCTATTGCATAAGAGTTCAGGTCTCTACCATCCTTCCATTTAGGAAGTAACCCGCCAGGAAACGTGAGACTATTTGGAGTCGGCACTTAAGGCCAGAAGGGACCACCAGATTATCTCGTCTGACCTCCTGCATATCCCACGCCACCAACCCCGCACAGCATCCACATACTAAACCCAACTGAAAGTTCACTGTGGAGCAGCCCAAGATTAGGACTAATTACCTCTAGTTAAGTATTAAATGCAACACTAAAACCATGTCTGGTTTAGGTCTGCCCCTTTCGTTCAATAAGTAGCAGTGGGTTGAAAGCCGAGAGTGGAATTTTCAGAAGTACCTACATGACTTAGGAGCATGAGTCACATTAACAAAGTCAGTGTGAAGTGTGCTCTTACGTGACTTAGGCACCTACGAAAAGTCCTGCCTGAATAATTACAAGTAGTGCCAATCCTGAACACATTTATGATGGAAATATTGGTTTGAATAAAGTTACTTATGTGCAAAAGTGCTTGCAGGATTTGGCCCTAGCTCAATGCCAGAACTCCACATTTGCCCCTAGAAGGTAAAACCCCTACATTTCTCAACACTGAAAAAACAAGAATGAATCTAAGGGTTTAAAGTGTTTCTCATCCTTTCACAAAATAAAACAAAAACTTACCCACTGGCCCGAAAGTATAAGTACCCAAATTACTTGATGAAGAACTATTATTCTGTTCACCCTGTGCCTTCAGAGAAATATAAAGAGAAAAAATATGGGTCAGACACAGAAACTTCTTTGTGTTACAGAGAGGAATTGAATTTGTTGCACATGTTTTTGTACCGGCTACACAGGAGATCCCCTCACCACTCTCCTACAGTTATTTACCACATCATTGCCATTCTTCTATATGCTTCCTTGAGCACCATTTTAAAAGCCAGAAATCTTACCACCTCCTAGCCTGAAGTACTCAGATCAAAGACTATTTTATGCAAGAGAACCCCAGGAAGTTTAACATACCGGCTTGTTGTGCTGCCCAAGGTGGTCTGAGTTGGGCTCACTGAAGTTTGGCACTTCCGAGTATACCATACAAAACCTGAAAAGAAAACAAGAGTGTGAGGAGAGCAACAGAACAGTTTTTCATAAGGAGTTAGGAGAGAAATCTTCAGTATTTCCAAAGGGAATGGACACTTTGTACCTTCACACTACTAAGACGTCAGTAAATCAGGCTCCAATCCTACAAAGGGAGCCCCTCCACAGCACAAGTGACCAGCATGGCTCTCTGATTCTTTTGAAGGATCGGGGCCCAAGATGTAAAGTTTCCTTGCTCAGGCTATTTCAGTCAAGCAATCAGAACACCTGGTATGCCTGCCTAGCATCCTATTAACATTAAAGGGAAGTTCAAGAACCTCAGGGGGATATTAAAATTCATATAATCCTTTTCCAAATAGTGACACCGAGTGAGCAAATAGACCTATTGACTACTGCATGTAAACTGGGGGGGGGGGGGAGACGAAGAGGAGAGACTGGGATCATAAAACTTTGTAAGGTAAAATTGCTGTCCCTTAAACCAGCAGCTGGTCCAGATCCCCTGCTGTGGGCCAGAATTTAAAAAAGTCAAGATAAAGGATTTCACCTTAATCCAACCCTTTCATAGAGCAACCCCATTCAAAAGTTGTACAGAGAAGCCGAATCATTTGGCCTGAAAGGAAATCTCTAGTGTATTCCTTTGCGTCACACCTAGCTGGATTTTGTTATTCTTGAACCATCCAGTAGATGGGGTGTCAAATCCTCAAACCTCTAAGGTTTTGGGGGTACGGGCTGTCTTTGTATTCAGTATTTGTACAGTACCTAGCATAACGGGGCCCTGAACTATGACTTGGGCTCTGAGATGTTTCGATAATACAAGGAAACCCTCTCGAGTGGGGACATTTCAGAATTATTCGTCTAATTAGAAAGAAATAGGTACTTCATCAAGTATTTTTCTGGCTACATCTTAAGCTTGTCACTTGCATTTGTTCTTGTTGAATAAGGAATAGCTGATCTCTTGCTTCTTTTTACAGCATCCTTTAACAGTCTGAAAGAGTGATGCTTGCTCCTGTCTCGAATTCTCTTCACCTTTCTTTATCATCACGTTGCTCATCTGAGCTCTCGCCAATTTGACACAGGACTTAAAATTAGGCCCCAAAATAAACAGATTATTCAAAGTGAGGCCTAAGCGAGCAGAGCAGAATAATCGCCTGGCTCATTTTACACACTATACTCCTATCATTACGACCCACAGGACAGCTAGGAGGGAGACTGAGAGGATGATCCCTTTAGCACAACAGGGTGGAACTCATTATCACCGCAGTGCGTGTAAGCTCACATTGCAGCTGCCTGTACTGTACCTAGCCTGTGGATAAATAGAGGATTCCAAGTTTTCAATGCTGCAAGTCCTTGAACACGAGTATGTGCTAACTCAAGAAGAGAGGTTTTATACCAGGAACTTGTCTGTTCTGTAAAACCGTCGGTAGATTGTACCTACAGAGAATGGTAGCCCAAGTCCAGTAGATACCCCACTTACAAGCATACTCCAGTGAAACAGGCCCACAGCCTACTGCTCTTTGCCACAAACAGCCATATAACCATTGACCGGAGCAAGCAACCTACTGGCCTCTGTTGGAGCTAAGACTGATAACAGCAATAAATCTCCATTTTGCTTCTTTTTTTCCATTAAATCCTCCTGATAAGACCCACACTAGTTTACACTTCCCATGACCCACTGTCAAGGACAATGCTTGACCAAGTACAACAGACGCGTACAAAGCATGATACTTACTCCCCAATTTTCTGTAGCTCGCCTCCTCTTCCTGTGTAAAGCGTCAGGCATCCTTTCCACAGAGACGCATACCTAGCCAAAAGAGTACCAATAACGTATAAAGCGCCAGAAAAGGATAAGCAGAATATTCTCTGCTAACCAATAGGGAACATTAACATTGAAAGAGATTTTGAAGAACTAAACCTGTCTAGTGGATGTTCTGTACCAGCAGAAAGAGAGTGGCTAGAATTCCCAGACTAAAATTCTCAGATTCCCTAAGATTATTTTACTCTAGAAGTTTCTAGTTACTAATGTATTTTCTGCTTCTACAAACAGCTGTTGGAAGCCCTATTAATTTGTTTGGGTCTTCAAAAGAGGCTAACAGCCACATCAGACTAGCATCAAGTCTGTCACAGCTATACCACTTCGGACAGGCCTTTCTGCTAGCCAAGTGCCATCCTTCCTGTCAGGCAGAAGGCAGATACACTTTTTCCAGGACCACTGTCCACAACACCTCGCTGCCCAGCCAACTGATTGACATACACAGTGTTACTTATGCAGAATACCAGAGTGTTAATTCTGCAAGAGGGGAACCAGAGTGGATTTGCCTCTGTTTCATTGTAGAAAACAAGACACAATGAATGTGTTAGACAACATTCAACGGGTCAAGAAGAAAAACCAACTGCTTAATTTTTAGGAGAAGAGCAGTTATCAGATATAGTAGGTAGCAGCAAAATATACATTTACCCTTGAGATTCAAGTGATATGCAGAAATAAAATGCAATCATTTTCAGTATGTAGAAATACACGCTTGGAGATAGCAGGAGGTTACCTTAGTCCAACTTGGCCGTTTATAGTAGCATTTGATTTCAGGGACTGAAATTAAGTGATGTAGAAATAAAGACAAGCAGCTCAGTTGTACTGAATGTACATGATCGAAAAGTTACAAGGTTTGTAAAAGAGAGGCACAAATAAACAGAGGAAGAACTCGAACAAAAAAGAGGATGGATGGACTTCTCGCTAAAACACTAGACTGGGACCGGTTCCATCCCCAGCCCTGCCATAGGCGTCCTTTGTGACTGTGGCCAAGTCACTTAATCTTGCTGTGCTTTTACCTCCCCAGTCTCAGCCATGGGACATTGTAGTACAAATATAATAAAATAGAAAAATATCACTTCCTCCTGTATTCAGCACACAAAATGAAATCTCAATTTAAAAATGTAAGCGCTCTATTCCCTCAAACATAGTATTCAACCATCTCTAAATAAGGTGCAATAGCAGTGGCCTTGCACTTAACATGTCGCCTTTTGCTTGGAACAAGATTCCTTTTATGCCGAATTTAATGGCTGGGCAGGTTTGTCTCATAACATGAAGGGAAAGTGCTAAGCTAAAGGGATATCAATCTCACATATACAATATACAGGAGAAAAACCCAAGACACTGAAGGATAACAACTTCACGGAATTTCCAACACCATAGGTTTTTTTCCATTAACACAAGTTTTCATTTTCAGTTCATAAAATGAGAGATGTTGGCCATAAAACACCAATCTGAACATAGAAACTTAAGTGTTTAGAATTCTGAAATATTAGCTGCTACATCATCCTGCCCATGAACAACTAACAATAGGGAACACATGGGATAATGTCTGTTAATGCAGTGGAATCCCTCTAGACTTGGAATTCAGCATAGAAAGAAAGAAACGGCAGTTTTTGTACACAGAAATAGTGCCTAGCTAAGGATAACTATTTTTAACAGTGACCAAACTGAAGAAATCAGATTACCCCATATATGTGAAATTTACATACACTGCAACAGCAATGTCACTCCAATTAATCCTGAGTTAAGTACAGAAGTGGAAACTATGCTGGGGCACAGTAGACAGTTCTCAGTGCAGCTTGTACACCAGTATAAAGTGAAAGAGGATACGTTGTAAAATAAGGGCCAAATCTTTGCACCTGCCATTCAAATCTATTGTCTTCCATGAATGTGCATTGGTGCAAATGAGGACATAATTTGGTCCTAAATAAGTAAAATTGATGCTATTTCATGGCTTTTTATCTTGCAATAGAGGTTCTTGTTTTTCCATAGTATGGACCACATCAATACAGATTATCTTGTGAGCCATCTGTCATCCCATTCACTCCCCCAGAGAACACTGTGGCAACTATAATAAATTATTTACAAAGAAATGGATATTAACAGTTACAACCAACACTAATAACTTGGTTTTATATAGTATAGGCAGAAGATTTTTGAGGCGGTCTACGTAAAGTTTAGCAAAGATAACTGTAATCTTCAAGGATTCTGAAAACACATTGGACATCAACTCTCAAATTTTTAAACAGATGTCATTTGACCCCTAAACTAATAATGAAGATTTACTTCTGACTTTTCTATAAAGTAAATCAGAACAAGTATAACTGCAGAAATTCTGATGGGGATATTCATTTGTTTTCATCCCCAACACAGGAATTACTTGAAAAAAAATCAACCACTATGCCACTAACAGTGACTCCATTGTAGAAACATTCTCAATTTTTATAACTATTGAGTAAAGGAGTTTGTTTATGTGTTTTTAAACAATCCCTGAAAATTTTAAACCAAAATACTTGTGTGTGTTGGGCTGCCAAATGAGAGTAAGAAAGTGAAATTGACTAAGAAGAAAAATGAAAGTGACTAGTTTCTTGGATTGTATAAGAGAAGTGGAGAATAAGAGGTTAAAAGTAGTTTTAAACTGTTTCAGTTTTATAATTTAGTGTCAGTGGGAGCATAATGTAAAACTTGAAAATATATAACCCGGCAGTGCCTAGGATGACCAGACAGCAAATGTGAAAAATCGGGACGGGGGGGGGGGAGGGGGGGGTGGTAATAGGAGACTATATAAGAAAAAGACCCAAAAATCAGGACTGTCCCTGGGACATCTGGTCACCCTAGCAGTGCCCCATTATATTGTAGACATTACACATGAAGAAAATACTGTATTTTATAACAACACTAATATATATATATATTTTTACTAACTTCTACTCCCAGTTTTCCTGTCATTTCCATAAAATCCACTGTGAAGCAGACTACTTTCTCAGTGTTGCTTAAAGATAATTATCTCCTCCATTCTCTATGAGCACAGTGCTACAGAAGAAAAGTGTTAAAATAAGAACATGGTTTTGATTTCACTCTCTGAATCCCTATCCTGAATGTACAGATCAAGACAACTTTGTCATCGCCCCAAAACAGAAGTGAAACTTAAAAAAAGCACAGTAAAGCTCTTAAACACCAGATTCCCATCTGAACAGCATCTAGTGAAATACAGACACGTTACTGAGATGCAGACAGAGTGGTCTACAAATCCCATCAATGCGTGTGATAGGTTTGAGCGTTGGGGGGAGGGGAGGCAAGGAGAGATCCGGAAGTTTTAATTTGATGATAGATCACAGGCTGCTACCAGTGCGTCAAGGAAGCAGTCCAAAAAAGGCAAGCGTGTCATGTTGCTTCTTTCACAGAGGAAGTCAAAGGCTATTTAGAATTCAAACCCTTTTCTTTAGTAACAGAGAAGATTTTTCCACATTCATTACAGTTCCAAAGTAAAGACACTGATCCTTCAGATCTTATCCACCCCACTGTCAAGTACAGAAATGGTTAACAACAAAATCATTGAGCAACCAGTTATTTAAATAGCCAACAGCAAGGCGAGGCTGAGCTAAGCCGTATCCTGTCCCTACCCCATACATACCCTTTGGTCAATCGAATAATGTCCCCTGGCTGTATGAGACTTCCGATTTCATCCCACACTGAAATTGTGATGCTGCCAGTTTTGTCTGCAACTTTACACGATCTCACCTCATGTCCATCTTTGGTTTTGGTAACTCGTCCTGTATGGGGAATTTACAATAAAAAATAAAACTTACAAACTGGAAGAATTCGTGCTGTCTGAAAATGGAAAAAAAAAAAAAGTTTAGCTGTTTTGGAGAGTTACTCCCCAAGTTTAATGGACCCTTTATACTAATAAGATCAAGAGGCAAGATCATTAAAACAACAGAAACAATCTCCAGCGCAGGATAAATGGAGTTAAATTAATTTCATGATGGAATTCTCTCCCTTGCCCAGTTGCCTGAATGAGAGATCTTCTTTTAAAATAAGATCGGAACAAGGGAGGAAAGGAGGCTTCCGCACTGCATGGGAGCTGATCTTGCTCCCCCTGAAAGTGTGACCACGTGTCGGGAATCAGCCCAGCACAAATGTACTCTCTCCTACCCTCGGAGGGAGAGGAAACGGGGGAGGAGGGAAAAGACATGGTTCAGAGGGACCCACTTACCGATTTCCAGCACAATAAAGACGACATTTAAGTTTTTCAGTCCGGGTTTTATGTCTTTTATGAAGTGGTACGTGTCGTTTGCCATGCTCATGCTGCTGCTCAGGAAGAGGACACAGATGCTGGGGCAGACTGAGCAGGACAAAGCATCCCTCAGGAGAGGAAGGGAGTCAGGGTGACCAGCCCAGAGTTGGGGGGTGTGTGTGTACACTTGGGGGGCAGCTATCAACCCAAATTAACAGACAGCAGGAGCACTCGGAGGAGCCTTTTACAGCTCGAAGGGGAAGGCGATGGGATGAGGCTGGGCACTGTGATTTTCAAGCACGGAGACTGATCAGCTGCAGCTGCTGCCCCCACTGGTGAAAGCCAGGGGCAGCCCTGGCTTCTCGTCCCCCTTCTCACTGCACCGAGCCCCAGCACTCTCCCCGCCTGCTATTATGTTACAACAGCTCGGCAGTCGGCAAGTGCTCCCCAGTCCCCTGCGTGCCAACCAGCTCGTCCTGCTCAGGAGGGCGCCCTCCGTCCACAACACACGCCCCTCCCAGCCTTCAGCTGCAACGCAAATGAAGCATGTGCGCTACTGCGCCTGCCCTTTTATAGCCAGGCGGGCGGGCCCATCTCCCTCATCCCGCGGGGGCCGAACAAAGGGAAACGGGGATGGGGACAGGACAGAGCCAATCACACGGAGCCTTAGCCTAATTCGAGCCGTCTGCTCGGGGCTACAGCGGTCGCGGCTCCCCCGACCCTCTCTCCGGGACACATGCATTGAGGAAGCGGGGGAAGTGTGTGGAATGGAAGCGGCCGTGGAACGCGGAGCCATCAGAATGGAACTCAGTGTGAGTAAGTGCTCCGTGCGAGTTGCTGATTGGCTGGGCTGGGTTCTTTTGTCCTCTGACCTGGAACGTTCGTATTTTACTGCGTCTCTTCCTCGCCCCTTTGGAGTGGATTCCAGCCTATTCCGCCCAGGACAGTTGAGACAACAGAGACATCCTGTGTCTCTCGCTCCTTCGGGAGGGGTCACAAGCCGGGGGTCTGCCCCTAGTATTTTACAGACACATACACGCTAGCCTGTGCTGGCTGAGCCCCATGAACGTGACTGGCAGAAAGGAGGGGGGAGGGAGGGAGGAAATGATCGATTTGTTTCCATCTTTTTAAAAAAATGCTTTCACCACAACCAAACATGGAGCAGCAGCATTTAGCAAAGTGACTGCTGCAAATGTTCCTACTTTTAATTCTGAAGAATAATCCACATTGAGTAAACAAAAAGTATAGCACAAAATCAGCTGGTGTCATTTCCAGAGTGGTGAAGGGAGTGCAAGAGTGTCTGGGGTTATTATTTTAGTAGGAGACTTGGCACAGTCTTGTTAATTGCAAAGGTAAATATTTACTTGTCAGGCATATTTTGATGAGCTGCAGAGGTAAATCATCTATGCTAAAGCCAATCCAAAGAGGGTGTGAACTACTGAAAACAGGAAAATCACCTTAACTCTGTTTACACAAGACCCTGTGTGGTATTCCATGGCAATCTGGACCTCAGTCCTATGGCTAAGGATGAGTTATTGGATTCTGTAGCAAACTGCAGCTATGGACTTGTGCAACAATGGGGCCCTGGACAGCATGCTCGTCCTTTCTCGTCCCTCCATTATGCTGGGACTGGAGAGAGAGAGAGTGTGTGTGTGTGTGTTTTTTTCTCCCCAGGTGTGGGTTTTTAATGTAATTTGTTGCTTTAAGTTAGAAACCTTTTGTTCCTAGACTTTCTAAATTAGAGATACATTTTTAAAAAGCAGGTGAAAATGCCTCTGTTATGGGCATACATTAAGAAGTCTGATTTTAATTGTCTGAGAATATGAAGTCTGATCTTAAATCTCTCACCTAAGCACTGTGGGACTCCTAGGTTCTCAAGAGGGGATGGGAGAGCAATGGGGTTATATGATACCCCCGGTTACCAGTGGTATATGACACTCCTGGCACTTCACAATACCCAGTGTGCAGTGATGCATCTGGGGCAAGCAGCCAGTGGACATATGGGAATAAAGGTGTACCAGGTGCCAAGCGCAATGGGTTGAAGCCATTAGTCCCAAAAAGATAAACCTAGTCTTGTTAAGCTCTCACAGGACCCTGCACCATGTCAGGGGGCTCCCAAGGGGAAAAGGTGCTGAGTAATCTGGGCTACAAGCTAGGCCGTACCCTGGGTGAGGGCAGTTACTCTAAGGTGAGGGTGGCCACCTCAGCCAAGTACAAGGGCCCGCTAGCTGTCAAGGTAGTGGATCGGCACCGGGCACCCCCCGACTTTGTACACAAGTTTCTGCCACGGGAGCTCTCCATCCTGCGGATGATCCGGCATCCTCACATTGTACGGATCTTTGAGTTCATCGAGGTCTGCAATGGGAAACTCTACATCGTGATGGAAGCAGCGTCCACGGATCTGCTCCAGCTGGTGCAGCGGCTGGGGAGACTACCTTGTGTCCCCAAGGCCCGGGACATCTTTGGACAGATCGTGGGTGCCGTGCGCTACCTGCATGACCGGAACCTGGTGCACCGGGACCTCAAGTGTGAGAACGTCTTGCTCACCGCTGATGGCCACCGGGCAAAGCTCACTGACTTTGGCTTTAGCAAAGAGGCACGTGGCTACCCAGACCTGAGCACTACCTACTGCGGATCAGCTGCCTATGCCTCCCCCGAGGTGCTGCTGGGCATTCCCTACGACGCCAAGAAGTACGACATATGGAGCTTGGGCGTGGTGCTCTATGTGATGGTGACTGGCTGCATGCCCTTTGACGACACCCACGTCCTCAGCATGCCCCGCCGCCAGAAGAAGGGGGTTCTCTACCCTGATGGTCTTCCTCCTCTGCCTGAGCCCTGCAAAACCCTCATCACCCAGCTGCTCCAGTTCAGCCCAGCCTCCCGGCCTGGGGTGGGACATGTGGCCAAGAACTGCTGGCTGAAAGGGGATGTCTAAAAAGAAGCAGCTTTTCCACTCTAGTACCACATGGTCCAGCTGAGACACTAACTGTGCAGAGCTCCAGCAAGAGCGGTTTTGATCATGTGGACCAGTTGGCTGGAGATTTACGAAAAAACTGACCACATGAAGCTGCTGAGGGTAATTAACTGAGCAACAACCATGTGGTGTTGCTGACAAGGAGGGATTTAAATGGATAGCAATCACACCGAGTTGTCAGCTGTGGATGGACTCTGAGCACATGGAGCATTGAAGTGCTGCCTGCTACGTGTGTGTAGTACAGCCCCTGGGCAGTATGTAGCAAACTGCACTCCTGCCAGCTAGCTGTCTTGGACATTTCAGGAGAGTCCATTGTGCTCAGAGATGCAGGTAGCTGGAAAGAGACACTATTTGCCTGCAACCTCCATGACTGTGCAATAAACTCTGTCTGTCCTTTGCTGCTGCCTCCCAGTGCTGGTCTCTGCTTCCTGCCCAGCCATCCAGGACAGGGTCCAGTATGAGTCACATTAGCATTTATGGAAGGAACACTGCAAGGAGTGTGTGGGTGGGTTCACCTTAACCCTTCTCCCTTCGGTCTAATTCTTATTCCATCTATGCTCTAATCTCCTTTCTTTTGGAACTAAAGCTGGATCTAAATAGCCTTCTGCTTTGGAGAGGGTCAAAACCAAACCTGGATCCCAAGCCAGATCTTTTGAATAACCAGAATTGGAACTCTACATCCAAATTCCCTGAACTTTGGGTGTATCTGAAATCCAGATTTCACACCACGTTGGCTGTCCTCCCCATCCAGTAGCAGCCAAAGCTTGGCTGGATAGGGCATAGGATTTGGTCTTGTCTTTTAATTTCTATGTTCAGAAATACTTAGATGACTTGAGTCCCAGTCCCATTCATGCACATGCTTAATTTTACACTGTGAAGTAGCCCCATTGAGCTCAACTCACATTGCTCAAGTGAAGTATGTAGTAAGTGTTTGCAGAATCATGGCTTCAGTTTAGAAGGGGAAGGGGGAAGGTATGTGTATGGGAGGAGTTTTTTTTTCTCTGCCTAAACCTCAAATTATCTGAATCCAGCCCTGCCCTGAATGTCAATCATTGGGAATGCAGAAAGATCAAGGACACAACCCAGTCCCACCCCAGCCAGAGCTGATTGGCTATTTGCTCCAAACCCTCCACCCTGTCCTTCTATCTAACTAATCCTCTCCTAACACAAACACCACCAAAAAGATTTAAACAACAAACTCAAACCAAACATTGTGGCACTACCATGGCTTTTGTCTTGTTCATTCTGCGTGTGTGGGGCCTTGTCTACCTGGGAAAAACTATTCAGTAGAACCTGAGGTGTGAATTTAAATCGACATAGCTATACCTGCATAACCTTCCCACAAAGACACTCTGATTCCAATACAAGAGTGGCCTTTTTTACTTTAACTGCTGGAGCTTAGGAAGGGGCTTAAGCTACAGCAGGGGGTGGGAAGCTTCTCTTATATTGGAATAAGGGTGTCCACATAAGGGGTTGTGCTAGTACAGCTTTATCAGTATAACTGGTAAAACTTTCCCATGAGGCTTTATATCCTTTCCTCTGCCCATCTTGTCCGTTTAGATTATAAACTCTTATTCTGTTTATACAGCACCTCGCACAATGAGGCACCATTCTCAGGTAGCTTCTAGGCACGACTATGATAAACATTAATACTAATAAATAATAATAAAGTCTGGGATAGGGAAAAAAACAGCTCTGCCCCAGCTCTCTCTCACTGGGAGAGAATTGTGGAAGGGTCACAGACCTGCACTGAGTCTCAAGCATTGAGTTACAGCCTGGGGAGAGAAAAATGGGGAAGTAGGTCATAGACTTGCCACTCGTTTGCAAGGAGGAGACGCCCTCATTTTGGAACTACAAACTTGTTGAAAATACTTGTATTAAAGAAAGTCACAAGTAAAGAAGAAAAAGGATTAAAGTGAAGTGTTATAAAGATACAGTGACCAAACGTAAGCAAGAGATTGCTTGTAATCACATACCAGTGGAAAGAATGAGTAGCTATCAGGGAAAACAGAATAAACTTCAGTATAACACAGTGGGTCAATAAGGTACAAAGAATATTAAATCAGGTGGTTTGGCCACTGAGGTGTTCAAGTCAGCATGGTTGAAAAAAGGTAGCCAGATTGAATAATACAGGTTGATTTTAATCTCATCTCATGAGAAAGCTTTTCTAAGACCAAGTTACCCCATGCCTCACAGAGCCATTTGCCTAGAATAGGGCCACAGAGGCCATGCCACTGCCTGCGCTAACAAGTGGCAGCAATCTGGAGGAAGCACAGAAGGGAATCGTCTTAGTTTAATGATGAATGTTAAGGCGGTGCTTCCAGTTTCTCCTTCCAGGTTGACCGACCCGTCCGAAGGCTTACTGGCATAGAGCTATGCAATAGCAGGGAGGCTGCTTCCAAGCACAGGTAGACAGGCACATGCTAGGTCTACTCTAGCTAGTGCACTAAAAATAACAGAATGGCTGAGGGAGTCCCAGACCTCCTCCAAGTTTTATCCACGTAGTGGGTGGAGGCATCTCAGATTTGCTCCATATCTTACTCGTCACTTATGGCTGGAGGAGAGATGAAGACACACAGACCTGCCGCAAGACTAATTAGCAGGGAAATACACGTGCCTTATGGATTAACTTTAAGGCAATGTTTACGCTGTCTGTCCCTCTACTGATGAAATATTTTGCTTTGTTTCATAAAGAGACATTAAAAATCTCACTTTTTTTTTTTAAATCTTCCTTCAAATTTTTCCTTTCTTGAGTGCAGCCTGGATATCTAGCAATGATTAAAAGGCTGCCATTTACTAAAGACTTTCAAGGTGACATGTAAAGAAAACACTCTTCTCTTTCTTCTTGTTGCTGTTGCTTCTTGATAGTGTACAAAGAAATCTTGATTTTTTTTCCAACTCTTTTTTATTTTTTCTGCTTCTTCTTAGCCTTAGAAATGTCAGGAAATCAAGTCTCGTAACAGCTTTCTCAGCCCTCAGCTAAAGAAGCAGGGGGTCGGGGGGCAGTCTTCCACAAAGGGCCTGACCATCCAAATTCTTCTGGTTCCACTGACAATTAGCTCCTACAATTCTCTGGGCACATGCACCCACACGGCATCCACCCCTAATGAAATGCACAATTGGGGCCTACAGCTGAGATTTGCAAAGCTGCCTAAGAGATCTGGATGCCTGTTTCCTATTAAGTCAATTCCTTACCAACTCAAGCTTAATTGAAATAAGGTACTCAGCCTTAGCCCAAAATAAGAGTGTCTACAGAAGGGGCTTGCACTGATTGAACTAAATCCATTTCTAAATCGATTTAGTAAAATTGGTCCAATTTTTCTGTGTAGCCAAGGTCTAAGTGTTTGTAGGATTAGGCCCAAAATAAGTTTCATTCCCAAGTAGGAGCTTGAGTTAAATAATTGTTAAAAGAATTCTAAATCCTGACCACTATGAAATCAATGGCAAAACTCTCATTGATTTGATTCTAGCCCCAAGCTTTCTAGCTGCCTATATTTTTATTTTGCTCTAAAATACGTGGACTTGGGAGGTGGGCATCCCACACCAGTGTTTTGAAGACCCTTGAAAACACCAGTCTAGGATGACACAATGCACTTGGCTGGGGTTACCATATTTTGAGTGTCCAAAAGGAGGACACTCCACAGGGCCCCGGCCCCGCCCCCAGCCACACCCATGCCCCCCCGCCCCAACTCCGCCCCCTCCCCTGCTTTCCGCGAACATTTGATTCGCGGGAAGCGTGAAGCAGGTAACGGGGGGGTGGGGGGAAGAGGCGCGGCCCAGTCTGGCCTCCCCGGCGTCTCCAGCCTGGGTCGGCTCGGGCCCTGGGGTGCCGGCCCCGGGCCCGGCCGAGCACCCCCGGCCCGCCCAGCACTGCCGGTCCCCGGCCCGGCCCCCGGCTTGGCACCCCCGGCCCGGCCCCCGGCTCGGCTCGGCACCGCCGGACCCGCATGTCCCAATTTTCCCAGACATGTCCGGCTTTTTGGGATTTCCCCCCGGACGGGGATTTGGAGCCCAAAAAGCCGGACATGTCCGGGAAAATCCAGACGTATGGTAACCCTACCCTTGGCGCATCAGGATTACACTAGCTACTGCCACCTGGGCCAGGGCATTGCTGTTGTGGAAGCCACATTGGGTAAGGACAACCTCAGGCTTGAGATCTGCCAAAAGACTATATGTCTGGGGCAGCTGGGGGCCTTCCTCTATCTGTGGGTGTTGGGGGAGGGAGATTAAGGTGACCAGACAGCAAGTGTGAAAAATCGGGACGGGGGTGGGGGTAATAGGAGCCTATATAAGAAAAAGACTCAAAAATCAGGACTGTCCCTATAAAATCGGGACATCTGGTCACCCTAAGGGAGATTAACAATACATTTACTCCCATTCGCCTATTAGTAATGCCCTGATAGGAAGAATTGCTCTCCTCACATCCTGTTCCAGAGCAGTGCACCAGCATGAGGACATCAGCATACTAGTGCCTGGGAGCAACAAGTGCTAGGAAGTGTCAGACTTCCCCTGCCTTGCAGTTACCTATGAAAACACAGGGTGAGGCTGAGAAAGAGAGAGAGGGGTTGAAAACAAAATTCCCTGAGGTTTCTAGGATGTTTTTAGTAATATAAGAATGTAAAGTATGAGTTTTGAATTGACAGTGCCCAAAGTTTAGTACAAAAGGTGAGTAACTGAAATGTTTTGAACATTCCATGCATTTTTAGCATAATTTACCAAATACATCCCCAGTCCTGCAAACACTTACAGAGGTGCTTTACTTGGCTCATGTGAGTAGTCCCACTTAAATAGATGGCCTACTCCTGCTTAACGTTAGACCTCTCCTCTGTGGTACTTCTACCGTAACATTGTAGGGAGGATGTTTTGCCTTCTCGTTGTGAATTGAGCCAGAGGGATTGAAGGTGAAGTTTGCCCCGTGTGAAGGGCCTGCAGAAGATCCTATGCCCCACTTAAGCCTCTTAACATGAGTCTTCAGTTAGGTTTGATCCAACTCAAAGACTTCAGTGGGACTATTCACATGCTTAAAATTAAACTTGTGCTTTGATTGATCAAGGCCTGATAAAATTCACAGTCCCCATTTTTTAGGCCTCCAACAAGTCTTCCATGGAAAACCAGACTTGGCATTTCTTATATTTCTAAGGCCTGGTCTACACTTAAAACATTGTAATTTCATAGCTGTGTCAGTTACAGGTGTGATTTTTTTTTTTAACCAATGTAATTATGTCAGTAAAAACTGCAGTGTAAATACAGTTATACCAGTATAAATACACCATATACTGGTATCGTTTTTCTCCTTTCTGTACAGGAATAAGCTACATCAGTACAAGCACCTCTTTATCGGTATAATTGCACCTGCAGTATGGGGTTGTACTGGTGCAACGTGGTACAACTTGTGGCTATATGTGACAGGGTACTGGGCCCTCTGTCACGCCAGAGAAACCTGAGCCTGATTGGCAAAGGGGAAACAGCTGCCAGCCTAATTAGCCCGGGGCTGCATAAAAGCCTGGGAGGAAGGATTCCAGGGAGGCAGACAGAAAGGGGGAAGCCAGAGAGTGGAAGCTCTTCCTTCCTGCAGAGACTGAGAAGCCCCCAAGCTGTCTATAGCGAGAAGGCGGTGGGATTGCACTACAAATAAACTGCACCGGTGATTGCTGAGCCAGAAGGTCTCCGAGTGGTTTTTGGAGCAGAACAGAGGCAGGACCAATGGGGCCCTGCTATGCCCTGTTACAGTATATAAGGCCTAAATACAAGACATGCAGAAAAAAAAAAAGGTTAAAAATTAAACAGAAGCAAATGTCTGTGGAACGCAGTGCTTTGTGTTTATGCTCTGTATTTCCCCCTGGAAACTGCACCAGCCCTTGGTTTCCAGACGTAGGCCTATTGGCCCAGTACAGCATAGTGCGGTCGGAAGCTGTTTACAGTGACTTGGAAAATATTTTAAAGCTCAGAGAGACAATCCCTTTTCTCTCTGTGTTAACTGAAAGAGTAAAGTTTCCAAAGGCTTCTCAAATGTTTCCCACTTTCACAGGCGTGGTTTGTACAGCTGGCAGTGCCTGCGGGCTTCCCCCATATTTATCCCATGACAGCCTTGCAACAGCAACACATAGGCTTGTGATCACAAGGCTCAATTATCATCATTCCTTCTTTGCGGGGTTTCTCTGTCACTAGCAGCTTGTTCAGAAGGCAGCATCATGCCAGCGTGCTGGCCTGAGGGAGGGCGTAGACATTCTGCCCACCCTGCATTCCATAAAGAGGCAGATGGACTGTAAGTTAGCACCATTGGTTTTTAAGGAAACACATTAGGGTTATCTCTCTCTCTTTTTTTTGTTTTGTTTTGTTTTTGTTTTCTTTTCTTCTCGGTGATGGGTAAAGAAAACACATTCGGTTTATCTTTCTCTCTCTCTCTCTCTATTTTTTTTTCTTCCTTTCTCTTTTCCGTAATGGCTAAGGGAGGCTTGAAAGAGTTCGTGGTTTGTTTATTAAAAGGTGCTGGCTTGTTTCTTACTTGTCTTTTTACCTTAGAAATATCTGGCGTTTCGTGGAAGACTTATTGGAGTCTTAGAAATGCTGTCTGCGAGCTACCTCCCACCTTAATGTAAGGGGCAAGGAAGCATCAAACATTCAAAGACTTTTTCTCTCCCTTCCGTTCCTCAGTTGTTTAAGTTAACTACATGTTAACAAAGAATTCTAGATGATCAGCATAAATCATTTCATCCCAAAGTGCTTCATAAACTACATATTCAGCATGAACCAAGGGCAGTCTCCACTGGAGTGGAGGTCGGCAGCCTTGGCTTGCAGCACAGCCCTTTTCCTTTCTCTTCCTTCTCCTTCCATCATATGCAGGGTTTACTGAAATAGAAAGACCCAAGAAATGGTAGATGGGAAGGGAAGTGGCCTATGCAATCATAAAAGGAAGGGAGATGTCCACAAGACAAACTCTGTTAAAACACGACTCAGACCAGAAAGAACCCAGGATGCAAGTTCGATAGTCTGCAGCTTGGCTGTGAGGCCTCGGCAAAAACCCATGACATCTTACTCGTTTTTATATAGTGCCATAGGTGGTGCCTGATAAGTTAAGCCATTATGCGCCAGGTGGAAGTTAAAGATCACATGGCAGCGTAGAGCCCTATTCTGCTGCCCTTTCTCCCTGTGACTAGCCCTTATGCAAGAAGTCCTACTGAAGTCAATAAGACTAGTTTCAGGAGCTGTCGGAATGGGTAATTAGAATTTAACATGCGTTAGTGGCCCCCTATGTTCTCATGTGCAAGACTCTGTTTGAGCTATTTCTGAATGCATAATGGCTGTCATAGGCGCCGACTTATTTTTCCCCAGCCGTGCTCCACTCCTGCTCTTCCCCAAGGCCCCGCCTTCACTCCACCTCTTTCGGCCCCCACTCTGATCCCTCCCCAAGGTCCTGGCCCGCCCACTGCTCTCTGCCCTCCCCGAAGCCAGTCCCTGAGCTGCCTATCAATCAGCTATTTGGCAGTGGCACCTATCAATCAGCTGTCTGGCGGCATCCCCAATTAACTGATTGAGGGCACCACCAAACAGCTAATCAGCAATGCCACCAAACAGCTGTGGCTGGTGGGTGCCAAGCACCCACTAGTTTTTTTTCCATGGATGCTCCAGCCCCAGAGCACCCACGGAGTCATGCCTATGATGACTGTTGCATTGTCCCCAGACACGGCAGCAGCAATATTTATTACTCTTAGGATACTTGCTGTAGAAAGGGGATATATAACCAAAATGTCTGCTAAAATATGGTAATTTCAGCAATGGTTTCTGCTGAAATCCACAAGATAGCACAGAGAGGGAACACATACACCCTTACTGTAAGTAGCGCATCCTGACTAATAAATCTGCAGCAGTGTCTATAGAACCATTGTTCCAGATGAATCAAGGTGTGAGTTGGGATGCTGTTGTTTTTGAAACATCATTACTGAGCTGCATAGAATTGTCTTAGAAGCCATTTTACTGCATTCTAGATTTTGCTGCATGTTGTGTTTAGAGCAGTGATACTCACGAGTGGCAAGTGGCTCTTTGCAGCACATGATATTAAAACATTGGTTAATAATTAAATCACACAATCCAAGTTACTTACCAGTAAGGATGCTTTTACTATGTTATTCACCAATTGTAGTTGATAAAATAATTACACTTGGTCAGTCATTTTGCTGTGAGAATAATATATATAATGAACTTAATATTTCCCTTCATACTATTTAAATATGCATATATAGTACTATAGTAAATGAAACAAACAAATGAAACACTTTTGGGTAAGGTTCATCGCTAATTTGGCTCCTGAACCACTGAGGTCTGAGTATCCCTGATTTCCCGTAACAATATTTAAGAGTCTGGACATGAGCAGGAAAAACACATATATACGATTATGTTGCAAGTAACAGCTTGTTTGAGCTGAGCTTACCCAAAACTGCACAAGCAGGAGAGAGAGCATTTCAGCTCCTTCTGATTACACAAAAACTCCACTTTCATGAACACGATGTAGCTGAACATCACGTAGTCAGTAACAAATTGTCAGGATGCTCGTCCTCCTTCAGGACATTTCACGTCTGCCACTATCTCAACTTCCACAAGCCTGATTTAGTTCCCACTGAAACCCAAAGGAGTGCAGCGATACCATGGGTAGGGGTACCATGCCTACCACACTATTGTAAATGCATTTGAGTCTAAAGTACATGGGAATATTCAGCTAATTAGATAGTACACTCCATTAAAGGAACATAAACCTCATTTTACAAAAGAGATGACGGCTTGGTTAACCAAGGGTAAAGGTGGTTACCATAACACAGCAGGCACATTTCAAGGGAATTGTCAAGCTGGTGAATTCTCAGCATTGTTAAAACCTGCATCGCCATGAAATATCTGCAGCTTCTGTTCTGTTGTCTCCAATTGACCAATAAAAAGGTTTTAATAATATTAAAACTTTGATTTATCTCCATTTTAGGTAGAGCAGCTGTAGGGAAAGTCACCACTGTCCTTGAATTCTGTTGGTTGGTTGGAGCCACAGGCTGTTAGCAAAACAAGTTAAGCTAATATCAACTGCCACTGAAACAGAATAACTCTGTTTTGTTTCCCTTGTTGCTTCTTTGTGATGTTTAAAGAAAGGCATTTTTAAAGGTTTTATTTTTCTGCTTGTTTGTTACCTCAGAGATATCAAGGATGTCAAATTTGCTTGGCTTTTCATTACTGTTGGGGTTTTTGTTTGTTTTACTTAACAATGTCTTAGGGATCGCCTATGTTTTTTGCAAGCTCTCACTCTTAGATTGAAAGGACAGATGTGTTGAATCTTTAACAAAACATCTTTTCTCCAAATTGTTCATTAACTACTGGAGTTAAAAGGGTATTAAAAAACAAAGCAGAGGGGTTTTCTATGGTCAGCTAAAAATCCCTTCCCTTCCAAATTATTCAGCTTTCACTCTTATTTCTTGGAATGTCATAATTTCATAAATTCCAGGTAGACAAGATCTGAAATTCTAATGGAACAAATATTGTCTGTATTATATTTTATAGGGACCTGTGAAGCCTTCTCTATAAATTATAAAGAAGCAAAATTAAAGAGCAAAACCCAAGATTTATTTTGTCTTTACGGGTCATTTTTAACGTGAGTGAAGAGTGGGAGTTTGGATAATCGAGAGGGCAGGAGCCAGTCAGCAGTGGGGTGGTCTTCCCCGCAACCAGGGGCTTGTCCTCCTCAGTCCTGGCCAAGGGTCTCTGGTCTGCCCCACTCACTCACTCCTGTGACAGCAGGGCTGCAAAGGGTCCCTGTGCTACCGCAGGACTAGTGACAGCTGGGGAGGTGCGAGAACGAGGCTGTGGTCCTAGTGGGGCAAAGCAGAGACCCCTGGCCAGAACTCTGCTCTGCCCCACCAGGACGGCAGCCTTCCCTGCACCTTGCACATACCCTGTTTCCCCGAAAATAAGACAGTGTCTTATATTAATTTTTGCTCCCAAAGATGCGCTAGGTCTTATTTTCAGGGGATGTCTTATTTTTCAGAAATGAAAAATGCCTTATTATCGGTGGATGCCTTATTATCGGGGAGGTCTTATTATCGGGGGGATGCCTTATATTACAACGAGAGGCAAAACTGTAAGTAGGCCTTATTTTCGGAGGATGTCTTATTTTCGGGGAAACAGGGTATTGGGTATCATCAGCCCTGGAGCAGCACGGGAAGCCCTCTGCAGCTCCGCTATGTCTGTGACGGCAGTGGGGTTGCTGGCCCCATGGCCGCAGACTTCTCCTCACAGTCCTTACTGTAGTCTTTGCTCTACTATCCGAACCTCTGCATTATCTAACTCCCTTCCTTGACCCCCAGGAAGTGAGACATGACCTCTGCAGCATGTATATCTCATGAATCTCATGCTGGGGGACAAGGAAGGGGGTTGGATATTGCAGAGGTTCGGATAATAGGGGTTTGGATCAACGGTAGTATACGTAAATAGAATTAGGGTTTTCAAAGGAGCAGAAGGGAATTTGGAATTGGGCACCTAACTTCTTTAGGCTCCGTTGAAAATTCTATCCCCCCATTGCAGAGCAGACCAATGGGCCAGCTAGGCCAACAGCTTGGAGGTGAAGGGATGGAGAAGAAAGAAAATGAATGAGACCCTTGAATTAGCCTATTTCAAGGCTGCAGATTGTCGCTGGCTCTTGCATTGCTGAGATCACTGGAAGAATAAAGAACACAGATAAGTCACTGAGAGCAATGATTATAATGGAAAAAGGGAACTGTCCCCAACGTGATGAGTGAGTCTTTGTGAAGAGGCAGCTTGTAAAAGACTTCAGGTGATGAGCGACTGGTCGATTTTTTTGCTAAGAGGGAGATTGTGTGCTCACAGCATAGCTCCTGCAACGTGTATTTATTTTATATGAAGGAGGATTTTGGTGTAACTTGTATCAGACACAAAGTCTTCATTTGTAAATATGGGCCTGATTATGTCCCCATCCACGTCAGTGGTGAAAGATCAGGGCCTATGTGCATTTACTGCCTGCGTTTCATTCATGATCAGATCTACAATCACTTCCACAGCATACCAGGTCGTTTTATTTTCCCCCGGTGTGCTGTTAGGATGAAGAACCAGTTTTTCAGAGAAGTTACAGGTTCTCTCTTCGCTTCGGGCTTAGCTTCCTTTGAAACTCTCCTCGCTCCCTCTTTGGTTCGGTTTGCTGTGTACTCAGATGACTGCTTCACACACTGTTAAAGGAGCACTCTCTTTTTAATACTTCCAACTAAATTAAAACAAAACCCTACTGGAACAATGTAGCAATCCACCCATCTCCTAATAATAATACCGATGATGATAGTCACAAATGCTACTTTACATTTATTTAGCAGCTTCCATTTGAGTATCTTGATGTATCAGACAAACATAATACACCTGTGAGGTAGGTAGGTATTATCCATGTTTAAAAGACGAGGGGGAAAATGAGGGAACAAGGTGATTAAGTAATTTGCTAAAGGTCATACAGGAAATCCGTGGCACGGCCTGGAATAAAATGTAGCTCTCCTTCCTGTGCCTTAATCACAAAACCAACCCCCATCTTTAATACCAGATTCTGTACAACTGAAGGGGCATCATGCCATTGATTTAAGCAGGGTTATCTGAGAATCTCAAAGAATGTTATGAACATGCATTAAGTAAGCTCAAAAACACACAACAGCATGGAAGGTATCTACTGGCACAGGGTCATGGATGTGTGAGGTCTTCTATTTTGTCCAGTTTCTTTACTTTTGCAGCATCATTAGGAGATATCAGCATCTCATTAGCTCCACACCTTGCTTGTAATCAGTTTTAAATGACTTGGGCCACTAAGATATGGAATTACGGGATAGGAATGCAACAGCAAGGGCAGTCAACAACCCCATCACTGAGTCAGGAAGAAATTCACAAACAGCCAAATACAAAGCTAAATGGCACTTTGGGCCTGAGCGTGAACCCAGCCTGTGATTTCACAGGTGCAATTTTGCACTCACAAATTAGGTAATTAGACATGTAAATCAGAGGCTAGATTAAGGTCTTTGTCAACATCTGGCTCCTTAGGAATGTTACACTAGGCTTTCTTGCCCCAAGTTTCCCAATGCTGTATGAGGATCTGTGGGTCCTGAATATGGGCCTATAGGCTCTCAGGCCACTGCCACATCCACATCACTACTCAACGGCTCTACTAGTGACTGGAGAATTGGAAGCTCTATGATGACCCCTAATTTGGACCCTGACCTGCTCCTGGCTTCTTCCCCTCAGCCTCATCTGATCCCTGAACCCTGTCGCCCTGGTTCCGACTGCCCCGGCTCCAACCCTAGGTTAGGACTCCTGGATTCCAACTCAGCACTGAACAGTTTTCCAATTTTGCCAAAATTTAGGGGGAAATTAAAACAAAATATTTTATTTCAGGTCAGTTGGACTTAGATTAAAACATTTTGGTTTGTTGAACCAAATCAACATTTTTTGTTTCAGTTCAGTTTGGCTTTAATCAGCATGAGCTGCTGCAGTGCCTAACAGGAGACATAGTTCAGGAGCCCCATTTACCTGCTCTCCTCTATGGGCCATGTTCCCTAGCTTATCTCATGATGCACTGTGGTCTCTTCTCTGGTTCAACTTCTTCAGTGTATCATGGGAATCACATGACCATGATGCACATGGGAGATGTAGTCTGGCTGGGGAGCCCAGGGCATATGCCAGAATGGGGGCATTGGGCATTGAACTACAACTCCCATGAGGCACCAAGGCAGCTCAGGCAGATGCAGTTCAATGTCAAACTGAGCCAAAATGAATTGTTTGGACATCTCCAAATCAACATTTCTCAGAACTTTCCATGGGGGGAGGGGGTGAAATCAATGTTTTGCCCCAATTCCAGATGAAAACAAGTTTAGAAGGATTGGGTTTTCCCTGGGACAGAAATGCTGATTTTCATCTTGCTCTAACTTTAAGCCCTGTGCCATTTTCTCAGCAGGTCAACATGGTATGATCATTAAAGCACTAACAGCCCCCGCCCAAGGCTTTGACTACACCCTTGCTACCCAGAATGGAATTGACGCAGTCGCTGGAAATTTTGGATAAAAAAGCCAACCATAGACAAGACCTTTGACATAATTATTCCAGAGAATCCTCTCCCAGGACCACTATTGCATAGGACTAGATTGTAGCATTTAGCATTCACATCCCTCCCCTGTGCGCACAGAGGCACAATCCCTCCCCTTGCTGCCCCTAGGAAGGTGTGGGTTCGTACCACCCTCTACTCAGTCTGTGGCTACATGGCCCCATCTATCCTTATGTCTATTAAGCACTTGAATGCACCTAAAAGTTGACATTCAAAAGGTTAATTCCACCCACAGAAGTATCACTCATTTAAAGAGACAGTCTCTAAACATCATGAGAGTTTCCAGGACTGATCATTAAACCAATTCTGACAAGCAAAGGCTGATTCCGTTGCCAAAGTACAGGAGACCAGCGCTGCCCAGAGTGACTTCACAGGTTTTCCTCCTTGTGTATTCTAAACAGCAGTTGCCATGGCAGCAGGCACTCTCAGAGGATGTACACCTAAGTGCTTATTAGGCTCCAAGAACCATTTCCCAGATGAATCAAGCCGCAATTACAGGCAAAAGAAGTTGCTAAGCCATCATTGTAGGAAAATTAGCAGTAGTCACAATTACCTATGGGGGGACATGAAGAGCTGGAAGAACATTTCTGGGTCCATTTCGAGTTCAGTTTTTCCCATTTAAAGCATTATCTCTCAACTTTAAAAAAAAAAAAACAATCTCTGATAAGCAGCGTCTGGTATGAGAAGATATCAGATAAGCCGGACATCATTTAACTCTATATTTGACAAAGGAGCTTTCTTCCCTTTTCATTCCCATTCCAGTAATTCCTTTCCTATTTACCCAGGTGCACGGTGTTTATTCGGCAGTCAGAAAGGCAAATTAACCTGCCAGATTGTGATGCCCTTAAATCACCCACCAGCCTGGCTACTGAGGTCTATAAAGCCCCTGGCCCTGCATCATGCTCTACTTGCCAGCTTTTGGAACTCTGCAAATGCCAAGGCTTTCATTAAAAACATACAGTTTAAACAGCCTCCTGCAATGCTTCCATGCAAGTAGCTCCACTGACGCCAATAGGACTAATTGCAGACGTTGGGATTACTCACATAAGCAAGAACGACATGTGTGAATAAGGATTAAAGGATAAGGCCATCAATTTGTAGCCCTTTTCCTTAGGAAGATGAGCCTTGAAAATACAAACCAATCACTGGAGCTGAAAGCTCACCATTCTGATTGTGCCTCAACATCACAAATTAGTCACAGTCCTGCCTAATAGTGCCGAAGGCTGGCCTTGGGGCCTTTGAAATTTACAACCACGGGCCGAGTCTGTTTTTGGAAAAAACCCAGATTCATTAGGGCGGCAGGGGGGATTCTTCCAATAGCACAAAGGCTACTGAAAATGTCTTCCAACTGTATATAGCTCAGTTGGCTTCTCTGCTGTGTAGCCAATGTGGGCTCTGGCTTCAAGGAGGAGCAACTCAATAAGGAGGGAGGCCATGAGGACTGAGCACAAGAGAGTCCTGCATTCTGACTCTGACATTGACTCCATGGCATAGTTCCTGTTATTTAACCTTTCTGCCTTAGTTTCCTGTTCCTGTGAAATTAGATAATGATCACGGACCATTAGATGGGCCATTGTGATAATTACTTCATGTTTCTAAAGTGGTAGGTGTTATTAATAAGGACAGAGAGATAGGAGAGGACCACAGAGAGGTTATAGAATACATGGGGCAGCAAGATAAGAATGCGAGGAGCCAAAGGGCTCAGGAAACAGAAGATGGAAGGCCAAGTGCTAAAAGAGTAGAGGGAGAGAAGCTTATCTCGAGTGAGATGTGCAGTTAAGTGGCCTGATCTCAGGAATGAGGGCCAGGAAATGAGTTCTAATTCTGGTTCTGACACCAATTTTCTCGATGGCCTTGTACAAATCATTTAACTTTTTTACCTCAGTTTCCTCATCTGAGGATAGGGATAACAGCACTTTTCCCAGAGGGGGGCTCTGAGGATGAGGCAGGTAAGTGAGGTTATAAAAGTGAAAAGTAACTTATGAGGGCTGAGTATTACTAGCAGTCATTCAGCAGATGGAGAAACACATTCCAATCTGAATCTCAGGACACAATACAAACACACCAGGCCCTGTGCCCAGCTGCCTGGCTGGCTTTGTTCTAGAGCAGACTCCTAGTAAGTTTCAATTACCTCCCTATTCAAAGAATAGCATGAAGCAGGCAAAACAGCAGGAAGGTGCATTGTATAAGAGCACACAAGTGCCAAAACAAAACTAATCAGCTAAATCTAACCAGCCAAGTAGTAGATCTAATCTAATCAGATTTGATAGCAAAACTGTAGTCAGGTGAATTTAATGAGCTGTGTGTTGCTACACCACCACCTACAGTAGTATTTTGGACATCTAATGGTCAGCTGAGTGAAGATGATTGGAATGTGGCTGATTAGCCAATTGGACTTTTTTGATGGTTTTAGAGTAGCAGCCGTGTTAGTCTATATCCGCAAAAAGAACAGGAGTACTTGTGGCACCTTAGAGACTAACAAATTTATTAGAGCATAAGCTTTCGTGGGCTACAGCCCACTTCTTTGGATGCTGGGCTGTAGCCCACGAAAGCTTATGCTCTAATAAATTTGTCAGTCTCTAAGGTGCCACAAGTACTCCTGTTCTTTTTACTTTTTTGATGGTGTCACAACTGTGTGCCAACTGCCACCAGTACACAGCTTTCACACACTTGTGACATCAAAAATGCAAGCTGCACAACTGAGAGAGGAAGAGATTGATTAGTCAGATGACTGTTATACTCAAAGAGACAAGGTACATGAGGTAATATCTTTTATTGGCCCAACTTCTGTTGATGAAAGGTACATGCTTTCAAGCTACACAGATCTCTTCTTCAGGTCTGGGCAAAGAAGCAGAGTCTGTTAAATGCTAAAAAACAAAGGACAGAGTTTAACTCCAATGGATAATCAACACTTTGGAGAAAGAATTTGTTTGCTAAATATTCATAGATTCATAGATTATAGGACGGGAAGGGACCTCGAGAGGTCATCGAGTCCAGTCCCCTGCCCGCATGGCAGGACCAAATACTGTCTAGACCATCCCTGATAGACATTTATCTAACCTACTCTTAAATATCTCCAGAGACGGAGATTCCACAACCTCCCTAGGCAATTTGTTCCAGTGTTTGATTAACATCCTTTCAGGTCAGGCGTGGGTAACAACAATTATCATTCCTGTGACCCACCACTCCATAAGGCCCTCCAAAAAAAGGGAGGGGGCCATACTTGACATTCCTAATATTTCTAGGTTAACAAAACAAGCTGTAAGACATACTTTAAAAAATACAGCCTTTCAGGCCTTCTTTATATACCAAAAGCAGAACAAAAGAGTACACATCCATTTACTTTAAAAACCTTTACACATCACCTTTAAAAGCATCTGTCATTCATGTATTTGGCTCTCATGAATGCATGTGCTCAGATACTCCAGGAACTGCCAGCAAAGTAAAACCCTAAAATAAGCAGTATAACTAGGCTTGGGAAAATTCAATTTTTATATATTTTTGATTTGATTACTTTTAGTAATCCACTAAATAACAGTGACTACGATATAATTACGCTCAATATCTTCCGGGGAGGAACTGGACCAGACCCTGGCACTGTGACACTAAAATTTACTATTCATAATAGTAAGGATTAAAGAAACAGACAAGATTTTGGAAAGGATATAAAATCCACATATTTTGGAGCCAAAGACAACTCCTAATTAACTGGGGTCAGGAAGAATTTTTCCTTGTGGGCAGGTTATTCCATAGCTAGCTTCTTCAGGATTTTTGCACCTTCCTCTGAAACAACCAGTGCTGGTCACTGTAGATGACATGATCTTGGACTAGATGGGCAACTGATATGGCAATTCCTATGTTCCTAAAGTGGGATTTTTAAAAAAAAGAGGCTAATCAAAAAAGACCCTACAGTCATTAGTAAATACATTAAAATTCTTAGACTCAGCATGGAGGTTATTTAAGCAACCACAATAGATTCACAATAGAGCCAAGAGAAGCTGTACATACTTCTAAAAAAAGAAAAAGAGAGGGGGTGTGTGTGTATGGGAGGGGACGCATATGATTAAGTGGCAAAGTTCAAGAATTTGCTTGTGCAACATGTGTTTTTCAGGAACTGAAAATCCAGCCCAAGTAAAGCCAATAGAAAGGTGCATACACTATGGCTGGTAAAACCTAACATGGAAATTAGAGGGAATTAGAAAATCAAAGATATAAAGAAATAAAAATAAATAATATATTCCTTACATATATCTCAAGCACAAAGTCTACAACAGAATTGGTGGGTCTGTTACATTATCAAGGATCCTGGATCAAGATACCTACCTCAGATATTCCATACAGGTTATAAAAATGAAGCACTATCAAAGACTGAGGTGTCAAAAGAGGAGGTGCAAGTACAAATGGGTAAACTAGGGTCCTTTCAGATGATTTCAGTAGGAGTTGGACAAGATCCTAAGTACCTTATCCAAGGTGACAAGGGAAGTTTGTGGTGCAGTCAGAAGATCTCAGGTCTCCTGACTCCCAGTCCTGTGCTTTCATTTTGGCATTCAGTCTGCGCCAAGACAATTATGTCAGGTCTCTCTAAAATACATTTAGAAATAAATGTAGAATAACATCAAATAGAATTAATCTCACCAGGAAAGGCAGCATTCAACAATTAGAGTCAATCCTGCAAATAGACTCATAGACTCTAAGGTCAGAAGGGACCATTATGATCATCTAGTCTGACCTCCCACATGATGTGGGCCTCAAAAGCTGACCCACCCACTCCTGGAAGAATTCTCTCCCTTGACTCAGCTGTTGAAGTCCCCAAATCATGATTTAAAGACTTCAAATCGCTGAGAATCCTCCAGCCAGCGACCCCTGCCCCATGCTGCGGAGGAAGGTGAAAAACCTCCAGGGCCTCTGCCAATCTACCCTGGAGGAAAATTCCTTCCCGACCCCAAATATGGCGATCAGCTGAACCCCAAGCATGCGGGCAAGATTCTCTAGCCAGACCCTCTGGAAAAAGTTCTCTGTAGTAACTTTTAATATCCCATCGTTGACCACTGTTGCTAATTACCAGCGATGGCACGTTATTGACCTATTGACTAAAATCACTTTATCCCATCAAACCATCCCCTCCATAAACTTGTCAAGCTTAATCTTAAAGCCAGAGAGGTCTCTTGCCCCCACTGTTTCCCTCGGAAGGCTGTTCCAAAACTTCACCCCTCTGATGGTTAGAAACCTTCGTCTAATTTCAAGCCTAAACTTCCCGACAGCCAGTTTATATCCATTCGTTCTCATGTCCACATTAGTACTGAGCTGAATTAATTCCTCTCCTTCCCTGGTATTTATCCCTCTGATATATTTAAAGAGCGCAATCATATCCCCCCTCAGCCTTCGTTTGGTCAGACTAAACAACCCGAGCTCCTCTAGTCTCCTTTCATACGACAGATTTTCCATTCCTCGGATCATCCTAGTGGCCCTTCTCTGTACCCGTTCCAGTTTGATTTCATCCTTTTTAAACATGGGAGACCAGAACTGCACACAGTACTCCAAATGAGGTCTCACCAGTGCCTTGTATAACGGAACCAGCACCTCCTTATCCCTACCTCGCCTAATGCATCCCAAGACCGCATTAGCTTTTTTCACGGCCATGTCACATTGCCGACTCATAGTCAACCTGCTATCAACCAGGACTCCGAGGTCCTTCTCCTCTTCCATTACCAAATCTTGATGTTTACATTGCAAGTGCCTCCAGAGCAGGATGGTCTCTCTTTTTCATTTTGTACGGGACAGAGCACATCACCAGTACTTAAATAAATAAATAATCAAATTGAAATCTTCTGGGTTACTGGGTGAGTAGGGGAACCTGTGGGGTTTGCAGGATCAGGCCAATTCATTGTATTATTTAAGAAAGACAGATTGTGTCTTTATAACAAGCAGTTAGAGAAGTGTAGGTCAATTCCCCAATAGGGAAAACAATTAATTGAAGGGCTGAATTTGATCCTTAGTTTCAAAGAATCAAATTAAAGTAGATACCCCATTTTTAGGCAATATACATAAGCCACACATCATGATTCCTGCACTGTTAGGAAAACGCTTAAAACAGAGTCACCAACCTACCATAGCATTCCACAAGGAAACACTGATATTCCACAATAGTCAAAAAGGTCAAATTTCCTTACCAGGATCCATATTCAGATTCAGACTGCCGGAATAGTACAGGGTGTTCAATAGCATATATTTGAATAGTCTCTTAACTCTCCCTCTCATGAGAGCTGCCACTGACTCTACATTGTTGCAGAGACAGTTTCAACATGGAGATGTTAGGATAAGAGTGGATTTATTTTCTATGAAAAACCCACCAAATGCAATACAAGATCTGTGTATCTGTGAGCCTGGTGTCTGTTTAGCTAGTGCTAAAATAATTCATTGTGGCCATTCACAATGAGGTTGAATATTATTTGTAACAGTTTTAATTTCAGAAAAAATAAATTCTATAAATCGCAGGTACACGCTAATGGACTAACTGGAAAAAAAACCACCTCACTTTGAGTCTGCACATGCATTATCCAGCTAATTAGAAGTCACGTTCTGTAAGTCTCTACTTTAACCACTTTTATGAGCATTACATTTTGCCATCCACACTGTTTTTTTAAAAGGAGAAAACCAATACTCCAAAATAGTCTCATAATTAAGTTTTATAAAAGAATCAGATATGACTAAGGATAGCATCTACAGTTATACTAATGAAGATTTTAAAAAAATATATGTAAAAGCTATTCATTTTCATGCTTCAGGCTCTAAATTGATCAACAGGTGTGGGCAGGAAGAAATTTTCCCTTGATATAATATTGCAAAATTACAGTGGTCACTATTTAGAAGTCAATATTTGTCAGTAGAGAAAATGTGGCTGATACAGTTGTTTTCTTTGCCAAGAAACAGATTGTGGAGTTCTTACTGAAGCTCATGGGTAGGGTGACCAGATGGCAAGGGTGAAAAATCAGGACAGGGGGTGGGGGATAATTGGCACCTATATAAGACAAAGCCCCAAATATTGGGACTGTCCCTATAAAATCAGGACATCTGGTCATCCTACTCATGGGCATTAGACTTACATGAGTCAGTGCTCACCTGCACGAAAAAAGGCCCCACAATCTACCCCTAAAGAGAGGGAATAGTTGTGCTATCTATAGGGTGTTTTTGAAATGACTAGCTCTTGGCAAGAACAAACAGCATCATACTAGAGTGGTTCCTTCTTTTCTTTGGGAGATGTTGGTGCCCATCTACCCAAAAGACTCCAAATCTGACTTTAAAAAACACTTACCCAGAATTTCCACACTGCAGTCGCAAAGTGCACGTTCTAACAATGTTTATTTTTTTAAAAAAATGAAAGGCCTGAAGTACCTACAACAACATAAAACTTGGAACACTAAAAACTTAAAGAAGATCTCGATTCCAATATGCAAGGCAGGGCTGAATTTTCACTGTGTGATTAGGTAATGGTGTATGCCCTGTGAATAAGAGATGAGGAGTGCCATCTACAGTATATAATTAGACTGCACTTCGCTTGCATGCTCCAGTCCTCCTGAATGCTTTATCACATAATTCATTGAATTTATACTTCCTAACCCCTGACCTTCTGAATTTAAAAGTGACATCTTGATTTTCCATATCTAATCCTTCTTTACTTAAGGTACGTCTCCTTTCTGTAGGTTTGCTCTCCTTAACAGAGAAATAAATGTTCTCTTTCCTTTGGTGTTCTATAACAATCACCAAGGCGTGCCTGTTTTTTGAAGGGACACTCTCTAGCTTTTGTAGTACTAATTTTACCTGCTCTGTAAATAACTAAAATGTTAATCCTACAGTCCTTATTCATGCACTCATTACTTGGGCAAAACCCCTGTTGAATCATTTAAATCAATTGGTTATTTTGCCTGAGGTTCAGATTGTGGCGCTCTTACTGCTGTACCACCATTGGTTTCAGTAGGAGTACTTGTGTGGGTGTTCACCAGTGAAAGTAAGGGCCCTGTGACAGGGCATCATCCTGCTCCTGCCTCTCTTCTAGACACCAACTGCTCGAAGACCTTCTGCTAGTTCAACACCATGTGCAATCGTGTCTCCCCCCACACCCTCCTTAACAAACTTGGGCAGCCCTGTATGTACAAACACACAACCCTTAGCTCTCTCAGCTGAGGACAGGGGAGATAGAAGATATCTCTCTTCCCACCCAGAGATCTCTCCTGGCTCTGACTCTCAAAAAGCAAGCCAGTCAGTCCAGTTCAGTCCCTGCCCCTGAGCACTTCCTTCCTGTGACTTTTCCATTTTCTGGGCTAATTAGTCTTTGGGGCTCTCCTCTGCCCAGCCCAATCTATCAATTAGGCACAGCTTTGCCTCTCAGGTTTACTCTAGGACAACTTAAATGGTGATCCAGTGATCAGAGCTCTGGTACAGCGGCTGTTGCCCAGTGCTCTGTCATAAGCCCTAAGAACACTTGGTCCTAAGTTAGAAAAACAGGACTTGGCCCATTACGTCCAATTCTGATCCACAGCAAAGCTGTTTCTAACCACGTCTAATGCTGTCTGTATTTAATGTTTTCTACTGATTTATATAGGCAGTACTATCTTGCTGTATTCCCTGCATCCCATCTTTATTGCCATATGACTTTAATTTTCTTCTTGATAAATCCTTCCATTGGGATCTACTTCTCTGTATTGGGCACTTTTACCAGCATCACAATTTCCTTCTACCCAGCAGATAATTTCCCATCGTATTATATTTATGTCTGAATTTCACAGCAAACCTGTTTGCTGAGAAAATAACAGACTTTCGGGGGAGATATTTCTTATATTTTGTGTATGCCTGAAACAGTTGTGCCTAGTTACTAAAAAACCCACTGATAAAATGATACAATATCCCTTGTGATTTATACATCTTTGAATGAGCTTTACAGAAGGCTACTGCTTCTCTTGCTAACTCTGAATTGTATAGTTCATCATCAAATACAGTCCTCTGCTCCAATGTTTATAACATACAGCAAGAAAGAGACCTGTGAATCACATTTAATCTGTCCTTATCTATTTGATTTACAAGGCCCTCAAATATTTGCTTTCTTACAATACCATAATGGAAGATTCCTCACTGTCTATATTTTCTTTCACTGGCTATTATACAATTGAAAACAAGCCTGTTCTAGCCACTCTTTCATCTAAAAGAGATTTCCCCACGTTCCTCTTACTGCTCTGTGCTCATTTTTCTGTTGTTCAAGTTTCTAAAGGATGTAAAGAGTAAGAAAGATTTGAGAGCATTAAAGAGCACCAGAACTTCTGTTTAAGTTTGTTTTTCTTTCCTTAAATCTAAAAGTCTGTCTGTCAGCAGCACAAGTGAACCATTTATAGGAGATACTGGCATTAAAGACCTATTGTGCTGCGTGTGCACAGTATTAATCAGATAGCCAGAGACTTTTCATTGTTAGTGTGCAAGATATCGAAAACTACTGTGGTCTTGGCTGATGCTATTATGAGCCTGGAGCAGTGGTACAAAGTAATGCATTTTGGTTACTTTTTCCTTGTAGGGAAAATGGATGTGGTCTCCAGAGTTGGAGACCTCTTTTCACCACATGCCATCTTCCTGAAGTATTGTTTAACATAGTAATAAAGAATGAGCAACTTAAGGCTACAATAAACTGCTCCTTTTCCATTCTGCACAGGTGAACACAGATGTTAGCGGTACTGCTGGGAATGGATCACTACAAAGCAGTTTGTACTGCACATTACATAGCAATTGCACATGAGGAATAAATTTTATTAAAGTGAATGTTTAAAATTATATATACACAAGTTAAAAGGGAAGGTACTGTACATCTGGGGTCAGGCTGGATTACAGGTGTCGGTTGCAAGGGTGAAGAGATACATACATATCACATAACTGGCATAGAGCCAGATTGGGGTGCAAGAGTTTTTCAAGGGTCAGTGGATAAGTGGGCTCGGCTAAGTCACCCACAGAATGTATAAGGAGTCCAAGTCAGCATCGGTGTAGCGGATAAGTACATGGGTGGGGTGCGTCACTTGGTCCGTCAGGGAAGGAAGTGGGTTATTTCCCTGGTCGGCAGTCTCAGTTACTTAGTGTGGTATTGGCATTGTCCTGTGATGTGTTCCATAAAAATGTCTCTGGACCACCTGATGATGTCGGACACCATGAGCTGTCTCATGAGCCAGGCGTAGCGTCGACCAACTCCGCACACTCTCAGAACCGACTCGTTGTGGGGATCCCACAAGCCCAGGGCTCCCACGATCAGGGCGTGTATCTGGACCTCGTAGCCCTGGGCTCTCAGGGTCTCGGCCAGCGGGGTGTACTTTGACTCCTTCCGTGCTCGAGTCTCGTGGAAGGCCGGTGACCTGTTTTCAAAAGGCACCGTGACATCTACCAGGAGGACCTTCTTCTTTTCTGCGTCCATTACGACGATGTCAGGTCGCAGTCGGCTGTCTGTCCCGGGGATGGTGGAGTCGAGGGTGATCTTCCCCAGGGACGGCGGGATGGCTTTCACCAGCCAGTTCTGGATGGCATTGTGGCGGTGCCGCCAGGCTCCGGAGTGCTTCTTGCATCCATACAGGACGTGCGGCAGGTTTCGTTTGTGTAGCCACACTTCCTGCAGCGCTTGTCCCGGTTGCCATGGCAGATGGCTCCATTGAGGGGAATGCAGTTGAGTCGGGCCCTGTGGACAAACTGCCAGTCGGCGAACCTGGTGAAGCTGCCCCCGGGGAGGAAGTGGTTACTGGCGTCCCACTTGCTGGACACCTTGAACACCTTGCCTTGGTCCAGCTTCTGCTTCAGGTTCTCAGCATAGTGGCAGCGGATGGCATCTTTCTGGGACCTTTCCAGCATAGCTCTGGCGGTCGGGGTGACGATGGTGTGGTCCAGAGTCTTTACGCGTGGCACCAATATTCCCAGCTCCCCGTGCTCCTTGCACCACTTCCAGCAGCAGCTGATCCTCTTACCCAGGCGTCTCAAGGCGTATTACACGGGCATTTCATCCTGTGTCTGGAGAGGTGGGACCCTTTGCAGCTGCCTGTTTGCCAGCACTGTCTGAACCTGCCTGGGAGGACACTGGTAACTGAGGATGATGTGGTTTCAGACCTGCTTCATCTCAGGCTTTTGCCCTGAGATTCACACATTCAGAGGATTTCTCTGGTAAGCCTCAGAAAGATCCCTCCGCAAGTGATGAAGTGAGGCTGAACAGAACACTGGAGAAACAGAGAAATTGATCTTGCCCAGGCATTTCCACAATCACCTGGATTCTCTTCAAAGGATGAAAGTTCTAAATATTTTATGCCCTTTTTAAAAATCAAACAGCAGCAGCATAGGAATTTTCATTCCAGATCAGACCGATGGTGCGTCTAATCCAGTATCCTGTCTCTGAGAGTGGCCAGTGTCAAATGCTAAGAGGAAATAAAAAACAAATAAACCCCATAATAGAAAATTCTGGAATAATGATTCCTACTAAGCTGTCTCTAAAATATCTTGTGGCAAGGAGTTCAACAAGTTAATTATGCATATTTCCTTTCATCATTTTTATGTCTGTTGACACTTCATTTCACCAGGCATCCCCCACGTTTTTGTATTGAAAATACATGCCCCTGATTTCCCTTCTCTATACCATTCACTATTTTATATATCTCTATGATGGCAGCTTTGATTCTCCTCTCTAAACAGTGCTAATCTTCTTATTTTCTCTCCACATGGAAGCTTTCCCATGCATCTAATCACATTTGTTGTCTGACTCCAATCCTCTTCTATTTCTGGTAAAATAACCCAGCTGTTTGGTGGAGGGGAAGGGGGTTGTCATTTGAAAAGAACACACCAGGTTTTTCTCTTTCCCATTGTAGGCTGGTATGGCCCTATCCATAATGACAAGTGGACTGTATTTGCTTTTGGATTAATACTGTTCAGTTATGATTTTGTAAGTTTCAATTTTCTAATTCATTCTTTTTATAATGGGTAATATATGTCTTAGGCATATGCTTGCTGTTCCTTATCTGTAACAGTCTGTTGCAATTGATATTAAACAAACCTTTCCTGGTTCTTATGGCACACAGGGCAAGTCTATCTTTCATATTCTAGACTCAAGATGCCCCTCTTTCCTGACTCATTCTTCCTTTAAGACATAGTAACTTGCCACATGAGCAACATCAAGAATTCACAAAGTGCACTGGGGGCAGCAGGTTTATACTGGCAGAGCCTTCCCACATCTATTGAATACCACCACACTCTATACCCCTGAGACAGCTGTGATCCTCTGCGTACACAATATGGCTTGTTCTTAAAACATATAAAGCTACCCTTGATTGTCTTTTCCCCATAATGGAGATTTATGCATTGTTTTAAACATGCTGTCCCCTCTCTTCACACACTATCTGTATGCATGCCTCAGCTGGTATTATCTGCTGACTGATCCTCTTGCTTTCCTTAACCTATTAGCTATTCCTCACATCAGTGCAGATTTCAATGGTTATGTAGGGCCTTCTGCATGTTGGGTGATGAGACGTTATAAACACAGACTTGTTTACGTCATTTAAGTGGATGTCATATCTTCCGTGTCTGGATATTTTGCAATCACTGAAATCACATCCACTGACTGATATACACCTTACACGGTCTCTCACCTCATGTTTAAACTAGGGTGACCAGATGTCCCGACGTTATAGGGACAGTCCCGATTTTTGGGTCTTTTTCTTATATAGGCTTCTATTACCCCCCACACCCTGTCCCGATTTTTCGCATTTGCTGTCTGGTCACCCTAGTTTAAACCAACCTCTAAGTAATGGGGGTTAGGAGGAAATTTTCCCTGTGGTCAAGTTATCCCACAGCTGCCTACTGCAAACATTTTTGTCCTTTTTTCATTGAAGGCACCTGGTGCTGGCCACTGGCAAAGAGATGAATCACTGGTCTGGTCAAGTAAGGCAATTCCAATGTTCCACTAGAGCAGATGGGACTCTAGGGTGCTTTATACACTGCATGCTGATGTGTAATTTTTGGCCCATCTTTTCCACCTACGCATTTTTTATTCTACAGGGGAGGTTACAACACCCAATGCTTTTGCTTCGGTCCTACACGAGTTACTTAACTTGAATACATTTGCTGCATTAAATCCCAAATTCTGTTTCCACAGGCCACCGAAGTACCGGGACTGTGCAGCTCTCCAGGAGAAAATGGGGAGAAATCTTCTCTGCAGGCCACAAGGCTGTTCCTCTTCCTTCAGAGGCCCCATCTTCTACACCCTAACTCCTGGCACAGTCGCTGGTTTTGGGTGTGTCTACGCTGCAATTACACTACCCGCGACTGACCTGTGCCAGCTGACTCGGGTACACAGGGCTCAAGATAAAGGGCTGTTTACCTGGGGTGTAGACATTCGGGCTCGGGCTGGAGCCCAGGTTCTAAGACCCTGCAAGGTGGGAGGGTCCCAGCCAAACATCTGCCCCTTAGCCCAAGCCCCATGAGCCTGAGTCAGCTGGCACCGGCCAGCCATGGGTTTTTAATTGCAGCATAGACATAACCCGTTGTCTAACAAGCACTTTCTTTCTAGGTCATTTAATATGATTTTTAAAAACCTGAATGGATAGTTTTTTCTGTAAACCAGATTGTGAACTGCATAATGACACACACAGCCTCCCTGACATCAGTGGGGACACTCACGTGGACATACGCCACCACTGGGAGCAAGGGGTTACAATCTGACCCAATATGAACAGGAATATTCACCCTGTCTGTGTGTTCCCTCCATCATAGTCTTTCTTGCACTATGTTCACCTCCATGGCTTCAAATGGTGCAAAACATTAAATGAATCTCAACACTTCACAGTCAATAGGATCTGAGGGCACTTAGTACCCTGATGGTCAGTCCCTAGCAGGGTACAGCCCTTTATTTTGAATCTGTAAATGCTGCTAAATTCCTCTATGGTTTCTTTTAAACTCTATCTGTTTTTTCCACTAGGCCTAAAGAATGCAACTAACAGTGACCACAAATGGGAAAAGTTTGTCTGAAGTTGCTAGCAACATTCTATTATCTTATCTTTAAATTGTTTTTCATGGATTATAGAAATGTATAATTATGATTTTTCCCCAACTTCTCTTAATCTTGTATTACAATGTAATCAAAAGCAACCCGTTATAAACTCACTATAGCAAATCCTCTTTTTAAAATGCCTATTCAACATCCTCCCCAATTTTCATTTTCCTGGCCTTTTCTTATTATGCTAAAGCCCAGTATCTGAAAATGGAACCAGAGCTTTAACCATTTTTTTTTTTAATACAGGCCATATCTGTTCTCTCTCTGGATTTTAATGCTGTAAATATATTGTAAGACTCTAACCGGTCTGCAGTTAAATGTCTAGCATTCCCATTGTGTTATTGTAAATACCATTATTATGTAGAAATGATTGACTTTGTTTAATGCTCTGTTCAAATAGTCTGCAGAGATGTCTGCGATATCAGTGTCATTCCCATAGTTTAATTATAATTTTAATCATCCCTGATCTTTCCTTTGTTTGTGCTATAAGCTAATTATTTTTTTTCTACCACAAAGCACTGGAACCATGACTTAGTATTAATAATGTTTATTATTAAGCAGATTAGCACTTTACTGCTGCTCTCTTGCCTATGTGAGAGTGGAGGTAAACTGGCTGTCTGAATTTTTAAACCCTGCTCCTTAAAAAACTCTATTTACTAATCTCCTCTTCCTCTGACTCCCATCACTATGTATTATTTATTTAGATTTGTACACACATTAAGGTCATGTACACACAACAGGCTCTATAGTAGCATAGCTACTGCACCGTAGTTAATGCCACTATAATTCTGTAGTGTAGACACAGACGACCGTGACGAAAGAGGTTTTTTCCACTGCTGTAGGAATTCCACTTCCCCAGGAGATGGTAGCTAAGTTGGCAGAAGCAGTCTTCTGTCAACCTAGCTGTGTCTACAGCAAGGGTCAGGTCAGCATCACTATAGCATTTTTCACACCTATCACTGTAGATATGTGGACTCAAGTTTTAAGTGGAAACCAGGCCTATAAAAAGGCTAATTCATCTGCCCTTCATATATCTTAAAATACAACAAAATCAAAACCCACATACATAAATAAAGTGCAGTACAATTCAAGACAGCTCACTACCAGCAAACCCAGAAATTAAAATCTCTGACCCTTTACAATTTTTGCCCACCCCTGTCTTGGAACACAGTGTAGAAAGTTGAACTTAGCCACATGCCCTGAAAGTTAATAGATATGGGTACGGGGGGGGAAGGGGAAAGTAAATCCAAAGCTGTGGGGTGCTCACAGAGAAGGCCAGTGTATACCGCTACCACCACCTAACTAGTAAAGTACTATATTGCTGAACTCAAAAACATCTTATATCCCATTGAAACTTTTGTAGGGAGCTATCTTCCCTAAGATGTAAGCAGCACTGTAGAATACCAGCACACAGGGTAGAATTTTCAAAAGGGCCTAGATTTAGGAGTCTAACTCTCATTGACTTTCAGTGGGACTTAAGGGCCTAAGTCTCTTAGGTGCTTTTGAAATTTTTACCCATAATTTCTCTGTTGAATCTTAGCTTTCGTTCTAGTCTAATCTATAGAAATGCAAGGTGAAGCTCAGACGCATCCTAGTTTACGAATAAAGGAGGCCTTGAGGCAACTTGCTGTATATATTTACCATAAAACATTAAAAAATGAAATTACAAAAATAACTGAACATGCAGTTTTTATAGGATTTTCTATACTAAGCCTTGGAAAGTCAATTCACTTTGATTTGTTTTGACAGGAACTCCCCTCCCTGAATGTAAAGGTATGTCTACACTACGGGATTAATCCGGATTTACAGAATTTAAATTTTGGAAACAGATTGTATAAAGTCGAATGTATGCGGCCACACTAAGCACATTAATTCGGCAGTGTGCGTCCATGTACCGGGGCTAGCGTCGATTTCTGGAGCGTTGCACTGTGGGTAGTTATCCCATAGCTATCCCATAGTTCCCGCAGTCTCCCCCGCCCTTTGGAATTCTGGGTTCAGATCCCAGTGCCTGATGGGGCAAAAAACATTGTTGCAGGTTGTTCTGGGTACAGCCTCACCCCTCCCTCCTTGAAAGCAACTGCAGACAACCGTTTCGTGCCTTTTTTCCTGGGTGAACACAGCAGATGCCATACCACGGCAAACATGGAGCCCGCTCAGCTCAAGACAGCAGTCATGAACATTGTAAACACCTCGCGAATTATCATGCAGTTTATGCTGAACCAGGACCAGAAAAACAAGGCAAGGAGGAGGTGGCGATGGCAGCGCGGCGACAAGAGTGATGAGGACATGGACACGGACACAGACACAGACTTCTCTCAAACTGCAGGTCCCGACGCTTTGGAGATCATGTTGTTGATGTGGCAGGTTCTATCCGTGAAACGCCGATTCTGGGCCCGGGAAACAAGCACAGACTGGTGGGACCACATAGTGTTGCAGGTGTGGGACGATTCCCAATGGCTGTGAAACTTTCGCATGCATAAAGGCACTTTCATGGAACTTTGTGACTTGCTTTCCCCTGCCCTGAAGTGCCAGAATACCAGGATGAAAGCAGCCCTCACAGTTGAGAAGCGAGTGGTGATAGCCCTGTGGAAGCTTGTAACGCCAGACAACTACCAGTCAGTCGGGAATCAATTTGGAGTGGGCAAATCTACTGTGCGGGCTGCTGTCATGCAAGTAGCCAAAGCAATCACTGAGCTGCTGCTACGAAAGGTAGTGACTCTGGGAAATGAGCAAGCCATAGTGGATGGTTTTGCTGCAATGGGATTCCCTAACTGTGGTGGGGCGATAAATGGAACCCATATACCTATCTTGGCACTGGAGCACCAGGGTACCCAGTACATAAACCGCAAGGGTTACTTTTCAATGGTGCTGCAAGCACTGGTGGATCACAGGGGACGTTTTACCAATATCAACGTGGGCTGGCCAGGAAGGGTTCATGACGCTCGCGTCTTCAGGAACACTACTCTGTTTAAACGACTACAGCAAGGGACTTACTTCCCGGACCAGAAAATAACCGTTGGGGATGTTGAAATGCCTATAGTTATCCTTGGGGAGCCAGCCTACCCCTTAATGCCATGGCTCATGAAGCCGTACACAGGCAGCCTGGACAGTAGTCAGGACCTGTTCAACTACAGGCTGAGCAAGTGCAGAATGGTGGTGGAACGTGCATTTGGCCATTTAAAAGGTCGCTGGCACACTTTACTGACTCGCTCAGACCTCAGCCAAACCAATATCCCCATTGTTATTGCTGCTTGCTGTGTGTTCCACAATCTCTGTGAGAGTAAGGGGGAGACCTCTATGGCGGGGTGGGAGGCTGAGGCAAATCACCTGGCTGCTGACTACACGCAGCCAGACACCAGGGCAATTAGAAGAGCACACCAGGAAGTGCGGCGCATCAGAGAAGCTTTGAAAACCAGTTTCATGACTGGCCAGGCTACCGTGTGAAAATTCTGTTTGTTTCTCCTTGATGAAAACCCGCCCCCTTTATTGACTCATTCTCTGTAGGCAACCCACCCTCCCCCTTCGATCACAGCTTGCTTTCAAAGGAAATAAAGTCACTATCGTTTAAAAATCATGTATTCTTTATTACTTGATTATAAAAAGAGGGAGAGAACTGAGAAGGTAGCCTGGGTGGGGTTTGGGAGGAGGATCGGAGGGAAGGAAAAGGCCACTAAAAAAAGGTTAAAATAATGACAGCCTTTTGCTTGGGCTGTCCACTGGGGTGGAATGGGAGGGTGCACGGAGCCTCCCCCCATCCCCCCGCACATTCTTACACGTCTGGGTGAGGAGGCTATGGAACATGGTGAGTGGGGAGGGTGGTTATACAGGGGCTGCAGCAGCAGTCTGTGATCCTGCTGCCATTCCTGAAGCTCCACCAGACGCTGGAGCATGTCTGTTTGCTCACGTAGCAGCCCCAGCATTGCATTCTGCCTACTCTGATCTTCCTGCCGCCACCTCTCATCTCAAGCGTCCCTCCTGTCCTCACGTTGGTCCCTCCTGTCCTCACGTTCACTGGCTTCTTTCCTATACTTTGAAACCGTGTTCTTCCACTCATTCAGATGAGCTCTTTAATTGCAGGTGGATTCCATGATTTCCGCAAACATCTCATCTCGCGTCCTCTTTTTCTGATGCTTTATCTGAGATAGCCTTCGGGACGGAGGAAGGAGGCTTGAAAAATTTGCAGCTGCTGGAGGGAGGGAGGGAAAAAAGGAGAGAATTTTTAAAAAAGATACATTTTACAGAACAATGCTTATACTCTTTCACGGTGACCAACACTATTCACATTACATAGCACATGTAATTTCTGTGCAAGGTCGCATTTTGCCTCTTAATATTGAGTGCCTGTGGCTTTGCTGCTAGAGATCACAGACGCAGGTCTGGGCAACAGAATTCGGCTTGCATGCGGCCATGGTAAGCCATTGTCTTTCGGCTTCTGCGCTCTCCTTTCCCACATACCAAGCAAAGTTCGTTGAGTGCTGCAGTTTTCCTGTTAACCTTCAGCAGCAGAAAACAAACTAACCCCCCCACATCCAATTCTCTGGGATGATCGCTTTATCGCTTTATCCCTCCCCCCACCGCGTGGCTGGTATCAGGGAGGATCCCTGCTAGCCACACGTGAAAAGCTCAGTGTCAATTCTCCCCTCTCCCCCCACGCTTGGCTTACTACAGGGAAGGATTTATTTTCAGTCACAGGCAAACAGCCCAGTAGGAAGGGCCACCCCTGTCCCCTTAATTAAATTCCCGTATTTCAATCAGGTTACCATGAGCGATATCACTCTCCTGAGGATTACACAGCGAGATAAAGAACGGATGTTGCTTGAATGCCAGCAGACACTGGGACCATACGCTGCCAGGCTTTGTCATACAATGATACCAGATTACTTGCTACTAGCATGGTGTGGTCAAGTGTCCTACCATGGAGGACGGAATAAGGCTGCACTGCCCAGAAACCTTCTGCAAAGGCTTGGAGATTTTTTCAAAAGTTTTGGCATTTCGTGTTTTCGAACGAAGTTCTGCTAGCACTGAATCCTCTCCCCATATAGCGATCAGATCCAGTACCTCCCATATGGTCCATGCTGGTGCCCTTTTTCGATTATCGGCCTGCATGGTTACCTGTGCTGATGAGCTCTCTGTGGTCACCTGTGCTCTCCTGTGCTGGGCAAACAGGAAATGAAATTCAAATGTTAGTGGGGCTTTTCCTGTCTACCTGGCCAGTGCATCCGAGTTCAGATTGCTGTCCAGAGCGGTCACAATGGTGCACTGTGGGATAGTTCCCGGAGGCCAATACCATCGAATTGCAGCCACACTAACCCTAATTCAAAATGACAATATCCATTTCGGCGCTACTCTGCTCGTTGGGGAGGAGTACAGAAGTCGATTTTAAGAGCCCTTTATTTTGAGAGAAATGGCTTCGTTGTGTGGATGGGTGCAGGGTTAATTCGATTTAACGCTGCTAAATTCAAATTAAACTCATAGTGTAGACCAGGCCTAAATCTCAAAATGCTAACACCTGATGTAAGAAGAATATAGACAGAAAAGGAAGGGTCACTTAAGAAGAACATGCAAGCAATGTGCAGCAATTCTAGCCTCATCTTTCTGGGCTGAATTTGCCAAGTGATTATTGTGTGGGTGCAGCAACATGCATTTTTCTGCATCCTTCCAATGATGTTTCTTTTTCTAATGTGCCTGCAGTCAGGCTGAAAATTCATTCCTGACTAAGTCTGGGTTGTGTACACAGCACAGGGAAATTGAAAAGAAGCTTTGCATAGCCGTGACTCCTGTTGTCCCCATCTTCTTTCCTTGGTCTTAGCAGGTCTGGGAGAAGCCAAGACATTATCCAGATACCTTCTGCTCTGCTGGAATATCCACTAGCTCTGCACTACTCTCTGGAAATTGCTCACTATGTTTGGATGTCCAGATAAAATGATTAACATTGTTTGGCAATTCCATAAAGGCACGATTGGAAGAGGTAGTGTTGATGGTGATCTAACAGACCCATTTCCAATCACAAATCGGGTGAAGCCAGGATAGTTCTTGCTCCTAGCCTTTTTTGGTCTATTCTTGGCTATGATGGTAGAGGAAGCCCTGCATAGCTCTGCAAACAGTATCTTAGACGTTTTTGCACTGGCAAGCTTTTTAATCTCTCTCAGCTACATATCCAAGGTGATTGAAGCATTTTTCCAGGAACTACTCTACACTGAAAAGTGTGCCTTGGTGACACATACTGAAGCAGCACTACAAGATCTTACAAGCCATTTTGCTGTGGCAGCTCCTAACTTTGGCCTTACCATCAGCTGAATGAAAACTAAGGCTATATAACAGCCAGTTCCACCACCACCTTACCAAGATCCATCAATAAGCTTGGAAGCCGTTAAACAGGATAACAGGATAATAGGGGGTGTATGCATGTGCCATAGATAGGCACATGCATACACCCCCTATTATCCTATAAGCTTAATTGACAATTTAACAGGATAATAAGTCAGCAGTAAGCAAAGTCAACTGCAACGTTTTTGCTGGTCCTAAACAAAACATGAGAAATATCACTTAGAAACAATTAGAGATGGGCTCAAACCACAAAACTTTATTCACATTTTGAACTCCTCAAAGTCTGGAGGTAATTGGATCTAGGGTTCAGGTTCCTGTCCATCTCTAGAAATAATTAAACCAAATTTGCATTAAAACATTCTAGTTCTGGAAATTCAACACGTATACACACACTGCAGATCTAGTACATTATAAAATACTTAAATCTGAAATCTAACTGCAGTCATGCTTATATGCTTCTTATATTTGTGGCTTTAGATTTCCTTGAATGAAAAAAAAACAAGACAGGCCTCTTTTCATTTGCTTATAATGGTCCATCTAAGGCAGTGGTTCTCAAACTTTTGCACTGGTGACCCTTTTCACAGAGCAAGCCTCTGAGTGGGACCTCCCTTATAAATTAACACTTTTTATATATTTAACACCATTATAAATGCTGGATGCAAAGCGGGGTTTGGGGTGGAGGCTGATAGCTTGTGACCCCCCCATATAATAACCTCACAACTCCCTGAGGGGTTCCGACCCCCAGTTTGAGAACCCCTGATCTAAGGCCTGTTTTCTGTGTGCGCCCTCTTCTGGACAGACTGGCATAACATGTTAGAATTAGAGAACCATGTAGAAAAGGTACAAGCAGATGATTTCTGTCTTGATAGAGAGACAATGAGCCAAACTGGCTGTACATGTGGTACTCATTGACTTCAGTGGGAATTGCTCATATACATTAAAGATCAAGATTTTGCCCATTATGAATTAATCTTCCCAGATCTATGTTGAACCTGCACATTTTCAAATTTAAATTCTTCCTGCCTTTATAAACCCTACGGATGATGTCTTTAAAACTAAGGGAGAGGGATGCCTTTGAATTCAGTAAGCAATAATCATTTTCTCCCCTCATGTTTGTAGATATGCTCTTTTATCTGCAATACAGCAGATAACACAGCAGCCATTTACATGGGCGCATTATCACTGAAGTGAATCTCCCGAAGTGCTGTGTTAAAGTAATCAAATCAAATGTTTGAAATGTACTGCAGCCATAGGCTAGACTCTAAAGAAAACTTTTAAACTTGGACTAATCACATTTAGGAGAAGTCTCTGGCCAACGCACATTAATGCATCTTGAGAGAAGCAGAAGCTCAAAGACTGGGGATGAAATCCTGGCTCCACTGAAGTCGATGGTAAAACTTCCATAGACTTCAGTGAGACCACGATTCGCAATCACCAGGTCCCCCATCCTTTTTTGTACCTATCAGATAGACTGGGGTAGATTATTTATACAGAAGTGAACACAGCATTAAGGAAGTCTAAATAATTTATAAAAACAGGATGTTTTCAGACTAAGTGTGGTTACACTGGCCCAGTTGTGTCTTCCGTTCCCATACTGGCATTGAGTTGCACCTCTGTAAAACAGGCAGAATTGGGTCCTTTAAGTCTTGAATCCCTGCAGGCACCCAACAGCATAAATCGTACTCGTAGGTACTGACACGTACGTCGCAGATTGTGATGATTAGCTGACTTTAACAGCCCTGGCTGTGTGTGTCCGGTTGTGGCAGAACTCAAATAAGAGTAACAAGATAGAAATGGAATTAATGCTCGTCTATAGCCCAATTTGTTTGTACCATTTTGTTGTATTATTCCACCCCATTCACCACGGTGACTTACACATCAATTTACCTCCAGTAAGACCCACTTACTTATCTTCCTGGCCAATGGCAATAATTGTCCGGAATTAACAGATGCAAATAGTGCCCTATTTTCGGTACTCCTGCGGTGAGACTACTCAGAACACAACTGCAGTACTCTCTAACAAGCTTACCCTTATGGGAGTACAGGCATGTGTTCAATTGGCTCTGATGAATATATTTGGCTCTGCTTTGCCTCTATGTATCAGTTCCATCTCCTGGCCAGTTAGAGCTGCTCCTTTGTCACACTAAGCAGAGGTGGCTGGTTTGAAGCCAAGGTCTTGCCCGGATTTCACCCGTGTCAATCTCGGGTTGTTGAGATTTTCAAAAGTTGGCAGGTGTATGATGGTTACTGCTAAGATCTTTACAATTTGGCCTGTTGCCTAATTAACAGTACCATTGTATTTTCCATACTTAGTATAGAGAATACTGCAAATACCAAGGTAATGTTAATTACTTGCCAGTGGAAATTAAAAAGATTTTAGCAGCAACTTAAGCCTGTATATAGAGTTGGGGGTGGGGGATGGGGGGAAGGTTCAGTATAGTTTGGAGGAAATTAGATACACCCTTATATCACAGTCAGAAATACCACAGTCTGAACTTTTGGGGCACTTGGTTCAAACTTGTCAGCACCGTCCAATGTTCATCTATTACTTTTAAGCAGTTATTAAAAATGCTTAAATGCTCTTCCCTAAGCTCATTTTCAAAGCAGGCTTCTGAACTATTAAGACACCTCACCCCTTCGACCTCCCGCAGTGTCTCAGAGGAATCCAATTTTAGCTCTTTTTAACCGCTAAGCTTTTCCTCAGAAAGAATATTCTTCAAAGTTATGATATATGAAAGCAGAATCATGTGATTTTTGCTCATTACCTTCCTAGCAACTGTTGAAATTCTTTTTAAAGTCAGTCCACAATGAGGTGGTTGTGGTTTTTTTTTTTTTTTTTTTTTTTAATGGAAGGAAAGGGGAGTCAGATTTAGCTGGCATGTCAAACACACTGAATAATATGGTTGCATGAAAATAGAAAATTTTTAAATGTCTGCCCATATTTCATATTTCTAAAAACCATCTTCCAGTAGTCCAAAAAGGATCCAATGATACTTGGCATATGCTAAAATTCAAGTAAGATTTTCAACAAGTTTGAGTTTACTAGGTTGGTTAGTTTCAGACAACTGTATGTGTTTCTTACCTACACGTAGAAGACACTGAAAAGCTGCTGATGTGAGACAATTGTGGATCCTTTGGTTTGTGAGTATTTCACCAATTTTCTGTTTTCTGCACAATCTTACTCTTTTTCATTAATTGTTTTCTTTCTTTTACAGTTGCTCTGCTAATCCAGGTGAACATAAAATGGTTTCCACACAAAAAACAGCAACAGATATTAAAAATTGTACTTCACCTTCCTCTTTTCACTTCAGGTGAGATATACATTCAAAGACAAATTGGAAATGTTTAAAATATTATTAGCCAACAGTAAGCCAAGAGACACACGTTCGCTTACAGCCAAAGCAATTTTTTCAAAAACTGCCGCCCCATTTTAAAGTTACTGTGTGATTTTTGCTTGCTATTTGAAGCACATCTTTCCTGTCATGCTGCCAAGGTTACAAGTGCACAGAAAAAGGTTTCTCTCCCCATACCCCTGTTCTTGCATGCTTGGAATTTTTTCTTTTTCTCCTTATCAGCATCCGTTTCAATGCAAGATGTGTATGATACTCCCTTTTAACCTTTTGTATATCATTTGGTAAGGGGATGCTGAAGCCCTACACCGTATGCTTGGAAACCCAGTATTTAACTGTGCAATGCCTTGTCTCTTAGGCTAGGTCTACACTACCCGCCTGAATCGGCGGGTAGAAATCGACCTCTCGGGGATCTATTTATCGCGTCCCGTTGGGACGCGACAATCGATCCCCGAATCGGCGCTCTTACTCCACCAGCGGAGGTGGGAGTAAGCGCCGTCGACAGAAAGCCGCAGAAGTCGATTTTGCCGCCGTCCTCACAGCGGGGTAAGTCGGCTGCGATACGTTGAATTCAGCTACGCTATTCACGTAGCTGAATTTGCGTATCTTAAATCGACTCCCCCCTGTAGTGTAGATGTACCCTTAGAGACCTAGAGTTTGTTCTGATGTCTTCCATTGACTTCAGTACACTTTGGATAAGGTCGCTAAGGAAGACTGAGTCTTCCCATTTACACTACATAAAACATCTTGAGAGACTGAGCTGCAACATGTCTCCTAACAGTTAATTCTTGCAGTGTAAAAGGGATTTAACTGATTTTATCTTGGACATATCTGGGTTGAGTCACACAATCCAAGCACATCTAAATTCTTTCTGTGCTGGGAGATGAACAATGTTTCATTGCTGTACTGGAGACAATCACATTGTAACCAGGTTCCTTGACACAGAGGTTGTCATAGCACAGACAAACTCTCTGTGGGTTTCACTTGTTTTTTTGGCCCGTGTAGATATACCGAGAAACTGCTTTCTTGAGCTATTTTTGTTTTTGCCAGAGCATTCTTGCTTATGCCATTTTAAAGAGCAGGTAACATCACAGCAACAGTAACTGAGCAAGTACGAGTCACTATCACAACATACTTGTACTTTTAACAATCCTAATAGAAATAATACTTGTTGAAAATCACAGTCCTTTAAACACTTCACAATTTCCCTTCCAAATCTCTGCTGTCCTGGCTAGGATATGCCTGTTTACATCTCTCCACTTCCAGCCTCTACATCAGCACGAAAGGCTTAAAGTCAGATTCTTTCCTTAAAACCTTATCATCTTGTGCTCTTTCCCCACAAAATACCAGGACATCCTGAATGGCATCAAGCCATTGACAGTGAACACGGGTGGCAATAACAAACAGGAGCAAAGTGAAGAAAACCCTGTTCTAGTAACTTCTAGTTTAAAAAGTGGCTGGTGAAGCCTATCAATAAAATGTTGCAATCTACTTCCCGCCCCCCTGCCAATGTACGTTAATGCGTCTTGAGAGAAGCAGAAGCTCGAAGACTGGGAATGAAATCCTGGCTCCACTGAAGTCGACGGTAAAACTTCCATAGACTTCAGTGAGGCCACAATTCGCAATCACCAGGTCCCCCCATCCTTTTTTGTACCTATCAGATAGACTGGGGTAGATTATTTACACAGAAGTGAACACAGCATTAAGGAAGTCCAAATAATTTATAAAAACAGGATGTTTTCAGACTAAGTGTGGTTACACTGGCCCAGTTGTGTCTTCCGTTCCCATACTGGCATTGAGTTGCACCTCTGTAAAACAGGCAGAATTGGGTCCTTTAAGTCTTGAATCCCTGCAGGCACCCAACAGCATAAATCGTACTCGTAGGTACTGACATGTACGTCACAGATTGTGATGATTAGCTGACTTTAACTGCCCTGGCTATGTGTCCGGTTGTGGCAGAACTCAAATAAGAGTAACAAGATAGAAATGGAATTAATGCTCATCTAGAGCCCAATTTGTTTGTGCCATTTTGTTGTATTATTCCACCCCATTCACCACGGTCACTTACACATCAATTTACCTCCAGTAAGACCCGCTTACTTATCTTCCTGGCCAATGGCAATAATTGTCCGGAATTAACAGATGCAAATAGTGCCCTATTTTCGGTACTCCTGCGGTGAGACTACTCAGAACACAACTGCAGTACTCTCTAACAAGCTTACCCTTATGGGAGTACAGGCATGTGTTCAATTGGCTCTGATGAATATATTTGGCTCTGCTTTGCCTCTATGTATCAGTTCCATCTCCTGGCCAGTTAGAGCTGCTCCTTTGTCACACTAAGCAGAGGTGGCTGGTTTGAAGCCAAGGTCTTGCCAGGATTTCACCCGTGTCAATCTCGGGTTGTTGAGATTTTCAAAAGTTGGCAGGTGTATGATGGTTACTGCTAAGATCTTTACAGTTTGGCCTGTTGCCTAATTAACAGTACCATTGTATTTTCCATACTTAGTATAGGGAATACTGCAAATACCAAGGTAATATTAATTACTTGCCAGTGAAAATTAAAAAGATTTTAGCAGTAACTTAAGTCTGTACATAGAGTTGGGGGCGGGGGATAGGGAGAAGGTTCAGTATAGTTTGGAGGAAAATAAATACACCCTTATATCACAGTCAGAAATACCACAGTCTGAACTTTTGGGGCACTTGGTTCAAACTTGTCAGCACCTTCTAATGTTCATCTATTACTTTTAAGCAGTTATTAAAAATGCTTAAATGTTCTTCCCTAAGCTCATTTTCAAAGCAGGCTTCTGAACTATTAAGACACCTCAGCCCTTTGACCTCCCGCCCCCGGAATCTAGTAACTTCTAGTTTAAAAAGTGGCTGGTGAAGCCTATCAATAAAATGTTGCAATCTACTTCCCACCCCCCAGTCATTTGCATTTTGTGTTAATTTAGTACTCGTGAACTGGAGTGCAATAGGAGATTAGGGGACTCAGCACCTCGTATGATCAAGGCCTAATACAATCTAACGGTAAGGAGGGCTACAACACAAAATCAAGCTCTTGAGATTGCGCACAGCAGACACACTTGTTAGTTCCAGGAGGTTTGCTCTGTTTTTAATAATCCTAACATATGGATTTTAAAGCTGTTTAATATTGTATAGTGTCAGCAGGGGTTCAGGAGAGGCGCAGCATGCTTCCAAAATATACACAATGTATGCAGGGGGGAAATTTCAAAATGAAACAGGTTTGTATATTTAAAAAAAAAAATACACGGAGGAAAAAATATTATCTCATAAAAAGAAGACTTTTTGCCTGTAAAAATGATATTTATAATAAGCTTTACTACCCTCTAAGTATGAGTGTGGCAGAGTTCAATATTGCACAGGTACTTTTTTAAAATCATGTACAGGTCACTTTGGCAATGACTCCCTTCTGCTGAATAGATAAATTATACAGGATGTTGAAAATCCACATTGGTGGTAACGTACATTCACCCTGACCCCAGGCAAGTTTAATGAACACATTGACTTCTTAGGGACACCATTTTTTAATTCCACAAATGTATTTTGCTTTGTGAGCAAGAATTTTTTTTTCCTACTGACTCTACCCCTCCCACCGGAGGAAACACCAAAACTTCTTGGGACAAAATAGCCCAACTATTAGCAAGATAGTTTAAAGCACATTGTTTTACATCAATTGCACAAAGTCTGCCTAACACAATAATAAATAAAAACAAGAGTTCATTACGCTGGCGATACAAAAATGCAGATCATTTGGCAAACACAGGCTGGTTTCAGATGTGCAATTCTGGATCCCTAGTGAGAATGCTCATTTCCACTTGTATGTTCAATGCTTTAGGGCCCAAACCTGCCATTGTTAGTTCTGGGTACCACAACTCCTACTCAAGTTAATGGTAGTCGAGCCATTCAGCACCTCAAAGAAATGAACGCTTGGTATACTGAGTGCTCCTCAGAGCTTCTGAACACCCTCAACTAACACTGAAGTCAATGTGAGTTGATGGCAGTCAGCACCTCACAAGAAGTGCTCAACACATTGCAGAGTCAAGCCCATATTGAGCAGAGCTAGAGAGATACACCTCTACCTTGATATAACGCTGTCCTCAGGAGCCAAAAAATCTTACTGCGTTGTAGGTGAAACCGCGTTATATCGAAATTAATTTGATCCACCGGCGTGCGCAGCCCCACCCTCCCCAAAGCACTGCTTTACTGTGTTATATCCAAATTTGTGTTCTATCGGGTAGCGTTATATTGGGGTAGAGGTGTATATTCTTTTTTTCAAATTGGTTTCACACTAGCGATGGGAGAAGTTCAAAAGCGTCAAAGATTCTATTCAATCCCGATAAGCAGCTAATGGTTTATTTGAACCTGTGACCTAAAAATAGGTCAGGATACCATGGAAGATGTCCCTTTTGCAAGGCTTTATGATTTTTGGACTGGGTCTGAAATACAACGCCAACAAGCTCTGTGGGAACAGTGCACCATTTCAACCAGAACCAGCAGGGGGAAGGGTTAAAAAACCCACAAACATATTCACACCTCATAGTTCAGTTCAACTTTTGATTTTAAGTCCTTTTTTATTTTACCCACCCTCTACGTTGTTAATCTAAATCATCTGAAGTTTGGGTTATTTAGAGATTAATTTAAAAAAAGAAAAGGAACTCTCCCCAACTGCATAGAACTCAGTCATCACCAGCTGGCTGATTTTGTGTAAGGATCACAGCAAAAGCGACTAAAGGAGGAGAGGGCAGTGTCCTTGCAGATTAGCTGGGAAAGGGCTTCCTTGCATACCAGGCAGCACAGAAGAAAGCAGAGGTGTTTGTGGGAGGAGAAGAAAAGTAGGAACTCAAGACTGGCATCATTGGTAAGGGTGACAAAACAATAGGCAAGAGCAGATAAGTAGGGAAGAGTCTGTTCATGCAAGGCCATGTAGGTCAGCACAAGAAGCCTGGACCTTTGTAGGATGGGAATTCAAAGGCAGGGGAGGAGTGACATGGTCAGACTGATGGGCAAGGAACATGTTTTTTTAAAAAGCAGGTGCATTTTGAATCAATTGGAAGTGGTCTTTGGGAGACCAAAGCCAAGTTTGCACTAATCAAAATAGAAGATGATGCGGGCCTGAAGGAGAGTTTTAATGGTGCGGATGGCAGAAAAGTGCAGATTATGGAAACATTCTGGAGAAAGAAACAACACAATTTAGACAAAAATGGATGAAGGTGCATCAGCCACCTGGAAACCCTCATGGAATCTGCGTAGGATCATCCTGGCCCCTCTCCAGGGGGTGTTCAGAGCAGGAACCAGTGGGGTGGCACACAAAAGCATGACTCCACTGAGCTTGCTGTGGCAGCCCGTGTCTAAAAATGCTTCCTCTCTCATGGAGAAGGCTACATATCTAAAGGGCGAAGGCCCTGGAATCTCAATTTCCATATTTGGCTTCCTTTGCTGTTTCCTACGTGAACGGTTCTCTGCTTAGATGCTGAGATAAAACAGGTTTTCCATTTGCATTTTCCAAAATAAGTTGCTGGTTTTCTTTTTTAAATTCTTTCCTATGACCTTGGCTGGGGGCACCACATATTACTTGTGCTGTTTTACTTGACCATGCATAGAAAACAGGGAGAGGAATGTTTCAGCAATTCTCAGCCTGTGCATTTTTGGCAGCAGACCAGATCTGACTATTTATTTAGCTCACAGAAATAAGCCTTGCAGGCGAGGCATCTTGGTGTGTCAAGCTATCATATGGATTGGGAGTAGGGAATTGTGTGTACTTTGTTGTTCCTTTCTTGCTGCCCTAACAAGAGCTTTTCTAAATTATGCTAGATTCTCTCTCGCTCGCTCCTTGATTTTATGCATTATCTAAGCCTGAAAAGGTTGATTTCACACTCGATCTGGTATACACAGATAGACAACAACAAAAAGTTATTTGTTTTTAATTGGGCAGTGATTTTATGAATGCTTGTGAAAGTCAGCATCTAACAGTGCTCTGTTATAGACCGGGGAGGGAAAGAGTTGCATAAGCTTTCTCCCACATAGCAAATGCCAATCCATCCCTTTTATTTTAGTTCCACAAGCTTCTTCAAAAGGGCGACTGTGGATTTTGCTGTACTGCCCACTTCATTTTGCTGCCAGGTGTAGAGAGCTGAAAGTGTGTTGAGTTCCAACAGCTTAGCAATTTTCTAACGCAAACAAATAACCCCGGGAGTGGGATTTCCAAAAGAATCTACGGGAATGCAGCATTCCGCTCCCATTGAATAGGAAGTTGAGGTCCTAATTCCATTAAGCACCTTGGAGCCCTGATTGTGACCCACTTAATTCCCCCTGTGACCTAAGATAGTCCTGGATCCAGATCTCCAGAGACGGAATAAACCACAAAACAATCTCTGCCCAAATATTCTTGAATGTAATTTATCTCCATTAGCAAAGCAACAACTCTGTCTTATGCAGACATATTGAGTAATGGCAAGAAATACATTGCACTGATAGAACATAATCTCACTTAAGAGTTGATGATCTTGCTAAACACAAGAGTGCAAAGCTATGAACAAGTAAAGGGTGTGGTTATGATATAGGTGTGTATGGCTAGACAGAAACTGTATTAAAACTGCACCACTTTTGTTAAAGGAAATCTTAGTGGTTTCTTTTCTCTGCTGCAAACAATGCACTTTCTTTTTCTTAATCAAAAGGAAGCTGCATGGGGCTTAGTCAAGAAAAGAGCATTAACCTGGAGATAGGCCAGCACCTACATGTACTAGTCACTCAATGCCTACTTCCTGCTTGACCTACTTCTAACTTCAGCAAAAAAAAAGAGAAGAAAAAAAGGCACATTGATCTTGCAGGTAGTTTTGCAAAACAAAACAAACCCAACCAATGTTTATCGTGCTCCCTGGGGATCTGTCGGAGAAATCACTGGGGAAGTTACAGAGATTTAATATGGAGATGGGAGGAGAGAGAAACTTGTTTCCAATTCCAGAGGCTGACGCTTGTTTAAACTCACCCGGTCCCAGATTTCCAATCTTACCCTCCCCTGTCCCTTCCTACAGTACTTTGGTGCAGGAGTGAGCATTGCTCCCACACACTAAAGGCCCAATCCCACAAGGTGCCAATGAAGTCAATAAGAGTTGAGAACCCTAGACCTAGAAGTAGGTGCGCTCAGCATCTTTCAAGGGTGAGCTGTCAGGAAGATATGATAAATTATGGGCATTGAGGTGGAGTTCACAGCCTTCCTAACAATTGACTGATCAGCCTTCCAAACTGATTCCTCTCTCTCAGTTGATTTCGAAGGCTATGTCTACACTACACAGCTTTTAGCAATATAGCTGTGCTGCTACACCTGTGCCTGTAAAGCTGCGCAGTGTAGCCGCTGTTTGTCGGCTCTCCTGCCAACAGAAAACTTCCACCCCCAGCGAGCAGCGTTTGCATTGTCAGCAGGAGAGCGCTCCTGCCGACAATGGGCTGTTCACACTGGCACTTTTTTTTTTTTTTTTGTCTTTCAGGGGGTAGGGAGGTTAACACCTCTGAAAGACAAAAGTTTTGTCGTTAAATTGCCAGTGTAGACATAGCCTAGGGTGACTAGAGGTCCCGATTTTATAGGGACAGTCCCGATATTGGGGTCTTTTCCTTATATAGGCTCCTATTACCCCCCATCCCCATCCCAATTTTTCACATTTGCTGTCTGGTCACCCTAACATAGCCTAATTGCCCTCCCTCACAACTGTTGATTTCTCATCTCTTCCATCTTAACTCCACTTACCTTTGCCTCTCCCTCAGCTCAGCTTATTTTCTTTTCTATTGCAGCTGGCTGATAGATCTTCAACACCACTCATTTGTCCCATTTCTAGCTGCGTAGAAATGGCAGCTTCCATAAGACTGTGGCAGATGAAAGCCTGCTCTTTGCTAATGATTAAGCACTAGTAGGCCTAGTGCTTAATCACGGACTAGCCCACAGTGGTGGCGTAGCCATGTTGATCGCAGGATATTAGGAAGACAAGGTGGGTGAGGTGGTATCTTTTATTGGACCAACTGCTGTTGGTGAAAGAGACAAGCTTTCAAGCTACACAGAGATTGATGCCCTTAACTGGCAGTTTAACTGCCATTTTCTGTAACAGCAATAATCTCACCATGTTTAGGGTTTTGTGGGAGCAGAATTTTGCGTGTGCAAAGCAAGGAGATATACACCTGATCTGAGCCCAATCACTTTTTGCTCTGTTTTTGCTTGATGGAGTGCTTCTGTGGCTTGAGAGAGAAGCAGACACCAGTGGAATTTATTGAAAGTGACATTACACATCTATTTTGGTCAAAGGAGAGGAGCAGGTAATGTCTTTATGACAGAAAATCTTACAGATTTTACTAAAGGACTCTGACCTCTAATGATTGTTTCTGGGACAAACAGAAAATGGGCAGATAAAGTGAGTGCTGTGTTCAAGCTGTAGTTTCCTAGACAGCAACATCCCCGCTGTAGGATACATCTGCAAGAAGTGTTACTTCTGAAGCACTTCAAGTTGAGAAAATTTGGGATTTTGTGAATTGAGAATCACAGGAATGACAGGAGCCAGATTAAAAAAAGAGAATTACTACATATATAAGACTAAACTGGATGGAAATCTGGGCATTGCACCCTGACAACACACCAGTCACAGGTCTTTTCTCTTTTCTTTTACTAATTCTCCATTGCAGTTCTTAGGATTGGAAACCCCAATACATCTGCATGGGACCAGCACTGGAGAACCAGAAAAGGAAACAGACAGCAGGCTCATTTAAGACAAAGACAGAGCCCTGCTTTGTGGGAAATACATCTCCCCAGTGGGCAGTCCAGGTGACACTGTGCCTGATGCTAGAGCAGTGCTTCCTAAAGCTGCTTAGGAGAGCCTCCCTTGCACTACCTGCTCCTGCTCCTACTGCTGGGCTCTGGTCTCCTGGTAAGCTGACAGGCTACCGCCTGACAGCTGACTCTTGGTCTGCCCCCCTCTGGCATATCTCAGACTGTGATCGCCTGGTATCTGACCTGGCCTGGTTCTTGACTCCCACTCCAACCACTACGTCAGACCTCCCACGTCCTGGCTGTGACATCAGGGGAGCATTGTGTCTAGACCCAGGGTTGGTGCAAAAGGCTTCTTCTGACCTCACCCCAAACCTTGTGTACCCATGCAGTGCCCAGACCTACCATTACCCTATGAGTAGACAGTGAAACCTGACTAGCGATTTAAACACTCAATGAACAGAAAGAGCTTAGATCAGCCTCACACAAAAGACAATGGGTCCACAAGTGACTCAGGAAGCCATTGTCTGATTGTCAGGGTCTCTTTATGTTCAATGCTGAAAGGCTCTAATGGAGCAGGAAAAATATTAATTTATGCTAAAAAAGAATGTAAATTATGCAAACAAGTAAAATTATGGTGGGACAATCAGCTTTCATTAATTGAGTCCTAAATAAGAAGATGAGAAAGCAAAAAATTGCTTCCCTTACCTCCTGCTAGGAAAATGGTAATTATGCATACAAGAAGAGTTTGCATAATTAGACTTAGCTGCCTATTTTAGTTTGGCTCCAGTTATGAAAATGAAGTGTGAGCACTTAAAAATCACATTCCACAAAAACAGCGAGCAAAAAGGTGGCAGCAAGGGTACCAAGTAGCAAATATACTGTCTACAAATCATTAACAGCAGAGATGTTTCCAATGTTGCATTTTCCTGAGCAGCTGACAGGAAGAACCCATCTTTTGGGTCCTGTAACTCTATATGGATGCATCAGCATTGGCAGCAGAATAATTTAACTTTTTGTATAGACTAGGACCTTTTCCTGTGCAAAACTGACTCCATAGCTGCTCCCTGTTCCAAGAAGAGATACTCCTTCAGCTGCTGCTTCCTTCGACAACCCACCAGTAACTGGGTTGCTCTCTCTCTGAGGGTAGAATGCCTGATCACGACGTTGCAATCAGGCCTGACATCACAGATCTGTCCGAGAAGGAATTTCACAAGAGCTGTCGTAACCCCAAATATGCTCTCCCTAGCTGGAAGCCGTGCTCATCAATAGCAAGATAATGAAAGGGCCATGCAGCCCCACTCAAAACTAAGGCAATTGTAGTGGGAAGCTTAGATCAGCCTCACACAAAAGACAATGGGTCCACAAGTGACTCAGCCACAGCAGAGAGCACTCACGATGGCAGGGAAAGGAGAAAAAAAGATCTCTCATTTCCAGCTCCCACGTATAATTTTTTTAAATGATTCTGGCCCATAAACCACCCCAAAATCATTCACCTTGCAAAGGTGCAATAGCAAAGGCTTCAGTCATTCTGATGGGGCATGCAGCCCAAGCAGGATGGAAGAGACATCCCAGATGGATTGACAGGATTAGGAGTACTGGAATAACAGAGACCAGTAGCTCATTCATGTGTTCACTGGGCAGCGCTCTGTTTGTGGAGCTTTTTATTTCCACAGGGCATGGGTTGGCAGACCCCAAATTAGCCAGAGTCTTCTGAAGGGAATGGAGACTTTCAGCTGGATTGGGCTCTGGAGCTATTACAGCAGAAACACCTGCTGATGGGATCAGCATTCACAACATCCGTAATGAATCGTCTGTGCCCTGTAGATTTTCTAGCTCAGTTGCCTCCCATAGAACTTTTTGTTTCTATTGTTTCTCAGAAAATGACTGCCAGCATCACCAGCAATATAGCAGGCCCTATACAAGACCCCTGGCAGATTGCCTCTGCTCTTTCATACAGTTTTACTCTTTGGTGCTGGGGAATTCAAGAGACACTTATATTTCATTTTGAAACGCAGGGGGGTGGGGGGAAAACAACATTAGAAACTACACCTCAGCAGAGACTGTTCAAAACATGGTCAGTAAATTTAGCATTGGCCAAGCTGATTTGCTTGGCTAATCACTACAGAGGCAGGTCATATATTTACTTTTGAATTAGAAATGTACCTAATGAAAAATTGACCAAACTGCAAAAAAAAACAGCTTTAAAAAAATAATAAAAAAAGAACCCACTTCCAGCACAGTACATATGCTGTACTAACAGACAGTGTTAGTTTGTGTGCTGGGTGATAGTCAAGTGATGGACATAAGACAGCTTTCCATGCCGATGTCAAATCTATCATTTGCCTTTCATACCACTGATCACAAGGTGCTCCTGAATCAGCTGCTCTGAGTCGCAGAGGTTCCTGGCATTGCTCCAAGTGACTTTGATCATTTCTTCTGGGTAGGTTTTAATCACTGGTGATCTCTAGTTATTCATTAGCCCTTAGGGTATTTCCCTGTCCATGTCAAGCTGACTTCATATATATTTTATGTTTGAAAGTGATCCAACCATATTGCACAATTGTCTGATTCTGACACTGCTACTGTGCAACATCTAAGTGAAGCCGTTCAGAGAACTGATAAAAGAGCATGATCTGACGTGCCTTCAGATTTCTATCCTCCTCAAGGAGGGAGATTCCATCTGAACACTGTCTCTCTCACACACACACACACACACACACACACACACCAAGACTGCAGAGTGGCTCAGACATTTTGGAGGAATGTAAAGGCTATTTTGGCCGGTGCTTATTAAGCCTTATTGCCTTAATTTAAAAATGTTTTACCTTCATTTTTGTTCGACTCCAAAGACCTCTAGACATGGGGCAGAAATATTGTTAACAGCCCACACACAGTATACAATACATCATTCCAGCCTGGACAATGAGGGCTAATCACTGTTCCAAATGTTAATCTACTTATTGGTTGCCCCATGCCATGTTCTTGTGGGCATATTTTACTTCCTTCTCATTTACACAAACTGAAATGCATAGACATCCCAATCCCCTTGCAGTGCCTAGGCACAATGGCGTGGACTGAAGGACCTGTCCTTCTTAACTTTGCAGATGAGTCTGGTTTCCACACGCTATCTACCACCCATTTCACATCCCAGCATCTCCTCACACCCAGTTCCCTACCCTCTGTACCCTTCTTCCACCTTTCAAGCCCCTTTTTCTCCCCAGTTAACAGGACATTACAGGCTAAGGGCCCATGAGTTGGGGCTGAAGGATCAATTTCTTTAGACTGTCCTGCCTGGTCATTGCTAACATTTTAATGTAGGATAGCACCCTAGAGAGTCTTCCCTTTTTACAACATATACCAAAAGCCTATATTGGAGGTGATAAGATGAGAAAGGTTTTATCAGACGTTTCCATGATTGCAGATACGGTGTGCTCATTGCATTGGCTGCTTTTCCTCTAGCCTGTTTGTACAGATTTCACATAGCCGCTGAGGCATTTTACTTCCTGGGGGGAAATAAATAAATCACTCCAATCAGCTGCATTTCTTGAGGTGCTACAAACAAACTGCAGTGGAAATGTTATCATTTGGAACAGATTTAGCCCTCAGGATCATGTGTTAATTTAAACTTTAGCATTTAAAAATAGTTTCCCATGGCACCATGTAAATACAGGATGTGGCCAGAGCAAGCAGATACAAATCAAATGAAGTTTTATTGCTTGAAGTTGTTTATTTCAAATATTTGACAGTTACTGAGAGAAAAACTCACCTCTTTATTCTCCTGAGTCCCTCTGTGCAGCCAGGCACTGGAATAACACTCTGGAATACAACGTACAGTATACAGACGTATATTAACACCTCCGTGGTTACTTTTCTGTCTCAAACTACTTTCAGTGCAAATATCAATGGCGAACAGATTGGTTACTGTTTGATAAACTCATTGGACCTGAGTTAATGCTGCTAATAGCATTGGCCACATGGTCCCAGTTGCAGAAAGCTGCGCCACTGCACTCAGACTCTGGCTGGGAATACCTGCAAACTAGGGCTAGTCCAAATGTTCTGCCAAAACTGTTTTTGATGGAAAATTGGGTTTCTGACCAAAAACATTGTGGAAAGTGGCTGCTTTCTGTGGAACTCGGGGGTTTATCAAAATATTTTGGCCAAAAAACCAGAAGTATTTTGTAAATGTAATTTCCTAGGTTTTTAAAAAGCAAACTGAAAAAAACAAACCAAAAATTCCATCATGAGCATCGTATTGACACCCCCATGGGTCATCAACAGAGTTGGAACCTTTAGATCCACCACACAGACCTGTGTCACTTGCAGCCAACAGAGTAACTGATAGCAATAGTAGGTTGTCATTCTCTATGTGGACCAGCCCTGTAGAGGGCTGACACATATGCTTTGCTGGTGAGTTTCACAGATATTTGCTGACAGCAGAGGAACGGTGAGTCTCAGTGTGATGGGTTCGGTCACAGAGACACCGCTGGGACTGTCACCTGATGTGCTGAGACTACCTCTGAGCCCGTTTTCTCTGCCAGTTTGGGTCTCCAGAACCCTGCCTTGTTGAGCCAGACATGCAAGCCTGCTGCAACACAGACCCAGGGTCTGAACCATACCCCCAAAGCTGCAGACTTAACTAAAAACAGCTTAGCAAGTGCTCCTGTCTCCAGCACCCAGACACCCAGCTCCCAGTGGGATCCAAACCCCAAATAAATCTGTTTTACTCTGTATAAAGCTTCAATAATAAACAAAAGTGATTTTATTAAGAATAAAAAGTAGGATTTAAGTGGCCCCAAGTAATAACGACAGAACAAAGTAAGTTACCAAGCAAAATAAAACAAAACATGCAAATCTAAGCCTAATACATTTAAGAAACTGAATACAGGTAAATCTCACCCTCAGAGATGTTCCAATAAGGTTCTTTCACAGACTAGACTCCTTCTTAGTCTGGGCTCAATCCTGTCCCCTGGTACAGCTCGTTAGTTCCAGCTCAGGTGGTAAATAGGGGATGTCTCATGACTGCCAGCCCCCTTTGTTCTGTTCCACCCCCTTTTATAGCTTTGGCACAAGGCAGGAATCCTTTGTCTCTCTCTGGATTCCCACTCTTCCTTCTAAATAGAAAAGCGCCAGGTTTAAAATGGATTTCAGTAACAGGTGACATGGTCATATAACTGTAAGACCTCATTCTTCATTACCTACAGGCTGACCCCCACGTCCGCAAGGCAGCTTGCAGGTAAATAACCATCTACAGCCAATTGTCCTAGTCAATGGGTGCCATCAAGATTTTAAACCGTCATTAATGGCCCACACTTTGCATAATTGTAATAGGGCCTCAGAGTTAATTTCATATTTCTAGTTTTAGATACAAGAATGATACATACATACAAATAGGATGAACACACTCAGATTATAAGCTTTGTAATGATACCTTACAATAGACTTTTTGCATAAAGCATATTCCAGTTACATTATATTCACACTCAAACATATTTCCGTAAACATATGGAGTGCAACATCACACTTGGGAATCTTAGGTTCCATGCCAGGCTTCAGAGGGGAGTGTTCTCTACTGGCCCAGACTCTTCTGCCCATTCCCCTTGACATCACCTGCTCCAACCTGGGCCCCATACATTCCCAGTCCAATTCTCCCCAGTCCCAGTCCCCTTGCCTGGCAATTTCCAATTTCCTCCCCTGCCTCCATTTTCTTGCCCCAGTCTCATTGCAGTGTCTGTTCCAGTTCCCCCCTCCTGGTTCCTTATCCAAGCTGTTTCTTTTTCTCTCCTACCTCTTGGCCTCCAGTTTCCCACCCCTTCCCCTCAGCTATGTTCACGAAGCCCACTGGCTCCCAGTCTCATTCCAGCTCTTTGTTCTGCTCTCCACCCTTCTCTAGTCCTAGTTCTCCCCTCACACCTGGTTTCTTGTCAGATCTGTCTCCTTCTCACCTCCTGCCCCCACCCCACTGGTTCCAGTCTTGCTGCCCAGCCAGCTCCAATCTTCCCTGTTGCCTCCTCACTGAGCTTAGTCTCCTCTTGCCCCCATCCAACTTGCAGTTTTAGTCTCCTTGCCCACCCTTTCCCAGTGCCTTTTAAGGTCACACTAGATGAACCTAATGGTCCCTTGTGGTCTTAAAAACTATTAATCTTCTGCTGCCAATCCCAATTTCCCCCCACTAACTCCCTTTCTCCTTGCCCAATCAGTCCCAGTCTCCCCGACCTCAATTCCCAGTATCCCTCACTATTATCCCAATGTACTCACCTCTGGCTCTTGTCTCTGATGCACTGAATCAGACAGCTTCCTCCTCCATGCTGCCTGGATGCCAGCAAGAGGGGCATTGAAAACACAAGAGAAACAGCCTCCCTGCTTGTGGTATCCAGCGCTGACAGTGGCCCACAGCAACAGAGAGCTGCAATTTCAGTGAAAATCCTGCTTAGCCCCAGGCTGGCGCGTGCCCAGTGCGCATGGAATCTTCAGCGGTTTTGGCTTCACAGCTCTAGCGTGTCATTTCTGAGCATGTGGAAACTAAAATGTTTCAAAGGCTTAGAACTTTTCCAAATGTTCATAGCAGTGGCCAAAGACTGTCCCCCCTCACCCCCCCGCCACCGACACAAAGGCCACCGCTGACAAATGTTAACACTCGGCGCCAAAGCATGGGGGCACTAGAATGTCTCAAAAAAAAGGTTACCCGATTTTGGTAACATGGGCAACGTATGCATCATTTGCTTTGTCGTCAGAAATGTCTGGACCCTTTGGGCTGAAATTTTCCAAAAATATTCAGTCTTAGGCTGACACCCAACATGGAACATTTTATCCCAAACAGTTAAAGTTTGGCAAAGTTATAAGCAACTCAAAAGAGGGTCCTATAATGGGAAATGTCAAGCAAGCCTAATAATAGGGAGGGCTACCAGATTTACCTAAAATCAGGGCAACATGACATGGACCAGGAAGGAAGCAATTTGTCCCTATTCGAAATAGCTCTGATGCAAATGCACCTGGAATAATGAAGTGCCAGGAAAAGAACACGGTACCAAATAATAATGCCTAATTAGTGGAACTACAGAGAAAAGCAGTGAAAATGGTTAGTGGGGTGGAAGGATTGCCTCACAAGGAAAACATTAATATTCAGTTGCCCAAGTGACGAAGAAGGGCAGCCGAAGTCCACAACTATTTGAAGGGTGCAAGCATTAAGGAGGGAGGATGATTATTGAACATAATAAAAGAGTGTACAATTCCTTAACTCTAACTCACCTGGTGAATTGCAGATCATGATAAATAAGTTCTTTGACGCATGTATCATTTTCAATATGGTAATTAGTATCAAGAAAACAGTTGTCATGTCACAGGGCACTAATATCCCACCTAAAATCTACGTCAATAATGAAGCTCTGGACAACGTGAATCACTTCTGCTCTCTTGGCTCAATTTAACCAGCTCACTTAGCCTTGATAGAGAATTTGATGTGAGAATTGGCAAAGCCTCTGTCTGTCACCTTTGGCAAACTTACCTCACGTGTCTGGAAAAACAAGCTGCTAACCCTAAATACAAAGATGTCCATTTATCAGGATTGTTTCCTCAGGACCCTCCTTTATGGCTGCGAAAGTTGGGTCACATACTCCAAACAAGAGCAAAGCTTCCACCTTTGCAGTCTCAGAAAAATCCTGTGAGTAACTTGGGACCAATGGATCACTAACACTGAGATCCTCAAGAGAACCAACCTATCGTCTATGCAGACTACACTGGACGCTCGCAGGCGTCACTGGCTGGGACACGGAATGGAGCATATGCCTCAAGATTGTCTGTCGAAGGCTGTGCTCTATGGCCAACTCAAGAACTACCCATGACGCAGAGGAAGGCCACCTAAGCTCCAATACAGCGACACGGTCAAGCAAGAGCTCAAGAAATTCAGCATTCACACTGACAACTGGGAGAACGCTGCCCACAGCCGCTCAGTCTGGAGCAGCCAGGTTAAGGCTGGTGCAGTCAGTCATTGCAAAGAGTCCAGGGGGAGGCTCACAGGCAAGCCAGGAAGCAGAGTGTGCTCCAGCCTCCATCTGGACCTATAGCCACTGTGGGAAGGTTTGCCGCTCGCGCACTGGGCTCTTCTCCCACATTACTGTCAAGCACCATTGACTGACTGGCTTAGTCATGTTTCCTTTCATCCGTCAAGATATTGGATGCCCATATAACTAGGAGTAATAGGATGAAATTCATCCTAAATTTTCAAATTCCTAATATCACGTAAACCTTCCTGACACTGAGATTTATTAACCTGTGTTATGGCTTCCCAAGTGATGCTGCTGTCCTAATTCTGCTTTCGAGCCCATTGTCTTCCAGCAATATCCACTAAGTTATATATTCACAGCTGGGGACATAATTTGGTCTGCAGAGGTCTTATTACTGGTAATGATTCAGGAGAAGGAAAAAGAATAGCTTGACTGCCAGAGCCCAGAATGAGCTTTCAGACCAGGCACTTAGGAAATCTTTTTTTTTTACATCTACAATAACCAGCCTAGATCTGGTACATGGAGAAACCTCTCAATGCCATTTGTACAGTCAGTCACACTTCAGGGTAGAATCACACCTCAAGGGCACTGTGGACTTGACTATGAATTCCTTTGCCATTCAGCAGGTATACTTCAACTGTATCATTACCACGATTTGATTTTTTCCCTTAATTTGTTCAAATAAAAGGTACCATCAGCTTTACATGCAAATGTAAGAGATAACAATGAATTTCACAATCTTGTTATTTTCTTAGTTAAAGATACATGGTTGCATAGTAATCCCTAACAGGCCGCAAAAATAAGAAATTTTGGCAATGATGAGTCCATATTAGGACAGAAGTATTTTGGGGGTGGAGGAAGGGAAAGCATTTGTTTTCATGTCTTAAGTCAAATGAGATATGAAAAAGCATACCACATATTTATGTTTCGTGTTAAATGTAATAGGGTTAGAGCTAAGAGGAATTATATAAAGACTAGCTATCAGAAAAATGTCAGAGTATACAAAAAACAAAGAACCACATTTTCTTTGATATTATTAAACGGAATCATTCCAAATACTCAATGGAAATTACATTGTTTATTTGAGTTTAATTTCTTGATGTGTTTAAGAAAAGATTGTGCTGCAAAAACTACAGGAAAAAAGAAACCTAGTATGCCCCCCTTCCTCCCAGGATGTTTCTAGCAGTCAGCAGGGAACAGACATACCTACTGAGGTCCTTATTTACCGCTTCACTCATTCTTCACATTCTTTTGCAGGAAACGGCAGGGCTTCAAGTGAGGTCTACCAGCAGGTGCGCTGGGACTCGGGCAAGCTGCAAAGGAATACAAACACCAGCTAATTAAGTCTATTGTTAAAACAATTTGTTTCTTGCTGAGGCTGAGTCATCTGAAAGTGTTTCAAGATGACAGATTTCATTTGTGGGGGCAGAGTGCCATCTTCATTCTGGAGCTTTCCTCTCCCCTCCCCCACGCCATTGCTCTTTCACTGCAGAACTTACAGTTCCCAAAACAAGCAGGGCAGTGAAAAAATTTTTTAAATAAACCTTTTCCATGGCCACAATTCTAAGCTCTTCCTTAGGTAAAGTCGTTATTGATGGGAAATAGCCTGTCACTAATGTAGGGAATATTAGCTCCTAAAAGAAATAAAAGTAACAAACAATGAGATTTGTAGCATCTGTATCCAAAACTCTATTTGTAATGAACACCTGCCCCCAAGAGGCCAGAGGGGATATTTTTAACTTGTGGGTACCAACAATAGATAACCACAAACCATTTTTTTCATCCAATATGCAGGCCTGCCAGCAGAACCCTGCACCCTGACATGAACAGCTTGAACAGTGACTGTTGATAAATCAAGCAGTATATTTAAAACAAATTTGACTTTTGGACCCTCCTGGGAAAACAGATGTGCTCCACAGCAATGAGAAAAGTCAACTTATTTCAACATCTATATTCTCTATGAAGCAACATCACAGATACAAGTATAACCTTGATTAGCCAGTTGGGAAGGAATACCCCAAACTTCAGATAATTGAGTGAGCTGAATCTGCATTCAGGATCTCCTGATCCAATCTACTTCTCTCAGAAGTTTATTTTCAACAGTCTTTTATGCAAATGAGCAAGGAACCTTCTTCCAGTTACATTATAATAAGCATACATTTATAAATGAGAATTCTAGAACACAAAATTCTTTACTCAGTTTTTGAATTCAAATAACTTAACACACTATTCATATAATCCCATGGTGGCCTCTTTGCTCTCAAAGTTACACTCCTCTCTCTTTGTTTCTCGGAAGTTTTATTTTTTTTAAATCTTCTCTGTATTAGCTCAGAATACCCTTTAGAAACAGGAATGGTCAATATGGTACCTGTAAGCACATGGAGTTCCCACCTTCCTCCAAATGGGATGCATGCATACACACACACAGCATATAGTCCAAAATTACCCCCTTCTTAGAGTTTGGCTTTACCCATCATCCAAACAAGCCTCCATCTAAACCTTCTGACCATTCTCGAGAGATCCTAAGCTAGGCCTTCCATGTAGGACCTCCTCTGTCCTAGTCCATAGCTCCTTTTACTTCATTCTCTCCAAACCCTCTTCTATCTTGGTTGGGGCTAACTAGATCCACTTCTCAGTCTGAGTCAGTAGTAATTACCCTGATTCTTTAGACAGGGTTCTAGCAGCTCAGCAAAGGGACCCAGTTACCTTCCACCTGTGCCAAATCCCATTGTACCATTTTAAAATGTTTGAAACATCTGCTCTGTGAGTCCATGACAGAGCATTCTTCCATCAATTCTACAAATGCAGTATACAACAGATTGCCATATCCTCGTTAGGGATCAAAGCCTTTAATTGAGCAAAACATCCATTAAATTATTATTAAATGTGGCCCATTATACTGATGCAGCAGACAACAAAATCTTCATACCGCACATACCACTACATAAAAAACATTTTGATTTGGGATAATCAGGTAAGTAATTAATATGTGGAAGAAATGTAAGTGGTATTCATTAGGAATGGTTAAAGCACTGCTCAAAACACTCACACATTTCTCTGAATCAACCCCACTTTGATTTTATACCTCCTTTAACTATCAGAATTTATTCTGTTAAGAACCATTTACTTCCTGATTCTCCTCCTCCTGCTAACCCCTTCTCATAAAGCTCTTGCTCCATTTCTATCACCGTTCTACTTCCTGTACCCAGGGCCGGCTCCAGGCACCAGCTGAGCAAGCTGGTGTTTGGGGCGGCAGATTGTTGGAGGCGGCATTCTGCCCAATCCTAGGGCGGCACGGCTGCTTTTTTTTGTTTTTTTTTTGTTTTGTTTTTTGTTCTTGTTCCACTCTGGCCGTCCTGTAGGGGGTGGCGGCGCGGAGAACCAGAGCGCCCTGCAGGGCAGTACTCTTCCTTCCCTCCCCGCCGACCGGAGCGGAGCCCTCGCGGCAGGAGGCGGCGCAGCGGGAGGGGCTGTGTGGCAGCGCCCCTGCTGTAGCCCTGGCCGCCCCCTTCTCTCTCTCTCCCGCCCGCTCCCTCCTCCCCCCCCACCCCAGCCGGTCCCCCTGCACCCGCGCTCCGGCCACGTCGCAGGATTTTTGTTTGTTTTTTTTTTGTTTGCTTGGGGCGGCCAAAAAGCCAGAGCCGGCCCTGCCTGTACCTGTAAAGATGCTTTCCCAGGTCAAGTTGTGTCTCTGCTGGGTCCTGGCTCTCCTTCAGTTCTCATAAAACCCAAACGGCATTGTGTGCTTTAGTATATTCACTAGATCGGTCTTTGCAGGACTGTTTTCTATCATGCATTATTTAGTTCTGCAAAATATTCTGAGACACACTGCTTATGAAAAGTATTACACAAAATACAGCTGTATTCTATGTATATCCAAAAAACCTATGTTTTGCCACAGTAAATGAGTAGTTTTTCAATATTTCTTTTTATCCTTCTCATTCAGTGTGGCCGCAGGCCTTACTTACCATATACCATTCATATCCTGCTCTGAATACAAAATTATTTATTTCCTTCTGGGTGTTTCTGTGGCGCTCATCACTATAGTATCTGAATGCCTCACATCAATACTCCTGTGAGATTAGGTGAGATTATCCCCATTTTACAGCTGGGAAATGGAGGCACAGAGAGATTATGGTCAACATTGTCACATGTCCACTAATTTCAGGAGCCCAATTTGAGATACCTAGTGTGACCCAAGAACCTTTTGGTGCCAACTGGCATAGGTCCCTGGGGATGCATAAGGTCAGTGTGATGGGGTGTCCTCCACACACTCACCTGGAAAGGGTTAAAAGAGGCTAGATGCACAGATTCACTGTCAAGTCTGGCTGTAAAATGCTGCAAGGACTTTGGGTAAGTATCACTCTACAAGTCAGGAGAGTATCTAGTTAATTAAGTCAAGGTTCTAGAATGCATGTATGATTTTATTTTATATGTAACCATTTATTTCCAACACTTCTGCTTGCTATTACTTGAATCTCTGTGCTTTGTTAAATAAGCTTATACTTCATTTCCCTATAAACATATCTCAGAGCTGTGTATTAAGTGGAGCGGTAACCTGAGGTGTAACTGCTAAGCTGGGGTGTACATTTTATTTGGAAGCAGTGAATCTGTGAATACTGTGAGTGTCCAGTAAATCAGGTATCAGAGGGGTAGCCGTGTTAGTCTGAATCTGTAAAAAGCAACAGAGGGTCCTGTGGCACCTTTGAGACTAACAGAAGTACTGGGAGCATAAGCTTTCGTGGGTAAGAACCTCACTTCTTCAGATGCAAGTAATGGAAATCTCCAGAGGCAGGTATATATCAGTGTGGAGTTAACGAGGTTAGTTCAATCAGGGAGGGTGAGGTGCTCTGCTAGCAGTTGAGGTGTGAACACCAAGGGAGGAGAAACTGTTTCTGTAGTTGGATAGCCATTCACAGTCTTTGTTTAATCCTGATCTGATGGTGTCAAATTTGCAAATGAACTGGAGCTCAGCAGTTTCTCTTTGGAGTCTGGTCCTGAAGTTTTTTTGCTGTAAGATGGCTACCTTTACATCTGCTATTGTGTGGCCAGGGAGGTTGAAGTGTTCTCCTACAGGTTTTTGTATATTGCCATTCCTGATATCTGACTTGTGTCCATTTATCCTCTTGCGTAGTGACTGTCCAGTTTGGCCAATGTACATAGCAGAGGGGCATTGCTGGCATATGATGGCATATATAACATTGGTGGACGTGCAGGTGAATGAGCCGGTGATGTTGTAGCTGATCTGGTTAGGTCCAGTGATGGTGTTGCTGGTGTAGATATGTGGGCAGAGTTGGCATCGAGGTTTGTTGCATGGGTTGGTTCCTGAGTTAGAGTTGTTATGGTGCGGTGCGTGGTTGCTGGTGAGAATATGCTTAAGGTTGGCAGGTTGTCTGTGGGCGAGGACTGGCCTGCCTCCCAAGGTCTGTGAAAGTGAGGGATCATTGTCCAGGATGGGTTGTAGATCACTGATGATGCGTTGGAGAGGTTTAAGCTGAGGACTGTAGGTGATGGCCAGTGGAGTTCTGTTGGTTTCTCTTCTGGGCCTGTCTTGTAGCAGGAGTCTTCTGGGTACACGTCTGGCTCTGTTGATTTGTTTCTTTATTTCCTTGTGTGGGTATCGTAGTTTTGAGAATGCTTGGTGAAGATCTTGTAGGTGTTGGTCTCTGTCTGAGGGGTTGGAGCAGATGCGATTGTACCTCAGTGCTTGGCTGTAGACGATGGATCGTGTGGTGTGACCGGGGTGGAAGCTGGAGGCATGAAGGTAGGCGTAGCGGTCGGTGGGTTTTCGGTATAGGGTGGTGTTAATGTGGCCATCGCTTATTTGTATGGTGGTGTCCAGGAAGTGGACCTCCCGTGTAGATTGGTCCAGGCTGAGGTTGATGGTGGTGTGGAAGCTGTTGAAAGCATGGTGGAATTCTTCCAGGGTCTCCTTCCCATGGGTCCAGATGATGAAGATGTCATCAATATAGCGTAGGTAGAGAAGGGGCATGAGTGGACGAGAGCTGAGGAAGCGTTGTTCCAGGTCAGCTCCCATTGATTTCAGTTGCACCCATGAGTGCTCAGTACTTCTGCAAAGCAATCCCTCCCCCCACGTCTTAGGATGGACACGCAGAAACTGAGGAACACACGAGTGATTCCCTGTGAAAAGTTTGGTTTAAGTGATTTTGCACAGAAACTGTGTGGCAGAGGCAGGGATAGAGTCCAGTTCTCCAGCATTCAACTGCCTTAACCATTAGACTGTCCTCTCTCTTCCTGCAATCCCTTCCACCTCTGTGCCTATCTACACCACTATATGCAGTTCCTGCCTTCTCCCCCTCTGCACCCAGCTCCTACCTGCCTCTCCTTCTGCTCCTATCCAACACCCCTTCCCACCTCAGCTCCTGGCCCCCTCCTCCTGAGCTTCTATTCAATCCTCTGCCCTGGCCCCCACTCCCTTCTCCTGAGCTTCTCATGAACAACCAATTCTGCCTCCCACATTTGCTCCTCTCCAATCCCCCACTCCAGCTCCTGGCCCCTTCCCCTGTACTCTTCTCTCCTGCCCTATGCACCCCCAGAAGGCTGGCTCCTGGTCCCACCACATCTGCTCCCCCCCACTCCATTGACTTTTCCCTTCCCTCTGCTCCCCTCACTCTCTGGCTCTTGCAACCCCTCTTCTCCCTCCCCCCACCACCGCAAAAAAAAATCATCACCACCCCTCAAAATTCAAGTCAGGGTGATTCCTCTTTCTCCTCCACACTGCCTGACCACTAACAATGAGCAGTAACAACATAGGGGAGACCATCTTCCTGTTCTTAGTTCTTGTGTCCGGCACCAGCCCAGGACACAGTGGCCAGAAGTGGTAACTGCAGGGAAATTGCCGGCTGCCCTGGACTGGAGCACACTCAGGGTACATCTATACTTACCTCCGGGTCCGGCAGTAGCAATCGCTCTTCTGGGATCGATTTATCGTGTCTTGTCTAGACGCGATAAATCAATCCCGGATCGATCCTGGAAGTGCTCGCCGTCGATGCCAGTACTCCTGCTCCGCAAGAGGAGTACGCAGAGTCGATGGAGGAGCCTGCCTGCCGCATCTGGACCCGCGGTAAGTTCGAACTAAGGTACTTCGACTTCAGCTACGTTATTCACGTAGCTGAAGTTGCATATCTTAGTTCGAAGTGGGGGATTAGCGTGGACCAGGCCTCAGTGCCAATGGAATCTTTGAAGTATTTAGATGCCAAACTCTAACAAGTCTCTACTGAGCATGTGCAAACTGAGATTTTGCAGAGGCTCATAACGTGGCCAAATTAGGGCAAATTTTCACATGTATGGCAAAAGGCTCATCCCTGACCCCCTGCTAAATTTCATGTCCCTGCTCTAAAGCCCAGAGGCACTATAGCTTCTTAATGAAACAATTGTACAAATTTTTTTTAACATGGCAAAAGAACATATGTTTCTTAATCTCATTCTGACAAACAGCTTGGCCATTTTAGCTGAAATTTCCCAGAACAAATCAGCCTGAGGTGGACTCCTGCCATGAAAAATTTCATCCTGAACAGTTAAAGTTTGGCAAAGTCATAAACAGCTGAAACAGAGCTCTACAATGGGGAGTGTCAGGCAATTTTATCTATAGGCAGCATTACCAACCCTGCCTCTAATAAAGAATGTTACACCATAGGCTCTGTATGTGACAATTAAAAACAGGTCAAAGGCGAGTAACTTACAATGCCTTATAGAGAGAGATATCTCATTGTAAAGCCTAATCCTTCATCACACAGCTGTGCTGTCAAGGTTTGAAGTGAGGCAAGGCTTTTGCTGGACCAGTGTCACAATCTTAACAAGTGTCGAACATGGACATGGATTCTGCAGCACATACTCATGTGCTTAACTTTACTCCTGTGAGTATTCTATTGAAATCAATGGAACTACTCATGGTAGTAAAGGTAAGCACAGGCACAAGTGTTTGCCGGATTGGCACTGTGTTTTAGGTCCATTTTTCTACATTACTCTCCATGATAAAAAATGGTTTCCTGTTAATTACATGTTTTCAAAATCTAATCAATTATGTATTTACATGAGACATGAACAGCAGAGGGAAAGGAGGTAGTTGGCCTAATAAGATACCAGTGACATTCACAATAAGAATCTGAATTACCCAATGTATTTCAGTACTAAATATCAGTGAATTCTTAGTATCTGTTCACTGTATACAATATTATATTCTGCATCTTGTGAAAAGAACTTTGTTTTTGCCATGTGGTCTGTACATTTCTTAAAAATACATTTCACCATCTAGGTCACTTTCTTAGTTAATGTATTTTATTACTTATGTGTCTCTCCTACGTATGACATCTCATAGGGCGAAATCCTGGCCTTATGGGAGTTTTGCCATGGACTTCAATGGGACCAGATTTTCACCCATAATGTGCTTCTTTAACTTATGTGCAATGCAGACATTTGAACACCAGAGGACAGTATTTGAATGAATTAAAAAATACAGAACACTTGAAAACACTTGAAAAGCACTTCAAAAACATTTGTTTGCACAAAGCATTAGGTCAAATCCTAATTTAAAATACCTTCTACTTATTACCACTCATATTCCTGGAAGCAGAATTATGTAAGAGACTGACACAACAAATTAATATGAAAGATAATGAAGACTAGAATGATTTAGGAATAATCAATAAATGAGTTCATTCTGTATGGACTTACATTTGAGTATGTATTAAACCTTCTTACCATGATTCATTCTTTTACTGATGATTTTAAATATACTTCTTTCTCTTTTAGCTGTGAAAACCCACTGATGGCTATAGTTTTTTGACTCTTCATCATTTGAAACCATCTCTCTTTTCCTCTTCATGTTGATTCTTATAAAGATTTGATATCTCTTCCTAAACCCAAGAAACTTTGGATGGATAATAGACAGTCACTGCAATTACACGAAAAAACAACAACCAAGTCAACAACTTGTGACTCTTATGACAGCAAAAGGCTGAGCTTACAAAAGGAAGAGGAAAGATATCAACTCTTCTTGCAAATCACTGCAGAAGGGTCAAAGCTAAATAGACATGAAAAGAAAATTAAACTCATCTCTAGAAGCTGGTTCATCAGAACTAAAGCATATTGGTGGCAGGGTGTGGGAGAACCCTTTGCTTATACTGTACCTGATCTGTGGTTAAAGAGAGGCCCTTCAGTCTCCAGAGATATCCATCTACTGCAGACACGAATTATAATGGGAAGTGTTAGGCATCTTTAATAATAGGCAGCATTATCAACCCTGCCGATAAACCAAAGACTATAAAAGGTCAAATTCTGCCCTCAGTTTTATTCATACAACTGCACTTGAGTCACTATACTGAGGTGAAGTCAATCTGCTGTTGAGTTACCAGTGTTAACTCTACCACGAGACAGGCGCTAAATGGAAGTTAGTCAGGTGTACACATGTAAGCAAGGTTTGAACTTGCCCCAGAAGATTTTTGAAAACAGAAAAATTGAGTTATAACCCTTCAGTCCGTAAGAACCTTTTAGGCCTTGATCCACAATTCATTAGGATGGGTCTGTCATACTACCATCAGTAAAGAGACGATATACTGCAGCCTGTTAGCTTAAGTGGGGTTAGTATACCTTTCCCTTCAGCCCAGGGACTGGATTGGTTCATAGTAAAACTAAAACAAGTTGATTAAACAACAAGTCCTGGGTATAAGTGATATACCCAGGTATAGGTACATCAAGTACAAGGAGTAAGGACAGAAATGGTTACAAACAAACAAAAGTAAAAATACTGTTCTAAGACTAAAATTTAACTTCAGCAAGTTCCAAACTTTGCCTAACCAGGTTTCTCACCTATGTTCAGTTCCCGGAAACTTCAACCCAGATGCACTTTTCTCATCTGTACAAGGGCCCTAGCCTCATGTCTCTGCCCAGTAAAGGATAATTGTGGGGATCTCTCCCCTTTCTTTTCATAGTCCCAGTGAACCTTAGAAATGTTAGAATATTCTTTGGAAAGTAAACCCAGCCAATGCTTCTCTCTCTTGTTGGGGTATAGACACCATGCTGTCTTCCCAAGTTCATTGACCCTGCTTCAAGAGGCAGGAAGGCTTCCCTTGGGGTACAGTCTCCATATGTTAAATATTCAGCTTTCCCTGCTTACTTTTCTGACGGCTTTGTTTACCATGCATGTCAATCTGCTTTTCTTTGCCTTTGGTCACGCCTTGCCTAATTTACCTTGGAGACATGTTCAAGCAGGTGGAACCATATTCCCTTGTCTGGAACAAGAGTAGCTTAGGCATTGCTCAACAAATACATTTTAGGAACACATTTGCAGCACATATCTGTAAGGTCGTGTGTGGATGTACATATATCACACAAGACATTAATGATCATTGAGTTACTAGTGTTCCAATGACATATTGCATACCACCTTTGGGGTACATATCATGACAACAGTGTGCCAACTGGGATTGAGGAGGTCTCAGGGTTACACCAATCAGAAACGTCAGTCTATCTTACTCCTTTTTAGAGAGAGGCTGAAAGAGAAGCAGACAGCCAAAGGGACAGAACTCAGGTGAGGATCACACCTACTCCTGAACAGTAAAAAAAAGCAAGTTACAAAATCTTTTGATATGCATAGGAAGGGGAAAAAAAACCAGCTCGGAGTATTTTGATGATCACCCAGTTCTTGGGGGGGAGGGGGAAGAATGGGAAATTATACAAATTACCATATCTATCTTACCTGTATGACTTTCAAACCAAACACAACCCTGCCTTTCTCTATGATCACCGCTGCTGTTGCTGCTCAAAGGGACCGGAGAACCTCCAACAACATGAGATTTCACCTCAGGCTGCTGCTGCTGCCTCCACACACACATTTTCATAAAACATTCATAGACAAGGCTCTGTGCTCAATTACGTTTGTTTCTGCTTCTGCAAGTACAGCTCTGCCAAACCACAGCGTTACTGGGCTAAAATAAACTAACAGGAATAAATACACCTGCAGTTATAGTAGATTTGGAGTAGTGGCTCTACTGCAGAAAAGGGACCCAGGCAATGAATTGTCTTTGAGCAATCTGGATTTGTTGTTCCTCTGCTGTCTGGTACATCCCTTTTAAAGGGTCTGCTTGCTTTCCAACTGCACTGAACCAGCACTGGGTGTGCTCAATTATTTTAACACTTCTGAGATTAGTTGCTGAATAGTATTTTGCAGTTTAAAAAAAGGGAGAATAACATTTTTGAAAGAAACAACACCTGCTACTATGGGCAGTATTGCTTCCTTGTTATCGCCTATCAAAACATGTCTGCCCTGGGTTACAATCCTAACCTCACTTGTATTTGTTCCATATGGTAATAACCTGAGTGTGCGCTACTGGACTCAAAAAGGTACAGTATGTGATTCTGGCTGCAGAGCCAAATACAAATCTTAATGCCAGCACTAACCTAGTCCCAATGTTTCATATGGACCGTCAATAATGAAGACAAGCTGTTGTCTTTTCAGCCCAGGGCTCTCTTTCCAAATGACCAAAAAAAAAAAAAAAAAAAAAATCAAATAAATTCAGAAATACTAAACACCAGAAAAATGTGGAAAAACTTTTTAAAAAACTAATCATCCCATTTATGGCCAGCAATAGGATCCAAATGATTCAAAAACAGATGAAGAGGATTAGTTTATGGTGCTTATTTGCACAGGCTTACATAATATTCTGACTTAGAGACCTTAACTGTCAGTTGCCTTCAATTCTTATGTATGTGTTTATCTACATATATAGGTGCTGATCAGTGAGATACCACAAAGATTAGATAGAGAGGTGATTGGTGCCTTAGAAATACCTACAGCCCTGATCCTGCAAGTTACAACATGGGCAGAACCCCCTCAACTCACCTGAAGCCTCACCGAAGTCAAAGGGGCTCTATGCAGGTACATTCACGCATTGTAACTTGCAGGATCAGAGCCCAAGGTATAGCGCGATAGTCAGAACTAGGTGTTACAGTTCTTCCATTAATAGAAATTGTTAAAATTAGTTTTTTGTATGCCAGTGGTGTACTAGGTAGTGTTCACTCACACAAGAAATCCCCCAACCCAACGGCCCTATAATCAGATCCATGCCAGCCAACCCTTGAGCCCATGCAGAGCCCCATTGATTTCAGGGGGACTCCTCATGGCCCATCTACATGGATCTGATCATAGGGCTGGGACATAAGACAAGCACCTCATGTTATATACATTTTTCATATATTGAATACACCCAAGCTAACTTTCCATGGTAGTTTATAATACACTTAGTCCTAGAAGCTTTGGATATTTAAAATAAACTTTAGGTAAATATGCAAGCTGTAGTGTCCTTATCTGATTGACTGGAAGCCCCAAACCTTTTGAGGTTTGCCTATCATTAATATGGAGAAACTGCTTTATATACAACTCTTGCTAATGGTGTGGTTATCCTAAAATGAGAATTTGTAAAATCTTATCACTTTAGTATCTGATGCCATGTGTGAAACCTCCAGGCAACACTTTACTAAAATTATTAATTCCAAATACAGGGCCAAATGCTGCACTCCCTGTTCAGCCACACCATGTGTTGTCTTCACCTAAGTAAGAACAGTAAAGTTTGGCCCATGGTACATAAAAATGTTGTTCATAATTAAAAAATTAGAACATTTTAGAACTAAATGGAAAATAGAGGTTTCCTTTGAAATAAACCACAGTCCATCATAATAGGGACTTCAGAGATAAATAAGAATGCAAAGAAGTGGACTAATGATCCCAAGTAAACAAGTTCTCATGACTGTTTTGTTAGCTCAGTTGTTTGCTGTAGTGAATGACAGCTGGTACTTCAGAGTCCAATAATTAAACTGACATAGCTCTAGCAATCTGGGAGCTCAGGGAAAGGGCAGCCACAGCAAAATACACAGCACAGAGACATGTTTGATTAGTCTGAATGTTGAGATTAATCTGCTTTTGAATTCCCAGCTACTAACTCCACCACAGGAGTGATAGTCTCACAAGGGAAGCCCCTCCCATTCCCTAAATACAGAAAGTCAAAACATCCTCCAGCCACATGACGGGGCCTCCCAATTATACACCAACTTCTTTCTCTCTCATTGCCCTGATGCTCCTCCAAGGGGCATAAGAGGCACTGACTTGTTTGTTGGTCATGCTCTCATCAAGATAAAACAGTTCTGGGTTTTGTGTTTACAAAATACCTTGCACTTATGTAGTGACTCTCATGCAATTGTCAACAGACCTCTCAGAGGAGGGTTATTGTGTTATAATTTGTAATACATCTGAAGGTCACCATGTCCCAGAACTACTGAACAAGATTTAGTAATGATCCACCACAGTGGTAGTATAATTTAAACAGCAGGCAAGAGCTGACGAAAGGGAGATTTTACATCATGATAAAAGGTTATTTAATGGTAGCCGAGATAATATAACTAGTTGTCAAAAAACAAACAAACACACACATACATAACGGAGATTTTATTTAAACCAGAACTGGATTCCACCTCCCTACAATAACATTAAATTGATGAAGAATACATATAATAAATTTATAATGGTTCAAATATATACACACACACATATACATACACATACACACACACACACACCCCATAACTTACTGCTAAGTGTACTTAACTAAATATAACTCTAAATAAAGAAATATCCCTATAGCTATCTTTGTAAGCACAGGCTATTATTTTATAGGTTATTTTTTTCTAGTTTAAGGTTCCCCTTTCCCCAAATATCTCACTGGATGCGGTCTACCACCCAAGACAGCCTTTGACCTCAAATGCCTCTCATGACTTCCTGAAGAGATGGACTCGACTCCAGTGATTCTTGCTCGCGGGGCTGCACATTAGACCAAACCCACTGGATCTGAAGGACCTTTGAATCTCCTGTTCTGGATCTCCATGGCCACATGAATAGGAGATGACTGGAACCGATGATTAGGAACAAAGAGGAAGGGACGCTCAGGAACACACCATCCAACATGGACTGACTTGACCAGCCACTTTTAAACTAAAGGGACCTTCTTCTGCATGTTTGTCTTTCCTGCCCAATCTTAGCCTCTCTACTTAGCCTCTCTCAGTTTCTCTCAGTCAGGGTTTCCCCCCATCCCTCTGGGGGCTCCCTGTTTCTCTCAGTTTACTCACAGAGTCTGTTTCTCTCAGGCTCCCACAGTGCCTGCCTCTATCCCTCAACCATCCCCCTCCTCTCCTCCAACTGTCACTTCCCTCTGAGAAAGTGAGAGGAGGTGGCTGCTCACCTCAGAGGGCGGGGAAGGCCTACCTCCTCTCCACAGAAAACACTGAACATACCCTAAATCATATGTCCCCATACAGGGTTGCATCCCTTTGCCCTATTTACAAAAGGATCTCAAAGCACTTTACAGAACAGTGGGTAAAAAGATTCCCCGTTTGTAAAAAAGGGACAATGAGACACACATTAAATGACTTGCCTGTAGCTACATAAAAAGTCAGTGACAAATCCAGGGATCAAATCCAGGTCCTCTGAGTCCCAGATCCCTCCCGTACCCCCCATTTCTGTCCCTGCTATAAATTAGGTTACATTTTCAGAAGTGGCTCCGTGACTTAGGAGCCAAAAAAGACTTGGGCATTTAGGAACCTACAGGGACTTTTTAAAATGAAACTTTGGAGCCTAAGTCATTAGGTGTGTTTGAAAATTTTACCATGTGTCTCAGAACAACAGTATTGCAAGCTCATTATTATTTAGTGAGGAAAATATTCTTTATTCTTTACAAAAGTTTGGTTTAAGTTATCCCCAGTGATATTCCAAAGCAACCCATAGAGCTTGAGGATTTAATTATGTATCTCTGTCATACTTTATAATGAAGGCTCTATTTGTCAATGGATTTATAAAGGATTAATTATTAATTAAGTATAACCATGCTGCAAACATAAGTAGTGTTTGATACACATCAATAGAAGACAGTTACAGATTGGTATAGAGTCCAACAGGTCAATAGTTGCTTACAAAAATCAATTAACCATTTATTAAAACACCTATTAGTAATTTATTAAAACTTTATTAAAGGAAACAATATGAAGTGTGACCCACCTCTGCAGATTTTTCAAGTCATTAAATAAATTATTGAATGTAAAAATATTACTACCAAGTCATTTGTATCTTTGTAGAGCAACTGCTGTTTATCAAGTATTAGAACTATTATAGAAATTAATTAGAGTCATTCAAAGAAACAGTTTAGACAGCTCCACAATCAAGCTCCTGTTATTACCAGTAGGTATAGCATGTGAGGAGGCTCAGGGCTCAAGTTCCTTTTACATACTTAGTGCTGATTATGCCTGTTACAGTTCAGGGCAATTGCACCTGTATTTCTCCTCAATGGTCCAAGGACACCCACTCTAGGCTTCCAGCTCCCCAGCAGTAGCCTCTCTTAGGTGAAGACTTGCATCTTTCTCCCCTCTAACCGCAATATTTCCAGGCTGAACAGTTTTGCTTAGACTCTGAGGTCAGATGGGATTGTTGTGATCATCTAGTCTGACCTGTATAGCACAGGCCAGAGAACCTCCCCAGGTAAGTATTTATAGACTGTAATCAAGTCACCTCTTAATCTTCTCTTTGTTAAGCTAAATAACAACATCTTTGTCTTCACTGTGTTATTCCCAGCAAAAGACCATCTGCCTAAGCAGGCCCACTTCACCTCTCTCCTCAGGGACAGTACACAGCTTAATTTTGCTCCAGTTATATGTAACCACACAGTCCTTTCTAAGCAACCCTATTTTATTCTTAAGGCAAAAGCACTACAGAGAAAACAATATAGAAATAACCTACATGCTTGCTAATAAGTTTATCAGGTGAGCAGTCCTTCAAAACTCCCCACAGAGGTGTTCCTGAGGTTTCAAGTTCATAAAACCCTTTTGTCCAGAACAGGAACCCTCATGAAAAGTTAATCCATCCTTTATACAGTTCAAAGGTCTTTGGGCTGGAGTTTCTAGGCAATCAATCAGTTTCTCTCCCCAGCGTGCAGTTTCAAAAGGCTGGCTTTGGAGGTGAGACTTTGCATTTCCCTCCTCTCAAGCACTTAATGGAAAACTCACCTTACACACATTGTCCCAAACAGTTTTTTGAGGTTTATAACGCTTCCAAACAGTCCCACAATAATACATAAACATTTGCATTTTTAATACAATGAACTCCAAAGATGTTAAACTTAATACAATGAGGTTGGGCCAGAATATTGCCATATCTGTCAACGCCACTACAATGTATTGACTTTGGCTAAATATTTATAGTACTGATTGCACAATCGGAGGTGGAGGGATGGAAGCAAAGCAGATTTTGGGTACATTTTTATGCTAAGAAACTGAACGCCAAAAAATCAAAGGAAACAAAAAATACAAGTCCAAGAACAGCACAGAAAGACGAACTCAGGGCTCTTTCCTCCTTCTCTATTTAATGGTGTTCTCCAAAGGAGAAAGATCTCATTCCTTCCTCTTGCTGTCTCAGTTCAGTGCTTTTTCTGAAAGTCATGTCATACTGCAGACTGTGGGTTAGGAACTAGGCTAAGAATAGAGCTGCAAAAGAACGTCTCGACCATGAACAACAACAACAAACAACAGTTTAGCCTTGGGTTTACAGAAAGATCAGAAATATATATTAGTATCACATTGGATACCCCAAGATTCCCCATCTGGGGAAGAAGCCCTTCCCGGCCCTATTTTTCAGCTGGGCTCTTCTCTCCTAACCACCATGGCATCGCCTTACGCGACCTTTGGATTTATAACAGTTCTATGTTTTCTAACTGCTAGGTATTGTTCTGAGTAGAGAATGGCTAAGAAAACAGCTCAGTTGCTAATCTGAATCTGAGTACAGCAGTCTCAACCAAGTTTGCTGGAAACATTAAAACTGGGAGCTCACTTCAGCAGATGTAGGTTTATCAGTATTACAAGATACAAAGCCACAGCAACCTTTACCATTTGGGTATTGTTCATAGTAGCTACTTCATTTTTTTCTCCCACAGTGCTTTGGGCCACATCTCTTCTGGGAACATCACAAACGGGCTTCCCCTAAAAGAGGATTCTGCCATGGACCCCCTGCGATCACCATGTATTCCACTGCTGTACAGCCTACAGTTCAAGTCTTGCTTTAGCCCAAAGTACTGTGCATCATCAGAACCACTATGCTTACACACATATGTAATGGTACCTACCTGTCAACTTAGAGAAGTGAGGATTGCATTTCTCAGTGGCAGTGATATATAACAAGAAGAGAACTTTTGTAACCAATGGAAACGTGGGGTATCATCTTCCCTCATAAAAATTCCTCAAATCTATTACTTCGGCTCAGTGGTGTTTAGTCATCTAGGAGTGCTCACTTCTTACTGAAAGTGCAGCCTGAACCTCATCTGAAGTCACTGTGGTTATGAATCACAGTCTAATTGTAAGTGCCAGGAATTAATCTGTAGCCCACAGAAATAAATGACTTTCCACAGCTCTTTGGCCTACTGAGTGCTGTGCTGTTTTTTCTGTGCTTAAATAAAAGCATTCGTGGCATATGGTTCAAGCTGCAGTTCTTTCCTAAAAACTTGAATTTTTGTCAGTTTTTGTTCCTGGATTTCTTTTCTCTTTTTTTTAATTGTCATCTTCAGTAGCTCAGCCAATTGTTTCTTCTTCGTTCTCTCCTTCCCCACCCCCAGGTTGCCAATGTCATTCTGCGAAACCAGGAAACTGGGCAAATTCTTCTGCAGAAAGAAGTTTATGACTTAACCACTTCAGAAGCAGGAATTCTAAGTTCGTTCATTAGACTGCCTGCATGGAAAGAGTCTGTGGGCCAGTTTGCATCTGGCACCACATGGACATAAGAGACAAGAAACCTCCTCCCTTATGCCTCCATACAGATGCATAGTAGCTACACTGACTCCACACTCTTCAAAGAAGATGAGGATGGAATGGGATTAAGGGACCCACTTCTCACCCCACCAGCCAGCGGAGTTGTGTCCACACACTGGAGGAAACAAATATTCCACCCTGTAACTGAGTAGTACAACATTTATATTGCTCCCCTGTCTCAAGGCATTTCAGGCAGTGTGGTGCCTGGCTAAAGCTGGATGACTCCTCCAGCTGTTACTGGAGTGATGCTTCCCTGCATCATGCCTAATAAAAAGCTGTGCTTTCAAAGCATAGTGAATTCCTGAATTTGCAAAAGGATTGTGAGAAGAAAAGATGGCTCTTGGAGAGAGGGTTGGGTAAAGCCAGCAAGTACTATAGCAGATAAAAATTAACATTGTGCTTATAATACAGTAGGTGCCATCAAATGAACCCATATAACTAAAGCTGCTTTAATAACTACTATTTGTTCAAGTGGTTATATAACTCAAGTGACTTTAAAAAATACTGAAATGACTGAATAAGGGAAGATAGTGCTCAGTCCTGGACTGATTTTTTTTTTCTTTCAGCACTGATTGGCAAAAGTATTATTAGAACCATGAAGAGCTTTGTGGTTTCAGACTTTTTTTTATAAACTAAAAAAAAAAAAAAAATACAATTTTCAGGCAGCTGTTCCCTAACGTGGACTAGAACCTTGGAATATCTTGAAAAAACAACAGTGCTTAAGAACGGAAGGTAGACAGCGCTCTTTCCTCTGAGTCGGTTATTGGGTCTGAAATCTGGCAGGCTGTTTGAGGGGCATTTTTGCTGATGTCTTTCATATGAGACCCAAATAGAGGTCATTAAAGATCCCACTTCACTTTTCTCAAAAGTAGGGCAGCTAATGCTGTAGTTCCCACCAAGTCCCAACCCAGGTAATTGCTTCCTGCCTCTCCAAATCCCCCTCCCCCGTTTCAGTTAGATATAGTATTCTTCACTTCCCTTGATGGGGCTGTACTTTATTCCCCTCCTCCCTGCCCCATTGAGTTAGTAACAAGTGGCCCATTTGGGTAGCTGGAGGCATCAGATGCCCCTTTTGTTGCCCTTACTTACGGCTACCAGTGACGTTATGCGTGTGTAGGCAAGGGTTCCGTGTGACTGTCCAAATCCTCTATTCTCTTCAGTACCTAGGGCTCTCTTGTTGCCTCCTTGGGCTGTTCAGAGTGTCTAATTAAAAAATTAGAAAAAACACACACACAATCCAGACAAGCTACATTTATACCAAGAACCACAAAGACCATTTACCTTCAGCAAATGAGTGCTCAAGAAAAACTGGGGAGGGGAGTTAAAACATTTTATATAAATATATGCTATCAATAGTACATTTATTCAAATGTGTCCTCAGAACAATGATCATTGCCCCAACAAAATTAAAAATCTAAAATTCAGTAGATCTCTAAGAGGCCTCTGGTCCGAATTTTCTTATGCAGCCCCAACTATTACTTTTTTTAAAATTCAAAGGACTAAAATTTCAAGTTCAAGAACTTAGGCAGTAGGAGTTCTTTGGGGGTTCTTTACTCGAAGATAAATTGAGAGAGTCCTCCTCTAAACCCTTAGGAGGAACAACCATAACTGGTAAATACGCTTCTCCAGCTGTGACCAGAGATTTTGTCTCAGTTGCCCAAAATGCCTTACAACACTTTAAATTGGAAATTTGCAAAAAAACTTCAGGTTGGGGTGTAAATTTGGCAAAATTATAAACTGTCTAATTGAATGTAAAATGAATAGTGATAGTATCAGGACTCTTTGGAATGCTCAGAACAGTAATTAGTTTTAGGAATAAATCTGTAATTAAATAAAAATTAAGAATAGTTTAAATTAGAAAATCTAGTAATGGTGGCTATAGGGTGATGTAATATAATGGGAGATCCCATTTCTAGGCACCCAGGAGTCCATTGCCTCTGATGTAATAATTCCACTTCCTGTGAGGAATGACTCATCAAAATCCCATAGAGATACATTGACGCCCATAGGAATACATGGGACTTTCAAACAGGAAGTAGCTAGGGTTCATCCAAAGGTCAGCTGAAAAACTCCATAGGAACACAAAAACAACAAGGAGTCTGGTGGCACCTTAAAGACTAACAGATTTATTTGGACATAAGCTTTCGTGAGTAAAAACCTCACTTCTTCGGATGCATAGAGTGAAAGCTACAGATGCAGGCATTATATACTGACACATGGAGAGCAGGGAGTTACTTCGCAAGTGGAGAACCAGTGTTGACAGGGCCAATTCAATCAGGGTGGATGTAGTCCACTCCCAATAATAGATGAGGAGGTGTCAATTCCAGGAGAGGAAAAGCTGCTTCTGTAGTGAGCCAGCCACTCCCAATCCCTATTCAAGCCCAGATTAATGGTGTTGAATTTGCAAATGAATTTTAGTTCTGCTGTTTCTCTTTGAAGTCTGTTTCTGACGTTTTTTTGTTCAATGACAGTGACTTTTAAATCTGTAATAGAATGACCAGGGAGATTGAAGTGTTCACTTACTGGCTTGTGTATGTTACCATTCCTGATGTCCGATTTGTGTCCATTTATTCTTTTGCGGAGGGACTGTCCGGTTTGGCCAATGTACATGGCAGAGGGGCATTGCTGGCACATGATGGCATATATGACATTAGTGGATGTGCAGGTGAATGAGCCCCTGATGGTGTGGCTGATGTGGTTGGGTCCTCTGATGCTGTTGCCAGAGTAGATATGGGGACAGAGTAGGCAACGAGGTTTGCTACAGGGATAGGTTCCTGGGTTGGTGTTTCTGTGGTGTGGTGTGTAGTTGCTGGTGAGTATTTGCTTCAGGTTGGGGGGTTGTCTGTAAGCGAGGACTGGCCTGCCTCCCAAGGTCTGTGAGAGTGAGGGATCATTTTCCAGGATAGGTTGTAGATCGTGGATAATGCGCTGGAGAGGTTTTAGCTGGGGGCTGTATGTGATGGCCAGTGGTGTTCTGTTATTGTCCTTGTTGGGCCTGTCCTGTAGTAGGTGATTTCTGGGTACCCGTCTTGCTCTGTCAATCTGTTTCCTCACTTCCCCAGGTGGGTATTGTAGTTTTACGAATGCTTGATAAAGATCTTGTAGGTGTTTGTCTCTGTCTGAGGGGTTGGAGCAAATTCGGTTGTATCTTAGGGCTTGGCTGTAGACAATGGATCGTGTGATGTGTCTTGGATGGAAGCTGGAGGCATGTAGGTACGTATAGCGGTCAGTAGGTTTCCGGTATAGGGTGGTGTTTATGTGACCATCACTTATTTGTACTGTAGTGTCCAGGAAGTGGATCTCTTGTGTGGACTGGTCCAGGCTGAGGTTGATGGTGGGGTGGAAATTGTTGAAGTCCAGGTGGAATTCTTCAAGGGCCTCCTTTCCGTGGGTCCATATGATGAAGATGTCATCAATGTAGCGCAAGTAGAGGAGGGGCACTAGGGGACGAGAGCTGAGGAAGCGTTGTTCTAAGTCAGCCATAAAAATGTTGGCATACTGTGGGGCCATGCGGGTACCCATAGCAGTGCCACTGACTTGAAGGTATAAGTTGTCCCCAAATCTGAAGTGGTTGTGGGTGAGGACAAAGTCACAAAGCTCAGCCACCAGGCTTGCTGTGGCCTCATCAGGGATACTGTTCCTGACAGCTTGTAGTCCATCCTCATGTGGAATATTGGTATAAAGTGCTTCTACATCCATGGTGGCCAGGATGGTGTTTTCAGGAAGAACGTCAATGCATTGTAGTTTCCTCAGGAAGTCGGTGGTGTCTCGAAGATAGCTGGGAGTGCTGGTAGCATAGGGTCTGAGGAGAGTGTCCAAATAGCCAGATAATCCTGCTGTCAGAGTGCCAATGCCTGAGATGATGGGGCGTCCAGGATTTCCGGGTTTATGGATCTTGGGTAGCAGATAGAATACCCCTGGTCGGGGTTCTGGGGGTGTGTCCATGTAGATTTGTTCCCGTACTGTAGCTGGGAGTTTCTTGAGCAGATGGTGTAGTTTCTTTTGGTATTCCTCAGTGGGATCAGAGGATAGTGGCCTGTAGAATGTGGTCTTGGAGAGTTGCCTGGCAGCCTCCTGTTCATAATCTGACCTGTTCATTATGACTACAGCACCTCCTTTGTCAGCCCCTTTGATGATAATGTCAGAGTTGTTTCTGAGGCTGTGGATGGCATTGCGTTCTGTACGGCTGAGGTTATGGGACAAGCGATGTTGTTTGTCCACCATCATTGAACAAAAAAACGTCAGAAACAGACTTCAAAGAGAAACAGCAGAACTAAAATTCATTTGCAAATTCAACACCATTAATCTGGGCTTGAATAGGGATTGGGAGTGGCTGGCTCACTACAGAAGCAGCTTTTCCTCTCCTGGAATTGACACCTCCTCATCTATTATTGGGAGTGGACTACATCCACCCTGATTGAATTGGCCCTGTCAACACTGGTTCTCCACTTGCGAAGTAACTCCCTGCTCTCCATGTGTCAGTATATAATGCCTGCATCTGTAGCTTTCACTCTATGCATCCGAAGAAGCGAGGTTTTTACTCACGAAAGCTTATGTCCAAATAAATCTGTTAGTCTTTAAGGTGCCACCAGACTCCTTGTTGTTTTTGTAGATACAGACTAACACGGCTACCCCCTGATACATAGGAACACACTGAGCCCATAGAGGTCTATGATAGGAGGAGGAGCTACTAGGACACATGACTAATTAGCATCCAATTAACATATGATAATAGCTGGAAAGTGATTGGCTGAGCTTGAGTGTCACATGTCGGTACACGTGATAATTTTGCATATGCAAATCCCTGAAAGTTGATTAGCTATAATTTATCATCGTAATTCAGCCAATGCGCTGCAAATCGTATATAAAGGCGATAGCCAACAGGCTAAAACCTTGTAGGGGACAAGGCCCTGAAGGAGAGCGGAACGCTGCAGGGCACCTGGAAGAAAGAAGATGCTCACAGAGCTGCAGCAACCACACCAGTGGAGCTCTGCTGGATAAGAAAGCTAACTATTGCCTTACGGCAGCAGAGTAGCTAACTACCCACGATCACAAGCACTGACAGCGCTCGCTAGCCTCAGAAAATGCTCACTGGCAGCCATCCTCACAAAGCAGCTACTACTGCAGCAGCACCACAAGCCATAACAATGGCTTCTGTAAGTAGCTAATGGCCTTTCCATCCTAGCAAAGCAACAACAGCAGCCCCGCAACCCACACTCGCTAGCATCGTTCCCAAGCAGCTCTTGCAGCAGTCCACTCAGGGTTCCAAGGTTGCCCCTGGCAATGGCCGTTTCTGCCACCCAGCCAGCCGAGGCCACTGCAGCAGCTACCTCAGCAGCAGCCAAGCAGGCTTCTGTATCTGCTCCCTGAGGAGAAACTTTACCTCAGTGGAAGCAGGCAGCCGCTTGAACAACAGCACAGAGCGCTCCCAAAACATAGACCAAGCAGAAGGCCCTCGAAGACAGTGCAGAGGGATTGTTAAGAAAGCCCCTGTAAGTCCCATCTTTCATTTATGGGGGGCTGCAAGTGTAAATAAAGTTGGATGTTTCTGTTTGAGTGAGATCTGCTTCTACCCATTTAGTAACCACCAGGCCAGCGCTTCCTAGGTGCTTAGTTTTAAGTATTTAATATTGAATGTTTAATTAATATATTGTTACATGTTCAATTATTATATTGTTATACGGTATAGAGTATTAAGTGAATGATTATATTGTTATATGCCGTAGAGTTAAATTGAAATTGTTATTGTAGTGTTGCGTTTTTATTTGTTGCGCCATTTCATTCCCTTTTTAACTGTAACCTTATTTTATCTATATCTACTCTTTTACTGGAACCACTCACTTCTAAATAAATACTACTTTTCTTTTCGAAGATTCACTGCTTGACTGTCTATTCTTGATCAGAGGCCTGTATCCGTATCCTTTCAAGGGAAAGTTAGCTAGCTGCGGCTTTCCCTGGAACCTCCTTTAGGGCGGGCCACAACCTTAATTACCGGAACAGATAAATTAAAAATAAAGGTTTTAAATTAAGAGCAGCATTTGCAGGCAACATCATTGGCTAAATTCAATTGGTTTAAAATATTCCGGTAACACAGCCTCAGAATTACAAAATATATATTCACAGTTACCCAAAACAACTTGTAGTTTTGGCAGGGTATAAAACCATTCTTTTTGCACCACTTTGTGTAAATCCTGACTTGAATATATCTAGTTTTCTGTGCAGAATGTGCATCAGTCTGACAAAAACCAGAAATTAATTGCTCCTTTCAGAAAGCTCATGACTAGGCTCTTATTATTTCAAGAAGTCTAGCCCAAACTCAAGTGGAAGAGACAATAACCTCAAGAAAATTAACAGTAGGAGCTTTCCCCTTGCTTCTGTACATGATATGCCCAGGATCCCAAAGAGCGGAGGAAGGAAAGGGAGCTAACTTGACACCCTTGGCAACACACAAAGGGAGTGGCCCATGACACTCCTAGCACATCACAATACCCGGGTGAGCAGTGATGCCCTGGACCAAGTACCCAGTGGGAACATAGGGGGGGGTGAAAGTCCACAGCTGCCACGCACAATGGGTTAAAGCTTTCAATCGCTGGAGCAAAACACCAGCCCCAATCAAACCCATCAGAACCCATCAAGCCACACTGCACGATGTCAAGAACCTCCGGAGGAGACAAACTGCTTAACGAGCTTGGCTACAAGCTAGGCCAGACCCTGGGTGAGGGCAGTTATTCCAAGGTGAGGGTGGCCACCTCAGCCAAGTACAAGGGCCCGCTAGCTATCAAGGTAGTTGATCGGCGCCGGGCACCCCCCGACTTTGTACACAAGTTTCTACCACGGGAGCTCTCCATCCTGAGGGTGATCCGGCACCCCAATATCGTGCGGGTCTTTGAGTTCATCGAGGTCTGCAATGGGAAACTCTACATTGTGATGGAAGCAGCGTCCACTGATCTGCTCCAGCTGGTGCAGCGGCTGGGGAAACTACCTTGTGTCCCCGAGGCCCGGGACATCTTTGGACAGATCGTGGGTGCTGTGCGCTATCTTCATGACCGGAACCTGGTGCACCGGGACCTCAAGTGTGAGAACGTCTTGCTCACCTCTGATGGCCGCCGGGCAAAGCTCACTGACTTTGGCTTTGGCAAGGAGGCATGTGGCTACCCAGACCTGAGCACTACCTACTGCGGATCAGCTGCCTATGCCTCCCCCGAGGTGCTGCTGGGCATTCCCTACGACGCCAAGAAGTACGACATATGGAGCTTGGGCGTGGTGCTCTATGTGATGGTGACTGGCTGCATGCCCTTTGACGACACCCACATCCACAGCATGCCCCGCCGCCAGAAGAAGGGGGTCCTCTACCCTGATGGTCTTCCTCCTCTGCCTGAGCCCTGCAAAACCCTCATCGCCCAGCTGCTCCAGTTCAGCCCAGCCTCCCGGCCTGGGGTGGGACAGGTGGCCAAGAACTGCTGGCTTAAAGGGGATATCTAAAAGGGCAAGGCTCCCCCATATATTCCAGCCCTAGGACATGTGCAGGGACAGCTGGGGCACCAACCCTGTGGAGCAGCACGTTAAACAGATATTGACAATGAGGAGCTGGAAAGGACTAGGGTCATTTACAGGTGCAACAGCCACATGAAGCGGATAGTAAGATTTAAAGTGATGATGTGACCACATGTTGCTAGAAGAAGGTTAAAGGCCCAACCACCCTATGAAGCTGCTGCAGGTTGGATTTCAAGGGACCGGGACCATGCTGAGCTAGTGGCAAGAATGACAAATGGGGGCTGTTTAAAGAAGCATTTACCACAGGGAACATTGGAGTACCATCAACTTACCAGTGGCAGCAGGAAGAAGATGATCCCCCCTGCAAGCAGATTTGGACTTCACCACAACGCCTGAAGGTGGTAGCGTACGGGTGAGATGATGGGACAAACAGCAGCAAAGATCTTTGTCACCTACTCCCTAATGGACTATAATAAACTCTGAAGTTCCCATGTGGCTGACTTTCTGTGCTGCTCCCTGATTCCTTTCTGCCAAAAAGTGTCTGAGTCACCCGATAGCATTTATAATAAGGGCCGTGGCCAGGGCTTTGGGGGGCTGGAGGAGATCTTTTTAATCTCTTTCCCACTGCTCTTCAGCCTGTTTTCAAACACCATTTCCTAGGTTGCTCCTCACCTAATTCATTTGGAGGGAGATTCCCTCCTTTTGGAACCTGGGATCTGAACAGTCTCCTACTTTGGTGATGTTCAAAATGCAGATCTGATTCTAGGGCCAAGACTTTAGATTGGGCTCAATCATAGCTGCATAAAGCTGGAAAATGATAGATATTTTGCTAAAAATGGGGATATTTTGTATTTCCAGCTCCAAAAGGAACCTGAGAACTGCACATAAAAAGTTAGCAACTATTCTTAAACCAGACCCCACATCTCTGCTATAGATCTCCATTGCCAAACCCCCACTTGCAAAGAATCTTTCACTTATGGGGGAAAGAGCCTGAAACACGTTTTAATAAGATCTTTAAAGTTTCCCTTATTCAAATGAAGTCTGACTCAAACTTCCACTGAAGTCAATGGAATGGCTCCCATAGACACACATATCAAGCCCACCCTGTTAGACAAATGCTTCTATTGCTGTTGTTTAAACCAACCAAATCAGTGATAGCAGCTTCACCATCCAGGATCCATCTTTCACTAACCAGTGCACATGGCTTTGCAAGAATCAAGGGCTTTTGTTTTGTTTTGTTAAGAACCAAATTTTGGTTTCAAGCTTCTGAGCTTTATAAAAAAAGGGGGTTAAATAAAACCACCCTTCGCAGTGTACATTTCACTCCAAAAGGGTTGTCCAGAAAATGGTCTCTGCTGCATGATGGAAAATGCATTCCTTGTGAGATGACTATCCTCTCATCTCAATAAAAATATAACCTCTCGAGTTTCAGCACTGGAGGGCATGGATTTATGGAGTCATTAGTGACTCTGCACATTTCAGAGTGGGGAGAACAGCTTTTTATTCTCAGCACTTGTGCCAGGGAACATCTTTTATGGAGATCTCACTGCAGGAGGTAAGTGCCACCAGAGGTGGGAAAGTCCCCGCAAGGCAGTGCATCTGTAAAATTGCAAGGGAGCAGTCTCTATTAGGTGGCTATTCATACTGATCTTCTGCAGTGGAGGAGAAAATCCCAGCACAAATGCAAGCACCTACGTAAGGCGGGGCTCAATTGTACAGGGACATGCTGTCCATGGGGTATTCTAATGAATTCTCAGGAGGTTTGGATAAAGATCCAGAGTGTGGATGCTCATCAACTTCCAGAAGCCAGCCACCCCATGACACTCTCCTATAATCTGTCCCTAAAGAAAACCACCTCCCCATATGGCTGTCTTCACTGGGGAGGTAGAAAAGGCGGTCCCCTCCAGGGTGTTGAGAGGGCGAATAGCAAGTCTGTCATCACATGCACACTGCAGCTCCCCTCAGACAGCAGCTCCCCTTTTGTTTTCTCAGTGTTGACTCTAGTTTATCCCCTTTCCCTCTCTCTCTCTTCCCATTGGTGACCTCCAGGTTTCTCTCCATTTGACTGTCACCTGGGAATTAAAGTAGGTGGTTTGGATAAACATCTAGAGGATGCTCTCTACAGCTCCCCATAGGTGGCCTTAACCCCCAGTGAATCCTTCTGTGCTCCCTGCCTAGCCTCAGTGTGGTCTCAGTTTCCCAGCTCAAGTTCCCAAGGCTATTTGCCTTATAATGCATCCCCTCATTGTCCTCCAACAAGTCTCTGCTGCCCTCTCCCCCATTCCTTCGGTGCTCCCAACTCTTTTCCACTCAGTCAGTCCTGAGGTGAGAATCTGGTAGTATATGTAGAGTGGTGGCTGAGTGGGTGCAAGGCAGGGAAGGAAGCTAGGCTAATGGCATGGCAGAGAGTTAGAGAGACAGGAAAGCAGGAAGACTGGGTAGGTCCCCAGGGAGCTGTTAGTCAGGAAGAGTGATTGGGTATCCAGCAGGATGGGAGGCACAGTGCCTGGGGAGGTTGCAGGCAGAGAGGGGCTGGGTTACCCTGTGCTTGGGAGTCCCATACATACTGGATGGGATTTCTCAGCACAAGGAAGGTTCCTTAGCGTGGCCTACAAAGTGCAGGGCCAGAGTCCCACCAGCTCAGTCTGTGGGCTGGACCATGCGGTAGTGGTAGGGGAAAGGAAGACAGCTGCCCTTCCCATGAAGATCTGCCCTCCCCAAGGATTGGGAGAGAGGAAGGGGTCCCCCTGTGGCAGGTGGGGAGCCAGTCAGCTGCCCTCAGAAGACAATGGGATGGAACGGGAGGCAAGAAGACACTTCCCTTCTCTTCCAAAGATCCCAAAGGTAAGTGGGAAGCAGTGGGAGGGCCTGGAAATAGGGAGAGTGGCTGCTGGGGGAAGAAGAAGAAAGGGGATCATCATCTTGGAGTGAGGAGCTGGGACAGCAGGAGGAGCTGCTGTGTTTGGGGCCAGCAGGGGATTCCCTGGGTTGAGGAGAACTGGGTGAGGTATGAGAAGGACCCACTGAGTTAGGAAAGGGTTACTGATTGCTGTTGTCCTCCCTGGCCACTTTCCCTTGTGCCTCTTCTTCTCTGTGTCAGGCTGCCACAGGCCCCAGCTTAAGTGCTCAGTCAGGGATAGGGAATGCTTAGCCATCCTCAGGCCTCCTGCCTGCACCCCACATAGTGGCCACTGCTGGCTGGAGCCCAGAATTTTCCTTTTTAAAATAGCTCTGCCAACTGCCAGGCCCCTTAGATAGGGGGTTCAGAACCCAGCTACAGAGGAATGTACCAGAGAGTGCAACTTTACCCAGACCATCCCAAGGATCCTGGATGCTCAAAGCATTTAGAGGAAGGAGTGCTGGGAATTTTCAGAAGGGCCGCACCAAGCTGAAGATCAGTGAGCTGATGGAGAGACACAGACATGTTTAAGAGCAATATGTAACACCATGATCTGAGCAAGCCCATGGGCTCTGATCCCAACTCCAATATACATACCCAACACCACCCAGCCACTATTCGGTCCTTATTTCACAAGCCTCCAGGAAACTCACCTCTTCTCTGAGGCCTACAAGTCAATGTCATTCATTACATGTCCCACGACATGCACACCCCTACATTGAGACTTCATGTGATTTTACTGCTGTAACCCTCATCCTTCCCCATCCTCGCCTGCTGTTTGATAATCCTCATTCACTTTGCCACATGAAAAAACATAGACTGAAGTTTTCCTAGGCAGGGATTGTGTCTGACCTCTGGGAAGAACGTAGCACCCGTTTCAGATGCTATAAAATAGTAATGTACATCATTCTGTGATATCACAATTATCATGTGTGATGTCACATTGTTCTGTCAATCATGACATTTTACAAAGGTATTTGATGTGAACACAGTGGCAAAAGGAGGACAGACACATGCATAGAATTAAGTGGCAGGCTGCAAATTTTATTAAACTTTAACACAAGGGAGAGGCATTATGCACCCATCACCCATACTCTCCTATACCAGGCATTTAATTGGTTTTAGTGCAGAGATTACATTGCTCCTTACCATATAGCCCGTAATTGGCACCAGGGTTACAGGGCTGTTTACCATATAAGCCATAATGGAGGATAGGCTCTCCTCAGCCTGCCCCCCAACACTCATCTCTCTCTGAGTCCTCACCTGCCCCCCCCCCCCACAAGGGGCACAGAGGGTGCAGCAGGATGGAGACCTCAGCCCCCAAAGTCTCACCTATCACATAAGCCCAAAGCCCATCATCCAAATCCAGCTCCTTTTCCTCCTGGAACTGTTCATTTCACTCTCTGCACTGGAAACCGGCTGCAAGTTGTGATGAATAAACAACACCAACCCAATGCCTCAGTTAGGTACTAAACGTGTTCCCTACTCAATCCACCGTAACTTGCAGATGCTGTGATGAAGGCAAAAAGATCCCCGGTCCTCTGCCAATTGGCCCCGGAACAAAAAAAAATCCTTCCTGACCCCCTAAACAGGCAATCGGCAAGACCTGCAGCATCCATCAGGCTGGGTTCCCATTCCTAGTTTGGGTGGGTATGGGGGCTGCTGAGTTAAATCCTGGGAGCTGGGGAATGCTGGCCAATCAGTACCTCTCTCCCTCAGCTGGCCAATGGATGCCAGAGACTCCCAGGGAGAGGGGCTATCCAGTGGTTTCCCCAGGAATTGAAATTGGGGGCGGGGGTGTTCAAATTTACAGGGGGGGGTGTCAGGGCCGATGAGATATATAAAAGAGATATGGATAAAGTAAATGTTTTGTTAGGATAATGCAAGTTTAACATAAGGATAATGCAAGTTACACCAAAACACATAACAGGTCTAGATTTCTAAAAAAATATAATTTAAAAAAAATGTATTTAATTTAAATTGACTTTTGAAAAATAAGCCATCATGGGATAAGAGGGAAGTCCTCTCATGGATCAGTAACTGGTTAAAAGACAGGAAACAAAGGGTAGGAATAAATTATCAGTTTTCAGAATGGAGAGAGGTAAATAGTGGTATCCCTGAGGGGTCGGTACTGGGACCATTACTGTTCAACATACTCATAAATGATCTGGAAAAATGGGTAAACAGTGAGGTGGCAAAATTTGCAGATGATACAAAACTATTCAAGATAGGGAAGTCCCAAGTGGACTGAGAAGAGTTACAAAGGGATCTCACAAAACAGGGTGACTGGGCAACAAAATGGCAAATGAAATTCTATGTTGATAAATGCAAAGTAATGCACATTGGAAAACAATCTCAACTATACATACAAAATGAGGGAGGCTGAATTAGCTGTTAACACTCAAGAAAGAGATCTTGGAGTCATTGTGGATAGTTCTCTGAAAACATTCACTCAATGTGCCGCGGCAGTCAAAAAAGCGAACAGAATGTTGGGAATCATTAAGAAAGGGATAGATAATAAGACAGAAAATATCATATTGCCTCTATATAAATCCATGGTACATTTACACCTTGAATACCGTGTGCAGATCTGGTCACCCAATCCAAAAAAAGATATATGGGAAATGGAAAAGTTACAGAGATGGGCAACTAAAATGATTAGGGGTATGGCATCCGACAAAGTGGACATTCACCCACGAAAGCTTATGCTCCAATACATCTGTTAGTCTTAAAGGTGCCACAGGACTCTCTGTTACTTTTTACAGATCCAGACTAACACGGTTACCCCTCTGATACTAAAATGACTGAGAATTTTCAGCTTAGAAAAGAGACGACTAAGGAGGGATATGATAGAGGTCTATAAAATCTTGACTGGTGTGAAGAAAGTGAATAAGAACTAGATAAATTCCTGGAGAATAGGTCCATCAGTGGCTATTAGCCAGGATGGGGAGGGATGCAACACCATGCTCTGAGTGTCCCTAGCCTGTTTGCCAGAAGCTGGGAATGGGCAACGGGATGGATCACTTGATGGGAATGGGCAACGGGATGGATCACCTGTTCTGTTCAACCCCTCCGAAGCACCTGGCCTTGACCACTGTCGGAAGACAGGATACTGGGCTATATGGACCATTGGTCTGACCCAGTATGACCATTCTTATGTAAAAATTAATTATAATAATAAAAACGTTTAGTACAGAAACTCCCCAACATAATGACCTCTCAAGATAGCAATGATGTGAGATAACAACCTTGGTAAATAAAGCATTTTAAAAATCTTGGCCTACTAGGAAACATATTTATATAAGTTTCCATTCCTAGTCACAAATCTAGCATTCTGGAGCAAAGTCACTAAAATATAGTCCAACAAACAAATGTTTATTTAACGCGCCCCTCACTTTTCCCTCCACCGCACCCCACTCACCGGTGTTGTCCTTGGTCAGTGGAGACTCAGAGTTCAGAGGTGCTTTCATGTGAGTAGACCTCCCAGGTGGGGGGCAAGAAGGCACCTTGCTCGTTCCTCCAGCTGCTCACTGTTCGCTCTGGCCACTGCTTTTCGTTGTGCCACCGTTCACTCCCCACTCTGTTGCCAATGGCCCTGCGCAGTCACCTTCTGCTGCCACCTGCCACTGTGACCTCTGAGAGTTGGTCTCTTGAGGTTCCACCCAGCGCTCAGTGATTTCAGCTGAGCTCTCAGTGGGGGAACCTCGCAGCTAGTGCTGGGCTGTCTCTTCCACAGAAACACTGTCCGCATGGTAGGACTAAGGACTTAGACCTGAGTATCAGTGATTTCATCTGCAGTCATCACTTAACAGAACAAAAGACTAGCTATGGAGCCTAATCAGCTCTGTCTTTAAACAGTGGAGAGGGACAGGTCCCCACCCTCTCTCTTGATGCCCTCAATCAGCACAGGCTAAGTACAGTGCTACTGGCCTTTACTCATACAATAAGAACAACAACATTTCATTACCCCCCACCCCGCATTCAAGTGATTTGTAACCCAACCCCAGCCAAAATCTATCACTTGGGCAACACAACTCTGTTTGCTGGATACCTAGGTAGATTAGGTGTGAATGTAAATACAATCTGGTCCTGAAGCCTTTCTCCCCAGACCCAGCTCATCACTAGCTGTCAGGGAGAGCTCATTTAGACTTTGATTACAAATCATCATTTGAAATTATTAGGTTGGCCAACATCACCGAAATGAATGCACTGACATTGTCATAAAAACAACAGCTGTATAAGGAAGCTAGTCTATGTTCATACTTTTCAAATCTATTATACTTTTTCTGATACATGTATTTTATAATACACTCTATATGCTTTTAAAGTGTGTATTAATGTTTCAATTTCAATTCAAATTTCCAAACAGTCACTAAATTGGCATGTTTCAGAGTAGCAGCCGTGTTAGTCTATATCCGCAAAAAGAACAGGAGTACTTGTGGCACCTTAGAGACTAACAAATTTATTTGAGCATAAGCTTTCGTGGGCTACAACCCACTTCATCGGCTGCATAGAATGGAACATATAGTAAGAAGATGTATATACATACAGAGAACATGAAAAGGTGGGAGTTGCCCAACCAACTCTAAGAGGCTAATTAATTAAGATGAACTATTGTCAGCAGGAGAAAAAAAACTTTTGTAGTGATAATCAAGATAGCCCATTTAAGACAGTTTGACAAGAAGCTGTGAGGATACTTAACATGGGGAAATAGATTCAATGTGTGTAATGGCTCAGCCATTCCCAGTCTCTATTTAAGCCTAAATTGATTGTATCTAGTTTGCATATTAATTCAAATTCAGCAGTTTCTCGTTGGAATCTGTTTTTGAAGCGTTTCTGTTGCAAAATTGCCACCTTTAAATCTGTTACTGAATGGCCAGAGAGGTTGAAGTGTCCTCCTACTGGTTTTTGAATGTTATGATTCCTGATGTCAGATTTATGTCCATTTATTCTTTTGCGGAGGGACTGTCCGGTTTGGCCAATGTACATGGCAGAGGGTCATTGCTGGCACATGATGGCATATATCACATTGGTAGATGTGCAGGTGAACGAGCCCCTGATGGCGTGGCTGATATGATTAGGTCCTATTATGGTGCCACTTGAATAGATATGTGGAAAGAGTTGGCATCGGGCTTTGTTGCAAGGATAGGTTCCTGGGTTAGTGTTTTTGTTCTGTGGTGTGTGGTTGCTGGTTTGTATTTGCTTCAGGTTGGGGGGTTATCTGTAAGTGAGGACAGGTCTGTCTCCCAAGATCTGTGAGAGTGAGGGATCATCTTTCAGGATAGGTTGTAGATCTTTGATGATGCGCTGGAGAGGTTTTAGTTGGGGGCTGAAGGTAACGACTAGTGGTGTTCTGTTATTTTCTGTGTTGGACCTGTCTTGTAGTAGGTGACTTCTGGGTACTCTTCTGATTCTGTCAATCTGTTTTTTCACTTCAGCAGGTAGGTATTGTAGTTTTAAGAATGCTTGATAGAGATCTTGTAGGTGTTTGTCTCTGTCTGAGGGATTGGAGCAAATGCGGTTATATCTTAGAGCTTGGCTGTAGACAATGGATCGTGTGGTGTGTCCTGGATGGAAGGTGGAGGCATGTAGGTAATTATAGTGGTCAGTAGGTTTCCAGTATAGGGTGGTGTTTATGTGACCATCGCTTATTAGCACAGTAGTGTCAAGGAAATGGATCGCTTGTGTGGTTTGGTCTAGGCTGAGGTTGATGGTGGGATGGAAATTGTTGAAATCATGGTGGAATTCCTCAAGGGCTTCTTTTCCATGGGTTCAGATGATGAAGATGTCATCAATGTAGCACAAGTAGAGTAGGGGCGTTAGGGGATGAGAGCTAAGGAAGCCTTTTTTCTATGTCAGCCATAAAAATGTTGGCATACTGTGGTGCCATGCGGGTACCCATAGCAGTGCCGCTGACTTGAAGGTATATATTGTCCCCAAATGTGAAATAGTTGTGGGTGAGGACAAAGTTGCAAAGTTCAGCCACCAGGTTTGGCATGTAACTAGTTCACAAAACTGGTGGGGGGGGGTGTTGGGGAAATTCAGGGGGGGTGTAGGGAAATCACTGGGGCTATCCATCGTCCTTTGGCAAGTGTCACCCTTTCAAAGCCAGCCCCATCCATTTCCCTCACCCATTGATGTGGGTGGATGTCATTTCTCTGACTGGCACCCTCACCCAGATATGGGGGCATTCAGTGCTCACATATGTACTTAACTGGATTTCCCTTTTTTCTCCTCTAATCTCTGCGACTCAGAGTTCCCAGCTATGACATGATAATATCTACCTACCTCACTGAGGAGTTGTGAGCATTAGTGACTCTGTAAAGTGATCTGAAGATGAGAAGTGTTAAGTGATAGTATTGCTATTACTTATTATTGAAAAATGCTAAAGATTTTCCACTTAGCAAAACATCTATAGAGCTTGTGCTTTCACATTCCATCACCTTATAACTTACAACAGGGTTCCAAATTCAGTGGCAGCACCTTGGAAGCTGCTAGCATTGTTTCAGTTCAATCACAATTTACAGTAATTTGTATACAAGGGGAAATCCTAGCACTTAAAAAGCCTTCATGTTTCAACACATGGATGGGAGATCTTTATAAATCCATTCAGTGCCTTCCTATTTGTTGTGATTCATCTCTGAATCCAGTGCTGTCAGTCCAGTCTGTGCAATAATTTTACTTGTGTGAGCCTTCTGCCAGGTGATTAAGGGCAGCAAAGAGGGCTGAGTTCAATATATCTAAGGTTCCTCTTGACAAATAACTAAACTTACTTGAGCCCCAGTGCCCCACCCAGAAACCTGGGGAAACTAAAAGCACTCTCCCCAGCTGCCCTTAACAGGCAGAATTTCCTCACTCACAAGCACTCAGACTGTGTACAAACAAGGAAATTCTTCCTAGTGGAAAGGGAACACAGTCAGCACAGAATATATATGCAAATCAGAAGTAAAATATACTCCTCCCTTCAGGAATTTGGCAGTAGTCAGTCTAATTCCCTCCCCACCGTTGGGTGAGAATGTGATAATCCCTTGGCTGAGCCACCTCACCCATCCACCAAATCCCTCTCACAGTTTGGATCAGCTAGTAGCCGTAGTCCAAGTGTCTCTTTGTGGGTTTCTCTGCAGTCCTAAGGAAGCTGCTTGCATGGTCATGCCAGGAGGCGCTACCACCTAACCCAGCTTAGTGATTGTCCACATGTTTGTTGACCTGTCAAAGAATTCTAATAGATTGAGGTGGCATGATTTCCCTTTACAAAGCCGTGTTGACTCTTCCCCAACACATCGTGTTGATTCGTGTGTCTGATAATTCTGCTCTTTATTATAGTTTCAACCAGTTTGCCTGGTACTGAAGTTAGGCTTACCAGCCTGTAATTGCCAGGATCGCCGCTGGAGCCTTTTTAGAAAACTGAAGTTACATTAGATATCCACCAATCATCTGGTACAGAGGTTGATTTAAAAGATAATGCAGGTAAGAGATGTGTGTAGACCTTTTGTTGTTTAAAAATCCTCTTCTCTTATGTTATGCTTTGTTCCTGCTGCTAAACAATGCTTTTGTTTTAGGAAACTGTTTTGGGTCACTGTAATCCACTGGTTACAGATTCTTGAAGGACTGGTCCGCAGCTACTGAATCCACTCCGACCTGCTGAGTAAGCACAGCCAATACACATGGTACTGTAGCTTAGGACCAGGTCTAAGTGTGGAAAAGTAGTGTGATTCCACCCCAAGGAAGGTAAAAGCATGATGTCTGACATGGGTAATAGTGCACCCAGAGGGCATGTCTACACTGCAATCAGAGGCGATTGCAGCACACGTTGCAATACTCATGGTAGCCTTAACCTAGCTAGAATGGCTATAAATAGCAATGAAGATGCAGTCGCATGGGCTGTGGGCTTCAGTGCAGTCTTACACCTAAGTATGAACCCATGGTCCTGGATGGGCCCATGCTGCCATGTCTTCACTGCTATTTTTAGCTGTTCTAGCTAGATTAAAGCTAGTATGAGTATGCCAGCATACCACAGACACACCCAGGGAGAGGTCGGAGTGGCAGCTGGCCCTGTAATAGTGACAGTTATTCAGCTTTGTTAAGGTGGTGGGAAGGCAAGGCCTCACCTGAGTCCACACAGCTCAGCTACTGTCCTCTGCAATGGCTCTTACAGTGAAGCCCTTAGTCTATTCCATCTCTTACAGTGGCATCTTCAGTCTGCATGGCCTCTCGCAGTAAAGTCTCGACAGGAGGGGAGCCAAGAGCAGTTAGGATCTTTGAGCAGAGTCTTGGAGTTCTTGGAATGAGCTCTTTGCCACAAAGTAATAACTCTATCCCTATCTCACAGCATTTGAGCTCACTGACCCCAAAATCCAAGTCCATGCTAGTTATGGTGACTCCTCAATGCCACTAGAAGAATTGTGGGTAGGTAGCCTATGCAAATGAAGCTCTCTGTAGCATAAATTTTCAACAATAGACAGGTCTTTCTCTTCTGCAGCTTCTGGCCATAGGGTTTACACTTATAAATTACAAACAATTCCTCTGGGTGAGAGGCACACTTGGACAGAGCTTGCATGTTTTGTTTTTTATCACAATTGAAAATTGATGATGCACAGGCCTTTCAGAAGAGAAGTCATGTAAAAATCAAGGGTGAGGAGAGGGAAAGGGGCCATATCAGGGCACTGGAAAATCTCTCAGTGCAAAAAAAGTTGCACACATGTGAAAAGCAAACCTATGCAGCTAGATATGCTGGGTCAGGACAAACTTCCAAAGGAGAGCTCACAGTGAAGGAAACTTTTCCCTTCGGGCCAGGGTGTGGAGCCCAGTTCCTCTTTTTAGTGACAAAGTAACTTTGACAGGGGCTTTTTGCCCAATTGCTTTCTTCCTGGTAAAAATGCAGTTTACTACAGCAGTCAGTGGTCTAGTTTCCTCTTGTAACAAACACCCCACCCCCGAAAAAACCCCAAACCCTAATACATGTGCTGTTAATTCCGTTTAGATTACCATGCACCGAGCAGAGTAAAAAATCATCACATTTCCATCTCCAGCAATGGATCATTAGCAGTTTAAGTTCAAAAGAGTCTATTCAGGATCTGTAAGACCCATTTGCATTATGTCACCTCTACTCCTTTTTTTTTTTTTTTTTATTTAAAGAACACAGCTAATAAAATAAAAGGTTCAAAACCCAGAGCTATTCATCTGACCTCAGCAACAAATTCTCCTAAACAGTTGCATCTGTTGAGGATATGGGTAGATAGGACAAATGACTAATGTTTCAAGAGGATGTTCCCCCTTGAGTAACTTGGGAAAGCAGCTAGAGTTAAGAGGACACGGATACAAATGAGACACACGAGGCTTGTAATGCTACCCCTCAGTACTCTTTCCTTTCTCCAAGCCATTGGTAATCTCAGAGGGCTACTTGCTCATGATCTGGGAGCAGTGGGTGGAGTCATGAGACCATAAAAATTGTCAGTTACAAACTGGATAATACGGATTTAAAAAAAAACAAACATATTAAAAGATCCCCATTAAAGACTCTGAACTTGATTCTGTTCTCACTTAAGCTAGTGGGAGAATGGTTGTGAATGACATCAGAATCAGCCAAAATTCAAGAGATACTTTGCCAGGCACTCAAAAGACAACGGAATCAGTTACATAATCACTGCTAGAATCTATCACTTACTTGTTGATCTTTCATATATTCCTATCCTTCCTTTTAAAATACTCTTGTATTTTCCCCAGGTTGGTTCTCACTTTTATTTTCTGCCATGTTTTGAGCTTTTCTGAAACGGGGCATATTTCCTCTTTAGGAACAGAAAAATAATTCAAACACTTCTCAGAACTGCACAATATATCCAATATATTATCAGAGCCTCTGCAGACCACTTCCATTGGTCCAAGGGAATAGTGTGATATTATGCCACAGAAGTTTTTTGGCAAACGGTTCCTTGTTCTTTGCAAACAGCTCTCAGACCTGACAAGCTCACTGCCCCAAACACGTCGTATGGATATTTATCTAAATAGCATGTTAGGTATCTACAGAAAGCTCATAACTTGTCAAAATTCATAATCATTGTGAGGTGTATGTATGGGTAATATTTAAGGAATAATGTATTTATATTGAAAGTACACTTTATGGACTTGGAGTAAAAGTTAATCACCGGGGGATAATATGTCTCCATGATGGCCCATTCAGTCAGCAAGGAATGGTCACCCCGCCTGTTAAGCCAGTGATGCAATGCAAGGCTCAATTGTTTCACCTTACTCAGTCCCACAACTTTCAATGGAAGACCATCAGAGACAACTGGAAACAATCAAAACCTCTTGAAGGTAAAAATAAAAAAAGGAACATTATGACAAGACAAGAGATTCACACTATCTATGACTTTTTCAATATAACACAAAGGAGAGAGGGGTTCTCTAAATCCTTACACTGAAATGACGTCTTGAGGAGCAAGGTGTTCTCATGAAGAACTGAATCTTGGTTCCTGTGAAGCCAGTCAGTTCCGCAACAGACTGATCTTTTGGGAAAGAACCACTTTACTGGATAGGAAAGTAACTATTAATAAGTGTAGACCTAGGTTGGTGGTTTATGATTTTGTTTTGTATTGTAACCAGTTGTTTTCATTGCTTTCTCTCATTTGTAGTTAAGTCTTTATCATTTCTTAAATAAACCTAGTTATGTTTAAACCTACAAGTGCAGCATGGCTTACAAGTAAAACTGTATCTTTGGGGTGGAATTTCTGTGAGTAGCCAGTGTCAGGGGCTGGATATTCTGGGGGGAATGATTTAAAGGGATTGTGTTGCACCTATTGTTAACCTGCAAGGTGAAGACAGGACTGGCATAGCCCAGAGGAGAGAGCTTGATTGGCTGAAAGGCTGGTGGTGTCAGGGAGCTGACACCCAGCCAGGCGCAGGCAAGACTCACTCACTCCGAAGGCAGGGGGTAACAAGGTGACTCCCACTCTTGAGTGCTCTGAGAATCATCATTGTATGTACCCCAAAGTGACAGGAGTTTTGCATTGGGAGAAAAATCCATGCTGGAAAATCCTACAGGATTCACACTGTCCAAGTCAGATCTAGAGCTCTGGCTATACTGGGGTTTTAGCAACTGGGTGTATTGCACGCATACAAACCCCTAGCATAGACACAAATTACACAAGTGCCGTGAGATCTGTACCATTTAAACTGTAACTACAGTAGGGGTTTGCACTGGTACAGCTACAAACCCCATGTAGACAAGGCCTAACTTGGGCCTGATCCTGTGAGGTGCTGAGCACCCAGTGTTTGATGAGGGCACTTATCACCCTGCCAGATGGTGTCTTATCTCCTACCTATAACCTCCCTAAGAATCAAATTCTGAACATACACTGATGTAAAACATGAGGAGCTATATTAGTGTCAATGGATTAACACCAGTGTTGGAATAAGAATCAGGCCCATAGTCTCTTTGTATTATAGGTCTGTCCTTTCTATGGTGTTTGCAACATTTTAGTTTAGCTTCATCTGCAAAGGAAGGGAATTCTGAGGATCTACCCTATCATTAACATGTTACTTACCTCCTCTTCCAGCACAGTGAGAAAGAAATTTAAAGACAGGACGTAACATTTATCTGTGCAGCATGTCCTAATCAAGTCCCTGAAGCTTACTAAATTGTCCTTTAATATCACCTGTTGCTAATGGCCCACCAGTCACCCCAGCTATGCAAACACACCTAGCAGCATTTTCAGTTTTTAAAAAGCCTACATCTGTAAATGAGTTACACTGAATCTCAGCATTTGGGGAAAAAATAAAGAACAGTGTTCCCATGCTTCCTGAAGCAGCTTTGACAGCAAAGAGAATTCTCTTAACCATTTCAGAGAGACCATTCCAGACTGTGGTGTAATTTACCTACCGTTAATGTGTTGTCTCTGAATTCATCTGCACCGGGAGTGAAACAGTCTTAATTTCTTTCCAGTCCTGCAAACAAAAGGAAATGGAAATAACACACTGAACGTTGACATTAAATCTCCCTTCCCAGCTAAATAACATTTGTTTATAAGATTTTAGGTCATTGCTGATGTGAAGGATAAGCTTGAGACTCAGATATTAAAAAGTCTGGGTTATAAAATCACATTGAAAAATATATTAATGAATTGTGGGAAAACACTGCTGGGTAATCAGATATCTTGTGGGTTTCTACATCAAATCCAAAGCTGACACTCTCAGGGGATGGTGCAGACTGAACAATTTTCCTACAAAGAGGTTGGACTGCCAAAATGGCAGCTAATGAGATGTTTCAATTGTTCTTGGCCAATTCTGTACGGATAAATTGGTATTAGGAGTACCTGGGTGACCCTGCCCTTCCTTGGCAGGCAAAGCTTTTAACAGGCAATATAACAAATAATCCAATATACCTCACTCTGCTTGAATGCATTAACCTTTCCATAATTACAGCTTTCAATGTTGGCAGCCTTTTATCCAGTTACCTAGCATCCAGCACTCCACTATCAAGTCACCTATTGTCTGGAATTGTGCTGCTCCTTGCTTATTTTTTTAAAAAGAGTAATAATGTAACCCTTTATCAGGTTAAGAATTTGTACCTATGGAGAGGATATAGCCAGGCTGAATCTGAACTTGGACTATTTCTCCCATTTTATTGACCATTTCAGACTCATAGACCTAGCTGTCTGGTAAAAAGGCAGGGCAAACATTTCCTGCTCCTTAAGCCATCCAACCACACTCAGAAGCAGAAACACAAGCAATAAGTTCTCACAAGAGTAGGAGGAAAGCTGAGGGCCATTTGTGGGCATGATTTTCATCTCAAGCAGGAAGCGTTCCCTGGGAATAATGCTTTTCATTTTCAGACTGCTTTACAAACGTCAATTCTCACAATACCCCTGAGCAGTAACAATTATTCTCCTCAGTTTTCAGAGGGAGAGATTGAGGGAGATAGACTAATGGACTTACCCCAAACCAGAAGGATTCAGTGGTACATTACAGCTCAGGACAGTCTTGGCTCCCAGTCCTGTGGTCAGACCACGCTTCTTCCTTGAAGCAATAAACTCAAAATTAGACTGTGTGAGGCAACCTATTATTGGTGTAAAACAAAGTAGGAGGCATCTGTACATCAAATACCTCAGAAGAGAGAAAGGGCCTGGAAATAAAGGTACACTCGCCCCATAGACAAAGCCCAACTCAACTCGATTTAGCGCATGAATTATTAAGGGGAATGTGCTCAAAGGCCAATGGCTAGATCTTATTAGGCTCTCCAGACATGAAAGAATTTCAGGAGTTCCTGCAGATAAGGATACCACATTTCTCATCTCCTTTGAGTATTCAAACTTACTTTCAAGAAGACACACCCTGTCCACAAAGTAAAACTTACCCCAACTTTTGCACTGGAGGGACAATAATGATAACCTTTGGAGGTAAGCAGACCTTGCTGTTAAGGAAATTGACTATAAGGAGCATAAATAATTGATTTTCCCCATACCTAAACCCATGTGCACAGACTCAGCGCAAAGCATTTGGCCCATAAACAAAGTCTTTTCTGATGAATAGGTGGAGACTTCTACATCCTTCCCTGCCAATCTAAGAGTTGTTTACAGGTGGGAAAGCATCCTCTTCAATGAACCAATTGCTACCAACCAGCTTCTGAAAATAATTAAATTAAATTAAACTAAACTAATCTAGAGAACTTCACCCAGAGGAAGACAGTGCCAGAAACATACTGACGGTGGGGCAGTTAGATACCTAAAAGAACAAGAGCCCTAGTTAAAACCTGTGTCTGGCAACTGGATTTTATCACTGGTGGGTCTATTTTCTCCTCCCAAAGTGATGGACATTGTATAAATGCCTAAATGTGTAACACTATTCCACATTTCTCATAGGATTATAGAAAATTTAGGAGCTGTGGGAGCAAGTACCAGTTCTTTCCCCTCACACGTTAGTGTAAACTGCAATGAAAAAAAGAGATTCCTTGGAAGACATTTATCTGTGCTACTTGTTGTGGATGACCATATGGTCACTATTTATATGGCAGTAACACCAAAGCCCAACTGAGAGTGCATGGCTCTGTACAAAACCAGAGATTGTCCCTGCCCCAAAAGAGCAAAACAGACAAGACAAAGGCTTTGGGGGAAACTAAGGTGCAAAGAAGTTCACACAATAGGTCAGTGGCAGACCCCAACTACCAGGCCAGCACTTTCCTCATATATAGTAGCATAGGAGCAGTGCTTCTTAGACCCAAGGCTTGCAGTGTGTTTCTTTAATGCTGTCTACTCTGCTAAATGAGAGCAGGATTAATTGGGAAATCCAATTAACTGAGCTACCTCTCAGCAATCAATTATAATAGTGTGAAACAAGGCCAGTGTTGCCGGAGACATTATGAACATTAGGACCAATATGGTAGGTGATAGATGTGCAAAGTCACTTAGTTGGAAAATAGAAGAGCCCCATTTATAAAGGGCAAGATCCTGCCAGGCGCTGAGTGCCCTCAACTCCTTTTGACTAATTTTAAAGTCAATGGTACCTGAGGGCACTAAGCACCAATGGAAGGAAGATCAAGCCCTTTATAAACACGTCTGTATTTATCCACAGGGTGACATTTGCTTAATCATCATCTACCCTATTGCTCTGACTGGAGTGTCACTGGCAATGAGACCTTGTCATAGCATGTAGCATAGCAACGCTGACCATGTCATATCAAAGGGATACGTTCTCTGCAAAGCGTTGGCCGTGCAATTGCCATTAAATGCTTAGTCAATAATATACCCTCAGACTGGCTGTAGCTGACCTGGCTTTAACTTTAGCTAAATAAAATATTTACTTCCCCCTTAGAATGGCTATAGCCTGAAGACTGGTAAGTGTAGAAGTCAATGTAACAAGTATGGAATATTCTGTGCTGTTTTTATCACTGAATATGTTTGCAAACATCATACAAATATGATGACTACTGCTATTACTACTACTTTTTTTCCTTCCCTAACATATTATTCCATTGACACAACATGGAAGAATATTGCAGTGAAGAAATACATACATTGCACTGCCAGTTTTATAAACAATACTATCCAGCTACAGTCAGCAATCAGGCACAGTGCTTGAAATCAACAACAAAAGATGAAACAAGACTTGCCAAAAATGGAGCGGGTACATAGTCAAGATGTACACTATCTGCTATTTCCTTTGAGTAAAAAGAATTTAACTCCTCAGTGGATTCAAAACCCATCTGACAGCATTTGTATTAATTTCATGCTAAGAGAAATTATATTTTATCTCAAATATAAATGATAATTGCTGGTTCTATATTTGTTAAAAATACTTTAAAAACACACACACAAATGATTCTTTATTATCTTGAAATACTTTGAAATGCTTTCATTATTCGATCTGAATGTTTCCCCCCCCCCCCCCAATCACAAAAAGATTTTGAATTGTGCTTTGACCTTGGCCTATATGAATTGACCTTGTGCTTTGCCAGGCCTATATGAATCCGAACAACTGAATACACCTTGGGAACACTAAACTGTATTTTCTATGTTATGTAGCCAATTTGCCTGCCTGAAAACAGGGACCATGCTTATTTGCATAGTAACAGACCATTCAAACAGAGAAGTATTGAAAAAAAAACCCACTGGATGTTTTAGGCCTGGTTTAGTCAGTAGAAGTAAAATGTACATTAGCATCCTTTTAAACACTAACAAGCAAACAAATTTAAAAAAAAAATAAACCCAAACAAAACAATATTAGTCAAACATCCATGTTATAACAGAAGAAACTGAGGTTAAACAATGGAAAGAAACAAATGTTATTAGTGGCCATGGAATCCTATATTAAATTGGATATATCCTTCATTTCTATATCAAACAAATGAGATAAAAACTGTACATCTATAAAAGAGAGACACTGCTTGTCACATGTTGCCAGTCTGAAAGACACTTTGTCCATCTGTGATGTAAGTTATATTTTCATACTTCTCTGCACAGGGTTGGTGTCCACCTAACTGTATATTGTCACAGAATCTGTCTAGAAGTGAATATCTTTGTGATTTTCCCTTTAATTTCTACCCTCTGCCAAATAAACTGTGCTCTCTGATGAGGAGGCCTGGACACAGTAACTTACATTAACGTCCATAGTGACATACGTTAACAAGAATGAAGGTGAAATCCTGGTCTCATTGAAATTAATAGGAGTTTTGCCATTGACTTCAATGGAGCCAGGATTTCACTGAGTCAGGAGTAAGAAGAGCTCTGAACACTGTCAAGGAAAGAAAAGGTTGCAATCACCACCTATAACTGTCTGTAAAGGAGCAGGCCGGAGGCAGTGTGGGCAAACGGTGAGCCATAAATAAACCTCAGTTCCCTGCCACAGAATATGCTCTATTTTGGGCAGCATCTGGGTCATTAGCAGGAAGGCATTCAGACCGACCACTGTGTTGGTGGGTATGGAACTCTGAGTCATTTTGCCAGCAGATTACATTGCTATTGGGCTGCCCTGCCCCATTAGCTCTATGAGCACTGTCCTCAGGGCCCCATGTGTTCTGTGCTGAGCTGAGCCTAAATTCCACAGCTGCTGCTCAGCAAACAGGAAATTCTGCATTAAGGTCATTTCAGAGACTGGAGCATTTTCATAATTAATTCAATAACGTGAACGACACACGACGGCTGGATTACTTCTCATATGACCATCAAGTTATTTCAATCTGCCTCTAAGTGCCTCAGATTTTTATATTGACAATACACAAGTGTACTGCAGAGGTTAGAACAGATCCTTAGCTAGTATGAATCACTGTAGCTCAATTGAAGTCAATTGCGATATACTGTTTTACACCAGCTAAGGATCTGGCACCTAAGAAAGCATGAGAAGTGATGCGGGACTGTAGGACAAGCATGTGAACTAGATATTTCTATTAAAATAATTAGCGGTGAAATTGTTAGCTATGTTGAGACAAGCTGCCATTGTTAAGTTTCAGAGTTCACCCCTAGATGAAATGAATGGGGCAGTTCACAAAGCAGAGTTATTGTTTTGAACTGTCTGCAGACTCAGGCAGACAATGCCTCACTTACACTCAGTTCACGTTTTAATGGTGCAAACACAGGCTAGATATGTGGGGGGGGGGTTAAATGTAAATTTAGATTCTGGAGCACATTCCAATGCTAGGTGGTGGATTCTGTGGCCAATTCCATGACCAAAGAATTGGGGGTTCGTTGGTGTGGGGGGAAATACAGCCAATGGGAAGGTAGTTTTTGTAATGTGGACACTTCACTAGTAGTTGGATTGGAGTCAAACCACCAACACACTTCACACGTCACTGAATGGCTATCAAATGGTAACAACTCTTGGTCACTACTAACGTGAGCTGAATTTTGAACTCAACACTGAACGTATCTATAGTCCATTATTACCAATTCCCTATACCATGTTGTCAAGACTACTTCCCCACTCTGAACTTTAGGGTACAAATGTGGGGGCCTGCATGAAAACTTCTAAGCTTAACTACCAGCTTAGATCTGGTCCGCTGCCACCACTCCCAATGTGCTAATTCCCTTTCCTGGGTAGCCTTGAGAGACTCTTCACCAATTCCCTGGTGAATACAGATCCAAACCCCTTGGATCTTAAAACAAGGAGAAATTAACCATCCCCCCTCCTTTCTCCCACTAACTCCTGGTGGATCAAGATTCAACCCCCTTGGTTCTAAAAACAAGGAAAAATCACTCAGGTTCTTAAAAAGAAGGCTTTTAATTAAAGAAAAAGGTAAAAATCATCTCTGTAAAATCAGGATGGAAAAATAACTTTATAGGGTAAATCAAACTTAAAGAGCCCAGAGGACCCCCCCATCTAGCCTTAGGTTCAAAGTTACAGCAAACAGAGATAAACACTCTAGTAAAAAGGTACATTTACAAGTTGAGAAAACAAAGATAAAAACTAACACGCCTTGCCTGGCTGTTTACTTACAAGTTTGAAATATGACAAACTTGTTCAGAAAGATCTGGAGAGCCTGGATTGATGTCTGGTCCCTCTTAGTCCCAAGAGCGAACTACCACCAAAAAAAAGAGCACAAACAAAAGCCTTCCCCCCCACCAAGATTTGAAAGTATCTTGTCCTCTTATTGGTCCTTTGGGTCAGGTGTCAGCCAGGTTACCTGAGCTTCTTAACCCTTTACAGGTAAAAGGATTTTGGAGTCACTGTCCAGGAGGGATTTTATAGTATTGGGCTTGGTCTACACTACGAGTTTAAGTCGACTTTAGCAGCGTTAAAGATCTGTAAAAGTTAGTAAGAAAATTGAATATGTATGTCTAGCCTCGGGTAAACTTGTCAGTTCTGCTTTCTTTGTTCTCTTGTTAAGTTCGCTCCCTTTTTATCTGTATAAAATAAGGTAGTGTGGGTCTTGGAGGGTGCTCATATTATGTTATTATCTGGGTGTTATTAGCAGAGCGCTGTGCTAATAAAACAGAGTGGTCTGACAAACTATGAGTCCTGAGTCTTAGGCCTGGTCTACACTACGGGTTTAGGTCGACTTTAGCAGCGTTAAATCGAATTAAGCCTGGACACGTCCACACGACGAAGCCATTTCTTTTGACTTAAAGGGTCCTTTAAACCGGTTTCTTTACACGACCTTCGACGAGGGGATTAGCGATAAAATCGGCCTTAGCGGGTCGGAATTGGGGTAATGTGGATGGAATTTGACGTTATTGGCCTCCGGGAGCTATCCCACAATGCTTCATTGTGACCGCTCTGGACAGCACTCTCAACTCAGATGCACTGACCAGGTAGACAGGAAAAGACCCGCGAACGTTTGAATTTCATTTCCTGTTTGCTCAGCGTGGAGAGCACAGGTGACCACGCAGAGCTCATCAGCACAGGTAACCGTGACGGAGTCCCAGGATCGCAAAAGAGCTCCAGCATGGACCAAACGGGAGGTACGGGATCTGCTCGCCATATGGGGAGATGAATCAGTGATAGCTGAACTCCGTAGCAGTAAAAGAAATGGAAAAGTATTAGAAAAGATCTCCAAGGCCATGAAGGACCGAGGCCATAACAGGGACAAACAGCAGTGCCGCGTGAAAATTAAGGAGCTACGGCAAGCCTACCACAAAGCCAGAGAAGCAAACAGAAGGTCCGGGGCAGAGCCGCAAACTTGCCGCTTCTACGCGGAGCTGCATGCCATTCTAGGGGGTGCAGCCACGACTACCCCAACCGTGTGCCCAACTCCCTCACTGGAGAAACACACAGGGAAGAGGGTTTGGGGTACGAGGAAGATGAGGATGGAGGTAATGTAGATAGCTCACAGCAGCAAGGAAGCGGAGAAACCAGTTTCCCCAACAGCCAGGATATGTTTGTCACCCTGGACCTGGAACCAGTAACCCCCGAACTCACCCAAGACCCTGAGGGCACACAGGGGACCTCTGGTGAGTGTACCTTTGTAAATATTACACATGGTTTAAAAGCAAGCGTGTTTAATGATTAATTTGCCCTGGCAATTGCGGTCAGTACAGCTACTGGAAAAGTCTGTTAACATGTATGGGGATGGAGCGGAAATCCTCCAGGGACATCTCCAGAAAGCTCTCCTTCACGTACTCCCAAAGCCTTTGCAAAAGGTTTCTGGGGAGGGCTGCCTTATCCCGTCCGCCATGGTAGGACACTTTACCATGCCAGGCCAGTAGCACGTAGTCTGGAATCATTGCATAACAAAGCATTGTAGCGTATGGTCCCGGTGTTTGCTGGCATGCAGACAACATCCATTCCTTATCGCTCTTTGTTATCCTCAGGAGAGTGATATCATTCACGGTCACCTGGTTGAAATGGGGCGATTTTATTAAGGGGACATTCAGAGGTGCCCCTTCCTGCTCTGCTGAACAGAAATGTTCCCCGCTGCTAGCCACGCAGTGGGGCGAGGGGTGAAGTGATCATCCCAGAGAATTGGGTATGTGGGGGGGAGGGGGGTTAGTTGAGTTTGTGCTGCATGTTAACCCAGAAACCGCAGCCCCTCCTTTTACATTGCAAACCCATTGTAAATGGCCAGCCCAATTCATGCTTGATATGGGAAATGAGGGCGCTGCTGTTTGAAACCATTCCCACATGTTAAGAAGGTTAAAAAAGCCAAAAGACTGTGGCTTACCATGGCTGCCTGCAAGCCGAAATCTGTTGCCTGGCACTGCGTGAGTGATCTCTCACACGAAACCGGCAGGCCCTCACTATAAGAGGAAAAATGCGACCTTGTAACGAAAGCACATGTGCTGTGTAATGTGAACAGCAAAATTTAACGTGAAAGAGTATACCCATTGTTCTCTAAAATGTGTCTTTTTTTAACCACCTCTCCCTTCTCCTTCACCAGCTGCAAATGTTTCTCCTTCGCAGAGGCTAGTGAACATTAGAAAGAGAAAACTGAGGACGCGGGACGATATGTTCACGGAGCTCCAGATGTCCTGCCATGCTGAAAGAGCACAGCAGAATGCATGGAGGCAGTCAATGTCAGACTTCAGAAAAGCACAATATGAACGAGAGGAGAGGTGGCGGGCTGAATCGCGGGATAAACAGAGCAAGTTGCGGGCTGAAGATGATAGGTGGCGTCAGCTTGCAGACAGAAGGCAAGAGTCGATGATTCGGCTGCTGGAGCATCAAACTGATATGCTCCAGCGTATGGTTGAGCTGCAGGAAAGGCAGCAGGAGCAGAGATTGCTGCTACAGCCCCTGTGTAACCAACAGCCCTCCTCCCCAAGTTCCATAGCCTCTTCACCCAGACGCCCAAGAACACTGTGGGGGGGCCTCCGGCCACCCAGGCACTCCACCCCAGATGATTGCCCGAGCATCAGAAGGCTGGCCTTCAGTAAGAGTTAAAGTTTTAAAATGCAGTGTGTCCTTTTCCTTCCCTCCTCCCCCACCCATCCCAGGCTACCTTGGCAATTATCCCCCTAGTTGTGTGATGAATTAATAAAGAATGCATGAATGTGAAATAACAATGACTTTATTGCCTCTGCAAGCGGTGCTCGAAGTGGGGAGGGGTGGGTGGGGTGGTTGGTTTACAGGGAAGTAGAGTGAACCGGGTGGGGGCGAAGGGTTCATCAAGGAGAAACAAACAGAAGTTTCACACCGTAGCCTGGCCAGTCACAAAACTCGTTTTCAAAGCTTCTCTGATGCGCACCGCGCCCTGCTTTGCTCCTCTAACCGCCCTGGTGTCTGGCTGCACGTAATCAGCGGCCAGGTGATTTGCCTCAACCTCCCACCCCGCCATAAATGTCTCCCCCTTACTCTCACAGATATTGGGGAGCGCACAGCAAGCAGCAATAACAATGGGGATATTCTTTTCGCTGAGGTCTGAGCGAGTCAATAAGCTGCGCCAGCGTGCTTTTAAACGTCCAAATGCACATTCCACCACCATTCGGCACTTGCTCAGCCTATAGTTGAACAGGTCCTGACTCCTGTCCAGGCTGCCTGTGTATGGCTTCATGAGCCATGGCATTAAGGGGTAGGCTGGGTCCCCAAGGATCACGATAAACATTTCAACATCCCCAACAGTTACTTTCTGGTCCGGGAAGAAAGTCCCTTCCTCCAGCTTTCGAAACAGACCAGAGTTCCTGAAGACGCGAGCATCATGTACCTTTCCCGGCCATCCCACGTTGATGTTGGTGAAACGTCCCTTGTGATCCAACAGGGCTTGCAGCACCATTGAAAAGTACCCCTTGCGGTTTATGTACTCGGTGGCTTGGTGCTCCGGTGCCAAGATAGGGAAATGGGTTCCGTCTATGGCCCCACCACAGTTTGGGAATCCCATTGCAGCAAAGCCATCCACTATGGCCTGCACGTTTCCCAGAGTCACTACCCTTGATATCACCAGGTCTTTCATTGCCCTGGCAACTTGGATCACAGCAGCCCCCACAGTAGATTTGCCCACTCCAAATTGATTCCCGACTGATCGGTAGCTGTCTGGCGTTGCAAGCTTCCACAGGGCTATTGCCACTCGCTTCTCAACTGTGAGGGCTACTCTCATCCTGGTATTCTGGTGCTTCAGGGCAGGGGAAAGCAAGTCACAAAGTTCCATGAAAGTGCCCTTACGCATGCGAAAGTTTCACAGCCACTGGGAATCGTCCCACACCTGCAGCACGATGCGGTCCCACCAGTCTGTGCTTGTTTCCCGTGCCCAGAATCGGCATTCCACGGCATGAACCTGCCCCAGTAACACCATGATTTCCACATTGCTGGGGCCTGTGCCTTGTGAGAGGTCTATATCCATGTCAATTTCCTCAACACTGTCGTCGCCGCGCTGCAATCGCCTCCTCGGCTGGTCCGGGTTTCGCTTTGGCATGTCCTGGCTCTGCATATACTCCAGGAGAATGCGCGTGGTGTTCATAGTGCTCATAATTGCCGCGGTGATCTGAGGGGCTCTATGATCCCAGTGCTAGCTATGGTGCCTGGTCTGAAAAAAGGCATGAAACTAGTATCTGACAGACCAGGGGAAGGAGGGAGGGCCGAGTGACGACATGGCGTACAGGTACAGGGAATTAAAATCAAGAAAGGTGGCTGTGCATCAGGGAGAAACACAAACAAATGTCACACAGAATGGTCCCCCCCCCCAAAGATTAAACTCAAAACCCTGGGTTTAGCAGGCCGTTGATTTCACGGAGGGAGGGGAAGCAAATGAATACAGAACAAATCTATTTTTTACATCTTAAGCTGGCAGCCGACGGTGCAGCATGACTGATAGCCACTGCAGTACAATGACAACGGATACCAGTCGTAATATACCATCTTCTGCCAAAAGGCAAGGGGCTGCTGCTGTGTAGCAATGCAGCCCCACGTCTGCCAGCCCCACGTCTGCCAGCACCCAGATCACCCTCGGCCTCTTCTGGGTGCTTAGCAGAAAATCCTCAGCGATTGGCAGAAAATAGCATACTACGACTGATAGCCATCATCATCAAGACAGTTGCATGTCTGCCCAGGTGCCCATGATTGACAGCAACTGCAGTACAACGACGATGGATTCCAATCGTAATATACCATCTTCTACCAAAAGGCAAGGGGCTGGTGCAATGCAGCCCTACGGCTGCCAGCCCCACGGCTACCAGTCATGCTGCACCGTCTACCGCCAAAAGGCAGTTAGCTGCTGCTGCTGTGTAGCAATACAGTACCACGTCTGCCGGCACCCAGATGACATATGGTGACGGTGAGCTTATCTGAGCGGGTTCCATGCTTGCCGTGGTATGTTGTCTGCACAGATAACGCAGGTAAAAAGACGCGACTCTATTGTCTGCCGGTGCTCTGACGGAGGGGGAGGGGCCTGACAACATGTACCCAGAACCCCCCGCGACACTGTTTTGCATCATTCAGGCATTGGGATCTCAACCCAGAATTCCAATGGGCGGCGGAGACTGCGGGAACTGTGGGATAGCTACCCATAGTGCAATGCTCCAGAAGTCAACGCTAGCCTCGATACTGTGGACGCGGTCTGCCGACTAGAGCACTTAGAGCATTTTATGTGGGGACACACACAATCGGCTGTATACAACCGATTTCTATAAAACCGGCGTCTATAAAGTCGACCTAATTTCGTAGTGTAGACATACCCTTGTACACAGGAGGGCTGTTACCCTTCCCTTTATAGTTATGACACATGTCTTCTTCCATCAAGCCTGGATTAGTGTGGGGAAGATTGTTGTTTTGATTTAGTTTGGGTTTTTTTTTTTGTGGTGAATAGCTATTAGCAAATTCTCTGCTACTATACCGTAAAAAATCCTTCCTCTTTTTTATAAAACAAAAAACAAAACAAACCCCTGAGCTGGGCCCTCACTCTTCACTGTTGTGGGGAGAAAGGCACTGTCCAACTCATGCAATATTTACCTCTCTGGCTATTTAAGGAGTAACATATAATGTACAAATTCCAAAAATGGTCTCATTCAGTCCTCACTGGACTGAAGAGTAATCGGTATAATGCATTCTCTCAAGGGTGAAAAAAAACAGAAGGAATTCTGCTGTGACACTTTATTTTTATTCTGTAGCATGAAACATCTGTAATAAGATGTTCTATTTTAGCAAGTTTTTTCTATTTCTCATACATTTCCTACAGTTTAGCTTTCTAAGAAACAGAAAAGCTCTCTAGCACAATTGCAAACTGATTGCAAACGGTTACATTGCTTGAATCTAATAAGTGCATTTCCCAATGTGCGAGATTATATATATATATATTTTTTTTAAAGTAAAAGACAAAGGTGAATTCATTCACTATCTGTACAGTAAAGATTGAGGACAGGGTTACTTAGAGCTAGTAGAAAAAGAAATTATTATAAACAAAGAGCAGGGGACCCAGAAAGGTTGCAAGAGCAGGGAACTAGCACATTGTGTCCAAAGAAAGTTCAACAATTTTCCCATCTCACTGAATTGTGGGAACTCAGCTTTTCCAGGGAATAACTTGCTATTTTTAGCATTTTTATTACACAGTTTGTCACAAGCTGTCTCGGGAGACCATCAACAATTCGTTTCAAACAGAATCCGGCCACAAACACTGCTCCACATGTGATTTAGAACATCTGGACTGAAGGAACAAGCTTTCAAAGCATGCCAGAACTGCGCTGGCTGTACAGCCTTTTCCTTGCTTCTGTCTTCATGTCAATTGTCACTGTCTCCACGTAAAGCCAATTCAAAAGCTAAAATTAAAAAGCTGTTAAGTATTCCCTAATTGCATATCTGCGCTAAAGGAATGGGAGCGCACACACTGTTCTTTTGAGAGCACGCAGTTTTGGGTCACATTCCAGGCATTGTAGAGTTTCAGTGATTTAGATGTCATTTTCCCTATGAAATTCTTGGCCTGGAAGGATGCCAGCATGAAAACCCATGCCAAAGTGTTCACATCACACATCATATCTACAGATCTTAAAAGGAGGTACCTTCTGCTCCCAGCTATATTCTTGCTGCGCATGCTGGCAGCACATGGATTTCTCACATACGCAGGGGGAATGTTTGCAACACAGAATATAGAAGGTGAATTGTGATCTCTTCAAACTGGTTTTCAGGAATGCTGAAAAGGACGTAGTAGAGGAAGTCATGTTATGATCCCAACCGGAGTCTGTAATGTTCTGTTTGGTATCTGCATAGCAGATTGTAAACTGCATGAGATGGATGAAACCCTGGCCCCGTTAAAGTCAATGGGAGTTCTGCCATTGACTTCAGTAGACCCAGGATTTCATCCCAGGACTTTGTCTTTAATGCCTATGTACAGTGCAGACACATGTGATCCAATATATATATATATATAAAAAAAAAGTTAAATACTGGAATACCAACTTAGTTGCAAGTTGACTTTCCCACATAAATTCCCAAACCTGTATTCATTAAGACATACATTCGTAACAAAGCCAATACCATACAATAACAGGTGCATTCTTGTTTATATTCATAATACATGTATACATTTTAGTAGGAGAAGGAAACCATAAACTGCACTTCTTACAGGGCCAACGTCAAGTAATTTTAGGCCCCAAATTTATTTTATTTTATTTTATTTATATTTAAGGAAAAGAATAGGCTGGTAATTCAGAACTATTTCTCTCTTTCAGCTAAACACAATTACGTTTCAGCGCATAATTCCTTTTAAGATCCTTTATTAAATCCTTAAACTCCATCTCACCCGTGGAAAGCATAAGTGTTCAACCAAGTGTCATTTTTCCAACTGGCGTTAGGAAAAAAAAATTGTATAGCCTTTGCCTAAAGATATTCCTTCCTTCTCCGTACTTATGATCCATATTGTTCCTCTTTTTCATTAAACATTTTCATTAAACTTTAAAAGATTTTACATTTCCACTAAGTGGCCATTTGACTTTTTTTTAATTAATTTCTACTAGGGAACCTCTTCACTCCTTCTTCCCTTCCTCTGAAATCTTTGCTTTGCATCCCCACTCATCGCCAACAGTTTTATATTTTTCCATAATATGCCAGCAAATCTTTTGATTCAACGGCCTTTGATAGATTACGAATGCAACAGTACAAAAAGTAAAGTTTCCATGAGCAAGCACAGTGTGTCTCTCCTCCAACAGTCTGCACTGAAATCTGAGAACAAAATGGTTGCTGAATTCCTCACCCATGGAGACTGCTTAGAATTTAAAGGGAACAGTACACAAAAAAGCCACATCATTGTCACAGATATTTATGCAGCCTCCAAGGATTCATGTTTTCAAATTTCAGAGTAGCAGCCGTGTTAGTCTGTATCCGCAAAAAGAACAGGAGTACTTGTGGCACCTTAGAGACTAACAGATTTAGTCTCTAATAAATCTGTGAGTCTCTAAGGTGCCACAAGTACTCCTACGTTTTCAAATGTCATGTTCAGTAAAGGCTTCTTTTCACATATAAAGCAAGAACATTCCAAATAGCATAGTAAGGAAAATATGGTTGGGCTGTAATAAGCAGAGGACTGGACTTGATGACCCAGGATGTCCCCTCCACCCCTATGTCCTTCAATCTCATGGTTTCTGAACGCTGATTACTTGCCTTCGATCTATTAAAAGAAAGCATGGTGCTACCACTATCTTACTGACTGGGCATACATTCCAAAATAATCAAATTCCAGTCCTTTCGTCTCAGCTGGAGAAGCTACAGTCCCCCCGTTTCTGATAGACTACATCTGTGACAGCCACCATCTTGGCCAACACAGGAAGGACTGAACCAGGGACCACCTGAGCTAAAAACGTAAGTCGTTACAGATTGAGCTAAATAACCATAATTATCTAGCTGAGGCTGTAACAGACATATCCTCTATGGATCAGGATCAGAGGCAGACTAGTTTGGGTTCCAGTCTAGCTAAAGGAAGGAGACTATGGAGTCTATAAAAGTATTAATCACAATATAGATGTGCCTCTCCTGAAGCAGTAATGCAGCCACTAAGTAGTGATTTCAGTTCCCTGGCCAGCCCTGACTGAAGTCTGGAAATTCTGTTAAGAGTCACATATGATACATGTTTCTCAAAAATGGCCCGAGGCCGACGCCTCATGTGGAAGATTGTGCCTAGCAAAATGTGTGAGGCTGGCAAGTACGATCATTCGCTTCCACCATTTTTCTACCCATTCCTACGCCCTTCCCCCATACCTTCTCTCTGTCCCAGGCCCCTCAGACTGTGCTTCTTACCCCTCCTCTGTGTTTAATTCTCATTTGCTGTGCCACACCTTGGTCTCAGCTCTTCACGCTTCGTGTCTGTATTTCCCCCATTTGTCATTCCACCTCCTAGTCTCAGTTTAATTTCACCTCTCTCTTTCTCAGATCCCTTTTCCTCAAGGTTTGTTCTCACCTGTCCTTGTGCCCCCTTGCCTTTCACTCCCCCCCATCTTTCTCCCCTAGTATTTCATCCTCCTTGTCCCCCTCCCCTCATTAAATCTTCCCTCCCTTTCACCAGGGAGCCATGCAGGCCAAGGGCTTCTCTTACAGAGGTCAGGCAGAGTGCTGCCTCATGCCTTATGTCAGATTGAAAGGTAGTCTCTATTGACACTGGTGCCCTGGCTGGCTTCCTCAGCAGGCCCTGGTGGCACCAGCCAGCCCTTCTCCTGCTACTCATGCAAGGAATCTACTGCACAGATGCACACAGCAGCAGAGTCACGGATAGAGGACCCAGAAGGCTCAGGTACAGGACAGCTGCCCTGCTGGCAGCTCTGCCCGCAAGCTTACCACGATACACACCAAGAAACATGCTGTAGTCCAGAAAACCCACATGCCTGAATCAATGCTGAGACCAGTGCCCACCTAGCATACCACTGGCTGGAGAGAGATGCCTCCCTGGGAGCAAAGAAGTCCACTGATTTGAGGAGTCTGAGGCAAACAACATGCAAAACTGCATGAGGGAAGCAAGCAGTTAACAGTCAGGCCTCGTCCAGTAACCAAGAGGAGGATGCAGCACACACTGGGATCTGAGAGACAAAGGAATGTCTAGTAGCCAGTGCAAGGCAGAGGGAGATGGAAGAACAACTGCACTGAGGGAAGTCTTTAGAATACCTTTGAATTGTAACACAACATGACGGGCACCCTCCCAATGCCTACTATACAGTAAAACAGTCTACAGCTGTTTCTCTACCCAGGGCTGGATTAAGGGAGAGATGCTATACAGGCCTATGCCCACGGCCTCCTGGAATCTTGTGATGAGGAGGGCACCTCAACTTCCATTTACAAAAACATTTTCTAGACAATGTTTGTGGGGAAAAAATTGAAAACGTGACTGACACATTACATAGAATTATAGAATATCAGGGTTGGAAGGGACCTCAGGAGGTCATCTAGTCCAACCCACTGCTCAAAGCAGGACCAATCCCCAACTAAATCATCCCAGCCAGGGCTTTGTCAAGCCTGATCTTAAAAACCTCTAAGGAATGAGATTCAACCACCGCCCTAGATAACCCATTCCAGTGCTTCACCACCCTCCTAGTGAAAAGGTTTTTCCTAATATCCAACCTAAACCTCCCCCACTGCAACCATTACTCCTTGTTCTGTCATCTGGTACCACAGTCTAGATCCATTTCAGCAATCAAATCCCCCCTCATTCTTCTTTTCTGCAGACTAAACAATCCCAATTCCCTCAGCCTCTCCTCATAACTCATGTGCTCCAGCCCCCTAATAATTTTTGTTGCCCTCCGCTGGACTCTACAGTGCCAGTCGCAGTGATATCTGGCTGAAACAGCCTGAAGCAATCTCTCAGTAGGGTGATCTGTTCCATACATCTCCCACCACCCCCAACAGGTCACTGTGTTGCAGGAAGAGAGTAATACAGCGGGCCTGGCCCACTCACACCCTTTCCTCCCCTGCTAAGGTAAGTATAGGAAGAGCCGCTGTTTCAATCCCTACCTCTCCAGGGAGGGGACCACTGATGCTCTCAAGGAATTAGGAGATTCCTACTGCCATCCCTTGAAAGATCCAAGCTGCTGCCCTCTGCCTATCTGGGAAGGGAGGAGATCATGATGCTCCAGGTGGAGGCAGGGCTTCAGGGGGACCCTGTGTCATAGTGTGGCTAGGGGCTTGGATTGCCTTAATCCAGCCCTGGCTACAGATATTGAGGGGCACTGCTGAGTTCCAGTTCACACAGGAATTCACAGCCTCACTGAAGTTGGTAAAAGAAAAACCTGCAAGGCAAAGCAATGAAATTCACTGACAGACTCTCATGGGCAGATACTCTCCTGTGGCCGAGCACTGCTCCAATGACTTGATTCCAAGTGCCATGCCAACCCCAGTATGAGCTAGGGCAGCCATGGAGTTGCTCTAACGGACTTCAATGGCATATAGTCCCAATTAATCTGCTAAAATGCATTAAGTGGCATAAAGACATTGGATCATACTTGAGGAGCACCTGACCCTCCGTGTTTTGCCACACAACTGTGTTTGAGGATTTACGACGAAGAAAGGACTCAGAAATGGCACCTTTAGAATGAGCAGGAGTGTTCTGACATGGAGGAATAGATTTATTCCCTAATGTCGGCACTGGATTTACGTGATTTTTTTCCACTCATAGACTGAACCAAGAATAAAAAAGCAAAGTGAAATTCCCAGGAATCCTACCTTCTCTTCTCCTGGACAGAAAGGGGCGGGGTGGTGGGGGGGAGTCAGGTCCAACTATAGATCACACCTATGGATTAGGATAAACCAACCTATAAGGTTCTCAGAAGTCATGCTGATGAGAGTACTATTCATAAAAGACATGACTTCATAACTTTGCCAACATAAAAAATTGTGATAATACATAATCCATTTATTTGGTAACAAAGACAGGGACAAGTTTTGTGCCCAAGTTGATGGACTGTCCAACAGGAATGCACATGTTGCAAATAGTTTTTATCAGTTTAAAACAAAGATTCTTTCCTAAATTGGTAACTGAAAATTGGTAACATTTACTTTATTTTTCATTAGTTTCACTTTTTGCATTATTCTTAGGTTGTAATTCACATCCACTTCTAGGCCCCTTCACTCTGCCAGAATCCAGTCCTAAGTGCCTTCATTTGTACGCTACCTTTCTTTCATAATTCTCCATTTTCCTTCTTTTAGCCCAACAGGAATTTATTTTGCAGTCCTGAAGACTTGGAGAAGGGAATTAAGTTGGTATAGGATTTATGAGAGCATCAGCTCATTTGGTTGTGAAAATTTCTCATGCTAAGAGAGAGTAAGATTGGTGAAAGATGCCTGGAGAGCAAGAGGATGTTTTCATGTCTCTTCAACTGTGCTTAAGTTTTACCTTTTGCTCAAGTTCTGGGAAAAAGCTGGGCTGTAGATATGGTTAGCAATCTGGCCCTGAAAGGGGAACAAAGCATCTTTCAGTAAGGCCAGCTCTTAATTAGAAACTGAATTTAAAATAAAAAGATAAAAGACTCACCACATGGCTTAATTAAATCCAGAAAAGGGCAAGACAAAGCAGTATTTAGAGAATCTTTGCTAATATAGCAAAATCTAAAACAACATATTGCAATTCTATTCTTTATCCTCAAAGTGCATATGCTCCCAACCACCACTGAGCACTGCAAAGAGCTGCAAATAGAGATGGGGGAGTGACTACTGTGATAGGAGCCTGCACAGAAGGAACAGGGTAGAGCAGGTACCTCCTTCCTTGAGGCTAGCTTTCCTGTCCACCAAATATCAATACCCTAACTGGCCTTAACTGAAAATGCAGGTAGGGTAGGAGGTGGAGTCACACTAAGTGACATTCAAACCTGCCAGGCCTGCAAGAGTCAGCAGGTCTTGCTGCAAAAAGCTTTAGCTCCTACTTACCCTCTGCAGAGGGACAGAGGACAGTTGAAGTCGCTGAGTCAAGGAGCACGGCTACTAGGCCTGCAGCATTGCTATGCGAGAGGGGTTTCTATGGGCTGGGCTGCAAGGCAGTGCAGTGGAAGACTCCATCCACACAGCTGGGCATGGACCACAAGATTCTGGGCCAGAATTCCACAAATCCCCAGATCTCCATTCCATTTTCCAACATAGAGGATTTCACACCCACTGACCACTATGTGGGGGCAGAAGGGTCACTGAATGTACAGACTCTATGGCTCCTCTGTTCTCCACACATTTTCCACCGGAAGTGGTTGGTAGGGATCCTTAGCTACATGGCACTCCTAATGACAACCTAATTAGACTTTATCTGATCCCTTGAGCTGTTTCGACCATTGAGCTATCCTCACTAGTCACAGTCTGTTATTTAAAATACCACCAAACAAATGGAACTAAATTATATTAAGTATCAGAGGGGTAGCCGTGTTAGTCTGGATCTGTAAAAAGCAACAGAGAGTCCTGTGGCACCTTTAAGACTAACAGATGTATTGGAGCATAAGCTTACATGGGTGAATGCCCACTTCTTCAGCTGCATCCGACGAAGTGGGCATTCACCCACGAAAGCTTATGCTCCAATACATCTGTTAAAGGTGCCACAGGACTCTCTGTTGCTAAATTATATTAAGTTTCTTAAAGTGACAGGATGGCACAAGACTTCAGGAAGTTAAGTTTGAGTTAAGTTTCTTTTCCTGCCTGTTTGCAGTACACTCACACCTCCCCTCAGGTTTTGTATTAATTGCATGCTAAATGGTGCTTTTTCCTTCTTTGCTCTAGAAAGTTAGGAATTGGCCTTGGTGCCTCAGGTTCTACTCCTGGTTCTGAGAGTGAATTGGAGTGTGAACTTGGGCAAGCTCACCTAACCTCTGAGCTTCAGCTTCTCCATCTATAGGATTTACCTTATCTCATCCCAGTGAACTCTGCCATAATGTCCCCTTGCCTACAGAGCTCAGCTCTCCTGCAGAGAACATTGAAGAAGAAATTAAAATACTCAGCTGCCACCGTCTAGAAGGGATGTTAGATCCAGGGCCGGCTCCAGGCACCAGCTGACCAAGCACGTGCTTGGGGCAGCACTTTAGAAGGGGCGGCCAATGTTGGGGTGGCAGGTTGCGCTCGCGGTGTTTTTTTTTTTTTTTTTTTTTGTTCGGGCGGGGCAGCGCTCAAGGGGTTTTGTTTTTATTTCGGCTGGGTAGTACGGGGAGTGTTGCGGCGTCCCGTGGCACTGAGGGGAGGGGAGGGTGCTTTGGCGGCGCGGCCCGTCCCGGCGCTCTGGGGATTTGGGCGGCCCGGCCCGGCGCAGTGCTCAGGGGGGAGGTGGGGGGAGATTTGGCCAGCCCGGCCCGGCGCTCCGGGGGTTTGGGCGGCCCGGCCCAGCGCTCGGGGGCGGGGGTTTCGGCGCTTGGGGGGGCCAGGGTTTGAGCGGCCCAGCGCTCCAGGGGTTTGGGCAGCCCGGCGCAGCGCTGGGGGTGGGGTGGGGCAGGGCGGGGGTTTCGGCAGGGTGGCGCTCTTCTTTTTTGCCTGGGGCGGCAAAAAAGTTAGAGCCGGCCCTGGTTAGATCAGACAACCACCCATGACAACCATGTCACACTTGTTAGCATGGTCTGCCTGTCCCCTTTGCAGCATGAGTGACAGCAGAAGAGCTTTGCTTGTTTCTTGTCTCCATCTATGGGTACAAGATTTTGTACACACTTATCTAGGCTAATAATGGACATGTTGGAGAATGTGGTTGAAATGGATGGGTCAATGGCTTTGTTTCAGCAAGATCACCCCCCTAAGGTACACTTATTTCTTGGAACAGAGGTTTACTTTTATTTTAGATTTAATTTTCGGAGATTAAGCTAAGTGCCAAATGCCTAACAGCCATAAATAGGAGAAAGATAAAAGCAGGTAGCATTCTAGGAAGTATATAAAGGCATTATGATTTTAAGAAATGACATCTCCGTTTTTCTTTCTGTTGGTGTCAACAGTTTTGTTCAGCTCTGGTTTGTATAATGTAATTTTGTCCTGTCACCTTAAAACTTTGACATTTGATAATAAGGGTTGGAGGGGGAGTCCATTTCAAAAAGCTTTTGCCACACAAACTTCATCTGCTGACGATAACATCAGTCACAGCATCCATTTCTAACACCCATTTTTGAGTTATTTTAAAGTTGAGTGTTTCAGCCCATGAAGGAGTAAGAGTTGGTTTCAGTTGATGTGGAGTTTGGATGTAGTTTGATGTTCATTTCACAGTCGTCGTTTAGGCAGGTTTACTCTAGGCAAGAGCAGCAAGCCATATGGAGTATTCATCTGCAGGTTTTGTTACTGGAAAAACCAAGTTGTGTTTCCTTCCCCTTTACTTTTAGCTTCCAAATGCATTCCACTAAATCTTCCCAAAACTCCTGATCCCAAGCCAGCCAGCATACAAGGATGATTTTTCCAGTGTTATTAGCAGCAGTTCAAAATGATCTGGATCACCGGTAATCCTCATCCTCCATGTTCTCCTTTTAAGAAGCTGAGAGGGCTAAGAGACCCCACCTTAAAAATCCTCAGTCTCCATTGCATAAGCTAAATGCCAAAGTTAATGTTCTACCATTACTCTGGATCAGAGGATACGGCTTGTGTGTATATATGTAGACAGAGAACAAGCACCTCTATTAATGTTTCTAGCAGAAGGAAGTGCTGTTGTCCAAACACACTCCTTGCCAATAATGTTTTTCGATGTATTGAACAGCCTTTAGCACAACCTCACTTAATAAATGGGAATAAGGAAAAGGTTTCCATAACTGGAAGTGATGACTAGCATATTATTGTCCTCTTGTAGGAGCATGGTACCCCTTGGGCCCAATCCTGCAGACACTCAGGTGTTTGTGTCAGTTTACTCACATGAAGTCCACAGTATTATTCACATGAGTAAAGTTATGCATGTGCTTCAGTGTCTGCAGGATCAGGCCCCACGTCTGTAACCTGAATTACAAAAATTCTGTGATATTGAAAGAACCCTCTCATTATGAAATCTACTCAATTAAAAATAGATTACTTAAAAGTGGTTTCATTTACTACAATCTGTGCCAGAGACCTTTGTTTATTTAGGGGATTTTACAATCATATTTTTAAAAATGTTTTTCTCTCCCCTATTCTTGGTGTGCCAAATTCCAGGGGAAACGGACTATACGATGGAAACAGTGAAATTGACTATATGCAAAATATTGTCAAATGCACAGAAATAAAGATGCCAAAGGAGCAAAGATTACAGGAAAAACAGTATTTTACAGTTACAGCGATCACAGGTGTTACTTGCAACAACACAGATATGTGTGAAGTTTAAGTTGATGGTATCCCTTTAAACTGTTTAGTTTTTCCTTTCTGTCCTTGAAACAATTTAATGTCCAGAGAAGCTTAAATATTTAATTTGTATTGCCCTTCCTCTCCTCTTCAAATAGCAATTATACTACAGTGCCATTTGCAGAAATAAACTATATCAGATCCTATAGAACACTGAAATGTGTTTTTCAAAAGTAAGGACTTAAATATTTAAAGGTTTATCTATTAAACAATGAAAATTCAGCCGAAGGGGAAAAGATCTCATTTAATATTTAAGTTTAGGCTTTTTAACTGATTCCAGAAGTGGTTAGAAAAACAATACTTTCTCTTCTGGCAAAAGCAAAACAAAACACAAACAAGCCTGGCCTAATACGAATACTGTTCTTTATTTGCTTTACATCTTAGTTTACTTATGCCGTGATTTGTATAATGAAAAATCAATTATATAATTCAGTATAAAACTGTAAAAAATAAAATAAAATAAAATTCTCTTCTTCCTTCCATAAAACAAAAAATAGGTTTGTGGCTTGATGCCATTTTATGAAAAATCAAGTTAATCTGGCCTATTTACACCATTCCCTTGGGCAGCCAATCCAAATCCTGACAACAGGAATGCTGAATTTGCAGAATGTTCAAAGAAAGCAATGTCTAGAGAAAGGTTTAACTCATTCACATCACATTGCACACAAGAGAATGTCATTGAAAAATAAAAGATTATTGTGAAATCACTTGGAAAGAGATGTTGCTTCACAAGAAAATTACACATAAAATTCAGATTTTATGTTTTCCCAAACCACTCATCGACATCAGGTTAATCTGAGTATCAAGTTTAACCTGAAATCTGAACTTCTTCCCAATCCCATACAGGTAAAACTTGCAAGGAGGACAAGTAGCAGCATACAGATTTAGAGAGGATATGGGTCTAGGAACAAAGTTTTATTTATTTGGTGAAGTCTCATGCAGGGAGTTCCCTCCCCTTGACAGAGAGTTCCAATGACAGATGAAAAATTACAGATCAGATAAAGCGATAGGTAAATTCAGCACCAGCGTATTTTTGCCCCTTTTTACAGTTGCACCACAGTAGGTTAAGAAAGGAAATGGAAGGAAAGGAAACTGACCAAATGACCTTGTATGCTTATTCTAAACTTCAAAATATCATGATTAAATGAACATATCCAAATAATGTATGTTCAAAAAGCCTTTCTATATATTTAGAATCCAATATTTTTTTAGGTGTCCAATTGCAATAGATGACGAAGTATGAACTAGTTCACAGGTTAGAAATTACCACCGTTCTGGAAAACAAATGACACAGTAGAAACCAAGGTAAAGACCTTCATCTTCTTCAAATATCTCTACTATTCTTTTAGTGTGATCATTTTAAATACACCCAGAGGATAAAATTGAAGTAATTTATATAGTGACTTGATGCAAAAGTGAAAAGGTAACACTGATTCCAGGGGTCAAATGTTCAAATGCTCCTGAACTCCACCTCTAATTTTCCACATGCAAACAATTGCAGGAACTAATGACATAAGAACAGCCATACTGAGTCAGACCAGGATACTGGGCTTTATGGACCTCTGTCTTCCGACAGCGGCCAGTGCCAGGTGCCCCAAAGAGAATGAACAGAACAGGTAATCATCAAGCGATCCATCCTCTGTCGCCCATTCCCATTGACAGAATGTACATGTCTGCCTTCTTTATTTCCAGATTATATTTTGAAAATTTGGCCCTAATAGGTTCCTAGTGGAAGCAGTTTGAAAAGTTAAACAGCTTTACAAGTCCCTGTAGCTTTAACTGGGTTACACTTTGCCAAGCGGAAATTTTAATTCATTGTATGTGAAGAATGGAGTTTGAAATATTAGACCACCACATTTGTGCTATGTTTTTAGGGCAATGACTTCACAATCTGAGTGCACCCTAATATTGCTCTAGAAATTGATACCGTGGTATATTTTTGTAAACTTCTCCAATAATAGCATTTCTAGGCTGCTTTAAAACTTACAATTCATTAATCTGACAACACAGCTTTATTTCGAGCCTTCAGGTATTACTAAAAGATTATGAGAAAGAAGTAGCTTTTGTCACATTTAAGAAAAGTTTAACACAAGTTTCACTACTATTACCATTCAAAAAAAATGACACCTTAGTAGCTTTAAGGAGACAAGTGAAAGCAACCATTTTGTGCCCCAATCACAGCTAAACCCTTTTATTTCATTTTAACCCAAACCAAAATGTGACAAAAATTTCAAAAGTGGAACAACTGTTTTTCTGGACATGTAAGGAGTGTGTGTGAGGCCCTGGTGACTCTGCTGCAATAAGTAGTAGGGTTTTAATATTGAAAGTCTACATTACAATAGAACAACTACATAAGGAAACCTTCATAAGTACTACATAACTTCACCAACAGGAGAGTAACGAGACTCTGAACTTTGCTTTATCTTTACTTTATTTATGCTTGGGCTTTCAGCATTGCATATCTGATGTCTTAACCTGTCTTTGAAGGCAGGGATTTGTATCAGCCTGCAAGCACACAATACTTCTCAACTGTCCTTGCATCAACAAATCAAACAATTACATTCAACAAACCCTTCACTTGAGCAGTTCCCTCTATCTAAAAACTCAAAAAATGTCCCCATAAATCCATGCTTTCAGCTAATGCTTCTGGTTTATAAAAGATTAATTGCAGGCAGTTATACTGAAAGTTTATAATGCAGTTCTTGATTGGAAAGTGTTTCTGTGCACACATTACATCAGGCACAAAAAAAACTTATATATAACAGTTTTGAAATACAAAAATATGGTTATAACATAAGAGTACCAAACATCAGAGAACTAGGACAATTTTATTATTATAATATCAATTTATGTACATCATCCCCCAGAATTACGAAACTTTTTAATTCTAAGTACTTTCCCCAAATTAACAACTGTAGTGTACATTCTAAAAAACTGCAAATTAAAACCACAAACCTACTTTCATCCCTACATCATCTATGCAGGCTGTACCAATCATCTCTCTCTTACACACAAAAGTGTATTATAAATAATTTTTCACAAAATGTCATGAGTGTTTTATTGCACATTGTACATGCCCATATCTGAAAAAGACTAACCCTTCAGATAATAACTAAACAGTTTAAATACCTTGCAGTTTTCATTATTCATGCTACTGCATTTTTCAGGATCTAATGTGAACCAGTAATTTAAGGAAAAAAGCAGAATAGAAAATATGCTTTCAATTATATAGTTTTTGTGAATGAAAGAAATATGTTGTTGCCTCCTTAATAATTCTACTCTGCTTCCTACTGTATAGTCATTAAAAATATCTGACCTAATTAGAAAGCCTGTTTTGAAACACCAGCTTCTTTACTGCAAATAAAAACCATATGCATAGGCTGCATAGACAGTTGTACATTCCTTCTGCTCTGCAGAATTAGGTTTTCCTGCACTATATTCTGTTAAAGATCAAGTTACATACCTCTTAGAGCTGTTTACAATTAAAGTTACTGTTTCAGTCTCGTAATTTTACCAGTCTCTCTAATGGTAACAAACAATTAACCCTTTAGATCACCAGCACAGATTGGTATAAAAATGCAAGGGGCAGAAGTTACCAATAAGCATCATGTCTTTTATGATGCCATCTATATGTCTTCTGTTAGGCAGATTTCTAGTCCAATGAGTATTAAAAGTATTTCCATTAATATGTGGGTTTATGGTATGCTGTACTAAAATGTGATGGCTAAACAAAGAGCACATGTCATATGCAACAGATATTTGTCAGTTCATAAAATGCTGCCACTGGACAAAATGTACATGTTGAGGGTTAAAACTATTGTATTAAGAAAGATTTAAAAGCTTATTAGTCAAATATTTTGCCAAGGGTTTCTAAAGCTATTAGCCACTGGCAGCCCAAACAACTAAAAATTGCACTATAACAAAAAAATAAGTCCATGAAAGGTAGAGGGACCAACTGCAGTTAAGGTACAGCAACTTCAAGGAGCCGGTTGTTTTTTCGTTTACAAGTTGGGATGTTGCCATTTTTCTGGTTGCCCTGTATAAACTTCACACATACTTTGTCTTGTTTGAATTGAACCAGGAACCTAGGAGACAGAATAAAATGGGTTTTAATTAAGGGTGGAAAGAACACATGTACAGCAAATAGTCGTTTGTGCAAGACTCTCTTTCATTAGCTGCTGTAACAAGAAAAAGGTATATGATATTACCTCATGAAATTGTTTATGGTATTAGTAATAAAAGAGGGTTAGAAACTAGAAAATGTTATGTTATATATTAGTTTTGTCCATTTATGCTCCCTTGTGTTCTATTATGTTCCACTGTCAGAGATTAAGGCACCTTCAAATTCTAGATTTTTGCAGTACCAGTTTAGAAAGGGAACATTCAGAATGGCCTGTTTAAAAAAGCGTGATTAATATATGAAAGTATCAAAATGACAAGTAACAATACTTAGCATCATTCAACACTCCTGTTAATACACCCCCAGAATATTAGCCTGAGAAACACCAGTCAAGGATGGTCAAGGTATATTTAATCCTGCCTCAGTGCTAGAGGAGGGACTAGATGATCTCTTAAGGTCTATGTTTAAATTACAGTACAGATATATACCAATTAATGCTCAATACGCCTCATTAGTAAGTGGGTAAATAAGAGCCCCATTTTACTGGTGACAAATGTGGAAGGACTCACCTAAGACCACATGTTGACTAAGGGGCAAAACAAGGACCTACCAATTCCTAGCCCTGTGCTCATTTCTCCAGACACCATCTGATGATTTAAGAATGGTCATGTGTATACTATAACTGCTCTATAGACCCAAGCATCACTACCTTTCCCCCCTCCCCCAATATTTTATTTCTACCCCTTTCTAGCTACCATTTAAGATCAGGCAATCTAATTGCCTATAGGTGTGATATCCATCACAATAACTCCTATCAGTATATTACATCCACTATAAAACATAGGCCCCTCAGAGCCATCACATCTGATTGTGCTATCTCAGCAGATTTGGCAGGATCCAGAGAAGTGACGCTCTTTAATCATAGTTTTAAGAAAGAGAAGATTGAACAAGTTTACCCCAACAACCATTTCAAAGAAACAAAAGGTAAAATAACATCTCCTAAATTGAAAGCGAGGATGACCTACTATGAAGGGATTTTACAGTCTGCTGAAGAGCAACTTGCTTTCCCTGTTACTGCTGATCTTCATGATAGTAAAACTCAGGTGTTCCGACTGCCTGCACTGAACATAATTTCAGAGATGCAAATCCACTTACTGATCTACCAAAGGTTAACATCTAGATTACAGGCACCAAATAATAAAAAAGGTCCTGTGACGAGACCACTCTTGTAAACAAAGTTTTTAAAAATTAAAACAGGATGTATAGACTTATATTATGGAATTTCTTGAAAATTCCTTATCTACATTGTTCCTTAAGTAAACTTCCTAAAATAAATATGCACTGTTTCCCTCCACTGCTAGTAGTTTTGGGGTGTAGAATTCTACACCCACTAACCATTTGCTGAGATAGGGTCACATGGCTAATACACCGAAATCTTAGTCCAGGGAAAAATTGATGTGACAACGTATCTAGGGAAAAGAGATCTTGTATTTGAGACATTTACAATTATTCCCCACTTACTGCAGCACTGGAACAGATCTCCTTGCTCTTCTACTGGTTTTCCAAAATCCTTCTCTAACTATATCCATTGCCATAAATGCTAAAATATCAAATTCCCAAGGCCTGCAGACTGTTTCAAAGATGATAATGTTATTCAAGTAGTAAATAACCTTAAAAATACAGTTAAGTGTTGTGTGGCATAAAACTACCTTGCATAACCACTATACAATAAAAACAATGAGGAGTCCTTGTGGCACCTTAGAGACTAACAAATTTATTTGGGCATAAGCTTTCGTGAGCTAAAACCCACTTCATCAGATGTATGGAGTGAAAAATACAGTAAGCAGTCAGTATATATATCACAGCACATGAAAAGATGGGAGTTGCCTTGCCAAGTTGGGGGTTAGTGCTAACGAGGCCAATTCAATTAAGGTGGAAGTGGCCTATTCTCAACAGTTGACAAAAAGGGGTAAATATCAAGAGAGGGAAAATTACTTATGTAGTGCTAATGAGGCCAATGCAATCAAGGTGGATGTCGCCCATTCACTATACAATAGATTTCTGTCTGGGGAAAAGTGGAATAAAGATTGTGTGCATCTAACAGTCAATACACATACTGGTAAATGCTTTAGGGTTCCAGAAGTTTTGCCCAACAGTATTCTAAGTAGCCATTAAGACAGAAGTAAATACAGAGAAGGATCTTTCTCATTTTATATCAGGGAGTTGCATTAGAACTCAGACCTGTAGAAGGTAACCCAACCTGCAGCACATTTAAAGAAAAGATGGTTTTACTGGGTATAATGAAACAATCTGGAATCCTCATTTGATAGGGAAAATATTCTAGATGTACAGAACTTACGATTTCTGGAGAATTTCTCTTGTAGATAAGTAGTTAGGTACTTTTATGGCCATCATTATTATGGTATCTGAGTGCCTCACAATCTAATGTATTTATCCTCACAATACTCTGTGGAGTAGGGAATTGCTAATATAGCCATTTTACAGATGGGGAATGGAAGCTTAGAGAACTTCTGAGTGACTTTTCCCTGTGTCATACAGGAAATTAGTGGCAAAGTGGGGTTTCCTTGAACCCCGGTTTCCCAAGTCCCAGGCTAATGCCCTAACCATTGGACCATCCTCACCAGAAATATAATAAAAGACCATATTGAGCTGCTTCCTGCCCCAGAGGGACTGTTGTTTACATGAAATTAAGTGGCACAGACTGGCTATGGTTTGTGGCACAGACTGGTAAGGCACCAAAATTATGAACACCTGGAGCACGTTTGTTCTGAATTGCGTCCATTCTGTGTTTCTGGAGTCTAGTAACCCTCATATTGCTTACTCTCTGTCAGTTTTCACAGTTCTCTGTTTAGTGATTATATACATTTCACAGCCCCTTCTCAGCCATCTGCAAGTTTCTGATAGCTGCATCCTGCAGTCCAGAATCGATTCAATTCTGTAATCTGGTTTCTCTAACCCTTCATTTTCTACTGAGAGGGGAAAAAACTCCCTTGCAACCATCCAGTTTCTTAAAAACCACCAATAGACCTTTATTAAGCCTTTCTGAATTTCACCACCGCCACGTGCAGCGAAGGGGTATCTGAGGCAAAGAAGAGCAGTTAACAAGATAGCATCACATCACTGTTTGGCTCTTCCACAATTCCCATTGCCCTAAAATAGGTATTTTGTAATAGGCAGATTTTCCTTTCAGCATCTTTAAGAGGTTTTCCAGCAGAGACCAAAAACTTCAAAGAATGTTTCCCTTCAGCCGGAAATCACAAAATCAAGCTGTCTTTAAAGCTCAGGGGAAGACGCAGCCTGAGCTTTGCAGAGCTTCCACTCAGTACATTTTTCCTGCTGTACAATACCAGACGCTGAAGAGTCACTTGCTCAGAGCTCCCAGCCATGTAGCATCTAGAAAGTGCCACTAAGCACCTCCATCCACAGGCTGTGTCACCAGTGCTGCACTTTCCTTGATGTTCTGACCTCCTGAAACAACCCCCTGCAGCCGGCCCACCATGTCTTGTGAGAATTTTGCTGCTAAAAATGACAATACAGAAGATAGATAACCCCATTTCAGCACATCTGTTTGGCTCAGCAGTTAGCCCCCTCCTGAGACAATAAATAGTTTTCCATTGCAGTGTATTTGTATGTATCTCCCCTCTCCCCCGATTGAAAAAATAACTTACTGGGCATAATCACAGGTCAATGATATTCTTGCCTGCAGGTACTCCCTTCCCAAGGAGCAGTGCACAGCATAGACCAAGAACGTGGCACATAGTTTCTCCTCAGTTCCTAATCATGCAGCTGTGTTTAGTTCTACACTTGAGAAGCGACAGCAAAGCAATATTTCACCATCACTGAACATGGTGCTACTATGAAGTTTTTTACGTACTTTCGTGTGGATACATTCAAGAACAACCTATGCCCAAAGGGTTTAAATTTCCAAGACAACAGATCCACAAGCAAAAATGCAAGCCTCGGTGACAACTTAGATTGTTAACAGGAATGATGACAAGATCTCAATCATCAGACAGGCCACACAAGTGCACTAAACAGTCTAACATGCATACTGAAGTGTGATTTTGACAGCATATGCCTCTCCACTGAGCATTAAATGAGATCTTTATTAGGAATTGCCTCAACATTTTAAGATGCTAAGGGCACCTATACTTACGGTTGAGTAAATTTAATTGCACTTTTTATAGTACTAAGAAAAAAGTTGATATTTTCAGATGAAGAGCAACAACTGAAGAACAACATCTGAAGAAGTGGGTTTTTTTACCCACAAAAGCTTATGCCCAGATAAATTTGTTAGTCTTTAAAGGTGCCACCGGACTCCTCGTAGCAACAACTCTGACTTTTCAAGTTAACCCTACATTTCAGCATCTATCAGCTCCATAAACTGTACTTAGTACTGAAACTTTAGGCAGCAGTCTATGGTTAAGTGAGCAATAGCACATAAAGGGTTCAAGTTTTGCCTAGAGAAATTGTTAATTTCACTAATGCTAAGAGAAGGTTACTCACCCTGTGCAGTAACTGAGGTTCTTCGAGATGTGTCCCCCTATGGGTGCTCCACTTCAGGTGTTGGTGCGTCCCGGCGCTGTTGATCGGAGATCTTCGGTAACAGTGCCCAGTTGGGACATGCGTGCGCAGTTGGTGTCTCGTGGCGTTGTTGGAGTCTGTTTGGTGCAGGCACGTTTCAACCCCTCAGTTCCTTCTCCACCGTAGAGTCCTTTAAGTCGAACTCCAAAGTAGAGGGGAGGAGGGTGGGTAGTGGAGCACCCACAGGGACACACATCTCAAAGAACCTCAGTTACTGCACAGGGTGAGTAACCTTCTCTTCTTCTTCAAGTGGTGTCCCTGTGGGTGCTCCACTTCAGGTGAATGTAGAGCAGTACCCGCTATCATTGGGGGGGACTTTGGAGTTTGGCAGTGGTAGACAGTACTGTCTGATCTACTATAGTGCCCGCTCTAGCATCTTGTATGCTGACGACTATGTAGCGGCTTTGCATACGTCAATAATGGGTACATTGTGTAGGAACTCTACTGATGTTGATGTAGCTCAAGTGGAATGAGTTCTGATGCCGTCAGGATGTTCAATGTCATGGATCTGGTAGCAGGACCTAATACAATCGGAGATCCACTTGGAGAGTCACTGTTTCAAAATAGCAGCTCCTTTGGAGCGTTCTGCAGTAGATACGAAGAGTCTAGGTGATTTACTAAATGATTTTTGTTCTGTTCAAGTAGAAGGCAATCACCTTTCTACATCGAGGGTATGAAGTGCCGCTGCCTGTGGGGCTTGGGGGTACAAAGTGGGGAGGTGTATCAGCTGGTTAAGATGGAAAAAGGACACTACCTTTGGCAGAAATTTAGGGTGGGGTTGCATCATGATCTTGTCCTTAAAGAAATTAGTGTACTGGGAGGTTGGCCATGACTGCACTTATTTCCCCAACCCATCTGGCTGATGGGATGGCCACGAGGAATGCAACCTTCGTGGACAGGTGGAGTAAAGAGGAGGTGGCTATCAGTTCAAAGAGAGGTCTCATGAAGCCTCTAAGGATGAGGTTCAAATTCCAGGTGGGTGTGGGGGAGTAGACTTCAGGGTAGAGGTTTTGGAATCCGGTAAGGAAGCATTTTGTAGTAGGGTGTGTGAAGACAGAGGAGCTGTCCAGTTTCTCGTGGAAGGCACTGATTGCCGTGAGATGAACTCTGATGAAGCTGAGTGATAAAGCTTTGTTTCTGAGTTCTAAAATGTGGTCTAGGATATTGGGAAGGGGTGTGAGGCAGGGCATGAGGGTTTTCTGTAAGCACATCATCGAGAAATGTTTCCACTGTTGGAGGTAAGTATTGCGGGAGGAGTCGCATCTCCTATGTAACAACACATGTCTGACTTGCTCCGAATAGACAAGTTCGTGCAATTGGAACCAAGGAGGAGCCAGGCTGTCAGATGAAGTTTCTCCAGTTGTGGATGGAGGATGAGCTGTCACTCTGGGAGAGGAGGTCCGGTCTCATCAGGAGAGTTCTCGGAGGGCGGATCGACATGCGAAGCAGGTAAGGATACCAGGTCTGTCTGGCCCATGTCGGGGCGATAAGTATGACCTTGGCCTTGTCATCCCTGATCTTGCAGAGAACTCTGTGTATTAGAGGAATCGAAGGGAATGCATACCTAAGTGCCCTGTTCCATGGGATTAGGAATGCGTCTCCCAGGGAGCCAGTCCTGGGTCCCGCTCTGGAGCAAAAAAAGTGGCATTTGTGGTTCCTTGCTCTGGCGAATAGATCTATCAAAGGAGAGCCCTAAAGGGAGACTAGGTGGGATGCGATTGTAGAATTTAGTTCCCATTTGTGTTCCTGTGAAAAGTGTCTGCTGAGGGTGTCGGCAGTGGTGTTGTGACACCCCGACAGGTATGAAGCCGTGATGTCTATGCGATGTTGTAAGCACCAGTTACAAAGTTTGATGGCTTCTATGCACAGGGAGTGTGATCTTGCTCCCTCCTTGTCTGTTGATGTAGAACATGCACGCAGTATTGTCCATGAGTACTCAAACAGATTTGTTTTGAATGAGTGGGAGGAAGTGAAGGCAGGTGTACCTGACAGCTCTGAGTTGTAGGAGATTTATATACAGATTGGCCTCTGGCGCAGACCGCCTGCCTTGTGACCTGTGGTGTTGCAGGTGTGCATCCCAGCCTACCAGGGAGGCGTCTGTGGTGAGCATGAGTGCGGGGGGGATTTTGGCAAAAGGGAACTCCTGTGCACATATTCTCCCTTTCCTTCCACCAGTGCAGTAAGTTCAGCACGTTTGCAGGTGGAGTGACCATCAGATGGAGGCTGTGTTTGGCGGGTTTGTATAGCGAACTCAACCAGCCCTGTAAGCACCTCATGTGTAGTCTGGCATGTTTCACCACAAATATGGCAGCTGCCATGTGGCCCAGAAGTTGCAGACACATTCTGGCTTTGACCCTTGGACAGATGGACACCATGTGTATGAGGTGTTTGATAGTGAGGAACCTGGCCTGCGGGAAGAAGGCTCTGATGATGGTCAAGTCCAGGTAAGCCCCAATGAACTCTATTTGTTACAGTGGACTTTTGGAAGTTTATTTGCAGTCAGAGCCTTTGGAAAAGAGCGATGGTCGACTGTGTGGCCATTTGCATTTCTTCGTACGACCAGCCCTGAGGCAGTCATCCAGGTATGGGAAAAATATGATCCTTTGTTTGCGCAGGTGAGCTGCTACCCACCACGAGAGTCTTGGAAAACACCTGCGGTGTGATGGAGAGACCTAATGGGAGCACTCTGTATTGGAAGTGGTTGTGCCTCACTGTGAACCGTAGGAATCGTCTGTGAGCTGGGTGTATTGAGATATGGAAGTTTGCGTCTAGTCATCTCGTTCCAATGCCGGCATTATCATGCCCAATGTTACAATTCTGAATTTTTGGGAGCGGACGAATTTGTTGAGTCGTTGCAGGTCTAGAATGGGTCGCCATCCTCTGCTTTTCTTCTGGTTCAAGAAATAGTGGGAGTAAAATCCCTTCCCTCTGTGTTGTGTTGGAACTCATTCCATTGCACCTAAGAGGAGCAGGTGAGTTACTTCTTCCCGAAGTAGATGTTCGTGAGAGGGGTCCCTGAAATAAAGGTCATGGAATAGCCCAACTGCACTATTTCCAGGACCCAGCAATCCTGTATGATGTTTTGCCAAGCGTGGTGGAAGCATTGGAGGCGATGGCCAAAAAGGCAAGTAGGCGCTGGTGGTAAGGAGTGGATGCTCAGACCCTCGACCAAGATTTCAAAATTGCAGTCTGTTGCCTGACTGGTGGGAGGTAGGTTGTTCAGACTGGGTTTGTTGATGTTTGTTCGGCCTGCCATGGGACCTCCTAGTGTCATACTGCTAGGAATGTGGGTGGTTGTATTGCTGCGGGCGAGACCTCTGGTAAGCCTGGTATCTCTTTCGCTTGGAAGGAGGGGTATAGATCCCTAGTGTTCAGAGGGTAGCCCTAGAATCTTTCATCGTGTGAAGAACTTAATCGGTTTTTCCAGAAAAAAGTGTGTCTTTGTTGAACAGTAAATCCTCCACTTTGGTCTGCAGTTCTTTAGGGATGCCAGATGAGGAGAGACAAGAGGCCCTACGCATCACCACTGCAGTAGCTGTGGTGCGAGCTGCCATGTCCGCCATGTCCAGAGACTCTTGAAGCGCCGTTCTGGATACTAGCTGTCCCTCTACCAGGATCGATTTAAAATCCGCTCTTCAGTCTTCTGGGATGTGGGAGGTAAATCTGCTCTTTGGTCCTCTGGGATGTTGTAATTATCAAGTCATAGCTAGTGAGAAGAGCAGTATAGTTGGCAATTCTAAATTGCAGAGTAGAGGATATGTAAACCTTGCGACTTAAGAGGTCAAGGCGTTTGAGGTCTTTTTCCTGGGGTGTGGACCAGTAATGAGGTTGTTTAGCCCTATGGTTAGCCGCTTCAATCACGAGGGAGGTGGGCTGCAGGTCTGAAAATAAAAGTCTATGGCCTTAGCTGGGACATAATATTTCCGTTCAGTCCTTTTACAGGTTAGCGGGACGGAGGCTGGTGTCTGCCAGATAGTGTCGGCCACTTCTAATATGGCGTTGTTTATGGGGAGTGCAATCTTTGAGGAAGTCGAGGGTTGGAGGCTCTTCAAGAGTTTATGTTGACTGTCCTGTATTTCCTCCAATGGAATGCCCCGGCTGATTGCAAACCTCTTAAATAATTCCTGAAATTGCTTGAAGCCGTCTGCCATAGTTGGTGGGGGTGGCATGACGGCTTCATTAGGCGAAGAAGAGGAGTTGTGTTTGGCAACTCCATGCCAGGTGCGGGCTCTTCTTCCACTTCCTCATGTGGATCCTCGAGGGCTCTAGACGCGGATGGCACTGGGGATCCAGGTGGAGAGCGGATCTGCGCTCTAAGGGGTGAGAAGGTGCTGGAGTAGTGGGCCTTATAGGGTGCCGATGGGTCCCACAGTGCCCATTTCATGGGGCATGGTAGTTGAGGTCCCATCCTTGGTGTAGCAAACCATGGGACTTGTGGTTGGTCCTTGTGATGCACTTTCCTGTGAGGTGGTCTTTGTTGTGGTGGAAGTGAGTTGGGTGGAGAAAAGACTGCGTCTCCGTGGTCATCGTCATTGCGGTCTGTGAAAACAGAGTTTTCAGTAGGAGAGGGTGGCTGGATCAAGGGTGAGCCCTTGGTGCCAAATAGAGGCAAATCCACTGAGATGTCTTGATGTGTTAGAAATTGTGTCTGTGCTGGAGCGTGCGGCACCGAGAATTTAGTCAGAAGCCGTTGTCTTTGGTCTTGGCCAGTGCCGGTGGTCCCATGGCAGCACTAGCAGCCGGTGCCGGATGGTGTCCGGTGCCAGTGGAGTTGCTGGTGCCGGGGCTCTGTGCGCGGATGGCACAGACTCTGGCACGGGTGCTGGCACATGCGTTGCCAGGGAGGAGACCTGGCCATGATGCGGTCTTGACTCTTTACATTCCTGCACCATATGCCCAGTGCCAGAGGTGTTGGGAATGTCGCAGGTGCTGACCCCTGAGGCAGTCGGCACTGCTGGCAAGGACCTAGTTGGGGACTGTTTCTTTGTGCCCGGTTTCCTGTCTGTGGAGGTCGAGGCTCTCTTCCTCGTCTCGTGAGAGGGTGGTGCCGGGCTCTTGGTTGGTTCCAACCTGGTCGGAGAACACCTAGGAGAGGGTTTTGTTCTGCCAGACTCCAAATCAGGTTGGAGGGATTTCTCCATAAGAATCATCTTTAAACGCAGGTCTCGGAGAGCTCTGTTTTTCAGATTATTGCAGCGGACGCACTTAGTTGGGACGTGCATCTCACCGAGGCATCTGACACACCGGGAATGTCCATCCAAGCATGGTATGAGGTTCTTGCAAGAGTAGCATTTTTTAAACCAGGAGACCCCGGCATCTTTAATGTGGCCTACTGAAGAAGGTCTAAGAACGAGACCATAGCGGAGTTCACTCCCAAAGGGGGAAGAGAGGTTAAGAAAAACTAGGATTTTTTTTTTTGTTTTTTTTGAGGGAGGGAGGGAGGTGGAGGGTTGTTTTGTTTTTAGTGAGCTCTATGCAACTATCTAAAGGTAGGGTAGTAACTGGAGAGGTGTTATCTAACTAAAACTAATTTTCTCTCAAAATAGTGGAAGAGGTTCAGCACTGCCCCAAGTTCCATCTTCAGCCGAGGATGGTTGAGAAGGAACTGAGGGTGTTGAAATGCACATGCGCCAAACAGACTCCAACGATGCCGTGAGACGCCACCTGCGCACGCGCGGTCCAACCGGGCACTGTTACCGAAGATCTGCGATCAACAGCACTGGGACGCACCGACACCTGAAGTGGAGCATCCACAGGGACACACATCTTGAAGAAAAAAGGACAGATTCTGCTTCCTTTATTCAAAAGGAACAGTACCTTATTCTATGAGCAGTCCCACTGTAATCAGTGGCATTACTCACAGAGTATGCTTCTACTCCACATGAGCAAATGTGGCAGATTCAGGCTCTAAGTCCGAAAACAATTGGTGATCTAGTTCTTAACAGACCTTGCACTTAATCAATAAAAGCTAATTTACTGGGCAACTTTACTCCACGCTTATAACATTGATAATCTGAATCTTACCCAAGACACCAAAACATGAAACAGAACCCAATGGACACAATTTATAATTGGAGATTCCAGTTTTCTGCTTAAGCCACAAACACCTGATTAAACATCAACAGGAATGTTAAGTAACATACACTGAAAAGAAGGTAAAAGATCTTTCAGATGAACTGACATCCTATTAATGTTTTGTCTCTGTCAATTGAAGCCTGTACCGTTTCCTGTCATGTTCTCCATGATTCATTATTCGGTCACACATAGTAGCAGCATGTAAAACTGCTTTTTTTACACACAGTGTGAAAACACAAATGTATACAAGTAAAAGATGGTTTTAAATTTAATTTGTGTTTATTTAATTTTACTGATAATGAAATATGATTTCCGCTCAAATGTATGCAGTCTCATTTCAAACAAACCTAAAAAACAAAGAATTTCTCTACTAAGTTTCAAGGCTCTAAAATAGCCAAAAACAAATACTGGAAATGAACACAGATAGAAACAGAAAACTGGAATCCCTAATTACAAGTTATTTTTCTGTCATCAGAAAAAAATCCCAGTTACATAACACCCTTTTGTTTATGCAAGGTTAGATTTTTGACTGATGAACCTATTAGCATGCTGCACTGAAGGAAATGTCCTTTTAAAAACAAGCAAAAAATAAACATACTCATCAGAAATCTCGATGTTGAGTTTCTGTTTGGTCTGGCTGAGAGTGGTGCGGTAAAGCTTGGTGGCCATTTCAATAAGGTGATCGCTGCTGAACAGGAAATCCCCTTTACCAGCTGCTCCTGAGCCCTGAGACAGAAACAAATGTACTTAGTATCACCACAAATATACTCAGAGGAATCCTGTACAGTTTTATATCGGTAAGCAGACTTTAGAACCCCTCCTTCCTATGCCATCCCCCAAAATGCAAAACATAAGGATCAAATACCAGTAAAGTACACTACTGAGCAAGACAGAGTAGGAAGGAGGTTTCCTGTCACCACCAAGTTCCAGTATTTTGACTTCGAAGTTAAAAAGGAACGCCATCCAAGTTTTGGTCTTAAAATATGATCCGATCTTAAACCTGTTAGAATCTGATGCAAAAGCTCCATGGGATTCTAACTATCAAGGTAGGTTCCCCCTCAGCCCACAGGAAAGCCACTAAACTTTGTAGATCCTACAGAAATGTACTGTTTGAGTCTCCCTCTGCTGGCTATATCACAGCAATTCACACTATATCATAGGAACTGAAACCAACTGTTGACACTAGCACACAGAAAAAGATATTCTGGCATGACACGGCACTATATGAATTGAATTTGTTGAACAAAACAGCTAGGCTATCAGCTCCATTTAAGAAAGAAAAACGCTGACAGAATAGATTTTTAAGAGGGTTCTACAAACAGTGAAGAGAAACAAAAGTACTTGTAGATTTTTTTAGGTTGGTAACTAAATTAGTGATATAATAATGTAAATTTCTTTGAGCGCCCATCAAGGGCATGAATGGTAAAGTTAGTGATGAAGAATACAGAGAGTAAGATGAAATGAACAATAAAAATGTAGTAAAAATATTCTCAATGAGTTTTTAGAAGCCTAGGTATAGAAGTTAATAAGTTTTTTCAGAAGAAAAAAAAGGGGATGATATTTAATCTAAACTTCCTACTTCCTCTAAAGAGCAGAAACACATTTACTAATCTGTTCGTTATACTTCAGTTACACTGAAGAGTCAGGGAAAGCTATACGAGGGGTTAAAAAGCTAAGGACAAGCTTTCACTATGAATAAAAACCAGACTAAAGGGCCATTTTACAAATGGAAAAAGTCTAATCCTGAAAAGGCTGAAGCAAATCACTAGGTCTCATTTTCACAAGCGAATTGTCACTCATTATTTAACAGTTCCACTACCTGATCTTTAGTAATCTTAAACTTACCACTTCATAGATGTGGGAAAGGTTTAGACAGCTGTTTTAACCCTACATGCTAACACCACAAGAATTAATGTTTTAAAATAATTTCTTCTCATACAATATAAATTTGCTTGATAATTTATTACAGATTTAAACTCTACCTCTTTGAGGTGCACAGCAAAAAAACCATCATTTTGAGAGCTCATGGACACTTTAGTAACATCACCCAGAGGGACCTCTGACTTGATATGTCCAGACTTTTGATCAGCAAGGAGAACATTATTTTTTGTTAGCAAGAAAATCCTGGATGCACACTGTAAAATGAGAAAAATGAAAAACATTATCTATTCAAACACAGAGATGAAGACTCTACAACAGAGTAACCATTAAGAAAACAAACAGTTCATACAACTAAGAACTGTTGGCTCAAATTTTCAAACCTGAGTGTTTTAAGTTCAGCAGGAGCTGCAGTTTGATCGTCTCTGAAAATGTGGTCACCTTTTTTAACTGCCTTCTTATGGATCCAGAAGCCTAATGCACCCCCAGTTCTTCATTTTGCCCCCTATGCTTACATATATAAACACAATGTTTTTAATTGTAAGTTTATAGATGTACAATCTGAAAATGGAAAGTCAGAATACATATATAAACGAGAATAACCCTGATTCTTCATTCCTTGTGCACTGCAAATGTCTATTGAAATCAACGTAAATTTTGGGTGCAGAATAAATGCAGTATCAAGTATATATATTTGTGTGCACACATTCTATATGTACCAAAATGCTTATGTATTTGAAATACTACCATATATACTCTATCATAAGCCGGTTAGTTTATAAGCCGACCCCCCCCAAGATGAATAAGTAAAAATGGAAAATTTTTATGACCCATTCATAAGATGACGCTATAATTCAGGGGTCAGCAAACTTTGGCTCCCGGGCCATCAGGATAAGCTGCTGGCGGGCCGAGATGGTTTGTTTACCTCGAGCGTCCGCAGGCACGGAGGTAAACCTAAGTAAACAAAGTGTCCCGGCATGCCAGCTGCTTACCCTGATGGGCCGGGACAGCAACTGGTGGGGAAATTTTTTGGGGGGGGAGAAGCTGGGAGTCAGGGGAGTAACCCCTGTGACAACCCCCCGCATGACCCCACCCCTAGCCCACGACCCCCACACTCTCCTAATCCCATCCCTTCCCACCTTATCTGGGGAGGGCCAGGGCAGCCTGCTCTGGCGGGCCAGACCGGGCGGCGCGGCCGCAACATGTTCCAGTGGGCTGGGTTAGGTGGCATGGCTACAGCGTACTCTGGCGGGCTGGGCGGCGCGGTCACAGCCTGCTCTGGGGGGCGGGGCTGAGCAGCGTGGCTGCAGCCTGCCAGCCTCAAAGCTGCAGCTGCTTCGGAGGCTGGGGAAGAGCAGCGTGGCCAGAAGTGAAGAGACTCTAGCCCCGCCTCTTCCCTTCTGGCTCTGCTGCTTCTGTTGGGGGGAGGGGCTGTGTCCCAAATCTCCCTCTCTACACCCGTTCATAAGCCGACCCCCTTCTCTGGTGCTTCCCTTTTTTACTAAAAAAATTCATCTTATGAACTAGTATATATGGTATGTTGTCCTCCGCTATCATCTCTCAGAATTATTCTCCTAATACACAGCTAAGCATTATTTTTTCTAAACAGCAACATTTTTTGAAAATTAGAAACATACTTATCCTAAAAGAATTCCACACTTACACCGTCTAAAATGGATAATTTAATAAAAACAGTTATGAAAGAAAATAACATCAATTAATAAATAATACCTGCCTCTTATGCAGCACTTTTCATCAATAGATCTCAAAATGCTTTACAAGAGCATCACTATCCCCATTTACAGATGGGGAAACTGAATAAATAAACATGTTATTACCTTCAGAATCATTGAGGGGAAAAATAAAATTGCCCTATATGTTAATTTACAACAAGACCTATCACATCAGAATGCCCTTTGGGATTAAACAGTGCCATTTTATTACCTTCCCATTAGCTCGATTGATTTTATTCACAACTTCAGCAATAATGATCTTTTCTTCCACAGCATCTTTGAGTTTTTTGTACTTGGGGTTCTTATTGATTTCCAGGTAAGCCCCATGGAATGGTTGCCCAACACTATGGAAGGACAAAACAATACAGAAACACTCAAGTTAAATTTGACCTTTGGGCACAAGTAAAAAATCCCAGAACTGTCACATTCTGGTGCAGATTTTACAATGGTGAATTGGTGCCAATCGCAGTCCCAAAGACCTTATTCATGGGTATTGTATTTACTTGCCTACACTTTTCCACCATAGACCTTCATGAGTTGCATGATGTTTAACACAAGAATATATACAAATATCCCAGTCTCAGCACTTAGGTAGATATTTTCCAATGGGCCTAAAGCAATTTGTAAGGCATTCAACTCTCACTGATTTTCATGGGAATTGGGTGCCTATCAGTCCTCTGTGCCTTTGCAAATCTCTCCCTGAATATACGCCAGATTTGGATTTATCTCCTACTTAGTCCGATCTGACAGCATTCTGACGTCCAAAACCTCAACTGTACAAGTTAATGCACAATATTGCATTCTTCAGTCTTGAACTGTTCCTACATGAGAAGCATCACAACCAGAGATACAGTGAACACTGCTTCTTCCTTCCTGCAGCACAAAAGGGATTCCCGAGTTCCACAGGCAGTCGTCTATTGGCTGGAGGCAGACATTAAAAAAAAAAAAAAAAATGGATGTGCCAACCAGGATCCAGGGATAGCACCTTCATAGAAATATGACAGCCTCCACTTTTTCCAGCAGTGGGAAAGAGTGTAAACAAACAAACAAAATTGTTTTTCCATCTCCTCTATTGTTAAGAGAAACAGAAAGAGCTGGTGCAGACACTTAAATACAATGAAGAAAAAGATATTGCAGGATCTATTATACAAAAGAAAGGAGAAAGACTGAGTGAAGCCTGGAATAGAAAGGAAGTATAAGAAAAGCAAGAGAGATGTCACAATTAACATATTTTTAAATGTATTAAATATAAAGTTGTTGGCTGCTGCTAACCTTTCCCCAATACACAACTGTTGTATGCCTCTAAAATGCAGGCAGTATCAATTTGGGGACCCTTGAAGACCACATTTTCTCATCCTGGCTAATGGACTTAATCGGTCTAGGTTCTTAAGCTAGTAAATACTGGGTAATATTTTCAAGTCCTGCTTCAGGCAACAGTGCTGCACAAACAAGTTTTCAAGAAACACTAGCATCTCCCTCTCTCTGCTGCCACACAAACAAATTAGCTGAAAATGTTTTATAAGTCTTTAATCAGTGTGGTTTCATTTCATTCTGAATTTAGGAAGCATTTTGGTTGAAAGTATAAAATATGGATTCTCACTGAACCATGAGTTGAACATTTAATTACAATGGGTATTAGCTTTCATTTAATCAATTCCCCATTGCTCAAACAAGAAATCTCTCCACATTCAGATTCTGACTAGCAGGTTGGAGAGAACAGTCTAACACAAGCTACTTTTATACAAAAATAAGACACTCCACAAGGTTTGTTTCCATTGAAAACTAACTTCTAGTTTCTCAGCTCCAATCAAAACTTAAATTTCAATCAAGCTTCTTTGAAGAGCCCCAGAACTGATTTTTATCAGCTTTACTGCTTACAACACAAATATGTCTGCAGCCCAAGGAAAAATGTAGACATTTTTGCAATTATTTGAGCAATGTTAACTGGACAGATAGCACCAACTGGAGACTCATCAGAAATTCCCTGGTATTTTCAGGCCTCTACCTGTCTGAAATACTGATAAGAGTATTTGTAGAGATATGTAAGATTTTAGCCAGCCTAGACACTATCACTGAGTAGACAGAGTCTCTGGAATAGAAATAATTACCAAATAAACGTGGCCTTGGGAAGATAAAAAGCTTTACAAGTGTCATAATTTAAAGATATTTCTTAACATGCTTAACTACAAAATTGCCTAGTCCTCACATTCCAACACTGCTTACTTTTTTTATTAATATTTTGGCATTAATTAAGCTTAAATAATGACCACAGCAAATCTGTTAGCAGCAAGTATTTTTGTTTGCTTCTTATTGTCCAAATCCTGAACAAGTGAGAAAGGCCTACGTGCTGCTGCAAAGATCATTTTCCTAGCCTGTTGCTTTGACCTTGTCACTCCTCTCTTTGCAGCCCTCCACTGGCTACTCCCTTCTTTGCTGCCTCAGACATAAGCCACTTGTCTTTACTTTCAAGGCCCTTTACAACCTATCCCCACCAGAACAAGAGAGTCCTTAAAAAAAAGCCAGAATGCAGGGCAGTGGGAGGCCACAGGAGTGAGCAGTGGGGAGCAGGGGACTATTGGGGGGAACTGGGAAGAAGATACGGGCAGTGGGGGAAGTTTGGGGAGCATGGGGTAACTCTCTGCAGAGCCTGTCCTGTCTCCACCACCTTTCCCCACCCAGATATCTCCTCTTCTCTTGCTAATGTGCCAGTTTCCACAACAGATATCCCAGCTACCTATACCCAGGACCTGCTCCCTGTGGAGACTGTGCTGTCCAACTCCCAACATCGCCTGGCTCCCGTTCTGCCTCAGGCTCCCAGAAGCTCCATCTCCTGAGCTCCCCCACCAAGTCCTGGCTGCAGCGCCCAACCCCCAGCACCTGCCAGCTCAGATGACAGCCTGCAGCCAGAGACGGAAAGGAACTGCCTGGCCCAGGACCAGAGGAAGTACTGGAATGCCACTCCCGCACGACTCAAGTGTGGATACCCACCTTCCCTGTCATCTCTCATTCACTATCTAAAGGTTGATGCCTGTCTCTGAGCAGACCATGATGCCAGCCTCTATCCCCCACTTGTTACATTTTCAAACAACCACTTTCATGCTCTGTCCTGCTGCCCCACATGCTGGGGAGGAGATCCCTGTAAACATCCACAAAGCCCCCTCCTTCAAACACTCCTTTGCGGTGACGCTGCCAAAAAACATAACGGCTATGCTGCTAGTGTGCTGCAGACCACTGCTTATCAAGCTGACCAATACTGCCTCCTTGTTTCCTTGTACTCTTCCCCTGGATCTATCTGCTGTCTCTTCTCTTACACTTAGATTGTAAGCTACCTGGGGCAGTGACCATCTTTTTTTATTCTGTATTTGTACAGCACCTAGAACAGTCAGGTCCCGGTCCATGACTTGGGGGGGGGAAGGGATAGCTCAGTGGTTTGAGCATTGGCCTGCTAATTGTGAGTTCAATCCTTGAGGGGGCCACTTGGGGGATCTGGGGCAAAATCAGTACTTGGTCCTGCTAGTGAAGGCAGGGGGCTGGACTCGATGATCTTTCAAGGTCCCTTCCAGTTCTAGGAGATGGGATATCTCCATTAATTAATTAATTTATTTATTAATGCACTTTCATGCTATGGTAATACAAATAATTAATCATAATAAATCTGCACTGTGTTACTGCAGGGCTGGGAGATGGGATCCTTAGCGCCAATGTGTATTGTATGCTCGGATATGGAGTAGCCAAGCCATGGCTTGGTATTGCTGGGGATGGTGGGAGGGAGTAGTGGACTCCACTGGTTGCTGTCTTTCATGTGGGATGTAGGCTACTTAGCTTCGCGCAGAGTGTGGGCTCCATGGCCTTTTCCACATTTGTGAGTGAGATTATTAATTCCACCCCTTCACTTTGTTCCATGGCTCTCTGTTGTGGCACTCATTGCCAGATCAGCAAGGCAGGAGAAGGAGGTATCCAGTCCCCGGTGCAGGTTCGCTAAATGTTTATTATGCAAAAAAACATCCTTTCTGCTATATTTGGGGTCTTGCACATGAAAACAGTCCTCAGTGTTTACCGTGACAAAACTGATGGCAGTTTCTGGGCATAATGATTCTAACAGAACACGATCAAAAATCAGCAGTTTAACATTTAATTTAAAAGCAAATTGATTTCTGTTTAGGACTAACAAAATAAGCTACGAGACCTCCATGTTTTGATCAAGCCAGTAATCCAGAAACAAAAAATTCTCAAGGCATTTAGGATTAGCAAACTGGTCCACAAAATAGGTCCACAACTAGCAGTTTGGGTGCAGATTATTTTTCTTTTACACTGTGAGCAGTGGTACCATAACAACTCATTACCTGGCTGGATATAAAGCTTTCTTGTCCTTGAAAAGTTCACTGGCTTCCAGTTTTTCTTCATATATAAGCTTCTGTTGATCTGTGAACTGGTCTCTGTACTTTTTACACTACAAAACATGACATTTTAGAGGAATCATAAATCATTCTTTGAAATCTGCTTTAATGCAGCAGCCATCAATGCTATTCACTTATTGCTTAAGATACACATTCTTAGTATATTTCTGGAGTGACTCAACTCCATCCCTACATGCCATGGTAACATAGTAACCACTAGCGGAGGCACTTCAGCCTTTGCCTGCTCTACACACCACTGCATTATATTAGACACAGAGATGATTTTAAAGAAAGTATTTCATTTAAGTATATATGGTTAGCTGACTGTACTGTCAGCTAAAATCCCAACGGTACTCCTCTGTAGGAGTTCACAAGAACAAAGCTTCATGGGTGTGTGATTTTTGTTGTTGTTTTTTTGCTATGATGTACTACAACACAGCCACTTTACATAATTGATACAATAATCAGGATCTGGCTGTTCCTTTTAGCAGGCAGAACTGTATTGCTATAAATGTTTCATCCTAGAGTTGCTTTGAGTGGGACCCCCTACTTCCAGCATTAACTCAACTTTCTGAAAGCAAACACAATTTAGAATATAAACAACATCAAATAATTATCAATAGCTATTAATACACATACACAAATATACAGACCTATCATAGTGTGGCTGAAGAATTTAGATCTGTTTGCAGAATTCAGCATGTTCCCAATTTACCACGTTAAAAAGTTACAAGAGAATCTTTGTCCTTGACAATTCGCAGAAAATGGCATAGTTGCAAAGAGATCATCATGGATGCTGAGTGCTCACCAAGTGTCTCGTCAGCACTTCAATAGATTCTCGCCATTTTCTCCATTAACAGGCCCAAAACAAATTTCAGCTAACCACAGTTCACACGCATAATATTCCACTGAGTATTTCCAGTTTTAGACTGAGTGAACACCAGTCCTGGATATGAACGTAAGTATTATAAGCTACCAGTTATGCATATTCACTTCATATTAAATTGAGAGCCGGGGGGGGGGGGGGGGGGGGGGGGGAAGCAATACACTTTACTCTTTTTTTCCCCAACCACTAAAAGGACTAGATAATGTATGGTTACGTCTGGAAGGCCAAACAGAATGATAAAAACAAACAGTTTATGCAAAAAAATTAGTGGCCAACACTGTAGCAAATATTTCCTAAAAATACATCCTCCATAAACAAAACTGAGGCACTCAAATCATATGACCAAAATGTACCCTACCCTCCACAAGTGGAAAATCCTCTTCAGTTCCTTGTGAGTTGAATCCAAGAAGAGGTAAGGCCTTGCTGGCCAGTTTTTGTCTACTGGTGATAAAGAAGGCATCTTATTCTTCATTTCCAAGAAGTACTTTTGCATCTGTGATAAATTTGAAGCAAGATGTATTATTAATCTCAACCAGTAAAGCTATTGAAAGAAGCTAGAAATGACAGGTGCTCTTCAACAGTAAGTGTTGTTATTCAACTGCAACTCCCACATTTATTAAGCCTGCTCACAAGTTTGGGAGGCTAAATTTACTGAGAAATGTTGATGCTGCTTTAGGTGTAGGCTGCCCATGTCCTTAAATTCAAAACATGTTCCTATCCCTTCTTTACAACATAAAGAACTAAATGGTCATGCTATCACCTGTGTAGTATGACAACTCCTTTACAAATATTATTAAGACACTCATGCAGCTAACACTTCTGGCTATGCTAGAAAACAAAATTTTACATTAACCTATAATGTATATAGGTACTTACAATTTTCTGAAGTGTAAATTCATAAATTTTCCTTCCAGCATTGGCTCGGAAGAATTTCCTGTATTCTCTACGGACCTGAAACATTAAACAAGCCTTCAGAGTGAATATGCATAATTAACATTTACCCATGAATGGTTTTAACAACACATTGTACATTAAGAAAGTGAAAAGTGAAGTTACAAATGTGGCCAATGGAAACAGAAAAATCAGGCACACTCAAGATGTGCGAAATAGGTCACAGACAAAGATAAAAGTTGCCTGAAGCTGCAAAGAACTGTATTAAAAGAGATACTGTAAAAAAAAAAAAAAAAGTAGAGGACTTTCCATTATCTTTACAACTGTCAAATATGATTAAGTTGATTGCATATTGAAAATATTTTCACAGCTTTTTTGCTGTAAGCCTGGGATAAAGAGAGTGGAGCTCTTTTAGTGATAAGGATTTTATTGAATCTTAGTTGCCACTGGGTCGATTTGTGAATTATTTTGTTAATTGATCGGAGGATTTTTTTCTGTACATGTACTTGGAGGTTTTTTGATGTGTGTATTTTATAATCCTAAATAAACAGAGATAATGATAAACATTAATTAAAGTGAATTCAGAAGACGAGTACTATACATGAAAAATTTCATACAAGTGCTTTAAAAAAATATCAGGAAAATGAGTTACTGGTGACTGTGAAAGGAGCAGAGAAAATAGATTAATTTTGCTTAGGGTCAGACGCGTGAAATAAAATTTAGCAGAAAAAATCATGAGTAATCATTAAAAGCCACTTTTAGAGGAGATTTCTGATACTACTTTATATACATGATTTTTAAAGCAACACTAAGGTAGAAAACTGAGAAATTTCTACCTACCTCTGGTATTACAACTACCATGGTATCTAACCTCTCCAACGATTACACATTTGAAACCAAAATTGATACAACACACCTTATTTGGACTTTTGTGAAATGCCCAAAATTCATGACAAGTTAGCTGAAATTCATGAACTTTTTCGCATGCCTTGGCTGAGTTAGAAGCAAACCTGTTAAAGTTTTTAGTGGAAATCAGGAAAAATGGCTATGGTCTTGTATACTTTTCCACACAGCAAGCTCAGTGGTTTTGGTGAATTTTGTACGGTGTTCTTGGACTCATCTGACCCAAAACCAAAGTGAAAGCCAGGGGGTGAAAACCCACATTATTCAAAACACAAAAGGTTCACATAGACCTATGCCGCCAGCCCTCTCTCCCATCCAGAGCTTCTCACACAGCTTGACTCTAAGCCACCATTTTGAAAAGAAGAATTTCTCAAATGTTCTCATAAAAAAAAACAAAAAAAACAAAAAAAACACACACACCACATTGGGGGGGGAGGACTTTTTAATCACACATTATTGACATATGTTAATAGTATTAATAGTATTTAAAGTGCTTCATTCTCTCCAAACTTTCTCCGTTCACATTTTTCTTTTCCTCTTCAGTTAATAAGAAAAATGCTTGGAGTTTTCATATGTTGACTTCTACAAGGGACTTTTTTTAATGAATTGCAGAAATGTTCAGTAAAACCTATATCTTCTTTATGCTGTTACGGTTTAGCCCTCTCTAATTAGCATACAATCACTATGGGCACGTTAGCAATGGATATTATCCACCTATAAACAGATTAACACCTTCAATCCCAGTCTGACAATATTCACTGAACAATATTAAAAAGGTGACTTTCTTGTAATACATGGGTCCCATATCTCACCAAGTCCTAACTGGCATTCCTTAAAAACAAAGTTGCTTTACTCTTCATGAGCAGCAGTCTGTGTAAGCTTAGTTTTTAATGAGAATACTGTAACACGCACACACATACACACTCTCCCTCCCCCTCCCGCTCCTGGCACAGTAGGAAAGCCAGCAGATCAGGACTAGAGAACCCCAAACCTGGGAAGTACTGTACATGGTATTAAAATCACATTTATGTACTATAAACAGAAAAATAAATAAAAAATAAATTTAGAAATCTTGATCCAGCTCTATTTTTCAAAATACTAATGATCATGATTCAAATAGGCGAAAGTGCTTTGATTTAAAAGCTATTAATTCAAAAGCTTCCCTCTACAAACATGTTGGAAGAAAATAGGTATCTAACCAGGCAAACAAATCAAACAGTATTGGCATAGAAATGATTATACATAGCTAGGATCTTGCCATGGAACTCACAGTGTGTATTCATATTCCAAAGAATGAGTCCATTAGATGAGTCCATTTCTGCTAGAAGTAAAACCTTCAAAACCATAGCATATACAGACAAAGGCATGCCCTTGCCATATAACATGTTAAGGTTTTGGCTTTATTAAAGTTAGTTTTCATTTAAAAAATAATGCTCAATATACAGCAGTGTTCTTGACTTCTTAGAAGGGACATTCTCTTGGTTTCTAATCATAAAAGCTGACCTACCTTGACAGCAGTAAAGCATGATTCTAATCTGAAGAGTGACTTCTTAAAAATGGCACCTTCATATCCCCAGCTCTCCTTCCCATATATATATTGAGTCACATTTAATTTAATTTAGTGACAATAAATTTTCACTACATTGTATCCATGTTAGCACACAATAGAACAACTCTGAAGAGTTATGACTTATGCATCACCAACAGAACTGTCAATAAAGTTTCAACTATAGAAACCTGTCCCCATTTACACGTGTGTAATCCCGGTTTGGCCCAAAAAATCTCTATTAGTGGTGATGACGATCAAGCCAAAAAACACTCATCTGGTCTCTCAGATCTAAGTGCTCAAGGACAGCAGTTTAAAACTTTTTTCTTGTAAATTAAGCAAAAGGTGATATGCAAGCACTGTGACACAAACATGGAGGCCCGTAAAATGCCATTTTCAAAGTCTATTCACAGAACAGAACTACACTTTACAGATTGCAAATGTATTTTCTTTTGCGAACCAATCTTCAATGTAGAGGGATATAGAAAAAATGGAGTTAACGGATTGTAATCATTTGACTTTTTTAAGAAGATCTGGCCTGGCCTCCCCGGAATAAATGTCACAGCATGCAACGGTGCATTATCAAAACAACTCAAAGGAAAGTGACTGGACACTATGGTTAACTCTAGGTCACACTTTGGCCATCCCACATACATCAGTAGGTCTAAAATGAGCAGCAATGACAGTCAAATAGTCACACCCTACTTCCCATTGTAACAAGAATAGGTCAGGAAAAGAAAATACTTGTTTGTAATCTTTCCAGATGGGATCCTTGGCAACGTAGGTCAAATTTTAAGTCAACAACCATGATAGTGTCCCTTTAATTAAAAACGTTTTTGGCATTTTATCTTCCACTTGAAAATTGAAACGTCTGATAAAACAAGGAATATCTTCAGATTAAAGACAGCTGTAAATGTAACACAATTGTTAAAAAGGTTTACAAATGTCTCATTTAACAGACATTTTTGGATTAAGGATTTTTCAATAAAAAAAGTCCATGACAAAACTAAGCAAAACTAAGATCATGCTCACTAGTGATCCCACACAATTAATAGTTTATTATGTGTTAGTAGATGCCAGGCTTTATTGAGTTCATTGTTGACACAAGGGAGTGGTTGAGAAAGTACCTTCAGTCCAAGCCAGTAAGCCCAAATGACTGCAACAGCATGCTTACGCCTAGCCTCCTCCTTCAAGCGTTTCAATTCCCTTCGAGCCTAAAATGTTTAGATAGTGAATAAAAGAGACAGCCCGATGCAGATAGCACAATGACCAGGAAAAAGATCCTCCCAGACAGAACAGCCGATTTATGAATAAGATATAGAAAGATGGAAGAACAGCATATAAACCATTAAAACCCAATGTGTCAGTGTGGAAATGGTGTTAAGGCACAAATGTGGTCAATACAAGCCTCTAAACCGCTTCACTAATACAAAAGGTAAGAATTACACAGGCTCCATTATTTGCTATGAACATTTGTGTAATATTTGCCATGCGTGTCTGCAAATCGTCAATGTTGAGTGTCTTATGCTTGATTTTAATGGAAAGCTTTCCCTCCAGTTACAAGACCAAAGCAATATTTATGAAAGTGAAGAATAATTGAAATCACACTATACACTCCACTCCTCCAATGACAAGTGCCTGAGCACAGTATGATTAACTCTAACAATTTAAATTATGATTTATTTTTGGTCCTAGTCACAACTTTAAATAAAAGAATACTTCTCACACAATTTTACACACTATTTAGAACTTTCATTTCTGGGGTTTAGTTAAGATTCCAATATATTTTTTTCTCCAGTCTGGCAAATGATCTCTTTCTCTTTCTGATTCTCCACACGATGAAGACATTGGTGATGTCATACCACCAAAAAGCATGACTTCATCATATGCAAAACAAGGAGACAGGTACATAAATTTCATCTATAGTCTTTGTTTAGGCAAGCAAAATTCCAAAGTACTATACATAAAGACATGAGATTCTGTTAAGTTACACTTTTTACATTTCAGAAGGTATTAGTAAATTTATTTGTTCAGTTATTTAAAGACACAAGACCAACAAAGAAGTAGGTTCTATTGGTTTGGATAGGACATAACAGTAATAGTAGTTATAGCTATGTACTTGCAGTATTTATATCTTGTCAAGTATGCTGAGGGAACTGTGAATCCTTTGCCAGTTGCACTTTTTGGATACTCTTCCAATTTAACAATAAAGGCTATTCTCCATTAATTTAAGCCTTTATAAAGGATACATTTTAGTTCATTTGGGATGGTACACAAATTCAAATTCTCAGTGTATGGCATGCTAATGCTAAGGACACTGCATAGTCAATATCTGCCTGAATTTTGAAGAAGGAGGAATTTGAGTTACCTCATTTCTACAGTTTTTGGAAAAAAAAAAAAATTAAACAAATGTAAAAATAATCACTAGAGATAGATGGCTCCTGAAGCTTTTGCTTTAATTTCCCTCTTAGGAAAAGACAGTTTCCTAAGATGACAGGAAGTTGTCAGATACTGAAAATTTCTTATAACCCTGATGAGCCAAATTAAATTGGTTACTATTAAGTTTATGCCTGAGGGCATGGTAGGCGCATTTTTATTTAAATTTGATTCATGTTTAACAAAAACACCACACACACCCTACTAAAATGTACAATAAAAATATAAACCAATGTGCAAGATATTTTAACTAGGTACTGTAATATAGAATTAATGTTGCAATTTTGTTTGTCATGTCCTTTTTTAATAGAAAAATACATCTTTACTCTACATCAGTTTGCTATTGAGCTATTACTTTGCATGAGGGACTTATCACTTAGGCATTAACAATTTAATCAATTGTTTTATATGTTGATACCAAGCACCATAATAAACATGATTTTTTAAATATATATATTAATATACATAACATTTATACTACCCTAGTTAGGACAAGATAGCGAGGCTACATAAAATAAATTGAGAAAAAAATTGTGTCTGATAATGACAGCTTTTTAACAGTTTACTCTGACACCCGAAGATCAAACTAGAAATAAAAAGATCTCTTATGAGCTAAATTCTGTAGCTATTTATACGTTAATTCCCAGGGTTACCTTTCCATTCTAAGAGATTTATTTCTTAGACAAAATAAAATGGCTACGATCAAGCTCAGCATTGTACTTCTGCTGTATTTTAGCATGCTACTAGAATCAGAGATATTTCTTTCCTCATTTAACTCGCAAGGTGTTTTGATAGCATATATAAAGCAGGATCCAAGTAATAATTGGGCTATATTAAAATTTTAATTGACTGAATAAAAATTCTAAGTCAATAAACAGTTTTTGTTAATTAAAAATCGTTTCAACGTTATTTCCTAGTGCACAACATTTCAAATGTTCACATAACCCAAAGCTGCAGCCTGGGATTAGCAAGAATCTTTCAGTGGGACTTCGCTTCTGAAAACAAACAGCTGATGCTGGAATTCCTGGGATTTTTCTAGGGCCATAAATTGAGAACTGCATACTAACATCATTTTCTCAAATTTGGGTCATAATATTGTACTTAATTTGCAATATTGGACTTCTCTTACACAACCAAAGAAACAATCAAAACTGATTTCAGATTTTGTACAAATTATAAATAAAAGATGTTTACATTTTTAAAATGTACTATTTTGAATTGAAAAGGAGCCTGTTTAATTTAGGTCACAGAATATACAATCCAATTAAAAGAAATCTAGATGTGTATCACTGCAAGCACTTAACAGAAAAACACATGCTTGGGACATTTAGTTCAAATGCATTTTCTAACTTGACCTTACTGCACTCTAATCATTTTTAATCTAGTCTAATGACTTGTTAGTAAGCAATCAGTACTATCTGGCTGGGCATGCTTAGAATTTCCTAATATACAAGGCAAACATTTAGGATGCTGTCAGGTTTATTAAGTGTGGCATAAATAGAAATGGGAAAAATCAAGGATCATGCTTTAGTATCTACTAGGTCACTTGTATTAGTTATTAATCCTCACTATTTACTACTGATTAAAGTTGGGTGTTGTTGGGTAATGAAAGAATCATGGAACGTGTGCATGAAGTACCTTATATCCAAGCCAGTAAGCCCAAATAACAGCAATAGCATGTTTATTTCTAGCCTCCTCCTTCAGTCGTCTCAGTTCCCTTCGCGCCTGTGGTGTATTTGAAAATGGGTTATAGAAAAAGTTTAGGGCAGAAAAGGTTACTGCAGGTCCCAATGGAGAGAGAGAGAAAGAAAGAAACCAGTCACTACAAAACCATAAATATAATAGCATGTCCTGGTTTTCCAGATTGCAACTGTTAAAATGTGTGCAGCAAAGAGAAATGGAAGTTAAGTAGTTTAAGCCATTCAAAACATTTCTCTCTGTCTTTTCTGGGGGAACTTAGCTCCAAACACTGGCTTTGAAACACTGAATGTTTGCTGGCATTTTCTCACCTGGGTACCATGCCAATAAGCTGCAATGGTTGTGGCTGCTTCCTTACAACGCTTCTGATGCTTAAGTTCTCGAAGAAGTTTTCGAGCCTGTGATCAATCAAAAGAAAAAAAGTAATACTCTTACTTCTAACCCAACTTAATTTCAAAATGATTTACACCCTGTTGTGCCTTTCTAGTTCAAATCTGAGAGGGAGGAAAATAAAACAAAAAACCCCAACTCAACCTCGAATTTTGCAGATGGACAAGCAGAATAACGCGCAGATCTGAGAGGATGGAACTTGTGGCTATAGCATTGGACTGGGACTCTTGGTTCAATTTCTGGCTCTGCCACAGACTTCTCATGTGACTTGGGACAGGTCGCTGATTTCTCTGTGCCTCAATTTCCCTCTGTACAATCGGGATAATATTTCACTTCCACCCTTCATCTATCTCATCAATTTCGATTGTGGGTGGGATTTTCAGAAGAGCCTGATTGATTTAGGAACACAACTCTCACTGAGTTTCAATGGGATATGTACTCCTGAATCATTTTGATACTTAAAAAGCTCAACCTGCCTCCTCTTCAAGGCAGTCTCTCACTCTGTGTCTGTGCAGTGGTTAGCACAATATTGCCCCAGCCTTGGTTAGCATCTCTAGGCACTAACATAACACAAATACTAATCACAAATGTGATTGTTTTGGTCTGCCCTCAGAGGCTGCTGGCACTTAGGGATGGTTTTCATTCCAGTGTCAGTTCAAGCTATAATTCAAGTGTTTCCCCTATCCCAGCTCCCATTCACAGACAAAAAAAAGAAAAAATCTCTGGCTCTTGTTAAGTGGTCCTTTAAACGCAACCTAGCTATCTCATGGGGGGAAGGGGAGGTAAGGAAAGTTGAAGCCCAAATGCCGATGATGCTGAAGCTAGCAAAGCATTGGGGGACAGCTACTCTGTTGTATGGCTCATCAAATCGTTCTGTGCTACTTGGGGGTTATTTGGCAGTGTGGCCATTCCCAGTTGAGCTAGGCTAACTTGAAAATTAAATCAAATGTAGGTAACTCAAGCTAACTGCCATGAAGAGATACTTAAGAGTCTAGGTAAGAATACTGTTCCTCCAACAGACAACTCTATCAGTAGCTTGGCAGGATGTTAGGAGTCATTAAATAGATAATCAGGACAAAAAAAATTCTAAACTCCCTCTTTCCCACTCTGATCCTCACAGGGGAAAGTTATGAAATAACTTTCATCTCAGCTCTCAGTTTAAAAAAGCAAGTTCTGAGCCCTCGTGGTTGAAAAGATAACCTTTTAAATGTGAATTGAGTATGAATTGATGTCATGCCTACCTGAGCCCGTAGACAACCTCAAAAATGACTTACAGGTGTGAGCTCCCATAAGTCAATTACAAATGAGTGTCAGTTCTCAAGCCAGATAATGACAGTTCAGCTTCAATTTAAAATGATCAACAGAGTAGTAGTTAAAGTGGATGGAATAGGAAAGGAGGTGGGACAAAAACCTTGAGGGAGAATACTGGGAGTTGCTGCAAGAAGAATAGAGGAGATGTGCAAAGACAGATAAGAGGTACAGAATCAGAAAATACAAAAATGTGAACAGAAGAGAAACCAAGGGAAGAAACAGCAGTGGCCTAAAGGGGAGCAGATTTTCTCAATGAGTAATACTGAATGGGACAATGAAGGTATTGAATAAATAATACAGTTGCTACAGAAAAGCTGTATTCTCTCCTGGATCTCTGAAAACCCTCCCACTCACGAGTAAGAGATCCACTGTGGACAGAGAGGAATATGAAGCCCTAAATCTATTTCCTATATCATAACTAACAAAGCCCTCTTCTCTGAATGAGCTTGAGACCCCCCCTAGTTTTACATCAGGTTTGCAAAATTCTTCATTTAAGTAAAATCTTTCAGTTCTTCATATGCTCTTCTTTATAAATACATCATAAGGATAAACACCAGGGAGGGAGAAGAGTTATGTAATGGCCAATGTTGGCACAAGAACAAATGGATATAAATTGGCCATCAATAAGTATAGGCTTAAAATTAGATGAAAGTTTCTAACCATCAGAGGAGTAAAGTTCTGGAACAGCCTTCCATGGTGAGTAGTGGGGGAAAAATCCTAACTTGTTTCAAGACTCAGCTTGATAAGTTTATGGAGGGGATGTTATGATAAGATATATGCCATTGTAGACAAAGCCATCCACAACTGCTACTAGCAAATATCTCCAATGGCTGAAGATGGGACACCAAATGGGAGGACTTTGAGTTACTGCAGAGAATTTTTTCTTAGGTATCTGGCTGGTGGGTCTTCCCCAAATGCTCAGGGTCTAATTGATTACCATATTTGGGGTCAGTAAGGAATTTTCCTTCAAGTTAGATTGGCAGAGACCCTGGGTTTTTTCTCCTCCTTCTGCTGAGTGGTGCATGGGTCACACTTGCTGGTTTGAACTAGAGTAAATGGTGGATTCTCTGTAACCTTGAAGTCTTTAAATCATGATTTGAGGACTTCAGTAACTCAGAGGTTATGGACCTTTTAGTTATAGAGCAAATAGCTTTTTGTGATCAGCTTTAGCACATTTATGTTCTAAACTAGGGTTTCTCAACCCGTGGGTTAGGACCCAAAACCGGATCACCAGAATGTTTCAAAGGGTCGTGTGGCAGCTCCTGTGGTTCCTGTCCCACAAGGCTGGCTGGGCCCACCTCCCTGCTCCTGGCCCTGCCATCTCTGGAGTCCCAGCATCACGATGACAGGAGTCCGAATAGGCCAAATTTGAGTGAGTGTCACTGCAACACCAGGAGCCAGGTCAGAATTCCACTCACATGCATTTGGTCCAGTCAGGAGGGTGGGGTCAAACCTGAGTGGTGCTTCAACCCCAGAGATGAGCCTACAAAAGACCAAGTTAAGATCCCACTGGGGGACAGGAGCCTGTACCCGTGGAAGTCTCTCTCAAGCCCTCTCAAGAATCTGACCATCATGTCATGGGAAACCATTATCTGTCCTTGGATCAGCAGGTGAAAACCAGAGATGGCCGCAAGATGCACTCTAATGGAACTGTGTGCCAGGCTCTGGTTCCTCAAATGGAGCAGGACAGCCTGTACAGAAGAATGTGAGGGAGAGATGCCACACTCAGATGCCCAGCGGGAAAACCTCGTCCACTTGGCCAGGTAAGTCAGTCTGGTTGAGGGCTTCCTACTTCCCAGGAGGACCTGTTGGACTCCTTCTGAACAGGTCTGCTCCAGCCACATAGCATCCATGCCGAGAGGTGGAGAGACTTGAGGTTGGAGTGTAGGAGCTGAGCGTGGTCCTCTGACAGCAGGCCCTGTCGGTTGGGCAGGGGTCAAGGAAGGGCCGCTGCCAGGTTCATGAGCATGCTGAACCAGTGCGGGCAAGGTCACACCGGGGCAATCACAACAACCTGCGCTCTGTCTCTCTTGATCTTTGCCAGGACCCTGCTGATGAGTGGAATTGGACAAAACGCATACCTCAGGATCCCTAACCATGACAGGAGAAAGGCATCGGAGAGGAAGCCTTTGCTCAGACCTTTCCAAAAACGGAACCGGTGGCATTTCCTGTTCTGTCTGGTGGCAAACAGGTCCGCTTGGGGAATTCCTCTGGATGGAGCGATCACTCGTGGTAAGAGGAGAAGTTCCTGCTGAGCTGGTCCACCAGCGTATTCTTGACGCCGGGAAGGTGACAAGCTTCCAGGTGGATTTTGTGGCTTAAAGTGCATAAGTCCCAAAGACGGAGTGCCTCTTGACAGAGTCGACGAGCGCGCTTCCCCTTGCCTGTTTATGTAGAACATTGAGACTGTGTTGTCTGTCAGGACTCGTACCACCTTGCCCGACAGGTGGGGCAGGAAAACGCTGCACGCCAGCTGGACTGCTCAGAGCTCTTTGACGTTTATGTGCAACTTCGCCTCCTCTGGGGACCACATCCCGTGTCTGGAGTTTGCCGAGATGCGCACCCCAGCCGAGGTCTGAGACATATGACAGCAACTTGATAGAGTGAGGGGGGTTGTCTGACGCTGCCTGGAGGGCTGTCCTGGACACGGTTGTGCCCTCATCAAGGATCGCTCAGAACTCCTTGGAAGCCTCAGAGAGCGACCCTTTGAACTTAGCCTTGGCTTGCCATATATTGAAGTCATATTGGCCAAAGAGGGCCTGGTGGTTAGCCACTCTTAGCTGAAGGCTAGAAGACTAATAAAACTTACACCCAAAGAGATCCAACCTCCTTGAGTTTTTATTTTTGGGGTGCCCTTGCCTCTCCCGGGTTGCCCTTGCCTGTCTTTGTGGTTAACCATCTCACAAGGGAATTGGGGGCAGGGTGGGAGTATAAGTACTCATGCCCTTTGGTTGGCACAAAGTACTTGTGTTCAGCCCTCTTAGAGATTGGGGCCAGGGAAGAGGGGGTCTGCCACAGGGCACCAGTGATTTGGAAACCCCTTCATGAAGGGGTAAGACCCCCCCTGGCAGGAACCGAGGAGCAGAGGACATCAGAGAGTCTGACGGCTCTTCCAGTCCTCTGCCTAAAGCCTGAGGTTGGAAGTGACCCTCTTCAAAAGTTCCTGATGTGCTTTGGCATCATCCTGAGGAACTGAGTCAGGGGGCCCCATGAGAGCCTTGTCTGGTGACAACGATGATGCCAGTGCCGCGGGAACCTCTACATCCATTGGTGGTCCAGTAGCTTGCTCCCCTGGATCCTCCTTGACCTGCGGGGTCTTACGCCCCGAAGTCTCCAGCACCAGATAGGGACGGGATACCGAGGCCACTGGCCTCTCCCAGGCTCCCAACACCGATCGGGCAGCCTGGGAAGGTTGGGTGAACTCCCAAGGGTTCCACAGGTACCATGGCGCTGGCTGCTGCACTTGGGGTCATGGAACCGGTTTCAGTGCCATCGATGCCAGCATCAACGTAGGTACCGGGGCTTGTCCCGCAGTCAGGGAACATCGCTCCATGCCGGAGCTGTAAGTCGGTACCGGGTCACCAGGAACGGGCGGCGCAGTGGCTCCTGTCCGACTGATGCCAGATGCTGTGACCCAAAGCCGAGTTGTCCGAGCGAGTCAGGCATCTTGGTTGGGGTTTCGGAGCCCAATGGCGTTCAGCGGATCTGCATCGGACACAAGATGTCGAACAGTACCGGAAGCCACTACAGGTCGGGAGGAACCTCCTAAGAGATGGGCGACGATGGCTGGGTGATCAGAAGTTTCTGCTCCGACTGGTACTGGGCCCTTAGAGATGGTCGGTGCCAGTCCCAGAGATCTTGCTGGGCGGCATATGCCCCAGAGAGTCTGCGCCAATCCACTGGCGAGGAACGCCTGGAATCCCTCAATCGGTGCCCCCTGTGCGGGGAGCGAAGGGGGCTCCACTGAGCCTGCCTCTCGTCCTGAGGCATGCCGGCTTGGCACGGGCGAGCGATGGCGGGACGTCCCTATCGACAGGGAACGGTGCCACTGAGGCGAGGACACACACATTGGTCCCAAAGCAGGTTTTCCCTGAGACCGGGGTACCGCTGGAGCCAACGTAGGCAGCACCAGGAGTGTCAGGATCTTATGAGCTGCTTGTAGGGCTTCGGGCGTCGACGGCACCTGAAACTCACCAGGGCCTGCACTGCTATCTGAAGTCGCAGGCAAAGTATAGGATGGGCCACACCATTTGACTTGAGCTGCGGCCCGACTTCCTGAAGGGGGTGTTGAGCTGCCTGGCACGGATGGTGGCTCACCCCCAACCCTCTCCTTTCCCTTGCGGGAGGTAGAACGTCCCTTCACATTCTTCTTCGGCTTCATGACCAAAGCCGTGGAGGGAGAGTGGTGACAGCTCGTGGACGGTGTTGGCGGAGCACTGCACATGGAGGCCACGGCGTTCAGTGTTGAGTTGGACCACTGCTCCGGTGCCGGAGTGAGTGCCGACTCTATTAGAAGCGCTCTTAGAGCGATATCGCACTCCTTCTTCATCCTAGGTTTAAAGGACTTGCAGATACGGCACTTATAATTTATGTGCCCCTTGCCTAAGTACTTTAGGCAGCTGGTACGTGGATTGCTGACGGGCATAGGCCGTTTACAGAGATCGCAGGGCTCAAAACCTGGGGACAAGGGCATGCCCCATCCCCTGGCTAAGTCCCATTCGGAACTAACGAAGAGTTGAGAACTACTATTAAGGGTTTAACTAAGAAACTACTAACTATATTCAACTATTTTCAAAGATTGCAAGAACAGAGAACGAAACAATGCTAGCCGAAGCAGCAGATGTTCCAACACCGTCACTGGCAGCAAGAAGGAACTAAGGGGGCGGGAGCTGGCGGAACCCCTTATACTGTGCTATGCGGGCACCACTCCAGAGGGCGCCAGAGCCAATCCCCTACGGAAACTGCTAAGGGAAACACTTCCGGCACAAGTGCATGTGGCAAGCACCCACACCTCATATGGAATGGACCAGCTACATAAATATAAAGAACCAAAGTTATATGTGGGTCGCCAAACCACTATTAATCTGAGTTTGCACAAATAATAATTTCATGTTCTCAATTCTTTTAGGACATGCAATAACATAAACTGGCGCCTGTCCTACAACTGTTGGGACTACCCTTGTAGCACACGAAGAGTTTACTTTGTGAAGGATATAACAATACTAAGGCCTGGTCCACACTAACCCCCCATTTCGAACTAAGGTACGCAAATTCAGCTACGTTAATAACGTAGCTGAATTCGAAGTACCTTAGTTCGAACTTACCGCGGGTCCAGACGCGGCAGGCAGGCTCCCCCGTCGATGCCGCGTACTCCTCTCGCCGAGCTGGAGTACCGGAGTCGACGGTGAGCACTTCCGGGATCGATCTGGGATTGATTTATCGCGTCTAGAGAAGACGCGATAAATCGATCCCAGAAGATCGATTGCTTACCGCCGGACCCGGAGGTAAGTGTAGACCTACCCTAAGATGCCAAGATTTTTTCCTCACAAGATAAAAGGTGGGCTCACCTCTTTCCTGAAACTAGGTTTTAGGTGTAAGATTTTAGATATCCTCCAGTCTCTATCTGAGCACTAAGGCAATCTCATTTTTACCTCTCTTTACCCCCTTGCTCCTTATAGTCTATGTCATGGTGACAATTCTTCCTTCAAGAGCACTGGACAGGATTCTTTGAAGAGAGGCAATGCCACAACAAGTTGGGGGTGAAGATAGGGTGGGGTAATGGGACACACTCTCTCCAAGGGCCAAGTATACTGTATCAAGAGCATTCCCATATCCCCAGCAGGCACAGACGACTGAATTCAGGACAATCTGACCCAGGACCTGGCTGACACAAACTTTATAAAACTGTGTTCAGTTTTGTCTATGGATTTGAAAGTCTCTAAATCGGAGAGTGAATCTGCTACTTACCACTCATCTCTCCTCAACTGAGCCCAACATCCTCAGATTTTATTAGCCTAGGCTAGCAGAACACAAGGCAGTCGCTGCTCAGTGATATCAAACTCACCTTCCATCCTCTGATGTAAGACTGTACTACAATGGCCGAACTCTTTATCCTCTGATACTTCTTTTGTTGCTGTATTAAAAATCAATAAATACCGTTCAGCAGAGAAAGTCATAGTTTTAAAACTGCTTTACATCAAAACATTCTTTGGTAACATCTAATAAATATATTCATATTGCAATTTAATCAAAAAACTAATGGAGAAGAGTGGGTTAATTTCTGAACACAGGGTGTGGATTTCACATCTAACTCAAGAGGAAACAAACGCACAGACAGCAGAGTACATGGACAAGGCCACTTTATACACAAAGAAAGACTAACTTCCTGGCCAACAGAGGAAAGTTATGTGAATTAAATACGAACAGCCACTGTTTTGTTGTCTTTCCCACCAACAAAATAGCTCAGATTGTCACAGACGCTTTGCTCCAGTTTGTCAGCTGAGCTTGCCATTGACAATCATAAGGCTTCTGTTGTTCTTCACACCCATTGCCCTCTTATAGTATCAGTACTGATAATAGTTTAAAAAAGATAGTTTGCTGAGGCCGGACTGAAATGCTATCCACCTAAGTCAGTTTGATGTACACCTTCTTGACAATTTCCTGAACAGTTGAACATTTTCCCCTTAAGATCAATAAGACCCTTATTTTTCTAGTAGACTGCCGGTTAATCTAATACCCTGTCAGCAACAGGCTGAAGGTTCTGCAATGCAACATGAAGGGCCAAATACTCAGCTCAGCACCCAGTCCGAAAAAACTGTGCTGGTCAGCTCTGCTGAGGGGCGGGTGTGGGTAAGAGGAAATGAATCTTGCATTGTTCCTTTAAGATGGATATTTCTAATGGAAGTTTCAAGATAATCTAACATTCTGTTTTACAGCACCATTGAGGGTAATCTTAAAATTCAGGCTCTAGTTTAGCCCTTTTCAATTGCTAATCCAGATGTCTAGATATTAGAAGCCCTCCCTCACACGCCACAAAGCTAAGGAGCCATTCCATGGCCACTACTGTAGCTTCAACCTCCTCCCCACAATCCTCTCACAGACAACACTTTGTTATGGGCGGGTTCAGTTCTGTGAAGCAGCTGATCCCCTCGCCAGACCCTGAGCTTTACTCAAGCAGGGGATGCACACCCCTTATGCAGCCTCCCAAACCCTGACCCTCTTTGTGCCTCAAATCACATTAGTTCTGATGCAAGAGTGCTCTTTATATTCAAAAAGAGGGGCAGGATTTGCCCCCAGGTAATTTTTGGGGCACTTCAAGGAGCCAGATGACTGCATTCTAACAAAACGACTGCTCTACGTTTCCAGTAAACCAATAGAGCTCTACAGGTTCGGAAATATTCTTCCTGATGTTCATACAGATTTGGTCAGGTCAAATGTTGGTTTTTCATTTGTTCTTATTTTCTTATATCAACAGGCCTGCAAATTACATCTTTGACAACTCTATTTTTAAACTGTTAAAGCTCTACTGATATACTCAGTAATGTAGATACATTGCTGTAATGCAATGCAATCCTAATGTTGGCGAAGAAAAGGGAGTGAATTAAACTAGACAAGTTTGTATTGGAAATTAATTTTTACAGTTGTAACAAGACAGTAAATGAATTATTTTGAGATATAAATAGCCACATAGTTTCTAATTTTCCAAGACAAGTTAATCTTTGACTGACCTCCATGTTCAATCGAACTGAATACTAAAGGCTTTCAAGGCCATGTAGAAGATTATCAAAAACTGTGCATCATCTGGGATACACTAATTTGACAATATCATAACATTTATTTAAGGGTAGCTCTGTTTCAGTGTGATGTGCTATTTCATCAAACCTTCTTTTGGACTTTCATAAGTCTTGATAATGTATATTTCTTTACAAAAGGAAATTAAAAACTTCTCTTACTAACTGGAAAAAATATTGAAAACTATACATCACTTAAGTTCAGTTCAGAGTGATGTGGAAGATCCTGTCTACAACAAAATCTAAAATGGTCTTAGAACTATACTAGTAAGAACCATTTAAGGTCTTTATGAGCTGTACCTAATAAGACAAATCATTGGGACTCTCCCAAGCATTCTTGTGCCTCAAATGTAAAGGCTTCAAATAAGGCAAAAAACAAAACGCACCTTACAATGATAGAATTTCACATACAGTAAACATACACATTGCTAAACTTTTGTATGCATTGGTTGCCTGTTGGTATATGCTACAAAGTTTTGCCCAATGCTTGAGACTGTTGAACTATAGAGTGATCCCACCATTAGTGTTGAGAAAGCCTGTCTCCAAATGGTTGAACTAACCAGGATACCTTGGCAATTCTTTTCACACAGATCATCTACTTCATCACGAGCCTATTTAACTCAGTTTACTTGGTGGATATTTTTGGTGCCAAATACAGACATAAAATTGGATATTTGCATCACTTTCATCAAAGCTGATAAAGAAAAAGAATCATTAAGTACTAATAAGAAACCCTTGTTTAAAAAAATTTGCATCTTACTGCATATCTTCTGCACCAGGAAGCAATCACAATCTGGCTCCTTTTCATTAAAAGGAAATGTGTCCGACATTTCCAGCCTCTGTACATTTTCTGAATGAGTGTGGCCAAGTCCTCTAGACGTTGCTTTCTCAGGTCTTCTAATTTGAAAAGCTGAGTTAAAAAAATAAAAATAAATAAAAGACAGAAAAACGCAAAAGCATAACTAGAAAACGCAAAAGCGTAACTAGTATGACAAAAAGGGATCAATTCCCTGAGTCCCATGCTTCACCTCTTGAGAAATGTTTGGCTGGCTCATGCTATCTGTACATGGCCACATAAATGTGGTATTGATTAATGTATACCTTACATCCTGAGGTTATTCAGTGGATGAAGACTACATTAGATATTGGACTGTTGATGACAATTACCTTCATAGGCTTTTAATTCCCTCCCAGCCTCACTTAGATTTATTTTGAATGCCTTCTTATAAGCCTGCAAGCTATACAATGTTTATCATTCTAGTACCAGAACATTGTGTTTGGAGAAACCTCCACTAGTCATCCAGCAAATTCTTCAGCATTACTGATGGGTAATCATCATGCAAGCTGCTCTTTGTTTAGTGCTTAAAGCAGTCTGAAAAAAGTGGGCACTATCATAATCAGGGAGTAGCAACTTTGGAAAGAGAGTTTAAAGTGCACCGCTCAGCAACCTGGTTCAATTTTATTTATTTAGTGCCAGGTCTGCAACACCTCATGCCCCCCTCAAAAGCACCGTCTTTGATTCTATAGTGGAAAAGTTTTGTTCACACACCGTTCTTGGGTTGCGGATGAATATCTTTGATCTTCCAAAGGAATATTCTTCCTCAGGGATTTCCAATTCATTGAACAGTACCTCTACACCAGCCCTAAGAGAGAAAAAATGAGCTTTTCGAGCTATATTTAAAACTTTTCAAACCAAAACATACAGACTACTTAGAGTTTACACACGCATACAAATTAATAGGCAGCATGTTAAGGATGTTTTAAATCCTTAGTGTTTGACATGAGAAGAATGGAAATGTAACTCCTTTACTCATATGTTTTTTATTAAACTATAGACACAAGAATCATATTTTGCAAGGGTATGGAGCAATTTGTGTACAAAGGGAACAATTACCATTAAACAGTGCCAGCAATGGCCTAGTTTTGACAGCAATAATGGTTTTACATTGAAAAGAAAATGAGACAGGATCTCACATGAATTTCGAAATATAATACAGGGGTTTAGATAGCACTGACTGAAGTGTTTCAGTCAAATACTACACCTGCACCTGTAAACAGTTTACTCTACAGGGCTCAGGGGATCAGTGGTGCTCCACTGCCCTCTGGGGGGTCTTTGTAGCTGGCTTGCCCTCGTAGGGAGCCTTTGCCTCTTGCTGTGGCACACATGGTGCTGGCGGCGCAGGCGGAAACCTCTGCTCTCTCAGCGCTGAGGGAACTTGGGAAGGCATCAAGTGTCACCACAAGTTTGGGTCCCCTACTGCTCCCAGGAGTTGGTGGTGGGTCCTTTAAGGGGACTGGGAAGGCACGTCCGCGTGGCTCCAGAGTGGCCAGGTGGCCTGAACTGGATCCTTTGCCCGAAGCCCCATGGCCTTTCTTGCCCGGGGCTGGGAAGCCATGCTTCTTAGTTTTCTTTTTGGGCACCGTTCTACAAATACGACACTTGTCCTTCACATGTGATTCCCCCAAGCACTTGATGCAGCTGCTGTGGGGGTCATTTACAGGCATAGGAACGTTACAGTCTGCGCAGAGCTTAAACCCTGGAGACCGGGGCATGCCCCACCTGGAACAAAGTCTCCAATGGGACTCTAACTTCTAACTACACTTAACTACTGAACACTAACTACTATAAACAACTATTTACAAGGCCCTAAGGCTCGAAGTCAGAAAAGACAAAACTGCTGGCCCTTGCTATGCCAGGAAAGGCACTCCAACTAACCACCATGGGCGGTAAGAAGGAACTGAGAGAGCGTAGGGCCAGTGGCGCCTGATATACCGACGCATGAGCACGGCATTCAAGGGGGCACCACAGCCAACCCTACGGATACCGCTAAGGCAAAAATCTCTGACGACTGTGCACGTGAGCGCGCGCGCACACACACACACACACACACACACACACACAGAATGGAATCGACATAAGCAAACACTCAAAGAAGAATGAGAGTTTGAAACAGAAACAGTGAGAAAGAATCAAGTCACACTGGGATAATATTTAATCTTATTTTAGAATTCCTGATTTATTTAAAAATTTGAATATATGTGGAAAGCAATTATTTTATTCACTGAGCTATGAAGGAATATGAATACCAATGTTTTTCTTACCTAGCAGGTCCTCTCCAATGGGGCCAGGTCTGCTTACAAAGCATCTTGTACCTTTCTAGACAAAGCTCATAAGGCTGTCTGAATGCGTAGCCTGCCCTTCTAACCCGGACATTCTCTAGGAGACCTAGGTACCGGACCTGGTGACACACTAGAGCTTCATTGAAGATATGTGCAGCTTTTTTGTCATTGGGCTTGATGCATCTGGAAATTGAAACAATATTCTGCATTTTGTATGAATACTTGTTTATTGTATTGTAAAGCTATTATGTTGGTGTTCACACCTCAACTGCTAGCAGAGCACCTTACCCTCCCTGATTGAACTAACCTCATTATCTCCATACTGATTTATACCTGCCTCTGGAAATTTCCATTACTTGCATCTGAAGAAGTGAGGTTCTTACCCATGAAAGCTTATGCTCCCAATACTTCTGTTATTCTTAAAGGTGTCACAGGACCCTCTGTTGCTATTATGTTATAATTTAAATTTTACAAGCCACGATCAGATATTAGTTCATGTTTCATTTAGTTAAGTGCATTGGATATGAATAGCACCCCATTTTCAAATTTCATTTCCTAAAAACCTACAATGAAACAAAACTTGCCATTCTAAAATATTAACTATGTACACGTGAATTGCTGACACACCAAATTCAATGCATATACAATTACAAGCCAGTGAGATATTCAGATAGGCTATGACCCAGCAAAACACTTAAGCATGTAACGAAGTTTAAGCACATAAATAGCCCCACTGAAGTCAATAGCACTATTTGAGTTCTTAAAACCTAAGCATGTGCTTATGCACTTTGCTAAATTAGGACCATAATTTTATTCAGTTTCTCTATTTTTTTTTTCCTTTTACACTCTTTTGTTTAATGGCCTGCTTATGGAAGATGTTAGAATGAAGTCCTATTTATCCACAAACAATTATGTGGCATGGGCAGCACCAATGCAAGCTTCCTCACACTGCCCCTACCAATGTGCTCACCCGTGACTCTACAAGAGTAAGGGAGCAGTTGCATTTCTTGGCCAATTCATCCAGTGAACTCTCCAAGAATGCCAAGAGTCCTGTTAATGCCAGCTCTGGTGGAGGATTTGGGGAAGTGCACTAAAACCACCAACTCATTTCATATAGACAATTGAACAAGCAGGAGAAAGTAACAATTTTCAGTCACTGCTCACCTGGACTGAATTTACATCAATGAGCTACAAGAGAGAGGTTTCATTATCGCTTGAACTACTCTGGTTTTTTGCTATCACATTTGGTTAAAGGCAGACATATCCATTATCATTTTTTAAAAGCTATCAAAGAATAACTTACCTAATATAGTTTGGATTTTTTGTCTGCAAGTTCTTCATCAGAGTAGCTACAGAAGCCTTGAATTGTGAACCTGCTGTTGGGGGCCTCTTTAGGTTAATCTTGGCAGGGTTACCTTCTGGGAATAATGCTTTAATGAGGGAGTGGTTGGCCTTCCACATAGCCTGGGAGAGGTCACGGTAGAGTAGATCATTATTCTTGTCAACAAATCCTTCTACCTGGTACATAACCTAAACAACATAGAAGAATCTCATTGACTGATATTTTGGGATATAATATAGGTCAAAATTAGAGCTGGTCAGGAAGTCCCTCCTCTCCCCACACCCATATGATATTTTCAAAAAAAAAAAAAAAAAAAAAAAAAAAAAAAACCAAAATATTTTCACTGAAATTTCTCTCAACATTTTTTTGAATGTTTATAAAACAAACACACAACTTTGTTAGAGGTTTTTGACTTTTCAACAAAAGCCTAAAATGTTTTGAACAATGTGGACATTTTCCATAAAGATTTCTTTTTTGTCAAAAAAAAGAGAGATAGTAAATTTTCAGCCAACACTAGTCAAAATATTTAGCAGAAAATAATACTCTTTAGTGATAGCCTGGGAAATTGATAAGCCTCCTTGCCCAATTAACACACAAAGAAGTCTCCCACTCCAGCCAAATTAATAATTTCTTCCTTTGGAAAAATGCAGTGATTATTTCCTACTGTTTTAAATCACTACACCAAAAAAACCTTTCCAAAATAGCCAACCAACCCCAACCACATTTATATAAGTTTACTTAAGTAAAACAGCCAGTTACAAAGTAATATTAAAAATTACACGAGAAAATTCCTACATCTCAGTTGATATGTACTGGCTACCTGTATACTCCCCAGGGGGCTGACATTTTAAAAATAATTCTTACATGGAAAACAGCCTGATGACATGCATGGACAGGAAGATGTGAGCTGCAATTGCAGACACGGAGGCCTCCAGCAGAACTTTACCCAGCTCTCCATAGGAGATACTCTAGTTTTTTGGGTTACCTTCTTTTTTTAAGTCTTGAATGTTTTGGCACATGATCTCTTTGATAACACAGATGCCTTCAGTTTCATTATTTCATTTATTTTTTATGTCTATAGTACATTTAATAAAACTAAATATTAATGAATATTAATGTTGTCACCATATTTTACAGTGGATCAAGTGACTGGAAACATTTCATTTTCCTTTACAAAATGCAATTCTGAATGTAATTGATACAGAAAATACTGGCAGGCATTACTACTGAAAAACATATACAATAACTTAACTAATTATATTTTGAGGTAAAAAAGTCACCACCTTTTGTTAATCAGTGTGCCCAGATCAAACTGTCTTCAACCGGGCATGGAAAAACAATGTCAAAATAGTACGTACCAACTGAATGTTCTACTCAGTTGGTAAATGTCAGAACAAATGAGGACTCATTGGCTGTTAGTACAGACAGATTATCTGCCCTAATCCCATTCTGAGTGTCGAGAATTCTCTTCAATCAGTTTATTTTAATTTTGACAATTAAATTAAAAAACAAATAAAAACGCCTTAAATAGTAGTCCAGGGCAGATTAAAATTCAATACAAAATATAACCATCAAACACAAAATATACATGTCATTAGGCTAACTATTACGCCAGTCCAGGGAAACCCCGCTCCCAGCAACTTTACTGCCACAGGCTAAGATATATAACTGTGATGTCAAGTTTGTGATACATAAACTGGTGAGAAGTCAAAATAATGTTAAAAAGAATCAATACATTGTTCTAACCAATGATGGGTGAATTTTTTTTTTAAACCTGTCCAAACTTTCACTCATGCACTGAAATGAACGATTTTTCAGGTTCAGATCAGTGGCCTACTCTGTCACTGATTGTCTTATCTTAGCTCATGTAATGATCATGATTTCTTATTTTTTTTTAAAAAGTTATATGCAAAGAAAATATCAAAAACTTCAAACTGTGAGGCCTATATTTATTCATGCTGTTTATCTTAGTAAAAGCAAAATACATTTCCAAGCCCTCTGTAGTGCTTTATCTTCCATCTGTCTAAACAGACAAGATTTCAAAATAAAGTCAGCTTCCCTCAAATTTATAAGAACTCCACTTTCTCAGAGTATGAGCCATTTTAGTGATAGCAAACTCATTTTCAAGACAATACTTCACCTTCAAATGTGTGTTAACGTTTGCATCTCTAAACAGGACATTTTTGGTTTCACGACCTATACACTTTCAGTGATTGAGGGCTTGTCTACATTACCGGCTGGATCGACGGGCAGCAATCAATCCAGCAGGGGTCGATTTATCACGTCTAGACATGATCAATCAACCGCCGAGCACTCTCCCATCGGCTCCAGTACGCCACCAGAGTGAGAGGCGCAGGCGGAGTCAACGGGGGAGCGTCAGCTGCTGACCTACTACAGTGAAGACACTGCGGTAAGTAGATCTAAGTACGTTGACTTCAGCTACGTTATTCACGTAGCTGAAGCTGAATAACTTAGACTGATCCCGCCCCCAGTGTAGACCAAGCCTAAGTCAACAAGAGTTTTGCCATTGACCTCAATGAATGCAGGATGAATCCTCAAAAATTAAAATACACTGTCAAATAATTAACTTGTCACTAGTTTATTAATAGGAAGATTCAAGAATATAGAAGTAATTTTATTTTATATTCTGCATTTGACTGAGGCAACTCCAAGCTTCCACATCATTCCTTCATTGTATCCTCATTTAGTATTTAAAAGAACACATCATTGTTTCACTTCCCAAACCTGGAGCACATGCAGTTTGGCCTCACATGCAAAAAACACACATCAAGCCATGGGGATGTTCTTTCAGTACAGTACCTTGCCAGCATAATGCTGAATTCTGAAGCAACTGTGAGGCAGCGATGTATCATTCAGGAAACGTGAACACTTGCTCATCCTACTCTCAAAGTGCTGATGAGTGGCACAGACTTGGTTCAGTTTCTCTAAAAAGGTGTCGTCAGTAACGGTGCCCGGCCTCAGACATTCTTCATCTAGCATAGCCAGAATTCCAGTTTGATTCTGTAGTTTAAAAACAAATTTCCTTCTTTCCTTAATGCATTGTTTTTATTTTTTATGGAGATAAATAAAATTGTGCTACCTTATACAAACAGTAACTAAGATTGAACTTTACTTTATCAGAATATACATAGAAATGCAGAAGTCAGAAGTAAAGATCAGCCATATTAGTGCATTTTCTGCTGCTGTTCAGACCCATTAATTTAACAAGTCAGAACTTTGCAATTAGCCTTCCAAATTTCCAACCTTCACATTACAGATGCTTTTTAATTAAGAGCAAATTCCATTCTGAACCCCTCTTTTTAGCCATTTGTAACTTTCTCAAAATTCTTCTTTTGGAGACACAGTTCGCGAGCTCGATCTCAGCTCAAACATGAATTTTATTTTGAAACTGTGAAGTAAACTTGTTGAACCATTTTCAAGACACCTGAGCAAATGGGAAAAAAAACAGGTTTCCTCTCAAAGAAAAAAAAAAGTTTTTGCATATGGATTTTTTTTTCAAAATGACATTTTCTCAAGTTCAAATTTAAGATCTAATTCTTCATTGTGAACTAATTCAGCTCTTGCATCTAAATTCACCCTCAGCATGAGCAGTAAAACTCTGCTGTCCCTGACAGAGCAGGACCTATAAAAGCCAACTATGAACACCCCTCAGTTTGAAAGTGTTTTTTAATTAATTGATAATACTAACAAGCTGCTATATAGTGTTCAAAGCACTTCATAAAGAAAGGTATCTCCTGATTTTACAGAAGGAGTATGGAGTTCAAAGTCACATAACAGGTCAGCAACAGACCTAGGGATAGAACCCCAGCCAGCCCCCACTACTCCCAGTATAGTGACTTATTTCACTTGACTAAAATATACAATCTCCACATTCACACTTATGAACTTTTGAAGATGATGCACTAACCATTCACAGTATCTTAATTAACATTTAAAGTGTGCGACCTAGAAAATGGGCCCTTCTTCACAGCAACTCAAAATCTGCCCAGGTTCCATTTTCCTCACCCCTTCTCCCCAACACACATTTGGTTTCTGAATGCACATTCTTGAGATTTGAGTCTTCTGACTTGTGCTTTTAACTTTTAACCTAAACTTAACTTCATTTTTTCTCCTATTTTGTTTATATAAGAGCTAATCTATAGCCTTCCACTCAAAAGGAGGTAAGGTAATCAATTTATGGGCAAAACTAGCATGCATTTTGTACTATTGGTTAAACAATGTTTCAGTTTGCATTGTTGTTAAGGAACTAGCATGACATGAAACAGAATATGTGTTAAATCAACATGAACTACTGTGATTAAGTACAAGCTGTATCAGAAGCATACAATAACTCAATAACTGAGTTGCCTGGTTACCATTAAAAAAAAAACATTATTTACAGCATGACTGGCAGTTGCTCATTATGTCTTCTAATAAAAACAGCACTGCATCAAAACACTGATTATGTGAAATAAACTGATATTAGTGAGATAACAAGAATACATTAAGTGCTGCACATCTATAAGAAAAAATGCAATGACATATAAACTCTATCTTTGTCCATTCCACACTTTTGAAATACGTTAGATCTTTAGTATAATAAAATAAGTGAACTGTGATTTAATACAAAATCAGAGGGTCACTTGTTTCTGAAATCAATACGCTAAAAAGCTCTCATTACAAACTAATTTTAATTCAATGCAGTTACGATATTTCTATTTTATACATCTTAATTTTCAAATTTTAATTCAAATTTTAGAAGAAGAATTCACAAAGGCAAAATCTTTGAAAGTAGCAATTGCAACTTACATTTTCTATCAGGTCACAAATTATGGCATTGTTGAAATATTCAATATGAGTCCATTCAATATCCTATAAAAACAAAAAGCATATAATATATGAACTGAGAGAAATAACTGCAGGAGTTCTCTCTATTGGCATGTTTTTATTGCATTCCTATTTATTAAAATGCCCTTTTAAAAGTCAGCCCTATATATGTAGATTTTTGGATCCTAACATTTTATTTAAAAAATGCAATCTACCACTAACATTATTTGGCCAAAATGAATGCCCTTGAATGGTTTCCAGACTTGCTTTCCATTCCCTTCTTCAATCTGTGTCAATTTCCCATGCACTTAATTGGAAACAAGCCAAAATTTTATACTGCAAGGCCTTGGGTCAGTAATGCTTTGTGTACACTTACAATGTTTATAAGGAAATAAGTCATAATTTCAGTACAAGAATCTAAGACCAAGATTTTTCTGTTCTTAATTTTTGTTCAGGAGCAAAAAAAAAAAAAAAGCTTAAATTTAGATGAGATCATCTGAAAAATCCACTGAGTCTGGCTGTTATTCAGATATTTGGAAAAAATTAACATATTAAAATCAACTATAGAACTTCCAAGTATGGAATAATAGCCCTACACCAGATGACAATGAATGACAGAAAAAACCACGAGAGTTTTCAGACTCGGAGGGATATAGCCAAATTTATAAAGTAAAAATACAAGCATTTCAATTCCATACTTAATTTGTATTCTAGAGCAACATCTAATATGAAGATGGACAACACTTGGCAAGCCAGACCTGCATATAAGCTGTTTATTGTTTTTTAAGGTATATTTTTCTCTGTAACACCTTTGCTCTGAATAAATAATACTTTGCTTTATGAAGGGTGGTTGGTCACTGTATAACCCTGTCATTTCTCAGAGGACAGGGCCACAAGTGCTGAACTACCATCAGATCTGCTAAGGTGATCACAGTGAACCATAGCCTAAATCCCCAGTCTAGAAGGGAATGTGTAATGGGACTCTGCCCTGAGAAAGGTAACAGAGGTTTGAGACCTATAGCGGGGATCAGAGGTGCAGTTACCCTGGGAATTCTGACAGCATGTGGCAACAAACAGAGCTACTCTCCATGGCAGGCTCAGGTTCAGAAAGAGAACGCTGGGTACTGTGCCCAGAAAAGGTGTATATTGGCAAGTGGGTAAGAAGTGATCATACAAATAAATGAATTTGAACATTACCTCTCGTATGTATTCCTCCTGCTCTTCTTTTAGAGTGAGTTCAATGAAGATTTGCTGCAGCTTCTCATTACAATAGTTAATAATGAACTGCTCAAAGCTGTTGTCCTGTAAAACAAATCAACACATTTCTGTTCATTTGTTGCATGTATCATGCTGTGGAATTCAGTTGGAGTAAGTTACAGCAAAGGACTTTAGTCTACAAGCAGCTTTACTGGCTACTCTTTCTGGTTTTAAAGGTGGCATTTCCATATATACATTGTTAAAAATGGATTACAATTTCAAAATTTAGGGTCAAATCTTCTCATGTGATTTTCCCCACTAAGAGGGACTACAAACTACAAGTTTGATTTATGGTGTTTCCTCATCATTTCCTCACGGTGGGATGTTAATATGGGGCTATTATAATATGATATGGCAATTTCCCATGATGCCAGAGCAGTGATGAGCTCCCAAAATCCTAAGAACCGGTTCCCTATCAGGTCCTTGGCAACACTTCGGTGGCGGGGGGGGGGGGGGGGGGGGGGAGGGGAAATGTCCTTCACTTGCTCTGGGTTTTCAGTGGCATTTCGGGGGCAGGCCCTTCACCCGGAGTGAGTGAAGGTCCCGCCGCCAGAGTGCCGCCGAAGACCCGGTAGGGAACTGCCTGGTGAGTACATTACAAGCCCCATGTGCCTGTCTCCCACCCACCCGACCCCAACTCATGTCCTGCCCCCGACTGCCCCCCTCAGAACCCACAAGTTTCTCCTCCCCCCCTTCGCCACTGGGGCAGCAGCAGCAGCAGCAGCCCGGGGCTTCGGGGGCTATTTAAAGGACTGGGGCTCCCCTGCTTCTACCACCCCAGCCCTTTAAATAGCCACCAGAGCTGCGCTACTACTCCAGGGCTCCGGCCCTTTAAATAGCTTCCTGAGTCCCGGGGAAGCGGCGGGGCTCTAGTGGCTATTTAAAGGACCGGGGCAGCAGAGGCAGCCCCAGCCCTTTAAATAGCTCCTGGAGCCCCCTGCTACCCCTGGGCTCTGGGAGCTATTTAAAGGGCCGCAGCTCCCCTGCTTCTACCACCCTGGTCCTTTAAATAGCCCCCGGAGCCCTGGAGTAGTACCGTGGCTCTGGTGGCTATTTAAGGGGCCGGGATGGTAGCAGCAGCAGGAGCCCCGGACTTTTTAAACAGTTCCTAGAGCCCCGCAGCCCTACCCCAGGGCTCCAGCAGTAGGGCTCTGGTGGCAATTTAAAGGGCCTGGGGCTCCAGCCCCTGCTGGGAGCCCCAGACCCTTTAAATTGCCCCATGGGGAAGCTGGGCGACCCCTTTAGCAACCGGTTCTACACCGACTTCTAAATTTAACAGCTGGTTCTTGCGAACCGGTGCGAACCAGCTCCAGCTCACCACTGTGCCAGAGCAAAGAGACCATGTAGAGAAGACTTCCCCCTGAACAACCCACTCCTAGCATGTGACACATTGGGAGCACCTAAAGGAAAGTTTCTCCAGGCTCTGCAACATAAAACCACGAAACCCCTTTACCCTGCACAGCAAAATATAGATGTCAGTCTACTCTCTAACATTATGTTTTTTTTTTTAACTGATATGCCCTTTCATTCATTGATTAACCAGTATTGCTTGAGAGCGCAGATATAAAAGTAAAACAAGTGTATTATCAGTACTGTTATAAGATCCATAGTACATGAAATATTACATTTCCCTATGGATTCTGACTAGCAGGGCGTGTGGCCACTCAGAGGCACTGTGGTGCAAATCAAACTACGGAATGTCATATTTTGGATATCACCACAGTACACTTCCAAAATAATACATTTCAGACTCTGAGAAGCTATCATTGGGACAAGTTCCTAAATACTATGGATGAAATTGCAGCCCCATTGAAGTCATTGGTATAACTGCCATTGAATTCCAAGGGGCCAGGATTTAGCTAATATCTTTATTTCAATTATCTTAAATCAAGGCAACCAGTGTCCAGTTACACATTTTCTGATACATGCTTAAAATGTGTTTATTAACAAAAAGATACTTTCTAGGCTCTATTTTCTCCTTAGTAAGTGTTCATAACTCATTAACACTTTGAATATGCATATCTATTAGAGCGATTTTACTTACAGTTATGTAAAAGTAGTTTTAGTTCTTACTACTGTTCTTTCCTTCTTAATTAAAAAGACATTCCAACATGTTACATTTTTTACTAGCTAATATGGCTATGTCTTTGGTTATTCTGGAGGACTGATATTTGTGTAACAAACTAAACCATGAAGTTACACCCATCACAAATCTGCTGCACAGTACCTATGAAGCTGAAGTTACACTGACAAATTTCTTGATAATAAAAAAAACCTGCAATTTTTTAAACATCGGTTTAATCAACTAGCTGCTACAGTACTAAAACCATGATTAAGAACACACTCAAGCAGATTAGGAAAAGCTGAAGTCATTAAACCCATATCAACTTGGGTTTAAGCTAAAGCAAAATCAAAGCTGATCTCTAAGGCTGTGTCTACATAGCAACTAGACACTTGCAGCTGGCCAATTCCTGCCAACTCCAGCTTGCAGGGCTTATGGCTGTGGGGCTGTTTTATTGCTGTGTAGACTTCCCGGCTTGGGCTAACTCTGGGACCCTCCCACCCACCTCACAGGGTCCTACAGCCTGGACTCCAGCCCGAGCCCGGAAATTTACACAACAATGAAACAGCCCTACAGGCTGAGCCTTGCGAGTTCGAGTCGGCTGGCACAGGCCAGCCAGGGGTGTCGAGTTGCTATGTAGACATATCCAAAAATTTTCTGCAGCCCCTTCAGACCCTGACCCTCCCTCAAAGCTTAATTACAGATCAGGGTTTGGAAATTTTTCATAACTCTAGAAGAGAAGGTTCAAAACGTAGCATACATCAAAACTGCACTGCAAACAAGTCATACTTACTGCATTCTGTTGCAAAAAGACAAATTACATAAACTGCAATCAGTCCTTATACAACTTCCGCAGCACTACAGTATACAAAGCTACACAGAATGAGTGCTGACAGATATAAACACAGTAGTACAGTGGCATCTTTTAGTTTACATATCCATAGCTTGATACAGATCCATGTTTGTACATCACACTGAAGATGTAAAATGCAGTATAAATGTTACCTATGTAGAGATGCATGCATAGTTATTTTAGTTACTTGGCAATGTGACCTAAAACAGGAGTTCTCCCATGTTGCACTTCTTTCTGGTCAGTGAACAGCATTTGACTTGGACAGTCACATATAGGACCCTATGACTATTAATAGATAAACCTTGTTACAGGGGAAGGAGCTACAACACTTTCAAGGAAGAAGGGGTAAAAGTTTAACATATGTAGATAAATTAAATATATCAAGAGTGATGCCTTTGAGGAGAACAGAGTCAAACTGATGTATCTCCTTTGCCAAAACAGTGGTGAGATACAGACCATATCCTGAAGTCCGATAACCCTATGCACCACCAAAAGAATGTTCTTCCTTAGGGATTATTTTTGTCCTTTTACAAAGGACAAAGATAGGACTTTAAGTTTACAAAACTGTATTCCGTAATCCTCAATATAAGCATCTCCATACGGAATAGTGATTAGTACTAAATTCTACAGACTAAAAGTGTGTGCATGTTACATATATAAAATATTTATTATTATTCACACATTGAGACAGTTTTTAGATTTGCTTTTTTAAAAATCCAGCATATTGATGGTTTGTTAAAGAAAAGCAAAACCCAAAATCTAAATATTTCTTTCCTTCACAAATCACCTAAAATAGAAAATTAAATTCTATTTAAAACCATCAATATACTGGAATTTGTCACTATAGCACTCAAGTTAAGCAGGACATCTTTATTATTATTGGCATTTGCAGTTACGACTGAGTCAATGGCCAAAATTTAATTACAATAAAGGATACAAGAGACAGTGTACTTGAACTTCCACAAGTGACTATTAATACAGGATAACTGCAACTACGGACATACATTAAGTTTTTTGTTTGTTTGTTTGTTAAGTTAAACTAAGTTATACTTAGGAAAGACTTACATTTCTTTTCACAGCTGTCTGAAATTCTACCCAAAAAAACCCAACTACAGCAGGGCCGCCCAGAGGATTCAGGGGGCATGGGGTCTTCGGCAGCAGGGGGCCCCCACCACCGAAGACCCGGCACTTCGGCGGCGAGTCCCGGGGCGGAAGGACCCCCCACCGCCGAATTGCCACCGAAGACCCGGAGCAGAAGCAGCTCCGGGGGCCTGGGCCCCGCAAGAGTTTTCCGGGGCCCCCAGAGCGAGTGAAGGATCCTGCTCCAGGGGCCCCGAAAAACTCTTGTGGGGGCCCCTCCGGGGCCCAGGGCCTAGGACAAATTGCCCCACTTGCCCCTCCCCCCCCGGGCGGCCCTGAACTACAGTCAAATACTTAATTGAAAAACAGCTACTATCAAGCTATCACATTAACTTATCAATGTATCAGTCTATAGTATATTTATATAATTCAGTAATACAACAAAAGTCCTTGAATAACGTATGTTTTCCCAATTTAGATATGCTTAGAAGCCTATTGGCCAATCATGTTGCCATGAAATAAAAACCATACTGTATATTTTATAATGCTTTTCACTGAGGCTTTGGTTGGTTGTTTTTTTGTTGTTTTTGTTGTTGTTGTTTTTTCTTAACTACTGATTACCATCAAGCTAAAGACTGTGGCCCACCAAACTCCACTAGGGAAAGTGGGCTTAAAATATACTTCCTAGGATCATGCAATATTTGTTGCTTTTTCTGAACATTTAGCTCTAGAGACAGTAAGTGCTTTAACAATGATTAGGGATCACAAATAAGGGGGAAAGGAACAATGTCTTTAGATTCAAAGTTTCTCTATAAAAGTTGTTGAATTTCAAATATTGTAAAAAATATCTCAATGATCAGAAGCCTTGCACTTTCCAAGCTTTACCAGTAATGCTTCTTTTCCATGATGTAGTCTGTTCTTTTAATGCTGGAAACGTCTATTTAATCATTGCATTTTACAGCAATACTATACTAGCTGCACCCAGGAAGCCCCTGCAGACCTTCACCGGGGTAAAGAACATTCTCAGTCTCTTAAGTCAAATGAAAGATGCTAGCAAATAAAACGTCACCTGGGATAGATACAAACATACATCCAAATCTACAGATGCAGATGGTCAACAACCAACAGCTCATTCTCTCAATCTTTAATTAGTTGTGACAGTGAATGGCAACCTGAAAATGTAGTCAGACTAGTCCTGTGATTCTGTACTGATTCAACATGACCAAATCCATGACTGGTTTCACATACTCACTCTTAATCTCTTGATCACACACATTTTTCTCTGTTTACTAAGTGTCAAACTATTGGGCATCAAAGTCTGTCAAATGGAGACATCTTTATACAGTAAATTCTTGGAATATAAGAGCTATGGGGCTAACGTCTGCCTCTCTGATGCAGAAACATGCTGCCTGTGGGTAAATTAGGCAATTATTTTTCTTACACCCATGTCAGTGTGCTACCTCTTCATGGTCCATTCCCTTTGCTTTAGAACAGGGGTAGGGGAACCTATGGCACGCATGCCAAAGGTGGCACGCGAGCTGATTTTCAGTGGCACTCTCACTGCCCGGGTCCTGGCCACCGGTCTGGGGGGGCTCTGCATTTTAATTTAATTTTAAATGAAGCTTCTTAAACATTGTAAAAACCTTATTTACTTTACATACAACAATAGTTTAGTTATATATTATAGACTTATAGAAAGAGACCTTCTAAAAACGTTAAAATGTATTACTGGCATGCGAAACCTTAAATTCGAGTGAATAAATGAAGACTCAGCACACAACTTTGAAAGGTTGCCGATCCCTGCTTTAGAATATAAAGCAAAATTAACTACTAACAATAGTGAGTACAACACATGTCTAATCCTGAATCCAAGTCCTTCAGGGTCATGAATAAGGGTTTCAATCTAAAGAAAAGTTGTTTATGTTTAATAGTTTGATTTATTTTATGTTAAGTTCTAGCCATGCAACACATAAAATTATCAGAAATAATACAGATGGATATTTCTGACCTAAAAGGATATTGGCTTGAGTAGATACCACAGACAAGACACAAAAGAATGAGATTTTTACCAAAAAGAGTTAATTGAAGCAAAGTTCATAGAGTGGCCTCAGGCAGAAATGCCTTGGAATGGCTAAACTGAAAATGGTTGTCAAAATAGTAAAAGCAGGAAAGACATTTATAGGTTTAGATAGGATTTGCAGGAGTATCTCAGGTATACCATGGCAACTCACCATGAAAATGTAGATGTAAAAATAACTGCACATATGATTTCTACCAACACTATGAAGATAGGGTTAAGCTAGAAGCAACAGCAGAAGGGCGAAACAAGACAAGCTTTGTACTCCTGTTGAAGACAATACAGACTACTTTCTTAGGCCGTGGCTACACTCGAAATTTCAAAGCGCTGCTGCGGGAGCGCTCCCACAGCAGCGCTTTGAAGTGCGAGTGTGGTCCCAGTGCTGCAGGTACTCCACCTCCACGAGGGGAGCGCGGCTCCCAGCGCTGGGGCACTGTTTACACTGGCGCTTTACATGCTGTAACTTGCTGCGTTTTTTCACACCCCTGAGCAAGAAAGTTGCAGCGCTGTAAAACGCCAGTGTAGCCATAGCCTTAATTAAAGGAGTTGCTAAAGATTCTAAAGAGAGGGGATATTCTTCTATGAAATTATTTTATACTCTCACATTTTCCCTCATATAGGCAATGTGTGTCTATTTTTGAGGTACAGTACAAGGGAAATTTTTCAAAGGAACCAAGGACAGTTAGCTGCCTAACTCCCATTGAAAGTCAATGAGAGTTGGATGCCTAACCCACATTTGTGTCTTAGCAGATCTCCCCACACACACTCCAAAGACTGTTAAATTTCAAAATGTTTTTTGTTTGTTTGTTTTAACAAATATAACTCAACACTACACAAACAAGACTACCTTATAAGAAAGTTGAACTCTTTACACACACAAAACAACGTTCAGCGTTGTCCCAGTTTGTATCCAAAGCAACAGAACTGGCTCCTTTAAAATTAACATATTAGTTAATTTTTTTTTTTTAAAGTAGCAGTTAACTGACTTCTGGTCTCACGCAGTCCCCAAAATGTGTAATTCCTTTTATCTGTACCACAGCTCCTCTACCCCAACTTAAACATAAGAAAGCGTCCCCCCTCCCCAAGGTAGGTGGAGGATCCAGGGCAGCTCTGGCAACCTGCGTAGGCTACTGCCAAAAATTGCAGAGGAAAAAGAGCTGGGAAGGGAGACCATAAAGGAAAGCCTAGATGCTTGGTTCACTGAAAGGAATGATGTGATGAACCAAGCAGTAGGCCTGAAGATTTAACCTATATCCAGATATGAGGTCATGCTAGAAGGATGGAGATTTTAACAGATGTGCAAGTGAGACTTGATTTGTAAAGGAGGAACTACAGAATATAAATGTGTTAGTCTCTAAGGTGCCACAAGTACTCCTGTTCTTTTTACAGAATATAGATGCTAGGAAGGTGGGAATATTGCCAGAAGCAGGGCCACCAAATTGCTGCCGAAGACCCGGACATGCTGCCCCGATACTGGACGGAGTGCCACCCCTTTGAATTGGCCGCCCCAAGCACCTGCTTCCTACGCTGGTGCCTGGAGCCGGCCCTGGCCAGAAGAATGCAAATAAGAGGAAAAGAGATTAAAGAGATATCATTTCTCCCTGCCACAGAAAATGGTTGTTTACATGCAACTAAGGTCAGAACAATCTAACTTTTTCACCCCTCAGAAGTTTCCACAGGTATTTGTTGTTCAATATTTATTCCTTGAAGTCCTTTAGGGATTGAAGTTTTCCTGGGAAAAAGCTTAAATACTCTGGTGGTGGACACTGTAGAGAAGCTCTTTACAGACAGTTGTGTGTTTATAATACATCCATCAATACAACTGTTGATTTTTTAAAAACCTTGGACTTCTTCTTTGAGAGGGAAAAACTACACCACCACAGTACTGATAAAAGAGCTCGACAAATTCCACAAAACATGTCCCACAAATTTTTAATTGGATGTCAAGATGAATTCCCTATGGTCCCACTTTTGTATTCACTTTCATGAACATTCACACAATCAAACTTTACGGAAAAAAATGCTCATGGAAAGCAGATTTTAAGTGCACATATTTCTGTAAAGATATATCTCTAGGCAAAGAACCCTAGAAGCATGACATTTAAATGTACATATTTCAGACATCTGTAGTCAAACAATTTCCAAAATATAATTCCCATTCATTAGTTACACTAAAATGTATACTTAAGGCAGTAACAAGAACATACGCCCAAATCACATGGATTCCACATTTCCCACAGTCAGATACCTGGGCCTGCCCCTGCTCCTATTAATGTCAATGACAAAACACCCAATGATTTCAGGGGCGAAGAAAGATAATCAGGCCCATTGAACACATCTTGTTCTCATCTGAATGTTCTGGTACACGCAGGATAAAACCAAGTGGTGAGTGGGACGGGCAAGAGTCAACTGTGGCTCCAACAAACATAATGTGTGTGTGTTACACAAAGAAAACTCAGATATAATCACATCACAAACACAGGTTAGCAAATTAGTCCTAGAATCATAGAAACTAGAGATAGTAAGGACCTCCTAAATAATGTTGGTCCATTCGCACATCATGGAACTCATCACTGCTTTAGGGAAAAAGCCCTTTAGCACAGAGCCCTTAGCCCTTTTACACAGTTTCTGTGTAATCTATATTTTGCTCATCTTTTAAATTATGATAGAATCCATTTCTGAAAAGCATACAATCAACATGTTTTATAGTGGTGATGAATATTACATAATGAGCGTCAATTATTTCTTAACAAAAAAAAGTTACAATTCAGTAAATCAGGGTGTTTTTTTTTAAAGCTCCACTCTGACATCTAGCAATCCAACCAAAAAACAAAGAACAAGTGACACTCTTTATGTAAGGCTTACAGTGTTGTGTGTTCCACTTTCACAAAGCTAGCCAGCAGATGCACATGATAAATAACAGATTTAAGACTTAGTTCTACTCTTATACACTTGATTGGGCTTTGCTCTGTAGATTGCACAACTGGTTGAGTACACGTACACCAGCATAGCAATCAATTTTTCAGTACCCTTTCTGTGTTGATGGGTATCAGAAAAGACTTGTGTATGTATAAAAATGAAACATTTATATCCAGAACTGAGATTTATATATTTACAGTATATACACAAGTTCTGTTTTCAGTTGAATTGTTGATACAATGCTTCCATCTATTAGCTAGCCACCTCAGAATAAATTTTAAAAAACTGCATCTCTGTTGCACTTGCCTTCAGATTATCTCATAACATAATCACAATACCACTGTAGCAAAGTGTGCTGTGCTCTTTAAAAGTGGACACCACTAGCCCAGATGCTACTGGGACTCAAGCCTTCAAGGAAGAGCATTGGAGAGATGTAGTTCATAGGAGAGATTGTTGGAAGGCGTAGTCAAAGAGGGCTCATGTGATTGCCAGGACCATCTAGGAAAAAAGCCTTTGGGGTTCATTTAGGGAGAGCTCGGGTGGAGGAAGGATTTGGAGGAAGCCTGTCTAGAGGGAATAGAAGGTGGCAAGGAAATAATTTCTTGCAGGCATTGTTTGTGTCTGGACTCTCCCTAAGTAGCATGCTTCATCTTATATAGTCCTGGCAATCACATGACTCCTCTGGTACTACATCTCCCAGCTTGGTCTTCTTTGAAGGCGTATGCCCTAGTATCATCTGGGCTAGCAGCAATTACTCTTAAAAAGCCCAACACATTCCACTACAACCACCAAGAGGTAGGTATTAGTGTTCCCATTTTACAGGGAAGAACCTTAGACAAAGAGAAGTTATGAGACTTAGGCAAGGTGTCAGAAAGTTTGTGATAGAGTGGAGAATAGATCTCAGATCTTCTGAAGCCTATTTCTCTGCTATAAACACAAAACCTCCCTTCCTTAATATAATTCTTCACCCTCTTATATGGACATCTCTCTTTTAAAAAAACAACAACATTATTCATTGTAAGTACAACTCTAATAAGGAAAGATGGGTTGCTAATCATGACATTATCTTCTTTTATATTTCTGATGGCATTACCTCAGCACAGATGTTATCTACCTTTAAAGCCAGGATGGTGGCTTATGTAATTATATTATTTATATTTATAGAAGTGAATCCATTTCTTTTGCTTCTCAGAACAGGCCTGTCTAGAAACAATACAACTTAATTTTTTAATGTGATGATGAATGGAACCATTATCAAGGTGTCACACTGGTAAAAAATTGTGTGTGGGTAGCATATCATCAGCTGCCATTCATGACCAAAGTGTTCTCTGAGAGCATCCGATTAAGTGTTTAGACTCTGCCTCAGACTACCTTACTTGCATGAAGAACTGATGAATGTGAAATGCCTTCTAGCAAAGTATAAAGGAGCATGTTTCTCACGTGCTTTCAGGTAATACTTTGTTGCCATGTGGTCTGTCTTGATATAGTATTTCAAGGGAAAATTGCTGGGGAATTTACAAGTGTCTCTCAATGGTGCTCAATTTTCAGCTAATATCATATGATATTTGAAGTGTATGCACATTAATTTGGGCCTGATGATGGGTCATTTACCATGTGGACAGGTTGCAGTCTTCTGGAGTTGATTGTTTTGTCCAGATTTTAATTCGCTATTAAGTCCACTATTAAAGTGTCCAGATGACACAGAATTTTAAAAAGAACTGTGCAAAGCCTGGTAAATTATACTAACTGAACCAAGAGAACAACATGATGTGGTGGTAACATTTTATTCTGGTTTCAACACCATAGTCTAGTGTTTGGGGAAATACCTGTTTATTTCCTTCCATCTCCAGTCACAATTATCAGATTAGCACCACACCTTCCATGCTTTATAATGGTCCTTAACCAGGAATTTGTGACTTGTTATGAAACACAGTCTTTGCTCTTGAGTATATTTTCTATTGATTTCACGAGCTGGTTTCTTCTGTGAGCTAAGATGAAAGGGATTTGCACAGACATTTCTATAAGGGGCGAAGTCTAGAGATGATGGGATGCAAGAGAATGCCATAAGAGAGTTTATTCCCAGAAAGATGGGCTATGGGAAGAGTCACTCCAAATTTTAAATGTTTTTAGCTCCTTTTTCTGCCAGCATTGAGTATATAAAAATAGACAGATATTGCCTAAAGAATAATGAAAAGTTGCTACATTCTGTTTTGTTTTAGCAAGTCAGTTTTTGACACAGTGCCTCGATCAACTAAACAAAGCCCTAAGAAGCAGCCCAGCTAGCTTTATATTCAAACTTCTCAAAAGGAAGCTAGGGAGAGCGGGGAGAAAAACCATTAGAAATTTTCACAAAAGTTACACCCAGTGATACTGAGAAATACTAAGAGAAATTACTTCTTAACAGGAAAAATATGATCAGCCAGGAAAATTTTAGCAATGGAGCAAGTTAGTCTGATACTTCCAGAGGCCCTCATGGGCAACTTAAATATTTGAGGTGAAACTGTGCCCTGCTGAAGTCAATGGAAGTTTTGCCATTGACTTCAATGGGGCCAGGATTTCATCCTTCATCAGTAAACAAACAGAATATATTGGTTTGCCAACAGTTGGGCAAAGGTTGAAAAATAAGTACCTCCTGCATTTTCTAACACGTTTCTCTCCTCCGCCACCTTCCTTCCCTTATTTCTCATATAGCTGATCTTATAAATGTAACAAAGCAAATATTTATATTTTGTACATTAACTAAAGATAAACAGGAAAATACATGCAACAGAAAATACATCTTGCGGATTAATGCTGCACTTTTACAAGGTAGTCTAAAAAGGTATCCAAGTCAACAGAAGGTGTACTAATGCTAACCCGAGTGGTAGTTAACTCTGTTTGAGATTAGTTTAAAATAAGCAATTATACTTTTAACATACTGAATTAAGTTTCAAAATTTACGTTACAGGTTTCCATGTGGAAAGGCATGCCAAATGCACTTTTATCATCAAAATCCATCCTGTACATTATTGTAGTTCTAACCTTCAAGACAGTGCATGTTAATCTAAGAGATAACAAAACATGTGCTAATTGGTTCCTAACGGGAATTTATAATCAATTCCTGGAAATACTAAGAATAATAATTAGCTCTGTAAATTCACTGCCATTAGCTATATGTCAGCTAAAATTCTACATGTATAACAATCCTTTTGTAAAATATCTGTAACATTTAAGCTAGAAAATATAAAAGATATTGCAGATGATTATCTCACTTCATCTTGATGTATTGAACTGCATATATTACATAATGTTTCATTCAATTACAGCAGATTTGTTTGATAGTGGCTAGATTTTTTATGCAACTATTTCTTTATAAGCATTTCCTTAACTGTCTTTGACTGCACACGTGCAGTATCATCATTTATAAAAAGGCTCCATAAATACAGGTTTTGCCATGTATCTTTGTTATTTAATTGAACTTACTTCATGCAGATTCATTTACCTGACCATAAAAATCATTCCACTATACCTGCACAATGTTTGACTAAAACCTGATTACCAATTTAATAATTTCAATGTTAGGATTTTGTTCCAATAAGAGCCAGATGGGAAATGGATTGATCTTTTTGAAGGAAAATACACAATTTTGAAACAGAAAACAGAACAAATTTTGTTGAAATTTCTCAGAAAATGAAATTCTGGACAAAAATTAGTACCGGGTCAATTGAAACATTTTGTTTTGACAAAACTGCAATGTTCTGTTCCAACTTTGATTTTTTAAAAATTTTATATAATATAAATTCAAAACAACTTTTGGTTTATTTTGTAACAGGAAAAATCAAAACATTTCATTCCTTACAATTTAAAATTTAGAATTTACACAATCTAAGCAATCTTATAGGACCTGACCCAACACCCCTCACTGTTAATGGAAAGGTTCCCAGTGAATTCAGTGAGCATTGGATCATGCCCTTAATCCAGCTGTATATCTTGTGGTCCCACAATGACCTTTGATTGCCCTGTGTACCTGGGTGAATTTCACCCTATGCGTTTAATCCTGTGAGGTACAGAGTACTTCTTATCCCATCTACTTCAACAAAAGTTGAGTTTGCTCAGCATTTGGTAGGATTGGACACTAAATGAACAAACTTGCTCCATTTTCAAATTTACTATTTTAAGCATTTTATAAACTACAGTATAGTTCAATATACATGTGAGAGGAAAAAAGCATTTAGTCTTCCATTTTCCTGCTATGAAACTGTGTCCTTACATCTAACTACTTGTTTTTATGACTTTATTTTTCTAATGTCAAACGTCTTTAAAAAAAACAACACCACCACTTGTTTCCTTGCATTCAATTTAACAATCCAAAGCCAGCCCACAAACTCAGATTTACTCCAGTGTTTTTAAACTCACCCTCTACTTAATCAAGTTCACATACACAGCTGGTTAAAACAAAATTTCTGTCAATAACAGTAACATTCTACTGTGTAACTTTCTAAAGGACTATAACTACCACCATCTCCAAATATCCTACTGCTGAGAGTTACTTCCAGATTGGTCCCATGCAGTACATTTTCATAAGTTTCTTCATATGTTCAGGAAACTAAATATTATCTTCTTGAGTAAAAACCTGAATCAAATATTAGCTCTCTCTCTTCTCTTTGCAAAACTGTTAGACTACTCTGATTCATTATAAAACTGAAATGAAGCATATACTACCTTCCCCTTTCTATGTAACATTTTAAAACCTCTTTGGGAAGAGATAAATCCAGGTGGATTGTTCCCACCTTCTATCTAGAATAACTAGACTTACTGGTCTCCTAGAGAAATTGTGAGCAAGTGGGAAAGGAGGAAATAGACAAGATGTTTTTCCCCATAGTTTCTTAGTTGGAAAATTAGAGCACAATATTTAACTAGATATCCAAATCTCCTGAAATAAAGTTTGCCAGAATAAACAATTCAGTCTTTATACCTAACAGCATCAGGCTAAGTCAATTGATATAACTGAGAATTTTTGATAGATTTTTTTGAAGTGTTTTTAAGTATTTAAGTGTACTGAGTTGAAATGACGTACAATTTATTTTTAGTTCTAGCAGAAAAGATGTCTTCTTTTGTAAAGGAAAAGAACCTTGTTTGCAGATATCTATAATAAGCCTCAAGGCCATACACAGAACATGTACTATAGACAAATTCTGTATGACAGCATGGACATTACCACAATATTTCCTATTTTCAGAATGGGACCATAGTAAATATTTATTTTTCAGTGGGACCTGCTATATCAATGCAACATATTCAGTTTGGATTTGATGAATGTGTGTTATAATTGCAAGGCATGCTAAGATGACCACCTAACTTCAGCTTACATTTATTGTGTGTACTTAGAAAGATGCACTAGACTGCATCCGATGAAGTGGGCTGGAGCCCACAAAAGCTTATGCTCTAATAAATTTGTTAGTCTCTAAGGTGGCACAAGTACTCCTGTTCTTTTTGCGGATACAGACTAACACGGCTGCTACTCTGAAACTAGACTTAATTTACAGAAGGTGAAATTGTGATTACACATACATGAACAACTAGATTTAGTTTTAGTAATAGCTGTAAAGTTTGTTATAGATATGCAAAATTCTATTTAAATTGTATTCTAAAGCACTTACCTCAAAAATTTCAAAGCCATAGATGTCCAGTACTCCCATGACCTTCTTTCTGACTTTTGTTTGTGCCTTTTAAGAGAAGGTTGAGTCATTGTTCTGTACATTTAGTATTTGTGATCAAGATACATTAAATACCTTAGACTGTTGTTTAGGCTAAAAAGTTAGGTTTGGTTTTCCAAAAATGGTTAATATCAATATTTTCATAAGTTTAAAAACAAAAAGAAGCAAACAGATTTATTTGGATACAGATATTCACCTCCAGCACTGGCAGCCCCGCAACACTGCACTAGTGCATAAGAATAAGAAAGTAAAACAGACCAGTATAGTTTTACTGTCCCCACTCACTCCATCTATTTCTACTGAATTCTTTATGGGCATATAAGAAAATTACCTTAATGCTCTCATTGATTCTGGTAACAAGCCAGGAAAACAATCTACTGTACAGATTCTTGGCCAGAGCATCACGGGCATAATAAGCCTAGTCAAAAGAAAGAGAAAAATCATTAGAAATATTGGGCTAATTCTGAACCATGTGTGCTATTCCAGTGGTTTAAAAGTGCTATAAAAAGGGTGGAAATGACTTCTAAGGAATATGTTCAGCATGAGAGAGCTACCTGGCCAGAGTAAGGCTGCAGGAACAGCCCTACAGTGTTCTCCCTCCCAACCTTTGGCACAGGGACTTGGTAAGGGCTGGAGATGGAGACAGCATAGCCAGAGCACATTGCATTCTGCTAGTCTCAGCTGGCCAATGGCCCATTAGGGTATGCCTTTACCGCAATAAAAGACCCACAGCACCACCACAGCAGGCCCAAGTCAAATGACTTGGCTCAGGGTGTAGGGTTATAAAATTGCAGCGCAGACATTCAAACTGAGGCTGAAGCCCAGGCTCTGAGACCCTATGAGGATGGAGGGTCTCAGAGCCCAGGCTGTCTACACTGCAATTTTTAGACCTGCAGCCTAAGCCCCATGAGGCCAATTCAGCTGACCCAGGCTCAGTACCAAAGGGTTTTTAATCACAGTGTAGCTATAATGTAAGCCCAGGGTTAGCAGAACTGGAGCTACACTCATTTGTAGGTTAGGAATTGTTGAACCCTGGATCCTAACCTGGGGCTCCAGCTTCTGTGGGCCCTAGTCTAACCACCGATATTACAGATGCCTAGTGTCCTCCCAAAATATGGCTGCTCTAGCCCTTTGTTCATGGAGCCTGTGGGAAAACGTCTTTGTCCTGACAATTTGAAAGTCGGCCTGTGGAATTGTGGGATACTTTCAGCGGATTCCCAGAGCACAAGTCCATTGGGGATGCATCTACACTGCAAATCATTAGGGCTTGAAACCTGGGTCCTGGCTTGACGCAGGCTAAGATGCTCCATCCACATGGAGTCCTGGGATCTGGGGCCACTCGATTTGTGTGTAGATGGAAGGGTTAGGCTTGAGCCTGAGTTGAAACCCTGGGCTTCTACTACAGTGTACACATATCCAAAGAGGCCTTGCAGCCAGAGTTTCCTTAAGGCTGCTTTCACTTATGCCCGCAGTTTGATAGGCCCAACAGAACCAAGAATTCAAGAGGCGCAAAGTTGGCTTAAAGACATCTTTCCCTACCTGCCCCCTCCCCTTACTCCACTGCAGGAACAGAGAACTGAAGCCAGTGTTTAATAGGATTGCCTCGAGTAGTCACATACTTAAGAGATGCCCAAGGGGACCAGAAAAACAGCAGGTGTGATAAAACTTCCCATTTCTGACTCTGATAAAACGACTCTACAATTTATATATCCCCAGCAGGTTCCTCATTCATTCTGAGGAACAGGCTCCTGGGAATCTTTCTAAGAGGTGAAACTTTATGAATCTAGTTATTTGTGAAGCAGGGGAATATAGCAGTCTTCACACTAATGTAGTCTGAAAAAGCAATAAGAGGAGTTGAGAGAAATAGGAAAACAGATAAGGGATGGCAAAGGGAGAGCAGAGGCAGTAAGGAAGGGAGAGAAAGATGGGCAAAGGCAGCAAAGGGAGAGGAGAGGAATGAAAAGCAGGCATCAATTTGTCTTAAATACTCCAAAAGCAGGGATGCTTATTGAACATTTTGCAGTCTCCCTTCTCCTATCTGTTTCTGACAGGTTCCTACTTATGTGCTCTGCTCAGATATCTTTTCAGAATCCCATAAGTTAAGTTTCTAGTGGAAGTTCGGGGTAGCAGAAATGCACATTATCAAGCAGACTTGATGATGTTGAATAAAATTAAGCAGGAAACAGCGAGTGATGAAATCAGAATTTTAATCACTTAAGTGAATAAGACAGAAGATAAATTCTCAGGTCAAAATCGAAAAATACATGTATGCTCTAAGTGGACCAATTCTCCAGCACATCAGTTAGAAGGGTTTGGAGTTTATTATTATTAATTATTATTATTATTATTATTAAAAAAAAAAAAAGACATTTCAACCATCAGCCCCATGTAAAGCAACAAAACACAAACGAGGAAGATGAAAATTGTATCAGCAGAAAAATACACTACAAGAGGTGAGATAGTCACTGTAACATGCTAGTTAGACCCCATCTGGAATGCTGTGCGGTAAGAGGCACAGCACCACCAGGAGTATACTAGTGCCTTCAGAGGATGAAGCATCAGGCAACAAGGACTTTAGCAGTTCTGAAGAAGCTAAGTTAGGGAGTTCAGTTTATTCTACTAGAAAAAGAAAGGCTCCACGCTGACTTCACAGGAAGTTTCAAAATTAGTAAAATGATTCAGAAAGTGATTTTTATCTTTTTTAAAAGCCACCCTCACTCCCTTCCATGTCCACACACTCAGAGACCGGTTTGGGCTTCTAAAACTAGTTGATCTAAAATAAGGAGTAAATGGAGAATGTAAGCAGAACTACTCCAGGACAAGGGAAATAAGCATATGGAATAAGCTATTGGGCAAGTAATTGAAACAGTATAAGTGATTTCAAGAGACATCTAAATATGTTGCAGGGGAAGGACTGAAGGTTATGGTGAAAAAGCAGGAAGCGTGGATTAAAATAAACTAAGAATGAGGAGTGGCACATTCAACCAGACGGCCTTTCCTGTTCCTAAAATAACTTATATTCTCCACGTACAAACTTGCAAGCTGGCTCGCCACTGATATCATTAGCTGCAGCAAGAGAAGGAAGGGAGAAGTGCTAAGAAATTTAAAAAAAAAGGAACAATATGGAAAGTTTAATTTATTCATTTTAGCTGAAGAAATGTCAGAACTGCCCAGAGCACATAAATCCTGTGAAACCAAATGGGCTGTTCAAAATGAAAGATGGTCTGCCACAGCAGGATATTTTAAGTTTACCACATTTCTGCACAAGATGTAAGAAAAACTTCCTATACCCTTTTCTTGTGGACATGACCCTCATAAAAGCAAGATATTCATCAAGTGTGTTTGAACATTCAAAAAGTGTGTTGAAGGAAAGAAAATGAAAACAGTGATAAGTTTCACTAGTGAAATGTTTTATTTAGAAATGCTTTGTGAGCAGTAACTTTATTTTGTAGCTATGCAGAAAGCACTCATTTAAAATAATTCTTTCCCTTAAATAAAGAATGTTGCCTATAGTATGTGACATAAAATAGCATTGAGTTTTCTGGTTAAGAGTAAAATTTTCAAAAGCATCTAAGTGACTGAAAAACCTACGTCAAGAATTAATGATCTAATGAAGTCACAAGAGCCAAGAGAATGAAAGCTAAAGAGTTGAGAGGGGAAGCGACTTTTTGTCAGACTGTCTGAAGCCATTAATTTGTTTGTTTTAATAGCACCATTTAATTTCAATTTCTGAATAACATTATGGAGGAAGTAAGAGATTCAGCAACTTTTAATTTCTAAGAGATAACAAGATACATCCTCTGAGACCCACAAGCAGCAATCCAGAAATTACATTTGTAATATATCTGAAGTAAAATCAGAACAAAACAATCCTTTTAAAATAACCTTTCAGGTCCTTCTGATACATAAAAAAAATAAAACCCCACAATCCTTATTATCCTTATGGAAAAGAAAAATGTTTTACATATTTTACAGAAAAGAAAAATCAGTAAGAATCTGCTTTTACCTGAGCCACATTTAGCGTTGTAGAGACTTTTTCTTGCTTGGCTTCAACTGTTCGGAAGCTAAAGGCTCTTTCCAACACTGACTGATCGATCCCTGTCAACTCACAAATTTCTTTGAGCTCTATGAAAACAAAAAGCCAGTGTGACTACAATTAACACTTTCATATCGCCGTATTTGTATTGGCTAACCTTACTCAACACTACGTCACACAAAAAGCTAATTATTATCTTTAACTTTGAAGCAGTGGAAAGTTTGTTCAGAATAATTTTTTGTCAAGTTTTGGTTGAGTGTTACCATCCCCGGCCCCATAGAAAGCTGGCTGAAAACCATAATAAAAAAAATTCCATAAAAATCTTGTTAAACGCAAGTTTGAACGCATTTTCCGTTTCATTATATTTCAGTAAGAGGCCTTTTTTTTGTGTGGAATCTTTTTCCTGAAACAGAACTTTCAAACACACAAAATAAAAACATCAAATTTTCAAAATGTACCAATTACAACAAAAAGGTCCCATCAAGTGAATAAGCACAACTTAAGTTACACATTGGCAGTACAAAAGCCAAAATGTTAACTGAAAAAATACTGTTCGCAACCAATACGTTATATCCATTTCTAGTAAACCAATTTCTTCCATCTAATGTTTCAGAAGAAAGCTTTCATAAAATGGAAAATCTAAAAAATGTTCATGAAAAAGACATTTTTGTAAAAAAGCCAAATTTTGACTGAAACACTACATATGAGAGATCTGAACCAAGTCTACTTACAGATGATGTTCAGAACAAAAAAGGAAGTAATGTACTGTAATCCAGCTACAAGAACAAGAGTAAATCTTGTGTCTTTACAAGATACAGAATTTGCAAAGAACTATTCAAATATTAGGTTTTTTCCTAACACCAGTATCATCTTACCATTTTTATCTTTTATTTTACTTTCATCTAAACCATTTACTCGAGATTCAGGTTTGAATTCAATGTTTCCCAGTTTTAGAACTGCTGCTACCACCTCCAAGATGGACTGTGTTTCATGATCCATAAAGCCAACAATCTGCATGGCATTCTGGAAAAGGGGGAGGGGGGGGAGAGAGGGGGGAAATCAGAAGATAAAGATAATATTTTTAATCAAATAGATCATACTTGCAAAATCCACCATTTATATACATCAGCACAGAAGATAAACATTTTCCAAATACATGTAATATGACAAGAAGAATATGAAAAAATTACTAGGCTTGGATAATAACATCACAGAATATTAAGTGAGGTTTTCGAGAATTGTGTAACTCGGTCGGCATAAATGTTTTATCTGTCTCTAGTGTCCATACAAGAGCACTGAAGTAATTCATGTTTTTATAAAGATTTTTTTTCTAACTGCCTATAGACAAATTAGTCTAATTTCAGACTCATAACGAATTTGAAAAGCTAAGATAAATGGATAGCTCAACAGAATGCTAATAATTTTGAAGCAGTGGATTAACTTAAATTTAGCAACAGAATAGGAGAAAAATGTCACTGGAGTTCACACTTTTCTTTCTTAAGTACATATATACAAAACCAAAACTATTCTCTATCAAGACTTTGGTTAACAAATTTTACATCTAAAACTCATTGCATACTATACATCTGCAAGAAAAGTGTGAACACCACCAATTAAGGCCCCAGTCCTGAAAATGGCTCAGCAGAGGTGGATCCCCTCTAGTACACAGCCAGTTGCAGGATTGAGAGCTTAACATTTTGAGTTGTGTGTCTTGGATTAAGCTGGACAATCTTACCCTAACTGTTCTGAAGTTTACTGCATCATCCACTCCATTTACTCGGGCAGAGTCCAAACTCAGGTAGTTATATCTGCTGAAATCCCGTTCAAGTTTAAGTTTGTCTAATAAATTGAATGAAAATAAGATCAGTCAGGTATCCTTGTTAATGGCTCTCTTTCACCCTTAGGGTCAGTAATATGAATAATTGCTATTAACAAATAGTTCATATTAAATTGACTTAGTGATCTTTAAATTACAATCCCTTTAGGGCAAGGATGGTCTCTTTTCTGTGTTCATACAACATCCAGCACAAATGGGGACCCAATCCTGACCATGACCTTGATTACCACAACGTAAATATTTACTACTACTAACAATAATAATAAAAAAAAAAATAGTAAGTTAAGAAAAATACCTTTCTTCACATAAAACGAAAATATTGGTTGAGTGTGTTTTATTAGGAAAACAAAAAGCAGTAATAACGTCTGATAAACAGCAGAGGTGCAGTACTTACTAAGCATGTCTTCTGATGCACCAGATAATATCTGATAGAAGATATGAAAGTTTCTTTCACCTCTTGGCTGTTTAACAACACGGGACTTCTCTAACAGATCTAAAGACAAAGTCATGGGAGTTAATTTTTGCCACACCATTTTCTTTCTATTTTAACATGCTTTTTTTTTAAACTGTTTCCTATTAACACCAGAAGTGATCAAGTAATATTTAATATTGAATAATTTAACAAGCAGTGATATTTCTTAACTAAGTTATTGACAAAGAATTTCATTCATTATTTGCCCCTCTCAACCTACAATAAGCTAATGATTTTTACATGTTGCAGCCTTACCAATTAGACATGATGGGCCAGATTTTTAAAGGTATTTAGGTGCCTAGTAGTATTTTCAACAGCATCTAGGTGCCTAATATCACCCATTGAAATCAATGAGTTTTAGGTGCATAGGTGCTTTTGAAAATCCCACTAGGCACCTAAATACCTTTAAAAACCTGGCCCTATATTTTTCAGGCATAAGCAGCACTGTGGGGAGTAACCCCAAAGAGAAAATCCACTAAAATGCTGGAACACCAACAGAAAATAAGGTTTGGGGAGGATTGTTATGTGAAGAAAGAGCTTTAAAAGGAGCTGAAATGTTTAGAGGGCGGAAGCAGCAAAGAGGAACAGAAAATTTTAGAGCGGAGCTAAGAAGTGTAACTAGGAATAATGGGATGAAACAGTAAGGGGAAATTGAAGATGAATAGTCAGGACACATTTTATGACAGTGAGGCCTATCAGATTATCCCCCAAGGGACCTGATGGAAACTCCATCAAATGAGGTATTTAAAACTAGACTGGGAAAAAGCACTCTAAGTTCTATAGGAGCATACACTGCACTGGCAAGTAATTTGAGAAGGTTATTAGCTCTTTTCCACCAGTGATTTCTATGATTCTATGCCTTATCAATGAGGACAAGAATCTTGCAAGACCGTAGAGCTGGATTGGATGAGAACAAATAAGATTCTGGAGAGCTCTATCACACTTACTGCTCAAGTGGCAATGCAAATTCAGCTTATGGTTGAATTGCACTGAGATGGTTTTGGTGGCTTTGGGCTCAGTGCATCATGAGAATGAAGGAGATGTGCTCAGTGGTTTGAGCATTGGCCTGCTAAACCCAGGGTTGTGAGTTCAATCCTTAAGGGGGCCACTGGGGATCTGGGGCAAAATCAGTACTTGGTCCTGCTAGTGAAGGCAGGGGGCTGGACTTGATGACCTTTCAAGGTCCCTTCCAGTTCCAGGAGATAGGATATCTCCATTATAAAAAGAAAAAAAAAAAAAAAAAAAAAAAAAAAAAAGAGAGAAAAGAAAGGGACGTTCTGGATGGCTAGGGCAACATTCAGCTTGGCACAGAGCTGTTTGCCATCTTGTGAGGTTGGAGGCTGAGCTACATCTATTGTTTTTAAAATGACTTTCATTCCTTGTTTTAGTGGCATACATGAGGCTCAACATCATTGCCCCAGCCATGCCTTGTGTATAACCCCAACTTTACCAGAACACACCCTTTCTAAGTCCCAGGCACCCTCTGGGGTGAAGGTACAGGTGCCAGCACATTATGCCAAGTACAGTGCAGAGAATGTGTTAACGCTATGTGTGCACCTGCTGAATAGTACATGCCACTCATCAGGTGTGCATACCCTTTTGCACCATGTTAGTGCTTGAAAGATCAAGCCCTTTAAGAGCACACATCTTAACATGTTAAAAGGAACATGGTTGCTTTCATACCTAGTCTAAGTCACGCAGTTAATTTACAAACAAAATCCAGACAAAGCTTTGTAATTCTTCTTAATTCAGTGTTAAGAGTCACAATTTGAACAGGCCAAAACTTATGTGCAGTTAAAAATTCCAGCTACATTAAAGGCAACATGCTCAATTAATATCAAGCATTAGCATCTTAATATGTGAAGAGTTTCATTAGGCATCAGTGGGAGCTTGATAATCATTGTGAAAAACTATTCAAAACGAAGGTTGGGCGTACTTTCTTAATGTCCCTGCAGCAATAAGAAAGAGTTATTTAAAGTCACACTCAATCCACGCTGCATGGGTGGAGGTTATATATGGCACCAAATACCTGGTCAGCAGCTACTTAAATTTTCTAGTCAAAAACTGTCAATGAAGCATCCTGCATCCTGGTCAATGATTCCTTTAAAAGTTAGAATAAGCTATCTCTACACTTTCTGACCAGAAAAGGAAGATACAGAAGAAAAAGGAAATTTCTTCAGAAGTCACCAAGGTGACCAGGTGGCTGACATGGATAAGAGAATGGATTTAGACACCTTGGGCCAAATTCTGTCCTGTGTTACCCCATGTAATTCCAAAGCAGTTGCACTGAGACTGTTGGTAGCTGTGATGCTACATTCTAGGAGAACTTTGGTGGACCAGTAATTACAGATTGTTAACCCTTCACAGAAGTCAACTATTGGGGTTTTTGAGTTGGCTAAAATGAATTTCTCTGCTAAACATCCCCACAGCGTGGTTAGTGTATGGACACTGAGTGTAGAATTCAGCTCCTCATCAATTTTCATTTTTACTTTGAAATGCAGCATTAGGAGTTAACCGGCTACCCATTATCAAATTCAGCGCTTCTCTTAACTTCCTGACTGGTTTGAGGACACTTACCTTATTGGAAAGTGACTGTATTTCCCTTGGCACTTAAACATTTATATTCTTATTAATTTTTTTGTCTCTATGAACTATTTGTGGCACTGGTGTTGCACAGAAAGATATACAGAAAACTGCTTGGCTCCACTGTAATTTTCTAAGCATAGTGTGGTAGCAATAAGCCATATCAGTGTACACATTTATTTTGTGCTGAGCTGAGAAGAAAGGACTCCACCATTGTGTTTTGCGTATGTCCCTGCATGCTGCCAGACAGGGTGCTATGTGGAGAGCATTAGAGTAGGTGTGACTAGAGAATCCAGTACTACACAAATCCTCCAAATCCAACCCTCCCCAACTCTTGGGAGGCTGCTCTAGTTCAACAAAGATGACTCCAACCCTTAAGCTGGAGTAACAGCTGCAAAGCAGCTACATCTTTCCCCATCCTAGCCTTTGGATGAGAATTCTTCCCTCTTTTGTCCCTGCAATTTCCCACTGCCAGCTCAGTTAATAGGAGGATTATTTGGCCCTTGCTGTGGTCATTGAATGGATGAAGACACAAGGACATTCAGAACCCGTAGGAGTACAATAGAACTTATTAATATTTTAGTCAGTTACAAGCACTACTTTGTCTCCATGTTGCCTGTTATAATTATCACAGTTTAACCCACTTGCAAACACAGCGTAAATCAAATACTTTACTTATTCTATTAATATGTAGCAGGACCAGGAGAAGGGATTAGATTAAAAAGACTGTGCTAGCAAATTAAGTCTAAAACATGGGGAACATAAAAATTTAACTTACTATTCTAGTCCTCCCACTAAGACATTTTAACATCTCCTACTCCAACCCTTATTAAGCCTCTTACAAATACATCAGGGACAAAGTAAATTACATTGTGCTCAAAATAACCAAGTCCCAAGGTGAAGAATTTAAAGCACCACACTGACATGGACTGCAATTGGCAAAACCCACAGCAAGCACAGCATTTCAAAAGCTGAAGACCATGGTAAGGAGAATTTCACTAATTTCTGAGGTCTCGGTTGCACAGTTAGGATGATTTCAGTCTTTTTTCAAGCAACATCTGCATTTTTATAATCTAATAACCCTATAATTTGTCTTCTCTGTTTCCAGATGTGGCTGTATTTCAGCATATTCAGCAACAAGTAGTTTTGCAAAACCTTTTAAAAAACAATCGCTATCCAGTGATGCAAAGTGCAGTAGAACGTCAGAGTTACGAACAGCAGAATTACGAACTGACCGGTCAACTGTACACCTCATTTGGAACCGGAAGCACACAATCAGGCAGCAGACACAAAAAGGAGCAAATACTGTACAGAACAGTACTGTGTTAAACTACTAAAAAATAAAGGGAAAGTTTTTTAAAAGTTGACAAGGTAATGAAACTGTTTCTGTGCTTGTTTCATTTAAATTAAGATGGTTAAAACCAGCATTTTTCCTTCTGCATGGTAAAGTTTCAAAGCTGTATTAGGTCAATATTCAGGTGTAAACTTTTGAAGGAATGTTTTGTTCAGAGTTGCAAACTTTTCAAAGTTACGAACACTACTGTATGACTTTAACAAAGAAGAAGTGCAATCACTTTTATCTTATAAACATGTCTTCTTTGGCTTGATCACATACCACAGAATCAAATTACCTATATGGCTTAATATAGCAGGAAACAGACCACATTTGTGTCAAGGTTATTAAGTTCAAGAGACTGAACCTGAGGGGTGCTGAACATCCACAACACCTAGCGACGACAGGCTCCAGGTTTTTTGGCATACAGCACACATACAGAAATGTGTCATTGATAATAATTTTAGATGAGCAGAGCTACAATCACTGACAACACACCTCTTATTTATTTCTACATCTGGTTCAACCCATATAGTTTATTTCAGGTAATCGGTAGCATTCTGTATTTGTCAAAAATATATATTGGAACAACATTTAAAAGCTTGTAAGAATTGTCAGAGAAGTTGGATTTTAGCACAAACTATCTGAAGCACTGGCTTCTGAATGACTAAAGACTGCATTCACGTAAACTTTGAGAAAGGTAAAGAAAAACAATTACATTTTAAAACTAGACTGTGGAATATTTGTAATACAATCAAAACAAACAATACTACAGAATATGATTTTGTAATCTGGCTAAACAATTTTTAAAAAATATCTCCATAGATTTATGACCCAATTATCTAGTTCTGGCAAATCTGAGACTTAACACGCATCTCAGCAATATTTAACAATCACTATAAATATTATTTTAGGTATACATAACTCTTCTATATACCATCCCCAGACCTTCGAATTTTTAAATTGTATTGCAGTGCACAAAAACAATTGTAACCATATTTAAGCTCTAATTCAGCACAGTTTTTGAGCACATGCCTAAATTTGAACACAATAGTAGCCTGGGACTACTCATGAATTCTAAGTAAGGCATGTGCTTAAATACCTTGCAGAATCAGGTCCATTCTGCTTTTTTAAGTCAAATCTCCCCTAACAGGAAGCTATCCTGACAAATTAATATTAAGCTTGAGTCAAGAAAGAGTCAAGAGATGTCACAGATAAATTAACTGAACAGCCATCCTGCAAGTGACAACCTAAGTTTAAATTTGCATGCGCCGGGATAGAGTAGGACAGAGGTTCTCAACCAGGGGTCTGGGGCTCCCTGTAGGGCCATGGGCAGGTTTCAGGGGGTCCGCCAAGCAGGGCTGGCATTAGACTTGCTGGGGCCCAGGGCAGAAAGCCACAGCCCCTCTGCATGGGGCTGAAGCCCGGCCATGAGCCCTGCCACCTAGGGCTGAAGCTGAGGCCTGAGCAACTTAGCTTCATGGAGCCCCGGGCAAGTGCCCTGCTTGCTACCCCCTAATGTTGGCCCTGGGTTTTATATGAAGAAAAACTGTGTGGCAAAAGTGGGCCTACAGTTTTTAAAGCATGTTGGGGGGGCCTCAGAAACAAAAAGGTTGAGAACCCCTGGAGTAGGAGACAATTTTAGGTTCAGTCTTACTTAATATAGAATCATAAAAATGTAGGGGAGGAAGGGATCTCGAGAAGTCATCAAGTCAGCCCCCTGAGCTGCGGCAGGACAAACTAAACCTAGACCATCTCTATAGGTGTTTGTCCAACCTCAATGGCTGGGATTTCACATCTTATTCCAGAGCTTAACTACCCTTACAGTGAGAAAGTTTTTCCTAATATCTAATCTAAATCTCCTGTTTTTCCTTCTGCCCCACTAGTAGCTGCACACCCTTCCAAAAGTGGCTGTATTTTAAAAGCGCAGTTGAAAGTACAGTTTGTGAAGCACTTTGGGACCTTTTGGGTTGAAAGGCATATTTGTTACTTCGGTACAACTTTAAAAGCTCAGCTATGGAACTCTGGCAAACTAGGAGACACATGGCTTTTTCTAATTACATGCATGCCTTCAGAGATTTTAATGTAAACAGTTTCCTGAGCATATGTTAAATTAGTTGTGTAAGAGGGATCGGTGTCTTAGATTTTTCTTCTGAGGTTTTGTTAAGCAAGGAAGTTAACTAATTTAGTTATCAGATTTCCAAAGTGCAATGTTCACTACACTGTCTGTCTGGATATTTAGTGAAGAAAAGTTTCAGAAAGATGTTATAGTCAGAAAATCAGGTATTTACCGTAACAAAGGAGCCATACGTTGGAATCTTGTTTAAAGCTGAATTTATGCTCTGCTATTCATTGTCCACATGCAGGCCACAAAGAGACTGGCAAAAGTGATCCAAATCACCTGTCATATTCTTAGAAAACTCTGTTTTTGGTTGACCTCCCTTTGCCCCTCTGTTTGTTTTAGCAGCATTTTAACAAATCACCCCAATGTACAGATTTAACAGTCAGCATAACCAACAAATTTTGCACTAACTCCTGATGACTATGAATCCTGCAGACCAAATTTTCAAAGGAAATGACATATAGGTACATATTTGGGGCAGACACTATCTTTTTGTTCTATTATCGTACAGTGCCTAGCACAATAGTCCACAACTGGGGCTCCTGGGCACAACAGTAATACAAAAAAAATTAATTGCAATACCAAATTGCATCCATTTGTTGCAAAAAGTTCACTTCAACATGTTGTAGGCAATTCTGCACAGAAGTGTTTTATGCATAAAGATGCAGGTACAAACAATGTGTGAACATTTTGTAAATTTTAGTGCTGTATATAGAAAATACTCACAGTACACACACATACATTAGGCACATGTACATTTACACTGTCCACACAGTATCCATCAGGGCTTTTGTCTGGATGGAAAAGAATCTAAAGCTTAACACCCAATAAAACTGGTGTTAAGGATAAAACCTCTTCAGAAAGGTCATTACTGTAAATACATTTGGCTTACAAGTCAAATACTTATAGTTGTTCCTTGAGCCACATCGTTCCAATATCCATCTAGCAAAAGACTGCATCTGATATCAGAACGTTATAGAGATAGTCAAAAGATAATTTGTACTTCCTAGTTAACTACGCCTTCAAAAAGTTACAGGTATTTAAACTTAAATCACCAGCTGACCAACTATTTGAGTAAAATGGACATTTATTACAAAATATTTTTCAAATCACAGACGACAACTAGTAATGCTGTGCAATACATTTGGCAAGCTATAATATACAAATGAATTTTTCTTGTTTCTGACCAACAGAAACTTCAAGTTTGAGTGATGCAGAAATATTTGGTCCTTTCTATTTCTTTAGATGTACAACAAAATGACTTCAATGTCAAGAAAGAAATGAGGATACATCGCAAAACACCACAAGAGAGGAATGAATGTCACTAGCCTAATACGTTCTAAATGATCCAGCAGAAGTAATTTTTAGTCCCTTCCCCTTCACACAGTGGGACTCTCCTTGGCTATCCAGGCCAAGTCACAAGGCATGTTCCAACCATTAGGCAGCAGAAAATTTTTACAGTTAAACTTGCAGCTTCCTGACATGCCATATTTTTTCCCTCCTTGATTCGCTTCTCAGCTGTGAGAGAACACAATAATGGCTCTTCAATACAGGGTCGCCCAGAGAGGGGAGGCAAGTGGGGCAATTTGCCCCAGGCCCCGCAGGGGCCCCCACAAGAGTTTTTCAGGGCCCCTGGAGCAGGGTCCTTCACTCGCTCCGGGGGCCCCAGAAAACTCTCGTGGGGCCCGGGCCCCCAGAGCTTCTTCTGCTCCGGGTCTTTGGCGGCGGGAGGTCCTTCTGCTCCAGGACCAGCCGCTGAAGTGCCCTAAAGATCCGCGGCGGGGGGTCCTTCCGCCCTGGGATCTGTCGCCAAAGCACCCTGAAGACCCGCGGCGGGGGGTCCTTCCACCCGAGGACCCGCCGACAAAGCGCCGGGTCTTCGGCGGCAATTCAGTGGCGGGGGCCCCCCACCACCGAAGACCCCAGGCCCCCTGAATCGTCTGCTTCAACAGGACCTTCCAGTATTAACCCAATATTTGGAACTATGTTCCCTTTAAAGGAAATAAGCCCTAAACACATCAGACTTATTGGGAGTATCTACAGTGAGTCACAACTAATACACATTTTCAAAAGGAGCTAAAGCCTGTTTACACTAGATAGTAAAGTGGTGTTTGTCATTTAAAAAAAAAAATTTTGCTAACAGAATTTCAAGCCTTTTTCCTAGTTTAGAAAAGTCTTAACACTACATATTTACTATCATCAAAAAGAAATAGACTGTAAAAAGAAAGAGACTGTAGAAATAAACAAAACAAAAACAAAAATCCATCTCTAACCATGGAGTTAGAATAACTTCAGATTTTTAAAACAAGAATTTTTTTAAAAATGTCTAGTTATAAGAAATCCTAGTAACATTGCCTTGGCCAATGGAAAGTCAACAACAACGATCATAAGATATAACCAGAGTTCTTTGCTCTTACTGTTGATTTTTCACTGAATACACTTACATATACCTTTTAAAAGGCAAAAATTAAGTGTTTACACTAGCATAAGTTAGTTGCTTTGCTAATCTAAAAGTTCATAAGTTTCTTTCATATTGTTTCTGAAGGAGGTGAAAACATAGATGTTATTCTTAATTATAGTCATAAGCTGTCATTTGGATTGTAAGTCCTTGTTGATTAAAATTCTTTTCTAAACCAGGCATTACATCTACTGTATCTAGGTTCATAGTTATTTACTAATTTATCATTAAATTAGGGTGAGGTTAGGATACTGTTTCGGGTCTGTTAGAAAAGACCACCGTCATGTTAAGAAGTGTGAAGGCACACAGCAGGTGATTCCCTCTACTACTCTCTTTTTTAAATCAGGCAGAAATATTTGTTACTTAGTAACTGAGATGTTTTACAGTTGTCTAATACAGGAATATATAAACTTTTTAATACCTCCAGCCTTTAACTCTAAGCTGATTTTTTTTTTAAATGGACAACAAAGCATATGAAGAATTTCTGTGACTCATCAGAAAGATTACTGCCAAAACTGTAGCTACCATCTCAGGATTATATATTATAATACATTATAAATCTTAAAAATTCACACTTGAGTAAACTATTTTAGGGTAGGACACAATTAGGGCATGGATTTAAAAGTTGAGTATGCAATTACAAGTGCAAAATGTGTCCAATTTCAATGTACGATTGTTGCACCAGGAAAACGGCGTATAAGTTAGTAATTTTAAAAATGACTATACCTGTTCCTAAGAAATTACAGTAGTCTACCTTATGAACCCTTTAAATACAGAATTTTTTTTGGCATGCTTTACATTGAGAAATAAACAAAAAAAAGTGACAGCTTTGGTTTGTTCCATGGAAAGACCGACCATCTAAATGCACATCGTTTTCCTTTCACATGGGAATAAATTATACTGCTAGATTCTCGCTGGAATGCCTCAAGGAAGACTACAGAAGGCTGGGGAAGATGCTTAAAGTAATGAAGGCTCACATAGATCTTCAGTGGGATTCTACCTGTCCCTAGAGAAGGGCAGCAAAGGTGCTACCAGGAGGACTTTGGGTATGGTTGGCCACCGGGAAGCATTCATGGAGAGAGGCCTGTTCTCATGGGATGGATTCCATCTGAGTAGGGACAAAAATATACTTCTGGGATGGAGGTTGGCACAACTGATTAAAAAAGCCTTAAACTAGGATTTTGGGGAAGACTTTTGAGAGATGCACATGTAATCTCCACATCTGATTCTAATACTGAGCAAGAGGAAAATCAAGTAAAAGAGGATACAGGAATAGAGAAAGGAACAAAAGAGGGTAGGAGAACGGACAACATGAGGAAAGACAGCACCATAACCACTGATAGTAACAGTCAGGAAGGTGACACTGTACCTAGTTGGGCAAGGAATCTGGTTGAAGCCAAGCAGAAACAACTAAGATGTCTGTAATCCAATGCAAGGAGCCTAGGTAACAAAATAGAGAAACTAGAACTACTGGAGTAGGAAGTAAAACCAGATATTATAGTGATAATGAAAACATGGTGGAACAGTAGTCATGACTGGAATTCAGGTATTGAAGGGTACATGCTGTTCAGGAAGGTCAGAAATAAAGGTAAAGGTGGTGGAGTAGCATTGTATATTGATGACAAGGTAGACTGCAGAGAAATTTAAGTGAAGGAATGCATAAAACGGAATTTGTTTGGATAAAGATCACTTTGGGGAAGAAAGGCAACAGAGGCTCCACTGGGACAGCACTTGGGGTCTGCTACAGACCACCAAGAAACAATATGGATACGGACAGAAACTTCTTTAATATTTTTAATGACATAAATACTACTGGGAATTGAGGGATTATGGGAAACTTTAATTTCCCAGATACAGATTAGTGAACAAGTACTACTAATGGTGGTAGAGCCTAGGGATATACATATTGGTTAAAAAAAGTTAACTATTTAAACGATTAAAATTATATCGTTTAACAGGTTAACCGTTGACTAAGGACGCTCCGACAGGCGGGTCCGGCCCAGCCCAGCGCACCCAGAGCCGCTGGGGTCCCACCCAGCCCGTCCCCACCTGAGCCAACCTCTTCTAGTCACCCTTTGATTCAGGTAACTTTCCTTCCTCCCCCAAAACCCAAAGACAGTGAGGGGAAGCTTAAGAGAGACACAAGCCCTTTTCTCCCTGCCCGTCAAACTCCTACTGCTTTTTAAGCTGCAATGAGCGCTTGCTGACCCCATTCCAGCATAATAGGTCACATTCAGAAGATACAGACAGTTATACCTGTCTCATGCAGTGGTCAATATCACAGGCTCAAAGGTCAGAAGGGATCATCATGATCATCTAGTCTGACCTCCTGCACATTGCAGGCCACAGAACTGCACCAACAGTGCTTACTGTTACAATTAGGACCCCATCTACTTCTCACCCAAAAGATGAGGAATTCCAGCACCACCTGTGCACCATGTTGGGACATTAGGGATGTGCAGTCACTGGGAAAAGAATGCCACTAAATCACACCACAGCCTCCTTAGAGTTTCCCTATCTTCCTGGTCACTCACCTGGCTCTACAACATTTGGCTTGTGATCAAGTAAGAAGATATATGGCCTACATAAACTGGAAACACTTTCTGTTCTATAGTCTAAGAACTGGTCTACACTAAAAAGTTAGGTCGAAGAAGGTCACCTTAAGTCAACCTGTTAATGTATGTGTCTACACTACTGGGTCCTTTACGCCGACCTAAGTCACCTCTGATGTCGACGTCTGAAATCCACCTCTGCGAGAGGCATAGCACTTAGTTTGATTTTCATGGGTTGACTGCAAGGTAGTGCAGATGCAGCGTTGTGTAATTTGACTTAATTGGCCTCCAGGTGGTGTCCCACAATGCTCATCTGGAGATCATTCTCAACTCCACTGCACTGCAACCAGGTACACAGGAAACAGCCCCTTCCCTGCTAAAGCCCCAGGAACTTTTGATTTCCCATTTCCTGTTTGATCAGCATTGGGAGTGTGCCAGCTTGAGCACAGCTGATCATGGAGACTATACCCCACAAACACGCTCCAGCCTGGTCTGCACAGGAGGTGGTGGATCTCATCGTTGTGTGGGGAGAAGAGTCTGTGCGGGCAGAGCGCCGATCCAGAAGAAGAAACGCTGACATCTATGCAAAAGATTGCTCATGGAATGGGGGAGAAGGGCTACACGAGGGACACCCAGCAGTGCCGTGTGAAAATGAAAGAACTTCGCCAAGCACACCAGAAGGCAAGGGAGGCCAACAGTAATTCTGGTGCTGAACGAACTGCATGTAATTTTCAGGGGTGACCCTACCAGCACCCCCACAAGCAACTTGGATATCTCACAGGTGTGAGAGTCTAGGGACAACAAGGAGGACAATATGGTGAATGAAGAAAAGGAGGAGAAGGAGAATGGGAGACAAGCGAGCGGTAGATCCATTCTCCCCAAGAGCCAGGAAATATTTTGAACCCTGGAGCCCTGTGGGTCGCAGGACATCACGGTGGCTGACCGTGATGCCAGGGAAGGCACCTCTGGTTAGTATACAGTTACAATCAAAGTCCAGTTAAACTTTAGTGGGCACACTCATTCGGTGGTATTGCACGTTTACTGTGAAGAAAAAGTGAGGTGCTGTAGTTCTCTGCTTCCAAGAGGCCGCTCCAACTACGCAGAGGGTGGCCCCCGGTAAAGACTGTTTATGTGGACTCGGATAGCCCGGGAATCCTCCATGAATATCTCTAGGAAACTTTCATGGAGGTACACTGCAATCCTTTGCAGAAGGTTTCTGGGCAGGGCATTCTTTTTTCTTTCACCATGGTAGGACACTTTCCAACGCAACTCCTGAATTAATTCTGCTGGCATCATTGCGGTACACAGCATAGCAGCATAAGGACCGGCTCTATACCCAGACGCTTGCAGCATCTCCTTCCTTTCCACCTGTTACCCTCAGGAGACTGATATCACATAGGGTTGCCTACGGAAAACGGGGGAAGTTCTCATTAAAAGTGCTCTTACATGGAAAAAAGGGCATGTAGACCCACCCCACACTCACCACATTCCAGATCGCTAAACCACATGGCCGCTAATGTACCTTTGCTGTGCTCGGCATGGGTCAGCAAGTAGTTTAAAGTGGACTGGCAACCCACATGAGAGATTCCGCAATTTGGAAGTGAAAACATTCCCTCCCGCCCCGTTCGTAAACAGCTTCCCATGGTGCTATGGGGAATGGCCATTGTTTGACTAGCTACCTCTGCTTCCGACATGAGCCTGCCATAAACTTAAAAGTGTGGTCACCCATGACCCGGGCGGGGGGAGGGGGAGGGCATACTCACCATGGCTGGAGCAGCAAAACAGCACAGTGAACAGTTACAGATTCTAATTATCTTATGGCTTGCACCTAGTGTAATAAGGGTTGGGTTTTTTTATGAAAACGGCCTTATTATGGAAACATTTTATTCATGTACAATGGCTCCTTTATTTTTTCCCATGACAGACAGCTGGAAATATGTCCTTCGGCATGTCATCAACGCCTGAAAGCAGACTTTCGCTGATTAGGAGGAGGAGAAAGAGAACATGGGAGGGCATGTTCACCGAGATAATGAACGCCTCGGCGACAGCTGACAGAGCTAGGAGCGTGGAGGATTTCACTGTCCGAGAAGTTAGATATGGACATGGAGAGCAGGAAAGCTTCCAATGAATGACGGCATGTGGCGCAGGATGAGATGCTTCGGATTACGAGGGACCAAGCGGACATGTTGAGGCGTCTGGTTGAACTGCAGGAACAGAAGCAGGCGGGGAGAGTCCCTCTGCAGACCCTGGTGGACAGCCAGCCAGCATCGCCTGGCACAGAATCACCCTCCCCCAAGCGTTCCATGAGGCATGGGCAAAAAGTCCATTATCATTTTCACTTAACTCAGGGGTAGGGTACAAGGAACAGAAGGCGCCCATTCATAGACCTTTGATGGTCTGGAATGTGTTATGTTACACCACTGAAAATGTTTCTCCTGTTCCAACTTTACAACCCCTTTTCCCCAAGATTATCTTTTCTTTCTGTTCTCCCTCTTTACTTATGTTTGTCAAATGAAGTAAATGGATTCGAGAAATAAATGTTCTTTATTGAGTAGAAGCAGTGAGCTTGGGCAGGGGGCTGGCTTTACAGGGACAGTGATACTAGCTGGCTGAAGGTTTGGGAAAGCACAATGCAGACAAGCAGCTCACATTACTGTGACACACTACTGAAACAGCTTTTCAAAGCCTCGTGGATACGCAGCGCCCCTTGCTGTGCTCTTCTTATTGCGCTGGTGTCTGGCTGCTCAAAAATGGCTGCCATGTGATCTGTCTCAACTGCCCACCCCTGTGGAAAATTTCCCCCCCTTTTTCCCCACAGATATTATGGAGAACACAGCAGACAGCTATAACCATGGGGATGTTCTCCTCACTAAGGTCCAACCTTGTTAGTAGACTTCTCCAGCACCGTTTCAAATGACCAAAGGCACATTCAGCCACCATTCTGCACTTGCTGAGCCTATAGTTGAACCATTCCTTACTTCTGTCCAGATGGCCGGTGTATGGCTTCATGAGCCATGGGAGCAAGGGGTAGGCTGGATCCCCCAGGATAACTACAGGCATCTCAATGTCGAACATTTTCATTTTGTGGTCTGGAAAGCAAGTCCCGGATTGCAGCTTTTTGAACAGACCCGAATTCTTAAACATGCGCGCATCATGAACCTTTCCCAACCATCCTACACAGATGTCGGTGAAACGCTCCCTGTGATCCACCAGGGCTTGCACCACCATTGCAAAGTATCCCTTTCAGTTTATGTACTCTTTGGCAAGGTGGTCTGGTGCCAAGATGGGAATATGCGTGTCATCTACTGCCCCACCGCAATTAGGGAACCCCATCACAGCAAAACCATCCACTATGTTTTGCACATTTCCCAGACTCACTGCCCTTCGTATCAGAAGTCGATTATTGGCCCCGCTCACTTGGAGCACAGCAGCTCCCATGGTTGATTTACCTACTCCAAATTGATTCCCCCCTGACCAGTAACTGTCTGGCATTGCAAGCTTCCAAACAGCGATCACAACCCACTTCTCCACTGCCAGAGCAGCTCTCATTTTTGTGTTGTTGAACTTCAGAGCAGGGGAAAGCTCTGCATAAAGTTCCTGGAAGGTGGCCTTCTGCAGTCGAAAGTTCTGCAGCCCCTGCTCGTCATGCCATTCCTGCAAAATGATGCGGTCCCGCCAGTCAGTGGTTGTTTCACAGGACCAGAAATGGCACTCAACAGAGTGCAGCTGCTCTGTGACTGCCAGCAGCAACTGTGAATTTTTTTTTCCAATGGCTTGCAGCAGGGCTGCTTGCAGGACATCGCTATGTTCTGTGCGGCGGGCCCTACTTCGGCTCTGGAAATACTGCAGGAGAAGGTGCAAGGTGTTTGAGATGCTCACAGCAAGAGTGCACAATTGAGCAGGCTCCATGCTTCTGGGGTTATGGTATACGCGCAGCGATTTTAAGGTGTGAAAATCACTGGGGTGTTTGCCGTGGATATGAGGAAGGGAGCACAATGTATCATGGGATGGCGACGCAATGTTCCCATTCTCCCCTGCAACAATGTTTTGGTCCCATGAGGCATTGCATAAACTTCCCAAACACACTGCTGCAAGTTGCACTTTGGGATAGCTACCCACAATGCACTGCTTTGTGCATTGATGCAGGGACTGCTAGTGAGGACGCACTCCATTGAGACAACGAGCATGGTGTGGCCACGCACAATTGACTTAATTTGGAGGCTCGAGGTCAAATTCGATAAAGTCGACTTAATTTTGTAGCGTAGACAAGCCCTAAGCGGCTGATCACAGTCAGTTTCAACACACATGCCTAGAGATCTGATAAATCCTATTAATCACAATTAACTTTTCCACTAACCATTTCTTTTTCATGTCAGCATTCATGTAGTAAGGTACCAAATGCATGAAAAAGTGTTGTTAGACACTTCAATACAGATATATAATTTATAATTATCAAATATAAGCTGTCATCAATTTGGAAACAGACCAGACCTGACTAGCTCAGCAGGTGTTTCAGTTGCTTCCATTTTACAAGATTTGCTTGAAGGCTTTTACTCCCACATATGGTACACAAGACATTTTAGGTCTGATCAGTTCCCACTGAAGTCGATGGAAGTCTCTCTCTTCAACAGAAGATAGATGGGACCTAAATGAATCACTGTGCTAATTATACTCTCTGGTCCCCTGGGGGAAGCTCCTTGCACCCATGTTGTCCCATTGAAGGGGGCCACAAGGGAGATCATTGTAAGATATCATAGTAAAGGGATTATCAAAGAAGAATGATTAAATGCCTACAAGCATGAAATATTCTGTGCTTCCCAGGTGTTGGATTCCCTAAGAACACTACTTAGTCAAAGATCTTCCTTCTGAAGTCATTATGAAAGCAATAATATTTAATGGCAATATAAGCTGCAATATAATCCATTTTATAGAGCATGTAACAGCATAAAAACAGGGTTGGTGAGGCCCTCCTCCCCACTGAGATTTATAGCATTACGTATTCGTATAAGTTCAGAATTTTTCAAGCAATGAGTTGAAGCCTTGACATAATCACTCTGTTCGCCTAGACAATATGGTACAATTAGTTTCTACTTCTTCAAAAGATAAGCCAGAACCTCCATCGCTCTATTTGCAACATTCACATAGGAAATATTTTGGCATGACATGAACCCAGAGCACAAGGGCTTAAAAACTATACCCTTCAGAGGTTGCTTTATAGGTGAAAAGGGAAACAAAGAATTACAGAACTCTGTATTGGCCTCCTTTTGGAAAGATATAATATTTTTATCAGGATAATTAGTTTGGCATTTTATAGACAAAACAGATGAAAGTTCACATACTGTATTCGAGAAATTTATGTTTTGGATACAAAATATTTTGAATATTAGATGAAAAACAATACACAAAGTCTGAATGATAAAAATTGTGTTGTCTGTATTTATTTTTTGGTGAGTGCAACATTAAACAAACATAGCATCTGTTGGCCTCAAATTTCTTTAGTTGCAAAATTTCAAAGTTAATGGGTAACCACATTTTAAATAGCTATTGGTTTGAGTTTCATATTCCATTGTTTGTAATAAACTCTTCCAAGCACAGCCTTAAAAGGTGATCTGCAAAAGAAATCAAATTTGCCCTGTCCCCTTTTTGCAGTCTATACCAAAAGGGTACTTTTGTACCGCTCCCTTATTGTTGTCATCACAAACTAATGACTTCTTACTTTTCATGTATTTTTTAACAATTTCTCAACATTGGAGTGTTAGTCTGATAAGAAAATGACATACCTGGAATTTGATCACTACACCAAGCTCCCTCTCAGATAACAGCTTCAAGGATGGGCAATATATGGCCCCATAAACCTGTCTTATCGACCCGTTAAGCAATACTTTTGAATAGTCCTGGTCCATATTTTCAAATGCATTTTTACTTTGTTTTATACACAATTCAGTACCAAAGAAAAAGTAACTAGAATTTTCCACCTCTTTATCACGTAACAAATACTGAGTTCTAATTAAAAATAAACACTACATCCTCATAACTCATCTCCCCTCTTTTTACTGCACATTTTGAATAAAGTGCCTGTGAAATGTTTTAAGCCAGTACCAAATGTAATACTCACAGTTACTTATAACTCCGCCGAGTGGATCACCTTTGAAGTCAAATTCAATATCCATATACTTTCCCTGTGGAAACAATGGATTTTAAGAATGTTAGACAAATCTAAGGAAAACCATTCCAGACCTTTTTAAAGTTGCGTGGTCATTTTAATGTACTACAGAGAAATTCAGTTACTTCTTTGTGCTGTGTGTATTTAAGTTATAACAAATAGTACATAAGTTGATGTAATAGCTTCTAAGATAATTTTATTATCCCAATTGGAGATTTTTATGGTAATAGGCTATAATCTATAGAGGGTGTGGTTTTCTAATGCAGGTTAATTGGCTTTGTATTTTTTAAGTTTGTAGAAATAATTGTGATTGTTTTTAAGACCCAAGATTGTTATGCAATCTTGGTTGCAGTGAGATTACCATCTCCAAAATGGATACTTAATGGATCCTAGGAAACTGACGGGACTATTGGGGTATGAACTGCCGAGTGCACAGAGACGTGTTGTTATCATGTGGACACTGGTGGCATGACTAAAAGGTACCTAGTTTGCATTAACATAATCCTCTTTCAAATGAGACTATTTTAACACGAACAAGGTTCCTTTCAGTTTTCTCCAGCAGCATACACGCTGGGCAGTTAAGACTGCAATACTTTGGTGCACTCTGCAGTTCACACCTGCGGAACAGTGTAGACATAGTATAAGAAAATAATACTTGCTACCTTTTAGGCATTACCAGACCGAGTAGGCTGGGGAATTTTTGGCTGTTCAGGATTAATTATACTGTTAAGAACAGAACTCATTCTGGGTGTGGGTTCTTCCAGGAGTGTGGATCAGAGCACTCATAGGGTATTACATTCATTTGGGATTACTGAGGGGTAGGATAGGCTGTAGTTGCTGATGTGTTATATGAATCTCTTGCCTTAATAAAGTTACAGCCTTTTCCCACTAAATTGTCTGCCTCGTCACTCAGATGTTTGGGGCAAAGATTTGAGCAGCCTGTTACCACAGACTCAATTTAACTTTCAGCAGTACAAGTGTAGTCCCTTTCCTTGACTTCTGTTTGACTTTTCCACATCACAGAAGATCATTTCATTCTGTGCGTTATTTTAATTTATGTGACAGGTGTTCAATTTAGTAACAGTTACTTTCAACAGCAAGCAACGGACCCTTATTGTTTATGAAGTCAACGACAGTACAGCTCACGGGCAAACAGTTCAAGGATAATGCATTTTGGCAATAATTCAAACAAACTCCAAATACATTCCCATATAATGGATTATTCTGTTTCACCTCCCCCCAGTGCTTACTTAATGGAGCCAATGAGTTGAAAAGGAAGGTCTTGTGTTTACACATTTCCACTCATTTTACTTAGGACGACTTTTTCCATCACAGAGCCACATAAAATTGAGTATCATATTACACTCCTTAAGCATTGCCTTAAAGATGCATTCTAATTTACAGGGTGAAATTTGTCAGGATTGGCTTATTAAGTGTCTAGCTAAACAGTAACAAGTAATTTTTTTCGCAATGTTGGCAGCCGTGTCACAGACAACACAGGAAAGTACTTGTATTTTCTTGTTTGAAAAATTAATTTGGAACTGATAAATTCGGGCTTTTTTCAAAATTACATGAAGTTTTTTAAGTAATTAAAATCAGAGAATTACCACAATTCCAGTTTTCCAATTACTGGGCCAGGAGTATGTTCCCCAAAGATTATTTTAGCTCTGGATTTAAAAGCAAGGTCTGACGAGAGAAAGACAACTGGTTGTACTCTCTCCCCCCTTCTTATTCCTGATCTCCCAAATTCAACCTTCCACACTTCCTATCTCCTTGCTGTTTCTTCTTCCCCTCCACCTTCCTGGTTTCACCCACTTTTATTACTCCTTGTTTTGTTCTCCACACCACCTTTCAGGCACCTTGCCTTCCCACCCCAAATACTCCAATATCCCCTAAACTTTGGACCTTGCCTCACTCCTGGAACATCTTACGACACTCTAGAGCCTACAGTGCCTGCGATGAAAACACTCTATTCTGTCCAATTCAGAAAAACAAACAGGGTCAATCAGAGGAGCAGTCAGAGCAGACTCAGCTGCGTGGAAGCAGCATAAGAATCTCTCACCAGCTACTGAGCAAGAATTTGGGGGGGTGGGGGGAGGTGAAGGCCTTCCCCTGACAAAAGCAGCTCTCCAGCCAGACTGCATCCCTAAGTTCTATTCAGGTGGAGGACCACAGTATGAATGTACCATCCTAATCAACTTTGGGGCCCAATTTAAAGCAATAAAGATATTCCAATGCATTTGAACCCATATTCAAAGTAGGCCCATGGAATTGTGGGATACTTTCAGCAGACACCCAGAGCACTAGTTCAGTGGGGTTGTGTCTACAGTGCAAAACAACAGGGCTTGAACGCTGCGTCCCGGCACCCTGGGTCCAAGCCCTTGGTTAGCATGCTTTTGTGCGTAGAGGGAAGAGGGATTAGGCTGAGTTTGAATCCTGGGCTTACACTGCTGTGTACACATACCCTCTTTGTGGCTTTCTACTTTCAGCCCTTAAGAGAAATTTGGGGACGGGTGGCCAGTCTTTTGGGTCTCCAAACATTTAGTTCCAACTTATTAGTAGCAATTATATTTATTGCCAGTTCCTATACAGTTTCACATTTGATTTTTTGCTGAAATCTTTCCTTAACAAGGTATTAACTTGCAGAGTACAAATCCACTAACAGAAAACCAGAATAGCTAACATGGTGTTCGTAGCAAAACTGAAGAGTAAACACATGTAGAAACTTCATGCCTGCAAAATGAATCTGAATTAAAGATGCAGAGTTAAAAAAAAGGAAAGAGGGGAGATGATATCATGCAGTGATTAACTTGCTAAATAGCACAATGCTCCTTGTCACATGACCATTTAGGCAGCCAACTGTGTCGGGAATAGCATCAAATCTAGCTGAGGTATAATTATGTTTCGTCCAGCCAGATAAGTGGCAACTCTCAAATTTAGCTCTCTCTTGCGTATTTTGGTTTTCAGTCTAATTTTATGTTAAAGTCAGAAAGCAATGAAAACTCTTACGAGGAGACTAAATGCATTTTTAGAACAGGGATCACAACTAATCATGAATTAAGCAATTATTCAGAAGGGAGAGGTGAAAGTTTCTATTGGGTGAAATGAAACATTAAATACTGTACATCACAGAGCAATGTGGCTGGTTTCATAAGTAGTGTTATGACAAAAATGTTTTCCTTTCAAACGACACGGTCATTAATTTCTTACAAGAAAAGCTTTTAATGTAAGATGAAAAAGAAAGGTGGTCCAACACCCTCTCTCCTTTTGGAATTCAAGTTTAGTCTTGTAAAAATGTCATGAAAACTTACCAATGCTTGCAAAAGTATACTTGCTCTCCCTTAATGCTGAAGATGATTTTAAAAAAATCTGTTAATCCTTCATTAATATTATTTGCCTTGGGCAAACAAAGGAATAGAACCTGATTTCGTCTTTAGGAACATAAGCAGGCAAGAGAACCAAGTTCCTCCCTACATACAGGGGTGAACCTTCCATTTACTTTGGAAGGAGTCTGGATGGATGAACGATTTCCACTTATAGATACAAGAACAAAAAGTCTTTAAACAATCCTTTGTTGTGCCACAGTTCAGTATCAAACTCATCTTTTCCATATCTCCCCATCCCATTTTTTGTCTCCTACTGAATAAAGCAGTAAGATACGAAAAACATGGAATCTTTAAATTAACACATTAAAAACCTACACTGTTTATGCAAAAATAATTGTAGAGCTAATTATAATTACTCACATTGTCATCAATATGACTACTATACATCTCTTTCTACATAATCTAACTGTCTTTTCATCTACTCACTAGGAAGATCAATTATATAACGGGAATAACAACAACTCTGAAAAAGAGTCATTGCTGTTTACAGGTCTGATCTAACAGAAAGTATCTCAGTTTCCTCGGCTGTGCAAGTCCTATGGTGGGTGTGGGGTAGTTTAAAGTATTCAGAAGAAATGCTGGTCTTTTAATACTCAGTATATTTAAACAGTTCCAGAGGTGAAAGGTGCAGGTGTAGAAAGATCCCTTATCCAAGTGAACCCTCTGCTTCTGCTCAAAACCACTAACCAAGCAAGAGTTAGCCTAGCTCTAGAATGAAATGACTCTCCTGCATGCATGCAGGTAATTAGGGAGCATGAGAGCTAAGTGCCATTCTCCACGGGGCAGATTGAGTTTACAGAAACCTACAGTGTTGGGATGAGGCCTCCTATCCCTGATAAAAAGGATGTTTTTTGGATGTCTGGTTATATTTACACAGCAGCTAGAAGGGTGCTTCCCAGTACAGGTAGAAAGACACGCAGTAACTCTGATTAAGCTAGTGTGCTAAAAATGGCAGTGTGGCCATGGCAGCACAGGGAGCCACTCGGGCTAGCTGCCCAAGTACGTACCCACCAGTCAGGTGGGATTTTAAAGTGGCCCTTTGCCTCCTAGCATACAGCTTGATTCTAAAAGTAAGCTAGACAGTGCCACATGTGTTACTCACATGCTACAAATGCCTGAGAAAATCTGGGAAGTGACTGATGGACTCATTTCCTCCTCGGAATAGGGATTAACCTCCACAGCTACAAACCGCTGCATTCTGGAGAACCAGCTAGTGCTGGAGTAAGTTTTAAATGCTTGCTGTGAAGCAGTAAGGGAAGGATCTACATTGGCTCAGAGAAATTCTATGTCCCGTGTTAAGGAGAAGGTCTGATGACATAGTTCAAGAAAATACCAATAGATGCTAAGAATTTCAAGACATGACAAAATTTGGGTTGGAACAAGTTGACACAGTCCACTTAAATGTTTTCTTAATTAAGACAGATTTTAAAAAAATATACTGCAGATGAGCAATAATGCCTATTAGAACATCTGCTCCAGACACGCACGATACTGCCCAGGCTTCTGTAACTACATAAAAATCTATCACGCTCTAAACTTCGATAGGAATTATTTCCTTTACACTATATGTATGATCTTCTGTGCCTTGTACATATACTCACAAATCTAGAAGAGTTGTCATTTCTTACGGTTTTGGCATTTCCAAAAGCTGGTAGGAAAGAAGAAAAAATAAATGAAACATGGCAAAAACATTTAAATACTAAAAACAAGTCATGACTGTATGTTATGCAAAAACAAAAATAAACAAATTGATGCCTTATGGAAAACAAAGCACAGTCCTGTGTTTGAGACATCATTATCAGTTGCTGAAGATGGGTTTATGAAAATCAGTTAAGATGGAAGTGAAGAAAAAAACGTTCCCAACATTACGTTTGAACTATGCCTGGCAACTACCAGCTTACATCATGCATGCAACATGAACTCAAAATAAACTGTAGGGCAAGTTAAGGAATTAGATTTCATTCTGTAAAGCTGTGTTTGTCAAATGGGAGTATGCCCTTCGCTATTATGAAATACAGTGCTCATGCTCATTGCAGAAGGCTTTGAGCTACTTGTCACAAAATATATATCTATATTTTCAGTACTCAAGTAAAGTTGACACTGAGTGGAAAAATATACATTTCTCAGCTTTAACAAATTTGCATGGAGAGACTATTCTGGGTCAAAGAACTGGAGCCAAAAGACAAAGTTTGTTGCTCTCAAAGGCCAGGGTTAAAAGTGACAGAATTGTTTAAAAAAAAAACTTTATACAGTGCAATAAGTCACCTTTTTAACAACCATATAATTAAATACAGTGCTACACACGAGATTCATTTATAACCATGCACAGAACTAAAGACAAATGTTCCATTATAAAGTGTTTGAGACAGTTTTCTCCTAAATTCATTGTTTCTCATGTTAATTTACATTAGCAGTGCAAAGTTTCAAAAAGTTCAATGAATAGAAGATTGTTGGGGGCAGAATAGATCTGGACAAGGAGAAGTAGTCTGGGACAGGCAGTAGAAACAAAAGTGAAACCATTTGAGCAGCATATTCCAGAAGTCTTGAGGTCTTTCTGAGTGTAGCCTTCATTGATTTGAGATCTACCAGACCGTTCTCTCACTAGAAGGGAAAACTTATAATGGCAGCAGGCCGTAAAAGAGACCCAGTTTGGGAATATTTTAATGAAGTTCTCTACATGTGGACAAGACAAGCATGCGTGCAAAATGCAAACAGTGCAACAAAGAAATGAAAGGCCTGGTTGCCTAAATGAAACAACATCATGAGACGTGTTGCTTGTTTTGTTAAAATATTATGTTTATCTGTTAAAGAAAAATATCCAGAATACATAACGTTGCTGTTTTAGTTAAATAAAACAATTTAAATGTCTGTCTGGTGATGTTCTCCTCCTAATACAGCATGGCAAGAAAATCCTCCAAACATTAATGATTAACCTGTTGAATTGGAGATATTTATGAAGCCATTGGGAGGTGAACTATGTTTCAATTACCTTTGGTAAATGAAATAACCAAACAATCATTCATCTTCTGATATAGCTGTAAAACTAAACTGAAAAGGTTTCAAAATAAATCACTTAAAAAATGTATGGTGTGTACCTTCTAAAAATGAAACCTACATCTGTCTCTGAGTTGTGAAGAATATGTATTAAGGTTATAACAACCAACAAGAATGCACTTTTATATAGAAATCCATGATTAAATCGAGTCTTCCTGACTAGTGATTTAAATCAAATCCACCCTGTCTAAAATCTTTTTCTTTTAAATAAATACTTGGCTTTATGAAGGCTGTTTGGTCACTCATTACAACTCCCAGAGCTCCCTAACGGAAACAAACTGCAGATACTGAACCCAACGTACTCAGATCTACTGAGATAATCATGGCTGATCACAGCAGACTGCAGCCCAAGACCCGGTCTGAGAGCGGGAAACTAGCATGCTGAGACAGGTGACAGTTAGATGCCTGAGACAGCATTCACTCTAGGGCTACCATACGTCCGGATTTCCCCGGACATGTCCAGCTTTTCGTTCTTTAAATAGCCATCCGGGGGGGATTTCTAAAAATCTAAAAATGTCCAGGATTTCCCCCCAGTCGGCTATTTATCGACCGAAAAGCGGCTGCCAAGCACCGCTCGGCAGCCAAAGCCCTTTCCCGGCTCCCCCCATCCCCTGCAGCCTTAGCAAGCCACCCGGCCCCGCAGCTGTCCACCCCTCCCTCAGCTCACTTCCCCCTCCTCTGAATGCTCCGCCCCCCTGCTACTCCCCTGCTTGCCGCGAATCAGATGTTCACGGAAGTCTGAAAACAAGCAGGGGCAGGCGGGGCTCCGGGGAGGCGCAGAGTGGCCCAGTCCGGCTCCAGCAGAGCGGCTCCATCCAGCCCCGGCCAAGCGGCTCCGGCCCCGGCTTGGCTCGGGGGCACCAGCCCCGGTTCCGGCCGAGCACGCCGGCCTGGCCTCAGCCGAGCGGCGCTGGCCGACCACCCCTGGCCCCAGTGGCTCCGGCCTGGCTCGGCTCGGGCCCCAGGGCACCAGCCCTGGTTCTGGCTGAGCGTGCCTACCCCGACCCCAGCGGCTCCAGCCCGGCTCGGGCCCCAGGGCATCGGCCCCGGCCCAGCACCTCCGGCCCGGCCCCAAGCGCCACAACCTCGGCCAGAGCTCCGGCCGGAGCGCAGCCTGATTCCTGGGCTCTTGCTAAAGCTGGCCCTAGTCAGGGGACAGGGAGGGGGAGTTGGATGGGTGGGGAGTTCGGGGGGGGACGGGGGTCGCGGGGGGGGGGGCTGGGATGTGGAGAGGGGTCGAGGAAGGCAGGGAGCAGAGGGGGTTGGATGGGTCGGGTGTTCTGGGGGTCCTGTCAGGGGGCGGGGAGTGGCTGGATAGGGCATGGGAGTCCCGGGGGTCTGTCTGGGGGAGGGGTGTTAATATGGGTTGGGGGTGTGGATAAGGGTTGGGGCAGTCAGGGGACAGGTAGGGTCCTGGGGGGGCAGTTAGGGTGGGGGGTTCTCAGGAGGGGGCAGTCAGGGGACAAGAAGCAGGGAGGCTTAGATGGGGGGGGATCCTAGGGGGCAGTTAGTGTCAGGGGTCCCAGGAGAGGGCAGTCAGGGGACAAGGAGCAACGGGGGTTGGGAGTTCTGAGGGGGGCAGTCAGGGGGTTGGAAGTGGGAGGGAATGGATGGGGGCGGGGCAGGGCTAGAACGGGGCTCCTCCCCCGACCCCCCAGTGTCCTCGTTTTTGATTGTGGAAATATGATAACCCTAATTCACTCAAAGAGATCAGGAGGGATCAAAAAGGCAGTTAGCCCAGAAACGGTGACATCCTCCTCATTTTCTTCCCTCCTAAAAACCCACTCTTTCAGTCTTGCCAATAAGGAGTCAATTTAAACAAAAACAGTTCTGTTTAAAAAGAACCTTCCACAGCTGAATAATTGTAAGGCCTTATTTCTGGAATCCTATAAAGCACCAACTATGGTTTTGGATACTATAAATATTAATGGTTCAAATCTTTGCACTAGTGAAAGATTCCATTTGCAAAACCAGCTGACCTGGTAGGGTGATGCAGTACAGGAAGCAATGTATTTTTTACACACATTATTAGATTCTTACCTTCAAGCACTGGATTTGACTGTAAAAGTTGTTCTTTTACTTGATTAACTTCTGCTCCTTTTCCACAAACAGCTGCTACATAAGACATGACAAGCTTGCTGGCCTCTGTGGAGAGTGGATTAAAAAGTGAGAAATAGTCCCAAAAACTGGCATAAATAGTTTATTTATTATGGAGGCTTGTATTCCTTTACATTTTTACCATTCCAGCAGGAGTTAAAGACCCCAATCTTCCTCCACATATCTGTATCTTCTTGATACAGCCCTGATGCTGTGATGAGGCCCATGCACTCAGACCCCTGTGTGCACACAGAGACCTATTGATTTCAATGGCCTGGAATATTTAGGACCCAAGCAAAATGATTAGGAACACTAGTGAATCAAGCATATATAGGTCCTTTTCCATTCAGCTTGAGTAAAAGTGACTCAATAAGCTAACAGTATGAAAATTCATCTGTAACATGTCAGGCTACGAACAATGGGCCTTAACATTGCAAAATGCAAAAGGCAAATAAAACTACTAAATCAATCTATCTGTAATTAGATTTAGTAGATCTATTTGGCTTTTGCATATTATATATAAAAATCACACACACGTCACATAACTGTAGCTAAAAAGTAATTAATGAAATCTATTTTAAAACAGATTACAGAATACAAACCATTAATTTAGTCAATGAACATAATTTCACTGTGTTAATTTTAACATAAGCAAGTTTGAACAAGTTCTGAAATTGTAAAATCCCAGTTATGTAAACATCAAATCAGTGTCAATGACCCATCCAGATAATATTAGTAAAGATTACATAAAACAAATAGTCTGGATCTTATGATAATATTGTTTAGCACAGAGACCAGTTGTGACAGGAGATGAGCAAGTAAGGTTTAAAACAAGATCTGCAGTGTTTAATATGATGCAAGACTGCCCAATTTGGGGTAACTCACAGGATATGCATTAATACAATTTAAATACAACATAATTACTAACAGCTGGAATCCCACTCAAATCAATACAATGATAATAAAAACGTATTTACTTTATCCTTTCAAAGATCTGGTACATATTTAAGGGTCTGATTTCAGCAAAGAACAAACAAACAAACGGTTATTCCTTGAATTTTGATTCTCTTCCGTTTAAGCAAAATTTGCTTAGTACTAACTGGCTGTTTCTGTCCCTAAGTTTAATTCAGAAAACAGACACAGATAGGTATGGCAGGCCTGTGCCCAGGTCCTCATCTCCTGGAATCACATGAGTTCAGCAGAATCTCAGTTTTCATTTTTACAAAGATTCTCAGTCCTCACCATTGCAAAGAAAAGCTTGAATATGGAACCCAAGTCAAAGCAATGCAGTGATGCCTACCCCAGTCTACCAACAGCCGGAAACAATAGCTCTTTCAAGAAGGTGTCATCTACAACTCTGGCCAACCCTGCCAATACCACATTGGAAAGTACTGGGAGGGGGGGATGATGGGGAAAGTGGGGGAGGGGGCACACAGGCTGCTACTCCAGAGGGAGAGGAGAGCAATTGCCATCACCCCAGCCTCTGTGGCACAGGAGCAAGACTCTAGCACACAGACAGTTACACAGTCGGTCTCTGCCGCAGATTGCCTTAACAAAGCTTCGCAAACACGTAATATTTCAAGATATAGAAGTGTAAAATACGATCATTCACAAAATTCTTCAGGATTTGGGGTCTATTTGGAGTATTTTAAATACGCTAAGAAAGAGCAGGGCCATTTCCTCCTTATAAACACTCCACAAAAAGCTCCATTTTCCTGAGAGACAGGTTTCAGAGGGGTAGCCCTGTTAGCCTGTCTCAGCATAAACAACCAGGAGTCCTTGTGGCACCTTAGCGACTAACAAATTTATTTGGGCATAAGCTTTCGTAGGCTATAACCCATTTCATCAGATGCATGGAGTGAAAAATACAGTAGGCAGGTATAAATATACAGCACATGAAAAGATGGGAGTTGCCTTACCCAGGGGGGCGGGGGAAGCCAGTGCTAACGAGGCCAATTCAATCACGGTGGATGTAGCCCATTCCCAACAGTTGACAAGAAGGTGTGAGTATCAACAGAGGGAAAATTGCTTTTTGTAGTGACCCAGCCACTCCCAGTCTTTATTCAGGCCTAATTTGATGGTGTCAAGTTTGCAAATTAATTCAAGTTCTGCAATTTCCCGTTGAAGTTTGCTTTTGAAGTTTTTTTTGTTGAAGAATGGCCACTTTTAAGTCTGTTATTGAGTGTCCAGGGAGACTGAAGTGCTCTCCTACTGGTTTTTGAATGTTACAATTCTTGATGCCTGATTTGTGTCCATTTATTCTTTCTTGTAGAGACTGTCCGGCTTGGTCAATGTACATGGCAGAGGGGCATTGCTGGCACATGATGGCATATATCACATTGGTAGATGTGCAGGTGAACGAGCCCCTGATGGTGTGGCTGATGTGGTTAGGTTCAATGATGGCCGGAGCGCTGGGGGGCGGGCAGCAAGCCCGGCCGGGGCCCCGCTCTCCCCAACCGGCCAGAGCACCGGGGGGAGGGCGGCGAGCCCGCTGCAGCTCCGCTCTCCCCGGTGGCCGGAGCGCCGGGGGGGAGGGCGGTGAGCCCGGCCGGGGCCCCGCTCTCCTCGACCAGCCGGAGCGCCGGGGGGAGGGCGGCGAGCCCGACCGGTGCCCCGCTCTTCCCGACTGGCCGGAGCACCGCCCCCCTCCAGGTGCCGCCCCAAGCACCTGCTTGGTTGGCTGGTGCCTGGAGCTGGCCCTGCCACAAGGACTCCTCGTTGATTTTCCTGAGTATCTTCCCTATTACATCTGATGTATGGATAGGCAAACAAATTAAAGCAAAAGTAAGAACTGAATTGAATCTTTGATGGTCAACAAAATTCAAGTATATTTTTAAAAATGTATATGTTTCTGCATGTCCTACTTGCAGATTAGAATTAAAAAAAAGTACCAAAATACATGAAAAGCTTTTCTCTTGGTCTCGTATTCCAGTCTGCCTCAGCCCAATAAGTACCAGAAACATAATGAGACTCCCAAGCAGCTTTCTAGCCAAAGAAGTCTCGATAATTTTGGATATACATCCAAACTTTTATTTTATTTCAATTTCAACATATGAGGAAAAACCTATGCAAGTCTCCAGGTACCTTTGACAGATTAGAAATATTAGGACAAAATAGCAGTAGCAAGACATCCTCTTTGTACAAGAAAACGCAATCCACAAAACCAAGAATATTTCCACACCTTGGGGAAACTCATGAGAAGGCCGCCAGAGCAAATACTCCTGTCTGCCCAAATATTCTTCTCCCAGAGATCTCAGAAAGGACAAAACATCTTCAACACAATCCTGCCTACACACACTCAAGTGTACAAAACAGTTGACACCACCTCATGGTCAATGGTATGAAAGGCTTCTGATAGATCTAATAATATCAGCATAATCATTCTCCAAATCTTAACCAAAACTAAAAGAAGATATGAGCATCAAGTGATTTTTTTTTTTTTTTTTTTTTTTTGCAAAAGTTGAACAATTTTTTTCAATGCTACATGTCAACTTCATATTAATACCTTTTATACATCGGAAAGGGTAACCATATTGGAGGTGAAAGCAATCGGTTAATTAAACTACAATTATTTCCCCAAAAGATAAAGAGAGGCTGATTTAAAGAGTTGACTTAAATGCAGTAATACGAATCTGTCATAGAAAATGTGTTAGCAGCAGTGGCTGTTGAGCTAAGGGATAAATGCTGATTTAAATCTAGATTTGCAGTCTGAACGCATGCTCAGGTTAGGGTTGCCAATTTTGGTTGGACGTGTTCCTGGAGGTTTCATCACATGACAATCTTTAATTAAAGATTATTTTTTAATTCCTGGAGACTCCAGGACAATCCTAGGCCACCCTAGCTCAGGTGTTAAGTGGAATGATGTTCTGTTTCTACATGGAAGTTTCCCTCCCCAGTGAGTTGGGTGGGTGGAATGCTTGCAATCTTTCTGGGTGAAGAAGAGTTTTTGGCAGCCGGACTAGTGATTGGATGAGGTAGGATGAGTTGGAGCCTCATGCCCATCCTCCACAACAAAGATCCCTAAGTGCTGAAGGAGCAATTTTCAGTGGAGCAGTAGAAGGGAAATGGAGACAAGAAAAGGAAAAATTGCAGGCCTTTCTGTGGCGAATAAAGTTTACAGTATCTCTCTGTTTACAAAGCACCCATTCTGTATGGTATGAAGCCAATAGCAGGGTATTACAAATGATTGTGTCCCTTTTTTTATCTGGCCAGTTTTAAAACAAAACAAGTTAAGAGTTGTTTCAGGTTTTACGCTTGCCTCCCAAATCTCCTCAGCCAATCAGTTTTTCTCCCTGCCCTGTTGGGTTAGACCTTCACAAAAACAACAGGGGAAAGCTATGAAACTGGTTACACACAAAGTACTGCTGAAAGCACAAAATAAACAGAGAAATATTCTCTCTAATCTCTTCGAGTTATTGTAGTCCAAAAGGATCCACTTGAAACAGCAGGTAAGAAATTTCTGAGACAAGTGTGATTTTTTGTTGGCGGCATTCCCTAAAGGACCACAGCTAGTTTTAAACTGGACAGTAGTTGTGAGGAAATGGAAGATTTTTACTATGGATCAAAGGCGCCTAACGGTGCTGAGACAATCAGGCTGATGTGCAGCAGTGAAATAAGAGACTACTCTGCATGCTTAAGTGTTTCTCAGCTATCTGATCTGACAAATTCCCTAAACAGTCCAAATTCTTTGAGAAGGGCTACTCAAGCGTTGAGTGAAAAAAGAACTAAAGCAGCAAATAAGTGAATGTAATGTAATTTAGGCTAAGTGTGCACTTTCTGATGACATCAGGATAAATCCAGAGCAGAGGGAAAAGGCTATCAGAATGAGAAAACAATGCAAATTTTGAAAATTATCATCTAGTATCTTTTATTTGAAAATCTGGTTTAATCTGCAACATTGAGCCAATAAAGCACTGCACATTAAATCGATATCTAAACACTATTTTGTTCGGAATCTTGGATAGCCTTCTGTTTTAACCATGATAACATCATATTCACTTCTGGCAGCATGTGAAATATTCTTGCACATCTCCACAAACAGTAATTGGTACAAAAAAGAAAATGAATTAATACAGTCAAAGTAAATTCCAGGCTAAAACCAAGAAACTGATCACATTACAGAGACTTTCAATACTGCCAGCCCCAAACATTTAGAAGTCAAGATTCTGACCACCAAAAAATCATGACATGTAAAAGACTGGGATTATTTTTATTTGCCTTTATTTTCACACATTTAGGGTTCATGATTTCAAGCTTTTCCCCACAATCGAAAGGGCTAGAAACTTTAATAATAATAATAATAATAATAATAATAAAATAAAAAGCTAAAGTTCTCAGACTTCAGGTGCTTTAAGAAAAACAACAAATATTATGAGAATTTGCAGCAATGCAGTTTCGGCATCTATTCACTTTAGTCAGAATCCTAACCTTTACTTCTACTACAGCTTCTCGTAGTTTTCCATTTAGTTTTTAAAGAGAAAAGATCATCTCAGTATTTCTAACATGCCCATAATGACCTTGGCTACTGAACACGTAACAATCATCATGTATGTATAGAATAGGCAAGTAATTCAGTCACCCCTAATGTCTGCTGTTATGCAATCTACAAATAATTGTGAATTTATTCCATGTTAGTTGCTAAATTGCTCATAACCCTGGAGGAACTATATGAGGCTAAAATATAACACTAAAGAATTCCTTTCAACTATTAATGAAGTTTGAACTACTATGCAGTGAACTTGTGTTAAGGGAATTTAAGATTATTTTTAATATGCTTATTTACTCAGTAGACCACCCTTCTTCATTATCACAGAACTGACACAGGAAAGAATTACAGCATGTCCAAGCCTCTCATTCGGGATTCACAAAAGGGGCAATAAAAAAAAAAGTACACAACTTTTGAGAATGCACATTAAGAACACTAAGGTGCAAAACCCTTCCAACCCTATGTCCCCCGAATGAAGCTCTCTATGCAGTCTTTGTTACACCAATTTTATTTTTGTTTACCGGATGCATAATAAACTGTAAGTATTCCTGGCTTCAGAAACAATCACACAGATGATGTAGAAACAAATTTAAGTGTTCTGTACCTGCTGTTTCTTTTCCACAGCAGCAATTTAATAACAGCTATTTGAGACTATAATGCAACTGATTTTTTTAAAAATGAGCTTTCAAGGTGAACAATTATGAAAGTGACATTTACCCCCCACACGATTCCATGCTTTTCAATGAATTGAGAATTTTCTCAAAAATTATTCCAGCTTTGCTTGTGAGACATGCAGTTATCTTGTACACTTGCCAGTGTACTAAGTGTAGCTGAGCACAGCATGAGAGATTTCATTTCCAAAGCCATCACCACTGTGTTTTTATATAAATAGCGTAAGAAATTAAAAGTCCTATATTTAAAGGACTTAGTGAATGCTTTCCAGGGATTCAACCCATCCCAAAATGGCAGGGGAGGTCCAGTTTTCACGGGTTTGGAGTTGTGAAAGTGAAATTAATTATATTAAAGAAATAGAATGAATTAAAGAATGCCGTATGTACCTTTAAGTAGAAATGAGAAATGCTGCAATCCAGGTATCAAGAAAGCAGACATTAACTGTTAATCAATTGCTCCACTTAAGGGCGATTGGTGAAGCATTAGCCTTAGATCGATAAGAGTTAATAAGGAAGCAGGATATGCATATTGTGCCCCAGGCAAATTTTACAATTTTACTCTCTCTGTCCCTTTGTTTAGTTCGCACCCTTTTATCTGTATAAATAAGACTGTATGAATCTTGCAGGGGGCTCACATTATCTGAGTGTTATTAGCAAAGCGCTGTGCTAATAAAACAGTGGTCTGACAAACTGAGATCTGAGTCTAACTTTGACAATTTGGAGGTCCCACCGAGATGGCAACTGTCTTCACTGGGGCCGTGTGATTCCTGACCGTTTTTTGTGGGATGACCGTGGCAGCCGGCACCTGGGCATTTGGCCCAAGCGGTCCTCCTCCTGAACAGAAGGGCGCACAACCACAGTGAAGTCTACATCATCGAACCTGTTGGTTCCCAGTCTTTTCTAGTAGTGATCCCGGGATCGGACATCAGGAATCTGGTCAGGTAATTATTTCTGTGTTTTGTCTGGACTGAGGACTGTCCTGTCTCTGTGTCTATCCATCTTCCTGTGGAGTGTTTGAGTCTGGGTGCCGTCTCCGTCCAGGGATCGGCCGACCAAGGGGTTCCTGTCCCCGCGGTCTGATTGAGTGAAATCTGCACAATCGCAGCCGCACCGCACCTTGGGTAAAATCCTTGATGTGAAAGCAAGTGCGACTGAGGCAGCAGCCTGTGGGCTCCTTTTGTATGTTGCACTGGGCATCGCTCTGATGAACCCAAATTTCCTTCGTGTGTGATTGGTGTGTGTAAAGTCCTCCTGTATTGGTAACCAGACATCTAAGTTGGGACAGTTCCCTAAAGGAACGCCGGCTCATTTTTTAGGAAGGGTCTGGATTCCTGTAAATTTCTGGAAAAATGGTCTAGGCTAAATCAGGGAGATCCCAAAACTCAGTGGCCACCGTTAGAATCTTGGGACAAGGACCGAGTGGACGTCTTAAAAGACAAACTCGGCCAACCTAAAACTAAATTGGCCAAAGGAGAGGTTAATTGTTTCATGCAGTGGTGGGAAGAGGAAAACCGTGGGTGGACAAAATCAAAACTCACCTCTCTCAAAGATTCAAATAATAAGTTAAAAGCTTTATCAAAAGCCTCCTCTCCCACCACCAGACTGAGCGCTCCCCTTTACCCCATTCTCTGAAAAAACCCGGATCAATCCCAACCCCCTCCATACTCCCATCTCATTGTAAAAAGGACAAAAAGCCCCTTGTTCTATTCCCCTTCGTTGTCTGCCTCAGAAACTGATTCTTTAGTATTCCACTACCAATCCAGCAAGGAGGGTGGACTCTTCAACTAGCCCCCACCCTTCCTGGTCCCTTTCCTTAAACATTTCTTTAAAAATTGTGAAATAACCACAATATCACTCACAAAAACGGTTCATTGGAAAAAGCAGGATCAGGCCCAGACAAGCAGGCAAGCAACAGATAAAGAAACTGAAAAAAGGTTGGAAGCCCTAAGGGCATAGTGTCAGGAGTAAGAAAAGGCATGAATCCCTGGAACAATACTTAAAATGGTGAAATCTGAGTTAATAAAGGTGTCATTTTGGGAGATAAACAAGTGATTTAAGGAAAGAGAGTGAAAAGTTAACTCTACAGAGGCTGGAGAGAATTAAGCAGTTAAACTTTGTGAAAATGTTAAAAAGGACCATGTTAAAGAGAAAAATAATTCTTGGTTTCTTTGCAGCCATTCAGAAGGAAAAATGGGCCCCTTTTTCTAAAGGAACGTTTGTAAAAAATCCAGGTAAAGAGACAATCTGATTGAAATCATTTGACTATGGACAATTGAGTCAAATTTGCTAAAAGAACATAGGGGGGTTCTATTGGAACTTAATTGCCCCAAATTTATAAAGGTAACGTAATCTATGTACAGCTATGTAAAAACAAAGCAGTATAAAAGGGATGTTAAGGAAAAGAAAATGTGTATGTATCTGTCTGTCTGTGGAAATATGTGAGGTTTGTAAAACTCCTGTTTTGTAGGTTTAAGATAAATTGGTTTTGTTTTGTTTATAATGCCACTAAAAATCCATTTGATTCTTTAATTCAAAGTTGCAAAACTGACAGACCTTTTTGCCAGACATAGGTAATCAGTGTTGGTTGGCTTTGAGATTTGGTATTTAACCCTTAAGGGGTAACTTGATTCTTTACAAAATTTAAAATGTTTTTAAATAAAGACCAAGTCATGACTGCAGCAGGGCAGTCAAAATCAGAAGAATAGGGAGAGATTCTGGATTCTTTTTCTTTGTTTGTTTGTTTTTGTAACAAAATAGCAGATGAGAGCTGTAGTAAAAGAATAAAGACAGTGCCCCTCTGAAGCAACAGCCGGGGTGAGGTGCACAAAACAGAAAGAAGCAATGTTAGAAACACTGAGCCTTAAAATGGCTCTGTGTAATCAGACTGTCACTTTGATAAGGGTACATAAAAACTCTGTAAGAACAAAAGAAACAGTTACACCTTATGTAAAAATTAATATGGCTTAATGTTTTAAAAGTTAAAGTATAGAAGGAATGTGCAGACATGTGCAGTGTATATTATAGAGGGGGGTAAAATAAATGCAAACGAAACATGCTACTTAATTAAAATCATATTAGGGCTCCAAAGGAGCCACAATAGATTGTGTTTTCTTTTTCAGATCTCTGTGTGTTTTGGAAGCAAGAGTTAAAAGTAATCAAAACTCTGGTAAAAGTTAATTGTGTTCCTTTTAAGACAGAATCTCTGAGCTCTGCTGATGGCTTTGAATCCAAAAGCCAAGCCTGTATTGATGCAAATTACCTAACTGATAAAGGAAGGAGAGAACTGCCAGCACAAAGAAACTGCAAATAAAGGTATGCTTATCCATGCCTGTTGCTCCAAAGCCCTGTAGTAAAGACATCTCACTAGGATCCTGTATGTGGGATAAAATGAATAATGAGACCAAAGTACTGTATAATGGGCTATGTGTATGTGTTAATTCTTGGGGAAAAGTGTTTTTAAAGAATGAAAGTGTTAGCAACCTTCCAATAGACAAATGTAAATGTATGTACTGTGTTTACAAAAAGGTAAAAAGGTAACATAGTTCCTAAAATGAACAAAAAGGCAATGTGGGAAACTGAACCATTCATATTATACATGCAAATGGCAACATGTTAAGAATTGCCACTGAAGAAAGACATAACAGCTTACCATTAGTATAACATTTTCTGAATGGTCTCCCACAACTACTGGCATACTAATGTTACTAACCCTAATTGTTTTTAATTTTAAATTGTATGTGTTTAATTGGAATGTTTGAAACGTGCTGTTGGATAAAACAAACGTATGCAAAGCTAGAGCCACAGGTCCAAATCACCTCCCAGTATTTTCTATTACGTGGACTAAATAAGAAGTGACACTGGAGATTAATAATCTTAGTGTCAAAAGGGGGCTATGTAGGAGCAGGATTTTATAATGTCCCAGAAGAATTAATATATGATTTGATTGTCTTGGTTACTGATTGTAAAACTTAGCAAGGTTCAATTTGCAACGCTTTTTTGCTCGATATAAATACTACTGTTTGTATTCTCAATCTGTTTGCGTGAATGAGGAATATATGCATCAGGAAAAGAAGGTGTGAAGGCCATTGTTACAGCCAGAGTCAAGGAAAAAGAAGTAAAGAGACTTAAAGGACATCAAAGAATCATCAGGTACTGCTTACTATCCAGACGGCTGTTAAACTATCTGGCATTGCAGTGTGGATACGTGCTTCGCAGTGTAAGAAGACACCCTCCCAGCGAACCAATCACCACCTCAGAACCGCGCAGAGTCAATTTTGACTCTGGAAGAAGACGTAGAGGAACAGCCTGCAATACCTTACCATCTACGCTCTCGTAAGGGTTGCCAGAAGCAGACGACGACCTAAAGCAAGGCCTGAGAAGGAGCAGTAGTGAGCCTAGCGCCTGCTGCCTGGTGGACGTAAAACCGTGACTGCGGTTCGCTCGGTTGAGGTTGTCAGAACCAGAAGGGCCTTGCCTCCAACATGCATCTCTGGTGGTGCCTGTTCCTTGGCTGCTGGTGTCTTAAAGTCTGGGGAGTCCACAATGACAATTCTTTTATCCAGCAGCAAGTGTGGATAGCGCAGACCCTTAATATTTCTAATTGCTGGGTCTGCAGCCACATCTCAGGCCACTCTCAAGCTGGTGTTCCTGTCCTGGGAATCCCACTCAATTCCCCAGACCTCACTGGAGGACCTCGTCCATTTAACAAAACATGGAACAGCAATGACACTTGGGAAGCAGTGGGAATAAATGTATCTAAATGGATAAGTTTGGTGGAGGGAAAAAGTCATTGGTGTTGAGTGTGTAATGGACAGGGCTGGATCTGGGAAAAAAACGTTGCCTTCAGCATATTGTGGCCAATGGCGTATGGGATTATTCGAACAAAACTAAAGAGTGGCGGGCCGGGTATGGGAATCTGAATTATATTTGAGGTTACAAGCAGTAGTTGAAATAATGGCAAATGAAACCGGAGAGAGTTTAAAAGCCCTGGCCAAAGAAACAGGGGCGATCCAACAGATGGCCCTTCAAAACCATCAGGCATTGGACATAGTGCTGGTGGCCAAAGGAGCGACCTGTGCTCTCATTGGAAAAGAATGTTGTGTGTTTATACCTGATGACACCAATGAGGTAATAGATCGCGCTAGCCACTTAGAACAAATCGCATATCTTCCCCATGAAGAGCCGAGTTCTTTATGGAAGTGGCTAAGTAACCTGTTCAAATTCTCTGGCATAGGAAACTGGTTGTTTCAGGGAGCCCTGACTATCCTGTTTGGAATCCTAATGATTTTTGTATGTTTTCAGTTAATCTCCTGTTGTATCCAGAATTGTTAAGGCATGCCACCCAGGTGACTGCCCCAAAACAGAGTGCTAATATGATGATGTTAAATATCACTGATGAACGAAGAGATAAAGAACGATTAATATGTGGAACCCAGTAATTGTTGGTCTTTGCATAAACTTGACCAAAAGGAGGGATTGTGAAAGTGAAATGAATTATATTAAAGAAATAGAATGAATTGAAGAATGTTGTATGTACCTTTAAGTAGAAATGAGAAATGCTGCAATCCAGGTGTCAGGAAAGCAGACATTTACTGTTAATCAATTGCTCCACTTAAGGGCGATTGGTGAAGCATTAGCCTTAGATCGATAAAAGTTAATAAGGAAGCAGGATATGCATATTGTGCCCCAAGCAAATTTTACAGTTTTGCTCTCTCTGTCCCTTTGTTTAGTTCGCACCCTTTTATCTGTATAAATAAGACTGTTTGAATCTTGCAGGGGGCTCACATTATCGGAGTGTTATTAGCAGAGCACTATGCTAATAAAACAGAGTGGTCTGACAAACTGAGTCCTGAGTCTAACTTTGACAGAGTGTATTCTGCAAGACAAGTGAGTCATGAATTTATTTTGACCTTTGCAAAATAGCATCACCAAAAGGATGACTTTGCACATAGATATCATGACATCGCACCAATACAATGGAATTGCATGTATGCAACAACACTCAATGCAATGTCACACCTGCAGAAGCACATATCATGATGCAATTAGTTTACAGCGTGGAGCAAATGTAAAGAGAGAACTCTAACACCCTCTCATATTTTTGGAGGGGAGCATGGAGAACACAAAGCTGTATATTACCTGTTTTTCCAGCACCACTCTCCCCAGTAATAAGAATACACTGATCTTTATCCTGGTCCCTGAGGGATCTGTATGCTTCATCTGACAGAGAAAATCTGTAAAGTAAAAGATGATGAAATGAGCCAATATCATCAAGACTATATATATATAAAAAAAATACTGTATGTCCTTGAGGTTCAGATAGCATTAAAACAATGCTATGTAGCTTTCTATGCACTATACCAAGTGATAAATGGAGAACTGAAGCTTCTTTAGAATCCTATGAGTCAATAAAATCTAACATGGGTGTTTGTGATTACTGATTTACTTCATAATGATACTTATAGAATGGGCCTGGGAAAGAAATAGAAGTTACTTCCCTCCACCACACTCTTTTAGAGACTCATTAAAGCCTTCATAATTTGCAGACATACATCCGTCCATGTAAGTATTCATTTAGCTGCCAGAGTAAGAAATGCCAGTATTTTCATTAAGTAACATCATAAGTTTACAACCCACAATCAAAGCACTGCAATGAGATATTGTATCAACTTGTTATTTCAACTATATTTGTAATTAGAATTTATCTTCTTCATATCACTACTATCAGACAAGAGGGGGTTGGTGCTCTGCTCTTCCACTGAGAGGAAGATGCTTCAAGCAGGAAACCAGTCAAATCTCCACTGTGATCTTATACTTCCCCATTCCACTCTTTCATTCATGCAAATTTCCTCCAAACCACTCTGTGTTATGTCCCAAAATGACACTTTATATTCCAAAACAATTTCCCCTCTAAAAAAGTGGGGGAAACCCTTAAAAATCTTATGAAAATATTATGAATATAATTTGAATGGTTAAAGTACACAGAATATGTTTAAAACATTAACCATCAGCCCATGGCTTGTCATCGTTGCACGGCATATTTTCATGTTTTCTGATTAGCTGAATTACAGACATTTGGAAACCAAATTTAGGGTGGTGTTACATAATTTGGAGCTAAAAAACAGATTAAGAATTGACATCATCTTCTCTGCACTAGCAGAGACTTCAGGCCTACTATTCTGGAACATACACACACAGGCCACGGGACAAAATCACAGCAGTTTGTCAGACACTTTGGAACTTTGGCTGACAATGAAACTGTATACAGCACATCATATAGTGCTTTTAAGAGTGCTATCTACGTACTGCCAACATTATTTCCTGCAGCACCTGGTTGTTCCCCGAAGATCTCGTTCAAGTATTAACTAGACCTGATCTTGCTTAATTTATAACATTAGACAAGATCACAGCTCAAGATGGTTTGGAAATATTCATGCCCAACAAAATGCAAAAACAAGACGCTAACTAGTAGCTCATATTTAAGAGCAGATTGATGCATTAGCCACTTTAACCGCAGCAAACCAAAAACGTCCAACTCCTCTTGCTGTATCTGGCATTGATGAGGAGATTCCTAAAACTTTTAATACTGCTCTAGAGACCCATGCATCTTGAGAATTTGAACTCAATGATTCAACTAGAGGTGAAATTTTGTTTAAAGTACAAGAAAGTAGAGAGCTCTAATGTGTTTAACATTGAAATAGAGTTGATTTGCGATATGGCCAGCATGTTACAACAGTAGCAAAGAAAAGACTCCACTGCTGCTGAGAGACCATGATGCAATTCCTGGCAGCAGCCGTATTGTTATGCATCCAAAGTACAGTAGCAACAGCACTTCACAAGATTCTCTGGTAGGACATATTCAGGAAGAGAATAATATTCCTTAAAGGTGCTGCAGATACACTTGCAAAGTTGAGAGTGTAACACATGCCTCTTAGGCTTATCTGTGCAAATATGTTCATCATAGTTAATTTTAAGCAACATCCTTTCAAAGCAATCTATGAGGAAAGCAGCAAAATGGGCCAAAGGCCTTCAGGCAGCAGTGGGGGTCCAGGGAGGGAGCGGGGAAGAGATCGTAGAATCATAGAATTGGAAGGGACCTCAAGAGGTTATCTAGTCCAGTCCCCTGCACTCAGGGCAGGACTAAGTATTATCTAGACCATCCCTAACAGGTGTTTGTCCAACCTGCTCTTAAAAATCCCCAAAGATGGAGATTCCACAACCTCCCTAGGCACTTTATTCTAGTGCTTAACTACTCTGACAGTTAGGAACTTTTTCCTAATGTCCAATCTAAACTGCCCTCGCTGCAATTTAAGCCCATTGCTTCTTGTCCTATCCTTAGAGGTTAAGAAGAACAATTTTTATCCCTCTTCCCTGTAACAACCTTTTATGTACTTGAAAACTGTTATGTCCCCTCTCAGTCTTTTTTTCCAGACTAAACAAACCCAATTTTTTCAATCTTCCCTCATAGGTCATGTTTTCTAAACCTTTAATAATTTTTGTTGCTCTTCTCTGAACTTTCTCCACATCTTTCCTGAAATGTGGTGCCCAGAACTGGACACAATACTCCAGTTGAGGCCTAATCAGCATGGAGTAGAGCGGAAGAATTACTTTTCATGTCTTGCTTATAATACTCCTGCTAATACATCCCAGAATGATGTTTGCTTTTTTTGCAACAGTGTTACACTGTTGACTCATATTTAGCTTGTGATCCACTATGACCCCCAGATCCTTTTCCGCAGTACTCCTTCCTGAGTAGATGGGATATTAATAACACAAGCTGTGGTTTCCATGGATTTGTTTCTGGAAGACAGCTTTCATCTAGAGAGTAACATTACAGTGTAATTTTTTTTAAGTGAAATCACAGAATGGTTAGCTCACCAAGCCCATCCAGCCATGAAATCCAGTGCTGTTTGTCCTTCAAACTGTCTCATCCGTCAGCTCCAAGAATACCACCCCAGTACAAACAAATTGGTATTTCTACTACTGAAATACCACGTTTGCAAACATCTGTCCTCACTCGATAGCAGGGAAGCTGGAACAATTTGTATAGTGGAGGTACTGAGAGCCATTGAACCAAACTGTAAACCACTTAAAGCCAGGGGGTGCAGCAGCATCACCAGCCCCCTTAGTTCCAGCACCTATGCTTGACAGTATTACACCAGAAAACAGTGTGCAGCCACTGTGGAGGCCCCATTGGCAATTTTAGGGCAACCAACACATTCCTAATTCATATCTTGAATGATTTTAAGGTGACATATTCACCTCTAACAGGGCTACTGAATTCTCTAGTGCTGAAATGCCACTCTCACTAGCCCTACATGGATTGTACAGCATTAGTGATTGTCTTCACACACACACAAAAATCACCTCGGAAGAACAATTGACAAGCAACAAAGTCTTTCTCCATACGGAAACTTGAAGTATAAGGTCATAAACAACCAACAGAAATTTTTTCCTCTCTTTTAAACAGTTATTTTTATCCAAATCACCTGACCTTGCATAATTCAGCCAGGGATGGTTTGTGTTTATTCGGAATGTTTTCTTTTTTTGAGGAAACCTCACCACTATACAATGCTGGAAAGCTTAATACAATAGTCAAATAGCATATCAACGACTATATCCCAAACACACAAGACAAATCAAGTTCACTTACACTGACAAACATTTCATACACACAGTTAATAAAACTTCCCTCATCAAGTTGTACGTTTGCCCTGAAGTTCAGGCTATGCCTTCCACAAATTTAGTTCTAGAAGGCATAGGCAAGGAAGTGTTTTAGTAGCAACCCTTTTAAAGAATTTTCTGTATTCGTGGCACTGCATACACAGAATTAGTGCCATCTGTGTCAGAGTTTGGAACATAAATCTTTATTTAAAATAAAAAAATAACAGATTCATCCATCATGTCTAATTTAATGATACACCATTATTGTAGAGTACTTCATATATTTTCTATCTTCTTCTGGCTGTGTAATAAAAATTAGATCTCTGCCCCTTTTCCAGGTACATCCTCAATTCGTTATAAACAATGATTAAAAATGGTCTCATGCTCTGTAAAAATAGATCTCAATTTAGTTTTTATAATAATTTAATGACCACAGATAATCCTTCTACTTCTCCTTTTCTTTTGTTAACATTAACGTGTACTCCTCAGTGATGTCAACATTTATGACTATAAACCTAAACCACATGCCACTCTTCTGAGCCACCATATAATTACAGAACCTAAATAGATCTTTATTGTAGTTCTTAGCTAAAAGACAGTTGTGAACCATATGTTTTGAATTATTTCATGAGTGTGTCAGCAATGTCATTTGCCACACTTTATTATAAACTCTTCTTTCATTTGTAAGTTTTAATATAAAATCAACCATGTTATTTCTCCTACCACATCAAGGATACAGTATTTACTGAAGTTCTCCTTTAATTGAGATCTAAGTATAGGAACAATTTGAATCATAAAAATGCTACCCATATCTAGATCAATCACGACGTTCCTTGTTCTACAGCAATAGTACTTTTCATAGCACCAAGTTTTTAGGCTGTGTACTTTCAAACTGGAATTATCACTGATTTTGAAAAGTTTGTTTTGACCCCAATATTTTGTTTTGCTTTCTTTACATCCATTGATGCTGGAGTACATGTTCACGGAGGACTTGCTAATAAGAGAAATAAAACTAAAGGAGATAAATATCTGAAAGTTAATCACTACATTGAGACTACTTCCATGAATGCAAAAAGCACTGACAACTTTCACTCCCTTACTAAGCTCCATGCTCCACTTTTACTTGCAAGGAATTTCCAATTTTAACTACAATACATTACTAACCACCTCCACCAACTATTATCTCCGATCCCCATCCATAGTACTTTCCCTTGCTTCCCTCCCTCTGATCTCTCAGACACCATCCTTTTAGCAAAAGACACTTAGGACCAGATTTAAAATCCCAACAGGCACCTTTCTGCACACTTTAGGCACCTTTCCAAATTTGGCCTTTAATGCCTGTATCCTGTCTCTTCCTGCCTCCAAACTTTTGCTCCCTTTGCAGCAATAATCACTCACCATGTACCTGAGTGCTCAAGATTGCCACCACTGCCCCCCTCTAAATTCCTTTGCTCTTGTTTTCGTAAGATGAACACTCATCTCCCCTTTCTCAGCAAAACCTAGAAAAATGTCATTGTTTAAATAAAAATAGTCATTGTTTAAATACCACTCCCAAAACAACCTCTTTGATAATTTTCATTCTGGCATCTGTCCCTTTCACAACTGTAAAATACCCTTCTACATGTGGTTAACAACCATGGACTAGCTGATGATTTTCTCACCTCAGCACTAGCTACTCTTTCCTCATCCTTCTTACCTCTCAAGGTTTGTCTCCATAATTCCCCCACCTTATCTCTTCCCCTGTTTGCAGTTACTTAGCATGTTCCTTTGGTTAATCAAACAGTAGTGTTTTCTGTCCCCTTGTCTCTCCACAGCAGGTGGCAGATCCTCCCCGCCAAGCTGCCTCCACCATCTGGAATAGCCTCCATGTCTCTGAGCCTAACTGAATCCCTGATTTTTTTCAGATCTCATGTTAAGGCCTATTGCTTTGTCTTGGGATGTAACTTCTAACTCATTCTCTACTTTAAAAAAAATTCTATTTTTTGAGCCTTCCAATTTTCGTATACTTAGTCACTGTCCTTGGAACTCAGCCATTGTAATCCTTCTCTTCTACCCTATCACTGATAAGCACATTGCCAGGATATACTGTAAACAATATGCAGTTAATTATATTTGCACATGTAGAGAATAATCTGCTTGATATTTTTATGTTAATACCAAAGTATTAATAAATTAGTAAACTGTAATTTATCAAGGTTTCAGAGTGGTAGCCGTGTTAGTCTGTATCAGCAAAAAGAATGGGGAGTACTTGTGGCACCTTAGAGACTAACAAATTTATTTGGGCATAAGCTTTCGTGGGCTACAACCCACTTCATCGGATGCATGCAGTGGAAAATACAGTAGGAAGATATATATATATATATATATACACACACACACACACACACACACACACACACACACAGAGAGAGAGAGAGAACTATTGATATGGCAACACCCATTTTTTCATGTTCTCTGTGTGTATATACACACATCTTCCTACTATATTTTCCACTGCATGCATCTGATGAAGTGGGTTTTAGCCCACGAAAGCTTATGCCCAAATACATTTGTTAGTCTCTAAGATGCCACAAGTACTCCTCATTCTTTTTGTAATTTATCAAGTTTCGGTAAAATTCTGAACATTCATTATTTCCTTACTGCCACAACATCTGAATGGATACCAATCGGAGAGAGATTCAACAAAAACAACAATGCAAACAAATGAGAGCTTCTCTCCCACTCTGAGTTGGGGGAAAACAACAAAAGCCAATTGGGTATCAAGAATCTCAGTGCCTTTAAAGACTGGGATCAACATGGAAGCGTGCTGTGTAAATCGTCTTTGAAATTTTATTTCGCTAAACACTTCTTGGTTATTTTTGGGAAGGGAATGAAGATATTCAGCTATCCAAGTTTTAAAAAAAAAACTATCACCATGTAAAAAAAAAGGTATTAGTGTATATGTACTGAAATACTGTTTAATCTTAATTGCCCTAAAATAAAATGCATTCCTCAGTTCCCATAAGGCTATTTGCAATTTAATTCTTTGTGTTCAGCACTTTTACTTCCTTGGAGAAAGAAGTTGATTAGCTTGCTATTAAATTAAGTGAACAAAGCAGGTGACTACAAAATAGATGTAGCTTTGTCTAGGCAAGGTCTTTATAAATGAGCAGCTAGTATTTTTTTAAAATGCCAATCAAGAATAAAATCAACTGCTGTCTAAACATGATGATAAAGAAAACTGTGAAGCTTGTTGAGGCAGAAGGAATAATCACAAACAACCACTCCCAACAACTATGCATTTTACAGAAGTTTTATTGTTGAGAGGAACTCTGAAATTTGTTACATCAACAATGCTGTGTGGATTATATACACATCAGAAGGAGCATTTTACCTCAGTATACCTTCATATATTAGGCTACTTATGTGGGAGACTGCTAACTGTGTGATGTTATTAAACACAGAACTAACGAGTGAAGTTTTATACACCAACCCATTTGATTTTAAAAGTAGCCATGGTTTACAGAAGAAAAATTCTGTTCATTGGTTACAGAAGAGAGTTAACTTTCAACAGCAGACACTTTAGGCACAGTCTTCTTTTAGGGTTAGAGGAGCTTATTTGAAAGCCCAGTGTTGGGAAAGTTCTCACCCATACTCAACCTCTCTACACTCCCGACTTTATTGCTATCAGTTAATTAAGGCCTGTTCTACTCTGAGACTCACACCACAAAAGGGGAGCTCACTTTTCTTATCTTCCCCAGGATAAGGCAAAGTTCAGGCATGTTCTGGGTCAAGAGATGCTTTTTAACTTTGCATCCAATCTCCCTTGACAGAGGTTTAACTCGTACTTTTTCCCAAGGGCAGGGCACCCGGTTCTCCCCGGCACACTATACCCAGATCACAGCCTTCTAGCCCCATGGAAATTTCCCCACGTGAGGCAAGTCAAAGAGACTATGGGTATGTGTGTACACTGCAATTAAAAACCTACAGCTGGCCTGTGCCAACTGACTCAGGCTCAGGTTAAGGGGCTGTTTAATTGAGGTGTAGACATTTGGCCTTGGGCTGGAGCCCAGACTCTAGGACACTGCTTGAGCTGCAGCCTGACCCTGACGGTCTACACCACAATTAAACAGCCCCTTAGTCCCAGCTCCATGAGTCCAGGCCAGCTGCGGGTGTCTAACTGCAGTGTACACATACCTTTTGTCCTCTCAAGTATGTATATCACCTCGATCACTGAATAAGGACCCTGGTACTGAACAATGCTCCAAACACGCACACTTCTAAAAATCAGGAAGAAATCTCCTTAACACAATCCACATGAACTACAAATTGGGTGTATGATATTCTCCATCTTTCAATTGCATCTAATTCATCTCTACCTGTAATTATACTAAAGAGCACAAAAAAAAGATGAGAAGTAGTCTTATGTCGGACAGCTCAGCATTTTGGGGTTGAAGAGAGGGCAGTTTGAAATGGACACTAAACTTCCCCCCTCCCCCGCTTTTTCCTTCCACCAACTGCTCCCCCCCCCACCCAGTCTCTCTCTGCAGACAAAGTTTCCTTTTACCTCCTTTTCAACTTTGTCCTTACTTATAATAGGAAAAAATTTTGCCCTTCCATAAAGAGGAGATCATAGTTTTATTCCACTGGGAGCTGATACACAAATTGGACATCAAAAAGAGCCAAACAGCCAATCAGAATATGGCTTTGGCTAGTAAGTACCCCATGGCAAATTCTAATTTGAAATCAGAAATGAGTCACCCAGCTGGATATTAGTGTGCTTTGTAAAATATATCGGTGGTCCCCAAGTGACAAAAAACACCTTTAATCGGCTCCCTTGCTGACAGACTGGCCAAAGAGCTGATTGGCAGGGGGACTGAGATGTGGTCCCTCCAAAATATTGTTGAAGCACAATGGCAGGGCAGAGCAGTAGGGAAGCTTGAACCGTGCTCTTGTTGTACCAGTTCTGTGGATAAACAAGAGGACAGGTCCGTCACCTGTGCTGTCAATTCGCACAAGATCCAGATGAATGAAAGCATCCATTTTTATATATTAAGTTGAATAAACATGGGCTAGTTCCAGTTCTAAACATCCTAAATTTTTTTTTAACATGGCTGCAGTCACAAATGAGTTAAATATTCTTTCAAAGAGTCTGGTGGCACCTTAAAGACTAACAGATTTATTTGGGCATAAGCTTTCGTGAGTAAAAACCTCACTTCTTCGGAGGTTTTTACTCACGAAAACTTATGCCCAAATAAATCTGTTAGTCTTTAAGGTGCCACCAGACTCTTTGTTGTTTTTGTAGATACAGACTAACACGGCTACCCCCTGATACTTAAATATTCTTTGTTTTACATATGGAACAGGTTCCTTGTTCCCAGCTGGAATGAATCCCTATTTCAAGTGAAAAATGCAAAAACTTTATGAAATGAGCTTTTCAGCAAAGCAGTTTGTTTTGTTTTCCTCTTTCCATAGCTCTATTACTGGAAACAATGCTGACAAGCTAGACCCCACATAATAGTAGTACTTATTACCTGTAACACTACCTACCCTCTGGATTTAGTGGTAAAGGATGACTCCCACTTCAAAGGACAGTTTCAGAGGCAGAGCATTATCCAGGTCAGTTGCTGACCAAGGAATCAAGCTCTCACACACCTAACATGCAGTAGTGGTAGCCATGCCAGTCAAACTGACACTTCCCTACCATTTGAACACACATAGCTGAGCCTGTTAGAGCATTAGCAAAAGTATTTGCAATGATAGGTATTGCAGGGATTTGAGACAGATGTCTTTTTCCATAGAACTCCAGGAAGAAAAGTTGTTTGACTGCTTGTTTGTGGGTTTTAAGACACATTATAGCTCTACTATCAGAGGGGTAGCCGTGTTAGTCTGAATCTGTAAAAAGCAACAGAGGGTCCTGTGGCACCTTTAAGACTAACAGAAGTATTGGAGCATAAGCTTTCGTGGGTGAATGCAAGATGCAAGAGATGAAGAGTCTTGTGTCTGATGAAGTGGGCATTCACCCACGAAAGCTTATGCTCCAATACTTCTGTTAGTCTTAAAGGTGCCACAGGACCCTCTGTTGCTTATTATAGCTCTATTGGACTGTAGTTTATTTCTGAGAGGAAAAAGTTGCAGAAGCCAAGCTGTTACCACCCTGAGCTGAAAGTTATATATAATCGAACAGTTTACTTCCTAATACAGATCTGCTCTAGTGGTATCTGTGTTATTGCCTAAGCAGCTACAGCCTCTACTCTCTTTTTTTATTGTAAAAAGTATATTTTGGACTTTTTTATATAAAATATGGATACTTTAATAAAGCTATATCATTTATGTGCCAACAAATTGCCATTGCTTACTCAACTGAGCTTTGCATGAGAGTGATTGCAGTCAAAGGAAAAAATTCAGTATAATATCAGGAAGGCTAGTGGCTGAAGTTGTGTGTTATTATTTAACCTTTCGGAGCTTTGTTATTCTAACAGTTGGCTTGTAAAGCTTCACATTCACTTCCCAGACTGACACATTCCACCATTTATTGGCACATGAAGATACATGTGTATTTGTTGTACGACAGCTGAATAGGGCAGTAATGAGGAAATATGAAAAACAAATGGTTTTCCTTGCTACATTTCTAGGAGTTTAACTACTCCTTTGTTCCAGCTACATATCAATGGTTGGATCTGATTAACACCTGTTAAATTATAATGATCTTGCATTTAGTTTGAAGAGAAACAAAGCCTTTTCTGTACTGGAAGTTTCAAAACTTGAACCTTCCAAATACCCGTACATGGGGCTCTTACTCAGGGTTTCTGTGAAAGTGTTGTATTGAACATAGCACATCTTTGAAAATTATTCAGGATGGCAATGCTCCCCAATTTCCTACTGAACAAGACACATTAAATGCAAGTTGCCTAAACAAAACTGATATTCATTTAATTTGTGCAGTTCAACATACTTATTCCATTAAAAGAAACAGTATATTTTAAAGCAATTAGTTATCATTTTATAGGGTGACCAGATGTCCTGATTTTATAGGGACAGTCCTGATACCTGGATCTTTTTCGTACATAGGCTCCTATTACCCCCCACCTCCAGTCCCAATTTTTCACACTTGCTAACTGGTCACCCTAGCATTTTATAGCAAAGTACAGAGTTAAGCAAAATCCTCCCCTGCGGGGAGAGCAATATAAAATTCTTGGTTTTCTCTGTAGATGGGATCATTGTACAACTTTTTTAAATGGAGCACATCCAAAGACACTAGCGTGGTTCAGATACACTGTTAAACACAATTAGGGACTGTTTATATTACAAAGAGAAACCCCAACATTGCTGCATATGTAGCATGGACAGGCTCTAAGCATATCTCACAAAAAGGAAAGGGTGCCTTTCTGGCAGTTCTGCTCTGGAAACTGACTTGGCAAGGAGTTGCTTGCATGAGCACTTCATTCATGGCAAGCTGGGCTGCAAATCAACTCCACACTAGCCCACCGTGCCCTAAGTGTCCACGTACACTCTGCACTGAAAGTTTCCTAGTGTGCTTTAATGTACTCCCATTTCAAACCCATGTCGATCAAATCATACTAGGGAACTTTTAGAGCACAGCAGCAGGGCCCATACAGACGGTGCATGGCAGGCTAGTGCAGGCTAGATTTAGACCCCACCTTCCCATGAGCTAAGTGTTCATGTAGGCAAGCCCTAAAAATGTGGAATTCCATGTATACTACCTCAATGATTTCTATATACACTGTGTTCTGTTTAGAAGAAGGGGATGGTGGGAGAACACTTCTAATTGCCAGCCCCACAAAATCATCCTTGGAATCGGACAATAAAAGCAGCTTCTTTCTTTCTTATGCACCACCACCAGCAAGAAGACCTAGAGGCCAAATTCTGCCCTCTGCAATAAAATGTACATCGCCATTAGTGTTCACTGGAGTTTGCCCAACTGTAACTGAGTGGAACTTAGTCAATAATTCTGTTGATGCACAAGTAGCAATACATTTCAGCTCACTCTCTCTTAGGTGAGCTCACTCTACAGTCTAAACTGGAGTACTAAACACTTATTTTTGTGTCTAAAGTAACTAGATATGACCTTTAATACACATGGGAAACCATTGTTGAGTAAGAAAGTGCCGTTTTTACAGTCACTTTTCAGAGCACAACCACACTGTAAAGGTTTCATATCACAAGGCAGGAGCCTGATTTAACCTGAGTGAATCCCAGTACCCTGAACATATCCATAGGAGTTACGTCGTCTGATGCAGAATGACAACTCTTACAATGCAGCTTCTGTAGTTCTGCCTAGTGGGACTGCTAAAAATAAAAAAAACACTGGACTTTACCAAAGCCATATCATAGTTTTTCTAATTAACTATTTTGCTTTCCTTCTTTTATATTTGGAAAAGTATTTACATAGCAGTGTGTAAACCTCAACTCTGACCACAGGAACCATTTCTAGGGACAAGATAGCTGTTACTATGCCCACTCAGTCCTTGACTTCTCTGCTGAGACTCAACAAGGATGCCAAATAGAGTGGTGAGTTTTTGTGATGTGGACAACAAGAACTGGCGCTGGTCAGGAATATTCCATCTGAATGATTGTTCACATTCTCCCCTATGAGCTAAGCTCCCTAGCTGGATTACATCTCCCATAATGCACCCAGAATCATGAGACTCCCCAGCTGGATCCATATTGCATCATGGGAGATTTAGTCCTCCAGGTAGCCCAGCCCATGGAAGATAATGCAGGCCTGAACTACAATTACCATAAGGCAACAGAAATGCAGTTTAATCTTGATCTGATTGTAAATAAAGTGCTTTGGTTCAATTCAACAAAAGGAAATAAAACATTTCAATTTCAGGAATATCAAAATGTTTTATTTCAACCAAAAATATCAAAATGAAATTTTTCACCATTTCTGAATCACAAATTGTCAGAATTTACACACACACACACACACACACACACACACACACACACAAATTCAGCTTTGTATCCCAATTTTGGGATGAAAACAGGTAGTGAAATAATAGAAATTCTTAGTGACTTTTTCTACATCAAACCGGGAAGGGAGGGGGCGTGTTGTGTGTGTGTGTGTGAGAATACTTGACAGTGGCGGGGGGGGGGGGGGAAGTCCACCCAAAAAACAAGCAGGACTTGGTCAAAAGTTTGCAGGTTCTGCAAAATTCGGTTTGAAATTTAAATCACACTGGACAAATTCATGTCCTCGGGAATCTCCAAACATCCAGGTTTTTGTTTCAACTAGCAAATAATTGTTTTTATTAAAATCCACTAGTTTGGATTGAATATAGAATTCACACATGCCCTTTAGTATGAATTAGGACATTTAAGTAAGAACATAAGAACGGACATACTGGGTCAGACTAATGGTCCATCTAGTCCAGAATCCTGTCTTCCGACAGTGAACAATGCCAGGTGCTTCAGAGGGGCCAGAACAAATAATCATCAAGTAATCCATCCCATGTCGCCCATTCCCAGCTTCTGGCAAACAAAGTGTTTCATATACAATATTAAGCAGTGTATATTTTAAAACAAACTATTAAGTGCTCGTTGGATTAAAAACCTGGACTATTGGGGGTCACCAAGGACCAAAGATGAGAGTCCCCGTCTCAAAAGCAGTGACCTAATACACCACCTGGAAAGTCTCACTCTTTGGCCTTGGAACTCACTCTTTGAGACTATAAATCACACTCTTAAGGATGGCCATGGCTGTCTTTTGCAGGAATCTGACAAATGAAAAACATCCAATCTCATGATCAAACACATTCTGTTTCCCCTCCTCCCCTAAAACACAAAAACTTCGCTGGTTTTACTTAAAGAAACAATGATTTGATATTTGCAGGGTTTAGCAATTAAAAATCCCTTCTTCAATGTGCAAAAGCAAAACAAGAAAAGTGCAGTTTTACAATAACTTATCTCACTGCAATTTAATTCAATGGTTTTGGGTAGCTTAAATCCCTATTTGTACATCCTAAATTTGTCTCTTATTTACCCAATATATAAAAGTGAACAAGTGTACTGAGTCTGCTGTGACAGTAAGTTGAAAGACTGTTCATCTTTTTATTCCTATCATATCATAAGAAGGGGTGTGTTTTTCCAAACAATTGTATTACTCAAATAAGATCCTGACAGTTGAGAAGAAATCAGATGGAGCCTAGTGGAGAAAGCTCTATATGAAGGATAAAGATTTGATGGGGAAAGTCTTGCCTATAAGGTTGCAGTGGAGATGGAATTATTCTAAGGGTTTGCTGCCAGTTTCATTTATGTCGTATTGTTATTTAAAAGCATGTCAAAGGTTCCCAGCATAGCAGATGGGCACCCTGTTTGCGTGTTATAAATTGCACACACAAAAATGAGACCATTAAACACAATGAGACATTTTCAATGAAAGAGAACGGCAGCTGTTCTTAATTGCAGGGGAGATGTCCGCCCTTAATAGTACAAATTGCCAGTTTAGGAAAGGCTTGATGCAAAGACTGATCCCTCGATATACTAAGCACAAGCTGAGATGTGTCTTTTTTTTTTTTTTTTTTTTTTTTTTTTTAAACTGCTATAGAAACTACTCACCTCTCTTTCAGTTTTGGTTTAAAAAACAAAACCACTGCTTTAATTCTCCTGTCCTTCCTCATTCGTTTGTTTTTGTTTTTAAAGGCTCATTTTTCATAAAATCCCTTGACATGAAAGTCTTATTGAAACTACTGGAGCAGATTTTATAAAAATGAATTAAATATATATTTAAAGCTGCATGCACTGTTTTAAATGTCAAGACTGATCAGAATGTCAATCAATTCTTTACACAAAAGAACTTCACTTTGCATAACAGTACAAAACAAGCTGGTCTTGCTTCTAGCACAGATTTAACAGCTGAGAGATATTGGGAGGTTTATTAAAGCTTTGTTATTTAAAATATACTGCAGAACATTAACTAGTACATTATGAAAATTACATTACAAATTGTCAAAGTTAAGGTACATTTGTGCTACAGTTCCATGTTTCTAATCAACTATCCATTTCATTCACGAAATTCTCAAAGGCTAGAGAAATAGAGAGAGTCTACTTTATGTGGCTATAGGTTTCAGTGATAGCCGTGTTAGTCCGTATCAGCCAAAAAAAAAAAAAAAAAAACGGAGTTACAACCGCATTTGCTCCAGTCCCTCCGGCAGAGACAAACACCTACAGAATCTCAATCAAGTGTTTTTAAAACTGCAAAACCCACCTGGTGAAGTGAAGAAACAGATTGACAGAGCCAGAAGGGTACCGAGAAGTCACCTACTACTAGACAGGCCCAACAAAGAAAGTAACAGAACGCCACAAGCCAACACCTACAGCTCCGAACAAAAACCTCTCCAGCGCATCGTCAAGGATCTACAACCTATCCTGAAGGACGATCCCCCACTCTCACAGACCTTGGGAGACAGGCCTGGCCTCGCTTACAGACAGCCCCCCAACCTGAAGCAAATACTCACCAGCAATTACACACCACAGAACAAAAACACCAACCCAGGAACCAAACCTGCTACAAACCCCGGTGCCAATTCTGTCCACCTATCTATTCAAGGGACACCATCATGGGACCTAACCACATCAGCCACACTATTCGGGGCTCATTCACCTGCACATCTACCAATGTAATATATGCCATCATGTGCCAGCAATGCCCCTCTGTGATGTACACTGGCCAAACCAGACAGTCTCCACACAAAAGAATAAATGGACATAAATCTGACATCAGGAATCATAACATTCAAAAACCAGTAGGAGAACACTTCAATCTCTCTGGTCACTCAACAACAGACCTCAAAGTGGCAATTCTTAAACAAAAAACCTTCAAAAACAGACTCCAACGTGAAGCTGCAGAACTGGAATTAATTTGCAAACTGGATACCATCAGATTAGGCCCGAATAAAGACTGGGAGTGGTTGGGTCATTACAAAACCTAAACTTAATTTCCCCAATACTAATTTCTCCCTACTGTTACTCACACCTTCTTGTCAACTGTCTGTAATGGGCCACTCTCTTACCGCTTCAAAAGTTATTTTTCCTCTCTTGGTCTCCTAGGGTTACCATATTTCAGCAAGCAAAAAAAAGGACGGGAGGAGCCCCGCCCCCGTCTTGCCCTAGCCCTGCCCCTGCCCCTCCCACTTCCCACCCCCCTCAGAACTCCCAACCCTCCCCCGTTCCTTGTCCCCTGACTGCCCTCTCCTGGGACCCCTGCCCCTAACTGCCCCCCAGGACTCCACCCCCTACCTAAGCCTCCCTGCCTCTTGTCCCCTGACTGCCCCCTCCTGAGACCCTCCCCCCATCCTAACTGGCCCCCTAGGACCCTACCCCCTACAGGTACCCTGATTGCCCCAACCCTTATCCACACCCCCACCCCCAGACAGACCCCTGGGACTCCCATGCCCCATCCAACCACTCCCCACCCCCTGACAGCCCCCCCCAGAACTCCCAACCCTCCCTGTTCCTTGTCCCCTGACTGCCCCCCCAGAACTACCGACCCATCTAAACCCCTCTGCTCCCTGTCCCCTGACTGCTCCGATCCCTCTCCCCACCCCTGCCCCCTGACAGCCCCCCCCAGAACTCCCAAACACCCCCCCCCGCTCCTTGTCCCCTGACTGCCCCCTCCTGGGACCCCTGCCTCTAACTGCCCTCCAGAACCCCACCCCCTACCTAAGCCTCCCTGTTCCTTGTCCCCTAACTGCCCCCTCCTAAGACCCCCCCAAACTGCCCCCAGGACCCTACCCCCTACCTGTATCCTGACTGCCCAAAACCTTCTTCACCCTCCCCCAAAAAGCCCCCCCCGAACTCCCGACCTCCCCCCGTCTCTTGACTGCCCCCTCCAAAATCTCCCTGCCCCTTCTCCTGCCCCCTGGCCCCCTTACCTCGCCGCTCAGAACAGGGTGTTGGGCTCTGTGTGGAGCCGGACACGTGGCTGCACTCCCCAGCACAACACACAACCCAGTCCCTGCCCCCACACTGTGCTGACGGAGCGGGGCGCTGGGCTGCAGGGGAGGAGGAACTGCCGAGGCCCAATGCGAACGGCCCGGCAGGTCGGCCGGCTCAGAATGTGGGGAGGGAGGGGAGGGGAGGAGGAGCTCTACAGCTGCTCCGGAGTCCAGCCCGGCAAGCTGCGGGGGAAGGGCTCTGGCTGCCAGAGCCCCATGCGAGCGGCTGAATTTGCTGCAGCCCTCCTAGCTGCGCCTCGCTCTGCATGGGGGGGGAAATCCCGGACATTTTTAATGATTTACAAATTCCCCCCCGGACGCTATTTTTAACACAAAAAGGAGGACATGTCCGGGTAAATCCGGACGAATGGTAACCCTAGGTATCCTGCTGTTAACGGATTTATCTCATTAGACTGACCTCACACTTGGTAAAGCAACTCCTACCCTTTCATGTATTTATACCAGTTCCTGTATTTTTCACCTCATACATCTGATGAAGTGAGTTCTAGCCCATGAAAGCTTATGCCCAAATAAATTTGTTAGTCTCTATAGTGCCACAAGGACTCCTCGTTTTTTTTATGTGGCTATGTGCATCAAGAAAAGTCAGCATCTTATTTCCTAAAAATCCTGAGAGCTGTTAATAATTCTAGACAGATGTTCTGGTTTCAGGAAAGTCAAGGAAATGGGATCTGGCAAGAAGTGCTACCATTACTTTAAACTACTGTAGCTTCAAAACACATCAAAATAGCCACGATATTAAGTTCTTTTTAGAAAGGTCTTGGCTGTCTAACAAAATAATCTAGCCTGAAAGCAGAGTTTGCCATACTTACCCTAAATACAAACCACCACATTCAACTTGATGTTCAAAAGGGAACAGAGAAATTGTTGTCACTGTTAAAGTATTTTCAATATTTTTGATTTATAATCCATATATGATACAAGTGAACCAGTACATTGCATACAGAAGACATGAGTAAACATTTGAAAATATTTCTAAGAATTGAGTCATTCTGATAGGGGATCTAAGCTACAAGCTATTTTATTAAGAATCAGTACAAGAGGGTATTTTTCATACATAAAGATGGCCACCTAATTAGAGCTATACCAGAAGCATAAAAAAGATTGAATCTTGATTTTAATATTTCCATAGTTAGGGTATATTGAGTTCTTGGTCAATGGTGAGCACTCTTTACATGCACACACAAGACAGTTATATGCACAATAAAACACAGTCCAACGCCCTTCATGGTATATATGCACTTGATTCTTACACTTATTTTTTTTCCAGTGCACTGCTTCAAAAATGAATTTGCACCAATGGCAATGTCAACTGATAAATCCTTCTGTCTTAGCCACTAACTGCACAAACCACATCAAATGTGAAACATCGCTTTTCAAGGATTCCGCTCCATTATGGCACTATTTTGTGTCCAAGTTAGAAAGGATGTTTTAAAGTGTTGTGAGTAAAGATGACTTCACTGCGCAGTAATTAAGTACATATATGTCAAGTAACATTTCCAAAAGTACTGAATTGATTTAGGAGTTCAAGCCCCACTGTAAATAAATATGACATAGGCACTTCTGAAAATCTCACCCATTACAATTTGTGCCACTGTAGCATTGGCCCCTTTTGAAGAGAAAGAGCGATGCTCAGGCATATCCCTAGACCCTAATATTAATTGGAAAATTAAAAAATAGAAGATTAGGGCTCAGATTTATTAACTCTTTGTAGCAGATATCTGCATTAGCAAACAGTGTTGAAGGAGTCCGTGGTTCCTAAGACATTCCCCATATACACAATTTAAAAGAAAGACACCATGATTCTGCTGCACCCCAGGATTACCCAATAGGCTCCCAACACTCAGGGTTATAGCAATAGCCATTGTCTCCTATGGATCTGTATATGGGATCTAACATAAAAAGTTACATATATTCCCTAGATATATTCTCTGTTCTAAAAAAGTGCCTCAAGTCCTTCAGGGACTTTGCTCAATTTGGCAGATTTTAACTTGACCTACAAATCTATCTAGGAGAGAAGCCTTTTGAAGTAACCATGGATTAACTTGAAGCAGCAATTCATTATTTAAAAAAATGATGATTTTAAAAGATTTCTCCTGTATTAAACTCTGCTGTGAGTATAAGTCAAAATGCTAATCTAGAATCTCAGTTATAAGCCATTTCTACAACAAACACCTCTACATTTAAATTTGTGAGAATTGACCGCCATCACAAAGGCCAGAATTGCAAATATATGTATCTAATAGGCTATCTGCATATGCATAATAACCACATTGAGTTTTCATTCCATCTTCACAAACAAGACGAAACTGTGTTATAACAATCTCTAGACTCAGTAATTTTGTTTGTTCTGGTCTCCACAGATGGATCTTTAGCAACCTACCATGCAGGCAGGCACTGTGTTTACATGACACTATGCTGAAACGGCCAAGTCCTGTATACACTAGCATTTATAAAACATTGACAGCACAAATGCACTCCACAGTTGCTGGAAAAGACAAGTGTAGACAAAACTATGGAGTAGCTGCTGAGTGCCCTATTCTCGTGAACACAATGAAGACTTCAGAATCCTATGGCCTCTATTGTTTTCGATTGACAACAAAATCTTTACAAATGCAATTCCACAACCATTTTTAAAATTAAGATGCTTTTTAAAATGTTTAAATTTGAAATGGAACCCCATTCTGTATGCCTGGTTTCCAGAAAGCTGTAGTCCTTGTGTGCTGGATGCATATTTTCCTCTGCCTTTCAAAAACCGCACATCCTCTTGTGCATCAATTCCTGTGTTATTACATGTTTAGAACACTGACTTTGTGTGCTCTCAAATACCAATGGCAAACCAGCAACTATTTTTCATTTTACTAAGATTATAATATGTACTGCCAATAGCTGTTTGATTGTTGGGATGGAAAGTTTGCATTATATGCGGTCCAAGATTCAGTGAATACAAGTCCTGCTCAAGATTTGATGGACAGCTAATTTACTGCTACATGCAAGAGAAATCCTAATTTACATCTCGATCAAGTCTTGGAGAAGCTCTTGGGTCACTTCTTGAATTCTCTTCAAATAATCAAATATGTCATTTTAATTATTTTACATTTACAAGTGGAGAAAGGCACAGATATAGCACCCAAACTTTAACTTTGCGCCCAAGCCTCCCATTCCCCTTCATATCTGTCTACTACGTAAAATGGATTAATTTTGGATTATAGATTTATTCTAAGGGTTTTTAGATGTCCAAAATCTATGGGTACTAACATCTCTAATTCTGAAGAGCCGCTAGTTTGATACAATTGTCAAGTCATCACAACTCTCCCATCTTCCCATAGCTCTCCTTTCCCCAAAGGAGTTTAACAAGTCTGCAATCTAGTGACGCAGATGTCTTAAATTTAAATAAAAAGTAGCGATATAGCTCCTAGGTGGAGTATCAATAGCCTAAAACCCACAGAGCACTGGGAACCTGAAGAGAGCGAGAGAAGAGGAAGAGAAGGGGAAAAGGCTCTAATTTTCAGCCTCTGGTGGTGAGGACTCTGTCAAATGATCCTAGAAACTACCATCCTCCCCAAGAGCTGAGATTGCTGAACAGCGATCAGAGCAAACTGTTGGCAGCGAGCAGCAGAGGCAGACAATCCAAGGCAACAGATGGCACAGAGTAGCAACAGCAGCTTCTCGAAGGTGACGGACAGCTCAGAAGCAGAGGCACCTTTGAGGGTATGGTACAGAGAAGTGGCAAAGCTCAGCAGCTTGGGGTGAATCCAGAGAGAGAGAGAGAGAGAGAGAGCAGCAGCCTATCCAAGGGGTGTTGGTGCGGGCTTCCCTACCCAGCAATTAAAGAAAAGTCATGCCCTCTGGGTCAGGTAGTCAGGCCCCCAGAACAGCCCAGGCAGCACTGCCCTGCAAGAATCCTTGGACTTCTCCAACCCACAACTAACCATGAGTGGGGAGCTGGGGAGGAGGGAAGTGGCCAAAACATAGTCACTCCCAATGGCCAAAGGAGAATGAGTTTGGGACTACTGTTAAGACACCCTGTGGGGTGGCAGTCTTACAGCATAGAATTTGTAAATTGCTGGTTTCCCAAAATTCATTCTGTCATCATCTTCCTCCCCAATAAATGTCTTTGTCATAACCCCTGGACTCAGCGTTTGTGAGTGGAGAAATATTGCCAATCAGGGAAATGCCCAAGCTGATGTATACAGTTTCACAGGTTTCAGGGAGGGGGGTTGCGTCTGTGTTAGTTGAGTCTTTAAAGAAACGCCTAGAAAATTGAACCGGGCCTTTTTGCTGCCTACACCACCTGGCAGAAGGATTACACATAAATATACCGGCTCTGTGGCTAATTACACTTGCATAATTTGAGGCACACGGAATCTTAAAGGAGAGGGGGAATGGCTGCCTTCAATACATTATTTAATTAGAAATTCATAAAAGTCTTTTTCTATGGACTCATGGACTGTGTTCATAAAGAAGGATGGGCTTGGTGCAGCCATCATACGGTTAAGAGTAAGGCATTCCAGTCTGTGTGTTCACTAATAACACCGCATTGTAACAGATGGATAAGGGTTTTTCAGTTTGTTTTTCATTAAGGCATCATTATAGAAGCAGTTATTTTTGTTTGGGTGCTCTAAACTGAGCTTTCAAATATTTGGGTTTCTTTTCAATTTAACATTAAACTGCTAGACGGACAGAAATTTACGACCTGTTTTCTGACAGCGACAATGCTCATTAAGGGTGCACGTTTCACAACTGTGTGGTTACTGATATGTATTCTCAACCTTAATTCCAGCGCAAAGATTTTTTTAAAATGGGAATTCCATAAATACAAATGTTGGTTACGCTTGATCTAGATATATTTTTTTACTTCTGCATTTATATTCCATTAAACAAAAGAAAGTTTGTTGCAGAATTACAAGTAACATGTTACCTGTCATATAAGAGGTGAGTAGGTTTTGGGGGGGGGAAGTCTTAATGGAATAAAGAATCTGGCTAATATCAAACTATGTATGGCAGCCAAAACACATTGAAAATGTAAAACAAATATGCACTTCATACATGGCGTGGCAAATTGGCTTTGATGACAGTTCTTTATCTACAAATCAAATAGTTAATGTATGTTTGTTGAGAAATTTCACTGCCTGGTGAGGATATTAATAGAAATATGCCATCCATCATGATACCATATGGCTATATCCCTGCATCCACATCTCAAGAAAGCATGGTTAATCTGAAAGGGGAAATCCATTAAGGATACCAGACAGTAGTGGTCTGGAGTTGTGGGGCAAAGATGAGAAACTCTCCCCCTCCCTCTCTGCTCCCGTTGTGGCCTTTAATGCCATTAGCTGCCATGAAAACAGCTAATGTAAAACAGGGCTGTAGGCTTAGGCAAGCGGCCTGCTGGCCCGAGCAACTCTTTTGTCATGACATCTGCCGAGCCTCCTGAGTGTGGCCAAAGACCGGCCTTCTGTGGAGATAGGGAATTGGGAGAAGCACCAGCACAAAGGAAGCAAAAAAAGTACAAAATACAAAGCATAGTAACCTATTAGTAAGGAAGGAGAGAGACTATAGAATAAAGAAAAACATTCAAAATAAAGACACTGAAATGGAGATACAATGACAACTGTACTAGAGCATAGATGGAAAAGACTATAAACCAGGGGTTGGCAACCTTTCAGAAGTGGTGTGCCGAGTCTTCATTTATTCACTCTAATTTAAGGTTTCACGTGCCAGTAATACATTTAAACATTTTAGAAGGTCTCTTTCTATAAGTCTATAATATAGAACTAAACTATTGTTGTATGTAAAGTAAATAAGGTTTTTAAAATGTTTAAGACGCTTCATTTAACATTAAATTAAAATGCAGAGCACCCCGGACCCAGGCAGTGAGAGTGCCACTGAAAATCAGCTTGCGTGCCACCTTTGGCACACGTGCCATAAGTTGCCTACCCCTGCTGTAAACTATGATGTATACTGTACCATCCCCCACTTGTGAGGAACAAGACCAATTACATTCTATCCTAAAAAACTAAACTGCAGGGTGTTTATAGGAAGCACATTAACTTTAAACATACAGGCAACAATTGCCCTTCACAGCTGGGCCTTTATCATGCCCTTGGAACAGAAATATTTGCTTTGAATCCAGGAGGAAAAAAAGTTACTGTAGCCTTGGTGTTTCTGAACACATGCAATCCTGGAATGCCAGCAAAAAACAGAAGCAAATACAACATTTATATTCGCTGCTTACATTGTCTCTCAGTAGCTATGACTTGAAAGGAGAGGAAACAGAAAGCGTCACAACTATCAACAGTCACAATTTGTGGTGATCCATCCAAATAAAAATAGTTATTAGAATTACTAATGTGAAGGTCCTTCAAACAAGAAGGGGTATTCGTTTGTTCACCCATACAAATGTAAGATACCTCAGGACCAATGTTTTCAAACTTGGGATCTAAATCAGAGTAGGGTGATTTTCAAAAGTGCTGAGCTCCCACAAATCCCACTGACAGCAACAAGAACTGCTGGGTGCTCAGCATTTAAAAAAAAAAAAAGACCAATTTCATGTAGGAACCCAAATATGAATGTAGAAGCTTAACTCAGGCACCAGTGTCTGAAAGTTTTGGCACGAACAACTGTTTTCTCTCAGAGAATACAGAAGTACTGTAATTTTCCTTAAAAACCAATTTTCAACAAGCAGCTGTACTTTCAATTGATTGGAAGCTTGATAGCAATACTCAAGTATGTAAAAAAAATTATAAGGAGATAAAATAATTCCTCTAACCTGATGCTGTCTGATAAAAAGCTTCTCTTGAAAAAAGTCTGCAGATACCAATAAAGATATCTTTGTACACATCTCAGTGACTAACCTTATTTTGAACTTCTCAGAGCGTATGCAAGAAATGCAACCAACTCTCAGTGAACATGCATACAGAGCTAGAAAGCAGGACTAGGGGACTAGTGACATGGAACTTACTGTTAAGCAGTACAGCTCCCACCTTTTTTTGTTGGGGAAAAAAGGTAAAATCAGCCTGGTCTCGCCTACCAACCAACTCATCTTAAAATAAACCACACCTCTTCTAAAATGTGGAAGAACAATCTTTCCAGTAGGGAGGGGAAACACAAGCATAAACATGGCACAAAGGTCACAGCAGCGGAGGGAAGTGGATCAGAGCCTGCCAGCCATGCTCGGAGAGCTGGGAGTGAAGCAGCACCCCCTGGCTTGAAGTGGTTTCCATAATATACAGGGTTTACAGTTTGGTTCAATGGCTCTCGGCACCTCTACGATAAAAACTGTTCCAACGCCACTGGCCAGGCTTCCTCCACTCTCCAAAAGTGCAGATGGGCTTCTGTTAATATTCAGGAGGTTGTGGCCAAGACAGGAGGTGGAAACAGGCAGCATCTACTCTACACCCCCTTAAGGAGACTGTTACCTTTACCCACACAGTCCAAGGGCTCAGAGGCTCCTCCACCACTCCCTGCCCCAAACACCTCCCCTCTGAGAAGCAGTCATTGGAAACTCTGCAATCTCCCCCTGGGCCATCTGCAGCTTTCACTACAGGAAGACACAGTATGCTTCTATGTCATTTCTATCACTTACCAAGTTCTTCTCCGGGTGAGTAAAGTGTCAATTAATTGAGCTGAATGAGCAGACTAGCAGACTAGCAGAGAGAGAACGGCATAAACAAGTACTTCCACACTGCATTCAAGTGTTCACTGCAACGGCATGTTGTGCCCCACAAAACTAAGGACATATCTGAAGATCAAGGGACCAGATAAAGATGATAGGAGGTGGGCATGGTTAGCAATAATTAAATAGCAACTTAAAAAAAAATCCATTGATCAATCCCATCCGAACCCTATTTAACAGCCTCACACACATTCCTAACAAAAACCAAAGATTCCATGGTGGGCCTTGAAGACTAATGTGTTAAAAAGGTGTTATGACCACACAAACACACACGGGGAGGAGTGAACAATTAGAGCCAATTTGTTCACTCCAAAGTCACTAGTTTAAATTTATCTCCGTGTCATTTCTGTGAACAGAAATTGCTACTCCGTCCATTTGGGATATGTCTGACCTGACAAAGGGTCAGCTGACTCAGGCTTGCAGGGCTCAGGCTGTGGGACTAAATATTGCAGTGTAGACATTCAGGCTTGGGCTGTCACCCAGGCTCTGAAACCCCGCTGGAGGAGTAGGTCTCAGCCTGAACATCTACACTGCAATTTTTAGCTCTGCAGCCCAAGGCAATTGACCCAGGCTCTGAGACTCAGTTATTGCAGTAAAAACAATGAGGAGACTAACACGGCTACCACTCTGAAACCTGTCACCATGCAAGTTATTGCAGAGCAGATGTAGCCTCAGTGGCCTATGTGAAATGTGTTTGTGGTCTCATTCCAGTTTTTAGTGGCCAACTGTCAAACTCATACAAAACAAAACAAAAATTCTCTACGATTAGCATTAAATAACACCACTGAAACTGTTACTCTTGTAGGCTGTTTTATGCAGAGCAGCCGAGGATTAAGTGTCTGTGGAGACGGCATTGCCCTTTTGCCCCTTAGTAAGCTTTTCTGATCAAGATTAAAGAAATATTGGCAAGTTTGCACGTCCACCATCTCTCACGTGGGTCTAGATAATCCACCTCCACAAGAGACAGTACCTGGTGTCAGCGGGTGATAGCACTGTCCACACCGGCTCTTAGGTTGGTACAACTATGTCGCTCAAGGGTGTGGATTATTCTCACCCCTGAACGATGTAGTTATACCAGGGGTCGGCAACCTTTCAGAAGTGGTATGCCGAGTCTTCATTTATTCACTCTAATTTGCCAGTAATACATCTTAACATTTTTAGAAGGTCTCTTTCTATAAGTCTATAATATATAACTAAACTACTGTTGTAGGTAAAGTAAATAAGGTTTTTAAAATGTTTAAGAAGCTTTGTTTAAAATTAAATTAAAATGTAGAGCCTCCCGGACTGGGGGCCAGGACCCAGCAGTGTGAGTGCCACTGAAAATCAGCTTGCATGCCGCCTTCGGCACTTTCACCACAGGTTGCCTACCCCTGAGTTATACCAAAATAATTCTGCAGTGTAGACCAGAGCTTAGAAGGTTAATATTGTGCTGTCACCCAAAAGCCTTCAGACAGCTTGAAACAACAGTGAGGTGTGAACTGCCTCCATATCACTCAGTGATGACATTTTAAGGGAGGGGGAAGCTTAGTGGTTTGAGCACTGGCCTGCTAAACCCAATGGTTGTGAGTTCAATCCTTGAGGGGGGCCATTTAGGGATCTGGGGCAAAAATCTGTCGGGGACAGTACTTGGTCCTGCTGTGAAGGCAGGGGACTGGACTCAATGACCTTTCAATGTCCCTTCCAGTTCTATGAGATAGGTATATCTCCATATTAAAAATAATTAATCTGTTGGTTCCACACACTTTCATTCTGAGCATGCTTTAGTTTTACTCATCAAAACTGCTGTACTACTGGAAAATCTGCAAGGCTTCAACCAAGATTCTTCCCATCCAAAATCCTGTGTGCACTTTCAGCACAGGCGGAGAATAGGATACATCTGGGCATGTATAGGATATGAATAGGATAACGCCTCTGGGTAGTTACTAGAGCTGGGTGAAGAGAGGTAATTCCATTTCATGTAGGATTTTGATATTTCAGAATTTGGTTTCATTCCAATTCAGCACAAAACCCAAACATGCTGAAGTTCTCCACAAAAGTGAATGTAGTCCTGGCTCTGGGAAAAATCCACTCAGCGGGGCTGCCCTGCAGCTGCGGGTCTTGGAAGCCCTGTAATCCTGAATGCAAGGCAGGCTGCATGGCAAGCTGCCCCAGAGACCTGGACCAGGGAGCTTGGACTCCTGAGGAGTTGGGCAGGCTTCCAATGGAAAGGTTTTGTCGGAACCCTGGCTGGTTTCTGTAACGATCCTGGGGTTCGTTAAATAACAAACTAGTGAATGAGAAAGGAATAAAACTTTAATCAAATAAACTGGAGAATGTCTCTGGTGAACTGCTGCACACAGCCATATGGTGTTCCAACCCCTGCCATCAGGGCCCTTGTCCAAATTCCCACACTCACAACACAGTTCCTTATAAGGGAGCATCTCCAAATCACAATCTTTCATAAACCTCTCTCTACATCTTCCCTCTTAAAAAAAAGATTAACATTTAACTGTTTTTATATATATAACAACTAATAACACATACATTAAATTCTCAAACAATCTAGTACATTTCTATAAACCCAATGTGTCAACTACCTAGAGAGGAGAGGTACATCACACTGGAATGAGTCTTTATCACTCACTTTCCTCAAATACCCCTTCTTCAGGCAGGTTAGCAAGTCTCTATGAGTCTTTCAGGACTTTTAACCTCCTGCTCTGATCCTCTCAGTATCAGCCTTTCATTAGAGTCTGAGGGCAGGTCTACAGTAGAAGCGCTACACCGATGCAGCTGCGCTGCTGTAGCACATCTGGTGAAGATGCTCTATGCTGACAGGAGAGCGCTCTCCTGTTGGCATAATTACTTCACCACCTTCACCAACAGGAGAGCGTCTCCCGCTGATATAGCACTAGTGGTGACAGTGCTTAGGTTGCTGTAACTTGCATCATTCAGAGGGGTGTCTTTTTCACACCCCTGAGTGACGCAAGTTAGATCAACTTAAGCTTTAGTGTAAACCTGCCCTGAGTTGTTCTCTTGTTCCTTGACAGTTTCTTCTTTGTACATTGATGATAAAGGATCAGTCAGATGGGAAATGCACATCAGCTATCAATGTGTTGGAACTCACTGCAATTACTCGTAGATCCTTTCAATTATGTTGAATTGAAAGGTCTGTCTGGACAACTTAAGACCTTGGATGCAGCTGTTCTTTAATGGTATCTCTTTGTCCCCAAGTATTAGAGGTGTGATTCCTCAGGCATCTGGATTAAGAGATGGAAGATCACAGGCCCTTTTATCAAAATAATATTTCTGCTTCCATTTTGGATTTTCTTTCATCTAATGTATGGTTGCATTTTATGAGATTTCATCAGGTAATTGGTAAATTACATGTGATCCTTCTTTCCATTAACAGCTGAGCTTGAGAAAAACTATTCTCCAGAGTTGTACTTGAGTAAACCAATAAAGCTTTAAACAAGATCACCCCCACTGTCACTGTCTTTTTCATAAGGTTCTTTACTGTCCACATAGACCTTTGCACAAGTCCATTTGATTAGGGGTAATTTGGACTTAATGTTTTGTGATGGAAACCCCAATCTATGGCAAATTGCCTAAAATCTGCACCGGAAAATTACCGCCCATTATTACGGAAGACTTCATCTGGAATTCCATGTCTGAAGAAGATTCTCTTCCAGCTGGCTATCACTGAATTACTATTAGTGCTGTGCAATGTGCAAATTTCTGGATACAGAGAATAATCATCTGTGACTATTAAATAATCCTTTGATTGCCAGGTAAATAAATCAGTGCCGACATTTTCATAAGGCCTTTGTGGAACTGGATGAGGGCTCAATGGCTCTCCTTGTTGGCATGGCTTGTTTTCAAGCATAAAAAGCAGTTTCCTACCACATTAATGATGTCACGATTGATCCGTGGCCAATACAGGACCTCTCGTGCTCCTTGTTTGCACTTCTCTATTCCTAAATGATCTTCTGCAGCATTTCTTTTCAGAGGTTCATTGGAATTACCACCTTACTGCCCCTGAAAAATCACCCCATCTATCACAGTAAATTCATGTCTGCAATTCCAATATTCTCTTATACTTGGACAGTAACTGCTTATTTCTTCAGGCCACCCTTTAATTATTACTTCTTTAAGGATTCCCAACAATTCATCTTTCTCTGTTCCCTTTCTTATTTGTTATAGTTTCCTGTTGACTATGGGAATTGACTTTACAATCAGATCTACCTAGGCTTGTATCTTTGTCTCTAAAGTCTTCTCTGGTTTCGTGGGAGTCACTGCTCTGGAAAATGCACCTGCAATGAACATGAATTTACTGGGTGTGTCGGTCACAACCAAATCATACTTTTGCAGCTTTAGCATCACTTTTGAATCCTTAAGCTACAATCATTTAGCAGTGTGCTAAAAAACGCTACCTGGGGCTTGTGGTCTGTTTCAACTTCCACTGTTGTTCCATAAATATACTGATTGAATCATAGAATATCAGGGTTGGAAGGGACCTCGGGAGGCCATTTAATCCAATCCCCTGTTCAAAGCAGGACCAATCCCCAACTAAATCATCCCAGCCAGGGCTTTATCAAGCGTGACCTTAAAAATCTCTAAGGAAGGAGATTCCACCACCTCCCTACGTAACCCATTCCAGTGCTTCACCACCTTCATAATGAAAAAGTTTTTCCTAATATCCAACCAACACCTCCCCCACTGCAACTTGAAACCATTACTCCTTGTTCGGTCATCTGGTACCACTGAGAACAGTCTAGATCCATCCTCTTTGGAACCCTCTTCAGGTAGTTGAAAGCAGCTATCAAATCCCCCCTCCTCCTTCTCTTCTGCAGACTAAATAATCCCAGTTCCCTCAGCCTCTCCTCATAAGTCATGTGCTCCAGCCACTAATCATTTTTGTTGCCCTATGCTGGCCTCTTTCCAATTTTTCCACATCCTTCTTGTATGTGAGGCCCAAAATTGGACACAGTACTCCAGATGAGGCCCCACCAGTGCCAAATAGAGGGGAATAATCACGTCCCTTGATCTGCTGGCAATGCTCCTACTTATACAGCCCAAAATGCCATTAGCCTTCTTGGCAACAAGGGCACACTGTTGAATCTCTCACAGGCAAACAATATTCCTACAAGCTCCTTTTCGATCTATGCATATCTGGTTTGTGCCCCAGTCAGTGATTTGGATGCAACAATCCTCATACTTCTGTAAAATCACTGCACCTAACCCAGACTGTTAAGCATCTGCTGAAATTTTAATGTGCCTTCCTGGTGCATAGAACTTCAACATGGTTCTTCTATCAGTTGTTTTAAACCTTCCCATGATTCCTCCTGTTCTGCACCCCAATACCATTCACTTTTATTTTCTAGGAGTTTTCTTAATGCTGCTGCTTTGGTAGATGGAAAATTCATACCTAATCTAAGATAATTAAATATTGCCAGGAACCATTGGACATCTTTCTTTGACTGGGGACATGGCTTCATTTCAATGGCTGAAATCTTATCAGGTTTTATACCTTCGTTGGAAATAACGTCCCCTGAAAAGTCAGTTCTGTAACCCCTAAAACACATTTCTCCCTATTTAGTTTATGGTTTGAATCTCTAGTTGCATTCAGGACTTCCAAAGTCCACAATCCTGCTCCTCTTTCATTGAGCCCCAGATGATGATCCATTGAGGTGTCAATACCATTAATATGTATGGTTTTGTGGTACACTTCTGGTGAACATAAGAATGGCCATACTGGGTCAGACCAAAGGTCCATCTAGCCCAGTATCCTGTCTACCGACAGTGGCCAATGCCAGGTGCCCCAGAGGGAGTGAACCTAACAGGTAATGATCAAGTGATCTCTCTCCTGCCATCCATCTCCACCCTTTGACAAACAGAGGCTAGGGACACCATTCCTTACCCATCCTGGCTAATAGCCATTACTGGACTTAACCTCCATGAATTTATCTAGTTCTCTTTTAAACCCTGTTATAGTCCTAGCTTTCACAACCTCCTCAGGCAAGGAGTTCCACAGGTTGACTGTGCGCTGTGTGAAGAACTTCTTCCTTTTATTTGTTTTAAACCTGCTGCCCATTAATTTCATTTGGTGGCCCCTAGTTCTTATATTATGGGAACAAGTAAATAACTTTTTCTTATTCACTTTCTCCACACCACTCTACATATCTTTATCGTATCCCCCCTTAGTCTCCTCTTAGTCTCCTGGTGCTGAAACTATGCCGAAGGGTAAGTGTAAGAATCTGTATCTTCCAAATGAGATATTAAATGTGCATAGTTTTGAGCTTTCTTAAATTAATTTTAGCTGCCAAAAACCTGAGGATGCATCCAATTTACTAAAATATTGAGTATTTACAAATTGAGCCATAATCTCTTCTCTGGTTGGTAGTTTGAAATGTTCTCTTTTCATAGCCTTGTTGAGGGGTCTCTGGAATCTAGGCATATGCGTAGCTGGTTGTTACTTTTCTCCACAACGATGAGGGAGCTTCACCCATTCTGCTGGCGCCTCAATTTTTTGTATTACTTGCGTTGCTTCCATACTTGCAAGTTCAGCCTTGAGTTAATCATGAAGTGCAAATAGCACCTTTCTACACGGCTGGATAACTGGAGGGACCTGCTTGTTTATCTGGATTATATGTTCACTCTGCAAGCAACCCAACCCTTGAAACAGGTCGTGATATTCCTTAAAGAGTGCCTCATAGCCAGGTTCAGTATGATCATGTAGTGAGAGCACCCATTTTACCAGACTGAGTTTATCACATACAGTCAGGCCTAAAACTGGTGTCACCTTTTTTGGCACTACAATGAATGAGAGCCTGTTCATGGTGCTTTTATGGTTGATGTTAACAACGCACCTCCCCTTCACTGGTATATTTGTTCCAGAATAACCAGTAAAAAGCAACAGAGGGTCCTGTGGCACCTTTGAGACTAACAGAAGTACTGGGAGCATAAGCTTTCGTGGGTAAGAACCTCACTTCTTCAGATGCAAGTAATGGAAATCTCCAGAGGCAGGTATATATCAGTGTGGAGATAACGAGGTTAGTTCAATCAGGGAGGGTGAGGTGCTCTGCTAGCAGTTGAGGTGTGAACACCAAGGGAGGAGAAACTGTTTCTGTAGTTGGATAGCCATTCACAGTCTTTGTTTAATCCTGATCTGATGGTGTCAAATTTGCAAATGAACTGGAGCTCAGCAGTTTCTCTTTGGAGTCTGGTCCTGAAGTTTTTTTGCTGTAAGATGGCTACCTTAACATATACCTCCAGACCAGTGGCAATATATACCTCCAGACCAGTGGCACCGCTATGGGCACCCGCATGGCCCCACAATATGCCAACATTTTTATGGCTGACCTGGAACAACGCTTCCTCAGCTCTCGTCCACTCATGCCCCTTCTCTACCTACGCTATATTGATGACATCTTCATCATCTGGACCCATGGGAAGGAGACCCTGGAAGAATTCCACCATGCTTTCAACAGCTTCCATCCCACCATCAACCTCAGCCTGGACCAATCTACACGGGAGGTCCACTTCCTGGACACCACCGTACAAATAAGCGATGGCCACATTAACACCACCCTATACCGAAAACCCACCGACCGCTACGCCTACCTTCATGCCTCCAGCTTCCACCCCGGTCACACCACACGATCCATCGTCTACAGCCAAGCACTGAGGTACAATTGCATCTGCTCCAACCCCTCAGACAGAGACCAACTCCTACAAGATCTTCACCAAGCATTCTCAAAACTACGATACCCACACAAGGAAATAAAGAAACAAATCAACAGAGCCAGACGTGTACCCAGAAGCCTCCTGCTACAAGACAGGCCCAGAAGAGAAACCAACAGAACTCCACTGGCCATCACCTACAGTCCTCAGCTTAAACCTCTCCAACGCATCATCAGTGATCTACAACCCATCCTGGACAATGATCCCTCACTTTCACAGACCTTGGGAGGCAGGCCAGTCCTCGCCCACAGACAACCTGCCAACCTTAAGCATATTCTCACCAGCAACCACGCACCGCACCATAACAACTCTAACTTAGGAACCAACCCATGCAACAAACCTCGATGCCAACTCTGCCCACATATCTACACCAGCAACACCATCACTGGACCTAACCAGATCAGCTACAACATCACCGGCTCATTCACCTGCACGTCCACCAATGTTATATATGCCATCATATGCCAGCAATGCCCCTCTGCTATGTACATTGGCCAAACTGGACAGTCACTACGCAAGAGGATAAATGGACACAAGTCAGATATCAGGAATGGCAATATACAAAAACCTGTAGGAGAACACTTCAACCTCCCTGGCCACACAATAGCAGATGTTAAGGTAGCCATCTTACAGCAAAAAAACTTCAGGACCAGACTCCAAAGAGAAACTGCTGAGCTCCAGTTCATTTGCAAATTTGACACCATCAGATCAGGATTAAACAAAGACTGTGAATGGCTATCCAACTACAGAAACAGTTTCTCCTCCCTTGGTGTTCACACCTCAACTGCTAACAGAGCACCTCACCCTCCCTGATTGAACTAACCTTGTTATCTCCACACTGATATATACCTGCCTCTGGAGATTTCCATTACTTGCATCTGAAGAAGTGAGGTTCTTACCCACGAAAGCTTATGCTCCCAGTACTTCTGTTAGTCTCAAAGGTGCCACAGGACCCTCTGTTGCTTTTTACAGATTCAGACTAACACAGCTACCCCTCTGCTACCAGAATAACCAGTCACTTATTTTTATTAGCCCTGGTTTTGGTCTTATTTTCAGTCTCAATCTTGTTCAGACAGAATATTAACATGAGCTCCTATGTCCAGTTTCAGTGGAATAATTGTTCACTGTGATAGGCACTATCCAGTCCCTCTCATCAGGCTTGCTAGATGCCAGAACGTCTATGAAAAACTTCTCAACCAGACTGTCTTTAACTGAATACACTTGACTTTTCTGCATTTGGGATCTGCAGCATTTTGCAAAATAATTATTTTTCCTTCATTTATGACAGTGTTTCCCAAAGGTATCACACTGTTCAGGGCCAGGCTGCGATCCACACCTTCTACATGATTGTCTGTTCCCAGTCTTCCCCCAGCAGTGGTTTTCATAACGAGTGGTTCCACTCTTTGATTTGACCTATTCTGGCTATATTCTTTTGTATTCAGTACACGGATAAACCCTTGTGGTGAATCCAGCTCTTTAGCTTGTGCTTTCACAGTTTCTGCAGCCCTGCATATTTGGAGAGCTTTTTCTAAAGTTAAGTCTCTTTCACACAGCAGTCTCTCTAACACATTGTCTTTAATGACACAAATGATTCTCTTTCTGACCAGAGACTCTGTCAGCTCACCAAAGTCACAGGTTTTACTGAGTTTCCTTAATTCTGTGACATGTTGTCCTACGGTGTCATCAGTTTTTTGCATGCATGTAAAAAATGTGCGTCTCTCAAAGGTTTTATTGCTTTTAGGCAGGAAATAGTTCTCAAATTTAGTCAGTATTTTACTTAACTTCGTGTTTTCACCTTCCTCAAACTTAAAGTTGTTATGAATATCCAATGTTTCTCCCCCAACAACATGCAAAAAGACAGATTTCACTTCATCATTTTTCAACTCTGCCCTTGTGGTTGCTAAATACAATTCAAATCTCTGAATGTTTTTCCAGTTCTCTACAACACTGCCTGATAATTGCAGACTGGATGGAGGTTGCAACACATCCATTTTTGGCTAGTAAAGCAACTGCTGTGCTCACCAAATACATGCAAAAGCCTCTGTGTGTCCTCCATGTGCTTCTTTAGTGCCTCCCTTTGTCTCTGCTTTCAGTTGCAAACACAAGAGTTAATTTCAAAACGACTGCAGTTTCCTTCTCATTCAGCACTTCTGACACCATGTAACAATCTTGGGGTTCATTAAACAAATCAGTGAATGAGAAAGGAATAAAACTTTAATCAAACAAACTGGAGAGCTTCTTCGGTAATCTGCTGTACACAGCCATGCGGTGTTCCCATCCCCTCCCTCCCACACTCACAACATAGTCCCTTACAAGGGAGCATCTCCAAATCACAATCTTTCATAAACGTATCTCTATAGTTTCCAGAGGAACTTTGCTGAAATTGAACTGAATCAAACAGAGGCTGCAAAATCTTTTCCAAAAGAGTGCAATTAAATTGTGCAGTGGGTTAATCCATGAAGCCACAATTCAATCATCTTTTAAATATCAAAGGAAAACGACTCTGTAGGTCTCAACTAATCAGTATTTGTCCACATCAGAAGAAATATCACACACTGAAACCTTCTGGACAGTGTCTCCTCCTCAGAGTTCCAGGACTGAAAAAACACCTGAAGACTGAGGGATATCTGCCAAATTACATATGGAAATTAGCATGGAATCTGACCGTTCTATGCCTAAAAACCATTTCCTTTAAAAGTTGTCAGTTACTTTTAAACTGGAATCAACTTTAAAATGAGACTGCAAACTCGAGAGAGAAACTGTGTTGTTCTGCTGTCCTTAAATTCTCACTCTGCACCCACCACTGTGGTATGTGAGTACCTAGCAATGGTGGTCTTGTTTCTTCTGTGTTGTGCCTAGCTTATTCCTTGCCACAACAGTAGCAGCAGCAGCACATCATCCTACAAGCTGATCTTGTTTCCACTATATATCAATATTTAAGTATCAGTTCCATGCACAGTGAATGCTTGTATTTGATCTGCCAAAAGCCCTGGAACCCTAGCCATGTTTAAATGACAATACATTATAGGGAGGAAAAGTTGTTTAAGAACAAAGAGTGGCCTGAACAAGAGAAAAAGATATTAACAATAGTTAACCTTACATTTAAACATTTATTCTTTGTGTCTACAATTCCAAAATGGACTCCATAAAGCTGGTCAGAACTGCACCATTTTAACAAATTATGACAGCGTTTTACAGTTCTCATTACCATACAATCACCATATTTAAAAGGAAGCATATATTCAGTTCTCATGACAAGCAGGCTACCAGTACAAAGCACAAAGTGACAATGTCTACCTAGTGTGTCTACAATCTAGTAAAATATTTGGCGTTTCCTCAGTTTGAAAAGAAACCATCTGATATGCAGCATAGACAATTTTCAGTATAATCCTCTGTGTCACTCTGGTAAAAAAATTGTCTAACATGAGTTGCAAAATGTAATTTTTATATAGGAGAGGAAACAAGTGAGGCAAATATTTAGACACACATCATCTGTTCAAGGCAAATTATGATTTTACTTGTCATTAGTTGGCACTGCATCAAAACTTGGAATGAAAATCATCTTAACATTACACAATTAAGATTCCCCTGGCATTAGCTCATGTTCAGTGCTCTTTCACCTCAGTCTATTGCTAGTAAGTGGATTTAAAGTGTTTAAATTCCAGAAATTATTGCCCTGAGTCAACAGTTGACCATTTGATTATTCCTTTTCACAATGAATATAATTTACCAATATTTTCTTGTCAGTGTTTCAAGTTACTATTCCCTTCTGTATTTTCCATTTTAAACCATTCATAACCACCCTATTATCCTGAAACTTCTGAAAGTTCACCGGTGAGCATTTCTCTAGCCAGGATAGAACTTCTGCATACATTTAAGATTGACTTGATTAGGCCTTGCAGAGATAGTGGGCTTTCAGGAAATAGTGGGGTTTTTGTTGTTTGTTTGTTTGAAATAAAACCTATTTGTGTAAAGCTATCTCCCCAGAACAGATGGGGCCTGAAATATATTATATTCCTGGATTCAAAATAGGACCTAATACATAGTCCTATTTTTCAGAATGCAGGGTAAGCTTGAAAAGTTATTCCCTTCACCATGCCTCAGCTCAAAGGATTGACAGAGTTAGAAGCTCTGTTGGCATGTAACTGTTCCAAACTTTGTAAACTTAGACCTGGTCTACACTTAAAATTTAGCATCGCAATGGCACTCAAGGGCATAAAAACAACACAGCAATGGCACTAAGGGGCGTGAAAAATCCACGCTGAGCACCGTAGCTATCCCAACTTAATCCCCAGTGTAGACACAGCTAGGCCGATGGAAGAATACTTGTGTTGACCTAGTTTCCATCGCTTGGGGAGGTGGTGTTCCCACAGGGACAAAAAACACCCTTCTATCCCTGTTATGCTAGGCCACTATAGTCCCTATAGCGTAGATATGGCCTTAGTCAGTCAAACAGTTCAGGTCCAAGGAGGTTCCAAACTGACAGCAGGATATTTGATTCGATTATTAGGTTAGTTTGCATGTCAAATAAACATGGATGGTCTTTATCACTTCAGAACAAAACAGTATACAGCATATTTTCCACGTCAATGTTTTAAAATATGTTCTAAAAACCAAAACCAAGATTTTCAAAATAAGGTGCCTAAGTTTTGTTTAAATTCATATTTAGGCACCCAGAGTGGCCTGATTTTCAAAAGCACTGAGCACCCAGCAGCCCCCCTTGAGTATCAAACTGCAAATTGATCAGCTCTAGTAACGATATCACAATAGGCTGAAATCTCATCTACCTCACTTTTGTCAAGAACTGAAGGGGGAAGGAGCTGAGTTATTAACCTCATTCACATGACAATATTTTTCTTGTTTTAAGATTTAATAAATAAGCTAGCTGCAGACATCTTGCTGACCAGGATAAATTGTGTTCTATATAATGTCTGCTAACTGGCATTAAATCCTTGTCCCAGCACATAAGAGTACGGGTGCAGGATTTAACCACATTTAATTGTGGGATGCCGAACACGGTGTGTCTTAATTGATAAGGACTAGTCAGATCTGCACCAGCTAACTTATTTCTTCATAATCACATTGAAACACATCCTAAAGCTATACAATACAGACAAGGCCTTAAACCCCGCTGCACCTTCCACCAAGGAATACAGAAGGTGAATGCAAACCAAAATAAAACGGACCTATAAACTACTCATTTCCATATTTTCAAATGTTATATTTTCGCCTTAATATTTCAGTTATATAAAAAGGACAATGTGTGACAATTGAAATGTTCTAGTAAGATTTTAATTCTACCTTTCACATACATACACACGAAAGAAAAAACCAAAACCCCAAATCTTGTCTCTGATTTTAACTTCAGAGAGAAAATTTTAAGATTAAGTTAAAGCTCTAAACAACGTCAAATTAAAGCCTTACGATATTTATGTCTATGCCTTGGATACTTCTTTCCCTCGCCTCACCTCTTTTTGGCCACAGATGTGTGTCATTTTCCAAAATACAGGCTCAATCCTGCAGAGACTCATGAAAGTAAATAGTTTACTTGAATTACTGACATGAGTGGTTATACAAAGTTTATTCCATTTTGAAAGCTCCCCCTGCTCTAAGTGACATTTGCTACACTCAAAACAAGGAGTACTGGTAAAACTGCTAATCTCTCCAGACAATAGAACTTCAAGTGCTTCCATTGTACATCAATAGTATTAAGTTAACTTATTACTGGAAAATATTTAACATTTAGGGGCCTCTGCAGTTTTATTTGTTTTACAATGTTGTAATAGAGGTTACCATTGAACAATTACCAGAAAGAAACTTTCCCCCATATCGCATTTAAGAACCTAAATATGAAATGAAGAAATAGGCACTAAAGTAAATATTTCAACTTTTCCTTTAAAATAAAAATCTACAATTAAACTTTGCATACTTAGAGCTCATAAAATCCTAAGCAGATAAAAAACATCATCTTCTGTGACATAAGGAAGACAGCTGGCCCCATCTGTTTCAAAGTAGAACAGAAACCTAAAGCTTCTGCATTATACTTACATGTGAGGACTGAGTTCATAAAAGTTTCTGTTCCTGTATTCTTCAACTTTTTCTGGTGAATAAATGGGTAGCGGTCTATATGGGTTTATTGATACAACCACACTGCCAATGTATGTCTGTAGGAGAAAAATAATGCAGAATACAGTGTTTTAATACTCAAAAATGAGATTTTATTCTGACCTGTCATTAAAAAAAAAATAAATCAATTTTTGCTGTTATATTTAATTCATCAGTTCTGTGTGTCAGGAAAACATTTGCTGAGAAAAACAACAACTTTTTTACAATGAATACATTCAAAACATTCATTTATACACTAAAAGCCTCTCAAAATCTCTCTCAGTTAAGGGCTCTTAGGTTCTACAGAGATAAAAGGAATAAAAACAACAATACTGACAGACTCTTTAAGCAGCTCCTTCTACATTGTACAGGCAGACAGCTCCTACTTTAAGTGGGGATTAATTTTTGAAAGAATTATCAGGGCTCTGCTTTGCTGCATAAGGGAAGGGTGTGTTTATATAAAATCAAAATGAAATAGTTCTATGTATTTTCCTAAAGAATTTTTAAATATTACACAATTCCAACTAGTCTTCAATATTTAAAACAGAAAACAAGACAATTTAGTTTAATTTTTCAGACCAATAAGCCAACCTGAAAGTAATTATTTAACTCTTCCCCCCAACCCCCCTTTAAATAGAGGGCCTCACTTATAAGGTGCATCGGTTAGCAAATTTCTCCATTGTATATGCAAGTGCATATAAAGTGAAGATGGCATAAAACAATGAGCACTTTGTTACATGATGTACAAAGCAGAAATTACTCATTGTTCATTAATACTTTATGATGTTCTGTCCAGGGAACAAACACTAAAGCTGCACAAACATTATTTAAAGATCAGAGTATCAAAAGGTTTCCACTAAGTGTTTCAGATCAGCTACTTACCAATATTTCCAATGTTAATACTGCTTAAATGACATAGCACATGGCAGAAGCCAGATTATCCAACAGATTGGGTGACACCCAGGGCCGGCTCCAGGCACCAGCCGACCAAGAACGTGCTTTGGGCGGCTCCTTGTAAGGGGCAGCGGGGGGCGCTCGGGGGGTTTTTGGGGTTTTTTTGGTTCGGCGGGGCAGCACTCGAGGTTGTTGTTGTTGTTTCAGCCGGGTGGCGCTCGGGGGGGGGGGGCTTGTTTTTGTTTCCGCAGCATGGCGTGGCGCTGGGGGGGGCGTTCAGCGGCGTGGCACTCGGGGGCGGGGGGGTTTCGGTGGGGCGGTGCTCAGGACGGGATATTTCCAGGGGGAGGGGAGGGAAAGGCTATTACGGTGGGGCAGCACTTTTTTTTTTTTTTTTTTGCTTGGGGCGGCAAAAAAGTTAGAGCCAGCCCTGGTGACACCAATTCAGTTTGAAAAGTAGACCGGAAATCAGAAAAACTCTGGAAGTACAGTCCTGAGGAGCCCTTAACCTAACCATACACTGAAACTCCTCAAGAGAACTCTCCTCAGGACTAGAGTCTACAGCAAAACTGTGTATCAGCAGAGCTACAGACCTATGGCACTCCTATAGCTGTGAAAGAGTTTAGATTCAAACCCTTGCGCTATGTCTATACTAGGAACTAGGGGTGTGAGTCTCCTGCTTGTGTACACATACTCATGCTAGCTTTCGTCAAGCTACCACAAGTATAAATAGTGATGTAGCCATGGTACCACAGGTCGTGGCAGTGAAGGCATGGCAAAGCCAAGCCGAGTACATACCCACTGGTTTCAGGCAGGCTGGTACCTGCGTTATTCAGCCATATATCTCCACTGCCGCTACCCTGATATTTATACTCACGGTAGCTTGATGAAAGCTAGTACAAGTAGGTGTATATGGAGAAGAGGAATCTCACCCCAGCTCGTAATGTACAGGTAGCCTCATATGCCCCATAGGAGCTTAAAAGCTACAGCAACCTGCTATAAATGGGGAGGTTGTCAAGTCAGGATACAAATAAGTGAGAATTCTTCTGTAGTTTTTCACTTCAAGCCTGAGGTATAGCTTTTATTGTGCGAATTCTATGTGTAATTGCAGTCATCCAGGGAGACTCAGAGGAAAAGTAGGGACAGTTCATTCTTATCTCTCACTGGTTTGTTTATTTATTGCAGCACTCTTAACATAGCATGATACAATATAACTGCAGCACCTGGACAGAAGATCAGGGCTCCCATTCATGTAGTGCACGGCAATCTGCACCTAAATACTACTGCAAGATCACTGGATTCTGATGTATTGGTGTGGCAGACTGGAAATTCTGCAAAACATATCTCAGACTCCGCAAGAACATACTGCTTCAGCGTGCACCGAAACTCAAGTTTCTAGTATCATTCTTCACAGCCATGAGGATTAGACACAATTTAAAAAATAAAATTACATTATGGGACATAATTATCCAGCAAGTGGTGGATTCCACAGCAAATTTAATGAATGCAGAATCACAGAATATACATACTCCAGGTAGTGGGTGTCACCCTTGATATTCACCATTCAAGAACAATAAAAATACTATATATAAATATCAGTATTAGTGGCAAAAAAAAAAAAAGGGCAAAAGATTTCAGGCCAAGATTTTAAAGAGTGATCAGGGATTTTGGGTGCTCCACCTTAACACTGAAATGGGCCTAATTTTAAAAAGTGCTGATCACACACCATCCAAAAACCAAGCATCACCGGTTGAATACCGAAAAGCTGATGCAACCAAAATCAGTCACTTTTTAATATCTTTCCATCTATAGTACTTATATGCTTCCACTCTTCCCCCAATCCATCCATCACTGCTGTATTGTAGTGCCTCGCAATCTTTAATGCATTTATCCTATGAGATAAGGAAATACTATTATCTCCTTTTTACAGATGGGAAGTGAGGCACAGAGAAAATAAGTGATTTGCCCAGGGTCACATTGAAAGTCTGTGGTGGAGCAGGAAATTGAACCTAGGTCTCCCCCATCCCAGGATAGTACCCTAATCACTACACCACCCTTCCTCTCTGGCCTTCTACGTTGGCCTTTATGCCCAGGCTGATACTGTCCTTAATTGTGCTCTTATGCCAGATTTAGATTTTTTTAATCAGTGGGGTTTTTTGATCTATACAGAGACATCCAAAACAAGTCAATGCTTTCCCTCATATTAAAAAAATTAAATGTTTACCATTTGGCAAAAAAAAGTTCACCCTTAAGCAGAAATCTTGAATGTCAAGTTTCACCACAGACCATATTTGTATAGTCAAGTTGTAAATCTGTGATAAAGGCTGCCAGCATCTTTCGCCCCATTTAAATAGAGTTGCACAAATGACACTGCCTAGATAAACAAGAAGTTTCAGTGTGTATCTTCTAGAGACTCCTGTAGTTTATCTTTGCAATGCTTGTTGCCTACAGAATGAATCAGTAGAAACCACCGTTGACCATTATACAACTACAGCTGCCCTGAGATATAATACTTCACTAATTGTGTGTAAGACTTACTATTTCTAAATAAACCCCATATTCATCTGTTTTAGAGCTGATCAGATTATTTACCAACAGACTATTGTTCCGGTCAGAAAATACCAATTCATCAAAAAAAAAAATCAGTGTTCTGCGGGAAGGTGTTGATTTCCACGGGCTTGTCTAAACAGGACATTCACGCTCTGGCTTGCTGTGCGGTAATCTAAAATGCACTAGTTTGACGTGCAGTAACATCCCATATGGATGCTGCTACAACACCCGGAAAGTTCCAGAGCAGTAACATCCCATGTAGATAAGCCAACTGAAAGTTAGGACCAACATGCCTGGTTTACTGCCAGGTCACCCACCTTCCTCCCCAGTTCCTAGGCAGCGTGCCTAGCAAGCTACTAGGGAACATAGGCACACTGGGTGTCTGGTCTCATGGCAATCCTCCTTGGAAGACAGGCAGCAGATCAAAAAAATTCCATTCTCCTAAAACAGAATCTTTTCAGTCTTTCCCTCCCACAAAAAAAGTTTCGCCTTTTTTTTTTTTTTTTTTTTTTTAAACCCTTTCTTCCGATTCAGGATGTTGGCAGGGTGAGGGAGAGACACAAGATTTCGAAGTTTTTCACAGGAGGGAAAGACTGTTTTCTGGTCATCTCTAATCTGTTTGTGTTGCCTTGCAATAAAAAGCAAACAGTAATCTTCCACCGTATCTACTCTGCCCCCTGCTTACACAGAAGTTGGGAAGCCCACCAATCGATAAGTCTATGGATCCTTGCTGAGAGTAACCAAGTGATCCACAAGAGTAACAGGCCCTGCGCATGTTGTTCTGTGATCTTTATATACAGACTCCCGGTGTAAGATTCTTCATTGCAGAATTATTTAAAGTTTCCTCTCATGTCTCAAAGAATTCTAGAAGATTGCAAATGCCAACAGAGCTCACTGCAAAACTATTGCCAAAAGGCAGTAAAGAGAGGTAGGCAGGTCTTGAAGGAATTCATCTGAATATACACTCTATCATCAACAAGGGTCCTCAAGAAACTGAGGAGGGAGCCCTTTAAGCTATTTCACCACTATAATACTATGCAGTTTAGCTGCTGGAGTTCCTTGAAAAGCTTTAGGATGGCAAGGTAATGAAGGACAGGTAGAAGAAAGAAACCTTTGATTTTTTTAGTTTTGAAAATAGATATTTAAAGAACATTTATTTAGAACCAGCCTTGTACAGTTAAGCATTGCTTAAATCATGTGTTTTGGGAATAGAAGTCAGCTGTTCATTGTCAAACATGTACAAAACCAGACAATATAATCCTAAAATAACCAATATTTCAAAAGGTCAAGCAACTATATACAGACAAGGACATACACATTATGCCTATTTTAAAAACTAAGCATGCCAAGAAATCATTGCTTTGGACTAAAAATGGCTTAGATGAGCTAAAAAGTTTCCTCCCCTCACCCCCTTTAAATGAATACCATACAGCAAGTAAGATACCTAATAGTTATTTGCTAGTGGTGGTTGATCCGATTCCACATAACCAGGATGACCACCACATAAAATCTTCGTTCCCACCAGAATTCTATTATTAGTTCCCCCCCTCCTCCCAAAAGGCTTAATTCCTTGAGCATGTAGTAACATTCCAGTAATGAAAACCGAATTCCTGGAGTAGTGGGAGAAAATACAGTGGCAACCAGAGTATTAAAAATACTCTTCATTTTCCCAGTGTTCTTATATTAAGTTGAAAGCCAAGGGATGTGTCTCATGATTAAACCACCGAATCCAGTCAAGAGATCTAGATTTCATGCTTGGCTTTGCCACAGACGTCTTCTGTGAGCTTGGACAAGGCCTTAGATTCTCTTGTACCTTGGTTTCACCATCTACAGTTACCTAAATCCTCCTGTTTGTTACACCCATTTCTTGCATCCAGTCTTAAAACCTAAGAGGAAATAGTTTACCATTTGTGTTTCATAGCACCTAGTACAATCCGGCTTTGAGCTGACTTGAGCTTCCAGGTTGCTATGGAATAAAATCAATCATCCAGAGCAGCAGCATTATAATACACCAGCATTTCACCTCTGGCAACTGGAATTCAAATTCTGACAAGGTCACATGCGAATCCATGTGGTGCTCTTATCTTAGTTCACCAATATCAACGTCAGCCAAGCCACCACACAATGCGGACAATTCATTTCTATTGACTTGAGAGGTTAAGATCTGAAGTAGAAAGAATGTTGCAGTTCAAAACAGGATTGGCAAAGTTATGTAAGGAAATAATGCAACTAATATGCCTGTTTAAAGCCAGTATTGGGAAGTCTCATTTTCAAAGACACTAAATTCATTTTTTTTATTTTTCTAGGAGTGAAAGGGAGGACAAAAAGTTATGTCAGCTTGGGTAGGGGAGTGTAACAGCATGGAATAATTCCATAATTAAGTCACTGACGTCACTTTTGACATAATCACAATGCAATGCCAGATCATCATAGCACAATTCTATTATGGCCGTCTGCAACTCTGTAATAAAACATCTCTTCCCTTTATCCCCCAGTTGCATGGAAGATGGCACAGGATAATAGCAGCTCTGGTCCATTCAATTTGGCCAGCTCAACTTACCAGGTATCAAGAACTGTGATTTGCTTTGGTGACAAGAATTAAGGTCACACTGATGTAGCCAACAGAAGAAAAAAAAAAAAAAGACAGCAGCTTTACCTCGTTTGTCAACTTTTCACACAAGCATAGGATGTTGTGGAGTTGGATGGAAATGGAAAATTTGGGTTTGTAGAGGAGATGTTGGCTCTAAAAAAAACCCTGAGAATTGGAGGAGGCAGTCATTTCACTATGCAGCTGAAGAAATATACAACGTCAGACATTTTACCAAAACAGTACTCCCTGCACGATGATTAAAATGCTCTGACTAAAGACACTAATCTGCTGACTGTACTGCAGCCCAAAGCAAAATACAGAACACAATGTGTGTGTTGCCACTGGCTAACTAAATATTAGATGAAAGTATACTTGCCTGGTTTTAAGTACACTACCATACATGTTTAAGTCAGCTGGCGATGACACGCATAAAACCTGACCTTGGAGGTAGACTGCACAAGTAAGCTGTGTAGAAGAGCACCAAGAAAGATCCAAAACAAAACTTGGGGGAAAACAGTCAACTTAGACAAAGGAATGGAATTGTTGGGCAAAAAGCAACAGGAATTTAAACAGGATTATTTCCTACTCAAAATATCACAGTCCAAAGGGCAGTGTAAAAACAAAATCAAATATGCACCACAGCCCCCTAACTACTTCCATGAGGGATGATTTAAATACCTAGATAAAAGGAATCACCCAAGCAATACAAAATGCCGGGGGATGTAGAGAGGCATAGCCACATGCTGAAAGGGCTGGAGAGAGTTACAACATGCCCTACCTTTGGGAAATTACTGAAAACTAGTCATTTAGGGCTCAACCCTGTGAACTAAGCACCCTCACCTCCTATTACTGGAGCCAAGGAGAGTTATGGGTGATCTGCACCTAGTGGGACAGAAACCTTATTCATTTTGCCAAGTTGTAGATCCAAGCACTGGAGTGAGAGTAAAGTGTTGTCCTTATACAAGGTACATATTGGGCAAGGTGAAACAAGCTCTGATTTCACACATTTTCTCAAGAGCACAAAACTCTCTCTCTCTGCTGTAACATTTCTACTAACCTCAGGACCATCCTGACAGACGCTAATGCCAGTATTGACAAAATAGATCAAGTGCATTATCTAGATTGGCTTCAACAATACACAGCTGAAGATATTTTTAAATTATATATTTTATACCTATAAATATAGGTTTATGAATAGTACTCAGAATTAAAAATGGAGCATGCAGTGAAAGTGGCGAGGCAGTCAAGCCAAAGAAGAGTCAAGCAATGCAAAAGAAAACACTATCTAAACACAACTGAAAATAAAAGTTTGATAACTTTTTTAAAAATAAAGAATTGTTTTCATGAACAGTAAATGCAGATGCAATAGAGTCTGTTCCAAGAAACTTCTTCACTCAATATGAACAAGCAACAATGGATGGAAAACTTTAAATGGAAACACTAAAAGTGTGTTTTGGCCAGAATGTTTGTCATTAGTTAAGTAGAAATAGAATGTAAAAATACACATCATTGTACTGGAACTCAGGTTAATTATATGGAATTACATTAAAAGTTCTGCATGGCGAGAACCATGTGTTTACTTATTTTTAAAGTGCTTAGCAAATTTTGGGGCACTTAAAAATTACTCAGTTAACACTTTATGGCATTTATGAAATGGAAAAACAAGGGAGAAGAAACAGCATGGACTACAGTGGTTGTGCCTTTGCCATATCCTTTTAAGTTCCCTCCACCATTTCCACAACGAACTCCAGGCAGCCATCTTATTTACAGCACTAACAGTACTTTTTTGTCCTCTCCGCAGGATCTATGGGGAACAGAGATGTCCCCTCCTTTGAGGCCTCCCTGTAACTGAGCTCAACTAGCCCATGTCCCCTCTCTCTTCTCACCCCATGGGACTTCCTTCCTGCCTCCTTATCAGCCTTGGGCTAATTCGCTCCTTAACCCAGCCAGCCAGATTATCAAATTACTTCCATCAGCTTTCTGAAGGGAAACTAATTCACATCTGTCATTCAAAGTGCAGGCTCACCTGTTCACTTCCTGCATTCTGTCACAGAGAGTAAGGAAGGGTTACAGCTAATTAAAAAGTCAGCATCAAATAGGGTAACCAGACAGCAAGTGTGAAAAATCAGGACGGGGGGTGGGAGGTAATAGGCACCTATACAAGGCAAAGCCCCAAGTATCAGGACCGTCCCTATAAAATTGGGACATCTGGGCTTCCTAGCATCAAAAGACAGACAAAGTGCCACCTTAACTCTGTATTTCCTGGGTTTCTGACATTTTGAGGGATTTTTACCCTAATATTCTCATATGGTATCATGCACCCAAACCACTAGTACATGCCTGTAATTTTATCCTCACATTAATGAAATGTCAGAGGAGAAATTTCCTAGTTTTCTTCCCCCCTCCTCTCTCACAAATAATCCTAACATATATCAAGGAACAAATGAAGCATGTGCACCTCACTAATACACCTTCTACCATCCTTGAGAAATGCAGCTCATCTTCTGTAGGCCCTATGTCTGTGCACACAAGTATGGCATGATGGACGTGGGTCGGCTCTGTAATATTTTGTGCATACTGAATGTGAACTGGTTATTTGGGTATGAATGTTTGGTTTAGTGGGGGGAGTGTGTAAGAAAAGCAAGCTGGAAGCAAAATAATGGCTCAAGATAAACTGCCTCCCACTTCCTCTTCCCATCAAACACTTCAGCGCTACCAAGAGACAATGCCCAAGCCAGTAAAAGTGAATATTGCAACTCCTGACTCCAGTCATGTTCTAGAACTTGTTTTGCTATGCAGGGCCAAGGCTGGGAAACCAGAGAATGCAGAGGATCTCTGGCTGGATAAAAGACAACTCCCTCTGTCTCTAAGGGGGTAGCTATTGTGGTGGTTGCTGAGGAGCTATTCAGACTGACACACACTCCTGCAGAGGTGTCTGAAGGAGCATGACCCACCTGCCATCAGAGGATGGTAAGCCTATGGGCAATAGACAGGTGGGTAGACTGTAGTTTTAAAAATTCTCTCTAGATGTTTTGTTCTTATTTTTAAGATTAAATAATACTTGGGTTTAAGAAGGCTGTCTGGTCACTCCACTGACCCAAAGCGAAGAACCACAGGTGCTGAACCCAGTCGAAGCTTCTGGGTAAGCATGGTGGATGCTCTGTATCTGAGTTCAATAGCCCAGGGCCTGGTCTAAGACTGGGCAAACTACACGCTTCCATCTCAGAAGAGGTCAAGACAGCAAGCCTGACACCTAAGGGGATGCATTCAGAGATCATGAAGGGGACAGAGACGCAGCTGGCCCTGCAACTGTGACATACTGCTCCATCTGTGTAAGCTGTATCAAGCCCCCAGCAACCTTTGAGACTTATCAGGGGCTCACATTCCCCCTACAAGTGCCTTTTTCCTAAATGAAAGCTAACATTTCCAGCAGTCATTTGACACACTATACTAAGCGCACATTTTCTAACATTACTAAAGTGGTGATCATTTTTACAGTTTCACATTAAACTAAATTTTGATCCTGAACTCAAGATTGCAGCTTTTTTTCCTACAAAGTGGGGACAAAAGTTAGAAGAATTTTGGAACTTGTATGTTTAAGAGATCTATTTTTACAGTAACCTAACTCAGAGCTATTAAGAGACAAGGCTTGTGCTATTAGCTCATATCTTATAGCTCTTCAAATTTTACAGAGGATTTCTACCTCTACCCCAAATAAAACTTATCAGTTCTGAGGTAGTTATGACTATGTGTCAATTACAGAGTGTGAACCAAAACCAGGCTTAAAAATGGAACCTCAAGAGCCACTGCCCTTGTTCCATAATGCAATTAATTGTTCCCATTAAGAAAACAATAACAGGAGCCAATAATCCTACATCTCTGTTCTTTATAGTGACAATAGATAGTTGAGCTCTGACTCAGAGGGTGAATGGGGACACAGGGAGAGAAGACAGATCCACAAAGAACATTTGGTTCAATCTTCCCTAAGTCTTCATCACTTTTTCAGATGAAATGCCTGACACATCAGGAATGAGTACTGAGACACAGTCTTGCTGTGCTAGACAGAATCGTAGGGAAAGTCCTGACCATTTCAAGATGGGTAGGCCAGAGATAGAAGTAAAGCTGAGTGGAAAAGTAAAATTTTACTGAACAAACAGGCTATATTACAAGACAAAAAAATAAGGAAAAACAGGAAGCACTCTCAAGTTATGAAATAACCATACCACAAGCCAAGCCAGGAGCATATGACTACTTATTCCAGGGGTTCTCAAACTGGGGGTCGGGACCCCTCAGGGGGTCATGAAATTATTACATGGGGGGTCGTGAGCTGTCCACCTCCACCCCAAACCCCACTTTGCCTCCGGCATTTATAATGGTTTAAATATATAAAAAAGTGTTTTTAATATATAAGGGGGGGTCGCACTCAGAGACTTGCTATGTGAAAGGGGTCACCAGTAAAAAAGTTTGAGAGCCACTGACTTATTCAACCTAGGTTATGACTATGACCTCACCCAAGAAGTCCCCTCAAGTTGTTATACTGAAACATCAAAATATGCAAGCTTCAAATGAAGATAAAACTGCACCATGTGTTCAGCACCATACAAGTTAATTCCTGATCAGAGTTGCTCACACATGCCATGCACAAACAATCCAAAGCAGAGACTAAATGCACTGGGAAACCCAGAGGGAGATTCTATTTTAGAGTTTTAAAAAAAATGATGAAGTGAGAGGGGAACATTATAGCTGACTTCAGTTAGCCTTTGAACCCAAGGAAATGGGCTTTCAAACTGGTAAAATATAAATTGTTTATAAGACAGAAAATCTTGTGACCCTGTTTCATTTCCACCTTTCCCCTTCTTACAGGTCAGCAAAGCTCTTTGCTGCCAAAGAGTAATATATACGTTTATATTGCAGTTCAAATCTGAATTTGGGGAGAGGACTAGGATTATGCCAACAAGCAAATGGAATCAGGGTAATAGAAAAACAAAGAAAATCTATATATTACATGATGAGGAGAAAAGCTTCTTTTACCTGAAACAGAGGGTGGGAAGAAGGGGAGGTAACAGGACTGAAGAAGGATAGAAGGAAGAGAGGACTGAGGGTCAGGGTTCAATATTTTATTTGCCCCTCTCCTAAGAAATCTGATGGCCCCACCTTGTTTGCTTTTTATTTTTTTAGGGCTGTCAAGTGATTTAAAAAGTTAAGCACAATTAATCACACTGTTAAACAATAGAATAAGATTTATTTAAATATTTTTGGATATTTTCTACATTTTCGAATATACTGATTTCAATTACAACATATAACACAAAGAGTACAGTGCTTACTTTATATTAATTTTTGATTAAATATTTGTGCTATAAAAACAAAAAATAATATTTTTCAATTCACCTCATACAAGTACTGTAATACAATCTCTTCATCATGAAAGCTGAACCTACAAATGTAGAATTATGTACAAAAAAACCGGCTTTCAAAAATAAACCAATGTAAAACTTTAGAGCCTACAAGTCTACTCAGTCCTACTTCTTGTTCAGTCAGTCACACAGACAATGTTTACAATGTCACCTGAAAGTGAGAAAAGGTGTTCACAAGGCACTGTTGTAACCAGCGTTGCAATATATTTACATGCCAGACGTATTAAAGATTCATATGTCCCTTCATGCTTCAAACACCTTTCCAAAGGACACGCATCCATGCTAATGAGGGGTTCTGCTTGATAATGATCCAAAGCAATGCAGATCTGTTCATGTTCACTTTCATCACCTGAGTCAGATATCACCAGCAGAAGGTTGATTTTCTTTTTTGGTGGTTCGGGTTCTGTAGTTTCCACATCAGAGTGTTGCTCTTTTAAGACTTCTGAAAGCATGCTCCTCACCTCATCCCTCTCAGATTTTGGAAGGCACTTCAGATTCTCAAATCTTGAGTTGAGCGCAGTAGCTAACTTTAAAAATCTTACATTGGTATCTTCTTTGTGTTTTGTCAAATCTGCTGTGAAAGTGTTCTTAAAATGAACAACATGTGCTGGGTCATCATCCAAGACTGCTATAACATGAAATATATGGCAGAATGCAGGCAAAACAGAGCATGAGACATACTATTCTCCCTCAAACAGTTCAGTCAATTTAATTAACACTTTTTTTTTTAAACGAGCGTCATAAGCATGGAAGCATGTCTTCTAAAATGGTGGCCCAAGCATGAAGGGGCATACAGACGTTTAGTATATCTGGCACATAAATATCTTGCAATGACGGCTACAAAAGTGCCATGCGAATGCTTCTTCTCACTTTCAGGTGACGTAAATAGGAAGCCGGCAGCATTATCTCCCGTAAACGTAAACAAACTTGCTTGTCTTAGTGATTGGCTGAACAAGAAGTAGGATTAAGTGGACTTGTAGGCTCAAAAGTTTTACATTGTTTTGTTTTTGAGTGAAGTTACGTAACAAACAAAAAAATAAATAAATCTACATTTATAACTTGCACTTTCACAATAAAGAGACTGCATTATGGGGTTGTGTGAGGTGAACTGAAAAATACAATTTCTTTTGTTTATCATTTTTACAATGCAAATATTTGTAATAAAAATATAAAGTGAGCACTGTACATTTTGTATTCTGTGTTGTAATTTGAAAATGTAGAAAAAACATCCAAAAATATGCAATAAATTTCAATTGGCATTCTATTGTTTAACAGTGCGATCAAAAGTGCAATTAATCAGGATTAATTTTTGAGTTAATTGCATGAGTTAATTGTGATTACTTGACAGCCCTGTTTTTTTTTTTTATTATTATTTTTGTTAAGGTCCAGAAGGAGGTAAGAAGGCAGACGAGTTAAAACTTGCTGGGTGAAGTTAAAGGGGGGAGGGGAGGAGAGAGGCAGGGGAAAAAAAAAAACACAACAGGGGTGATATTATGGAATGAATCTATTGTAGACCACCAAAATCAGGTGGAGGATGATTTTAGGACAAACAAATTGCCAAAACATAGCACAGGGTAGTAATGGGGGATTAACTGCCAAGACAGCTGTTGGAAACAGTAACATCTTGTTTCAGATAGTGGAGGAAGTAACCTAACAGGAAGGAATTGGTTGCAAATCTAAAGGTTGAACTCAATTCGATGGACGTGATCATGTAATGATAGATTTCATGATTTTAAAGAAAGGAAGGAGTGAGAGGAGGAGAAGAAGAAGGACAAGGGACTTCAAAAAAGTAGAATTTAACAACCTCGAGAACTGATAGGTAAGGTGCCAAGGGAAGAAAACTTGAGGGGAAAAGGCATTCAGGAGAACTGGCCGCTTCTTAAAGAGACAGTATTAAAAGGCATAACAGCAACTATTGCGATGCAAAGGAAAGACAGAAAGAACAGTAAGAGGCCAATATGGCTCCATCAGGAGCTCTTTAAATGACCTGAAAATCAAAAAAGAATCCTACAAAAATTGGAAACAGTTACAAATTGCTAAGGATGAGTACAAAACAATAGCACAAGCATGTAGAGACAAAATCAGAAAGGCTAAGGCACAAAATGAGATACACCTAGCAAGGCACATAAAAGACAAAAAGAGGTTCTTTAAATATATTAGGAGCAAGAGAAAGACAAAAAATTGTAGATCCACTGTTTAGCAGAGAAGGAAAGCTAATATCAAGAAGGCCGAGGTGCTTAATGCCTATTTTCCTTCAGTCTTCACTAAAAAAAGCTAACGGTGAGCAGATAGCTCAACACAATTAATATTAACAACAAGTGGGAAGGAACAGGAGCCAAAGTAGAGTAAGAACAGTTAAAGTATATTTAGGTAAGTTAGATGTATTCACATCACAGGGCCTGATGAAATTCATCCTAGGGCACGTAAGGACCTTCCTGAGGCCATCTCTCAATCATTAGTGATGATCTTCAAGAACTCACAGAGGACTGGCTGGGTCCTAGAGGACTGAAGGGCAAACATAGTACTTACTTTTAAAAAGTGGAACAAAGACCTGGAATCGAAGTTAGGCTGACACCTGGAAAGGTGCTGGAACAAATTATTAAATAACCTATTTGTAAGGAGATAGAGGATACTAGGGTAAATAAGGAATAGCCAGCATGAATTTGTCAAGAACAAATTGTGCAAAACTAATCTAATTTCCTTCTTTGACAGGATTATTGGCCTAGTGGATTGGAGGCGGGGAGACGATGGGCTACCGACGCGATACCTTGATTTTAATAAGGCTTTTCACTTCACACAGCCCCACATGACATTCTTGCAGGCAAACTAGGGAAATATGGTCCAGATGAAATTACTATAAAGTGGGTACACAGCTGGTTGAAAGACCATACTCAAAGAATAGTTAACAATAGTTTGCTGTCAAACTGTGAGGATGTCTCTAGTGGGATTCCACAGGGGTCCATCATGCATCCAGTACTATTCAATAAGTTCATTAATGGCTTGGATAATGGAGAGAAGAGTGTGGTTGTAAAATTTGCAGATGACACCAAGCTGGGAGGGGTTGCAAGAACTCTGGAGGACAGGATTAGAATTCACAATAACCCTGATAAATTGGGGAATTGGTCTAAAAACTACAAAATGAAATTCAATAAAGACAAGCGCAAAGTACTATACTTAGGAAGGAAAAAATCAAACGTACAGCTATAAAATAGGGAATAACTGGCTAGGCAGTCACACTGCAGAAAAAGTATCTGGGGGCTATAGTGAATCACAAATGGAATATGAGTCAACAATGTGTTGCATCTGTGAAAAACGCTAATATCAATCTGGGGTGTATTAACCGGAAAGTCATATCTAAGATATGGGAAATAATTGGCCTGCTCCATTCAGTACTGGTGAGGCCTCAGCTGGAGTAGTGTGTCTTGTTCTGGGCACCACACTTAAGGAAAGATGTGGATAAATTGGAGACAGTCCAGATAATTGCAAGAAAAATAATAAAAAGGTTTAGAAAACAACCTGTGAGGAAAGATTAAAATAACTGGGCATGTTTAGTCTTGAAACAAGAAGGCTGAGGAAGGACTTGATAAACAGTCTTCAAATATTTTAAGGGCTGTTATAAAGAGGATGGCGATCAATTGTTCTCCATGTCCACTGAAGGCAGAACAAGATGTAACCAGTTTAATCTGCAGCAAGAGAGATTTAGGTTAGATACTAGGAAAAACTTTGCAAGTATAAGGATAGCTAAATTCTGGACTAGGCTGCCAAGAGAGGCTGTGGAATCCCCATCAGAGGTTTTTAAGAAAAGATTAGATGAACATCTGTCAGGCTGGGTCCTGCCTCAGCGCAGGAGGCTGGACTAAATGACCTCTGAAGTCCCTTCCAGCCCTACAGTTCTATGATGATATTGTTTCTTCCTCTGCCATGAAAAGTTTAGAGGCTACTTCAACTGAAGGGAGTGAAGCTAAATCATCATCTTCGTTGCTGATTAATAGCTTGGTAATTCCAATTACAGGAGCAAATCAGTGCAGATTCAAGAAGCCAAAGTAGAAAGGTCTGTATATTCACAATATGGTTAGAGAATAACCGTATAGTGTTTATACAAGTATCTATTATCTGATTGGCTAGTAAAAGACATCTAATTACACCATAATGTTAATCTCTAAGGTGCCACAAGTACTCCTGTTCTTTTTGCGGATACAGACTAACACGGCTGCTACTCTGATACGTGCTATATGAATATTAAGAAATAGACATGAAATAATTATGCAAGTCAGACAAATTAGAGTGCACTGAATTGCAAAACTGCAAAAAACTGTACAGTTATGCACCAAATTGTACAGCGTTCACTGCACTCTGACTGATAAACCCCATTTCAGTGTACCATATAATCAGATCAATAGTTAACAGTAGTCCGCTTGTACCATTCATATTTTGCACCAAAATATATTAAGGAAAGTTTAGAAGTTACCGTAAAAAGGGGTTCATTCTTGTATTAAGATGCTCCTCCTAGGTGTACGCCATTTCTACTCATTCAAGGAGGAAAAGAATAGGGTTCAAACTACACAAGCAAACAAAATACAAGTAGTAGGGGCTGAAGTGATTTTGACTCCTCAGCAGATCTGTGAAGGAGTAGACAGGACAGAGGGACACAAGGAAGCCTTGATCAAAGCAGCATGCTTGGGGAACTGAAATAAATATGGCTGTTGATTTTGCACTTGACCCCAAATGCCATTTAAATGATGCGCCTGGATGACAGACTTTGAAAGACTGGAGTACTCAGACAGTTGAACCCTTTCCTGTCGGAAAAGTAGGCCAAGATCAGTCCCTGCTGATAGAACTCCCACAAGCACAAATGCACCTGGCCCCCTTGTCAATCATTTCCCACTTGCCCTAAACATTTCTGGATTTTAAATACTAGGAAAAAAGACACCCTGTCCAGGAATGAGGTTCAGTTTTGTATGCAAACAAATACTCAACCAAGTCTTTGTTATCCAGTGAACCACTAATGGCATATAACATTTGTAGTCATGCCAGAATATAAGAGGAAGTTACTGTTAGAGCTGGATGAACAATTCACAATAATGTATTTAGGGAATGAAGCCGCCTCCCCCACAAATTACCCACAGACAGATTGTGACTTTTATGAAATAGTTCACTGTTTGAAGGTGTTCAATGAATGTTGTGTGAACAAACTTTAGTCTCTGAGTTGTTCACAAACTTCACTGGAACCTCAAAGTACTCAGTATTAGTGATCAGATAGTCAAGCTATGTGACTGGCCAACTAAATTACATCTTATAGTTTCTGTTTGCTGATTGGCTAGCCTAACCTTTACATTTTTGCCTTTTAAAATAAAAAAGTTAGTTTCACCATGAAATTCATTTGGTTGATTAAATAAATCTCAAGTTTGGAATTTGCTTTCTGTAAACATCTATACCAGTAGAACTCTGCTCAGTTGTTTGCAAAAGTGTGAATAAGAAGGGATGTAAACTTACTGGATGCAAAATTTGCTTTAAAAGTTGCCAAAAATATTTACCAACAATTAAGAGCTTTTTAGTGAGAAAAGAACTGCGGACTCACACCTCACACTAGGCATTTCCAGATACAATTAAACTGAACTTCTCATTTTCAGTCAACACATGCACATTACCCAGTGAGCCCCCAAAACCACTCAACACAAGATTACTGCAAAATCCTAGAGTAATTATTAGAACATTTGGCCTAACTCCAATTAAACTAGCCTTTATGCTTATTTTTATAGGCACAGTCTCTTTGCACTCTGGAATGCAACCCAACACCCAACTCCATTAAACTTGTAAAAAACACCTCTGAAAATGTACAACATGTAACCAATTCAGTAGCCAGTGTTCTATTGTGAGCACTCTTCTTTCCTCCTGTGAGCCCAAGAACATGCCGTTTTTGAAACACTGAACTGTCTCCTATTTTTTTCCTCCAAGAACTTAGATACCAAAATACAAATTTTGATTTCTATGCTTAAAGAGGGACTCACCTTGTATGCAAACACTAAATATGTGAATTTGCCAAGTGGAAGATGTGTTTTAAAAGAAGAAAGAAAAACCGGGACAGTCATTTCTTCCTTCCCAGCTCCTGAATTTCTGTAACAAGTCTGCGCATTTACACTTCCTACTTTGGAAGTAAACATTCTACATGCACTCAGATCTAAATCCTGACTCAGCAGAGAAGCACATAACCATAGGAGTTCCAACTTACTGGAGGCTACACAATGCCTACAAAGGGAATGGTATACACCCAATGTCCTGCAGAGTTGAGCTTTTAGCAGGTGCCATTTGCAGTAGCGAAGAGATGGAATTTCAGGGACGTGCAAGGAGATAGCCTTGGATCTGCAACAACTCTCATCCACCAGCCAAACATCTCCCCTTCAAAGCCCTTTCCCCTCAGAAGAGTATTCTATTTCTCCTCCCTATTCCAGAAAGAACCCTGTAAAAATTCCATTTACTTGGTCCTTTGGCACTGGATTTGTTAATGTCATGCTTTAAATTATGTGCTTACCTAGAAAGACCAGCTAACATGTTATGCAGCAGGCTCTGCTTCCTGCAAAATTAACTTTAAAAAAATACATAAATAGTCCATGTAAGAGAGCCTATTCTCCACAGGCCAATCCCTTCGAGGGTTATAACAGGATTTTTTAACACAGTTGTAAAACTGTAACAAATAAGTAGTTCAGACACAAACCATATATGTTACTTTACCAGAAACTGGTGTTTAAAAACTGATGTTGACAAAGCTGTAGTTAACTGCTGTGTAGGCATAAAAAGCCGCTGAATGGACAATGCTGTTTGGTTGTTTTTTTAACCCCTACAGTTGAATACTGAAATGAGGGAGGAATTTGAATCTACAAATTAATTAGGAAAGACGAAGTCCATTCCTGTTGCCCTGTGAATGGACCCTGCAGGGCCAGGCTCACGCAACAGGCATGAACTGAAGTCTGCAGGCTTTGTTCATCTCTAAGGCCTGGTCCACACTAACCTCCCATTTCGAACCAAGGTACACAAATTCAGCTACGTTAATAATGTAGCTGAATTCGAAGTACCTTAGTTCGAACTTACAGATCCAGACGCGGCAGGCAGGCTCCCCCGTCGATGCCGCGTACTCCTCTCGCCGAGCTGGAGTACCGGCGTCGACAGCGAGCACTTCCGGGATCGATCCCAGAAGATCGATTGCTTACCGCCGGACCCGGAGGTAAGTGTAGACCTACCCTAAGAGTTGTTCTTCAGTAGTCTCACTTTGCTCCCCATGATAGTATGCAAAACGTGAGGTCCTGTATGTTAAAACATACATTACTTCCAGATGTAACAAGGGATTCGGTGTGTTCAAGCTTAAGTCTAAAAAAAAAAAAAAAAAAGAAGTGAAAAGTGTATTTCTCAGGGTTGAGATTTTGTGATGGGAGGGGAAAAGTGGGGGCTGATTTTTCGCTTTTAAAAAATAAACAGGAAATAAACAAAACTCAGCCCACATGAAATTTTAAAAAACTGCAGGAAACAAAATCGTGGGGGTGAAAGTTACATAGTAACAAAATCCAATTGATCTGGAACTGAAATAACATTCTTTGAATTGTTTAGTACATAAAATTATGAAACATCACAAACCAGATAACCAGTCTACTCAACAGTACACTACTTGGCACTTCCTTGAAACAGCTATTGCTTTTATTGGCTATGAATTAAATATTTTAATATAGTAAATGTTCTGCTTTCATCTAAAAGTTTCCACCTTTAATAGGTGGATTAGTAAACTGAGTTTTTTAAGATCAAACAATAAAGTGATAAGTAAAGTTGGTTGAAATATCATTTATCCTTCCTATCCAGCCTACAAAAACAGAAGTTGAACTACCTGTTTGAAAGGTCTTTTTGCTTGGCAGCAAACTTTTCAGCAAAATGTATTTAAGTGTCAGGATTTTCCACCTGGAATGCAAATGTTCCCATACTACTGAAGAAAATGACACATTCCTTTATTTGCCAAAGCAAACAATACGATTAATTATTCTGCGGTAATACTTTATCACCTTAGCCAACAGAATTAGAATTTTGAGAAGCTAAATCTCTTGATGTAACTGCCTCAAAGAATGCATTTTTGAAATGACTGAAAACAGTATGTAATTCAGGTAGCTTTATTCTATACATTTAAAAAAAATAGATTAGACATTTGGTATACAAGTCTGACTTATCTCCAGAAAAAAAAACTGTCCAATCTCCCAAAGTTCAATAAAAATATACAAACTTTTTCCATTCTATACTACCTAAAGTTGAGGTGCTTCAAAAATCCACTCCCTAATGCCAAGCAGGCATCTTTCCTAACTGAACATCTGTGGCAGAATCTAGGGTTTCTTCACAGAGTAAGTTTCTAGCCTTTATAGTTAACAACCTTCCAAACACGAACTGAGGATAAACCAACACTGAGCTTCCCGGCTCTTTGAGCTCTGGTCAAGTGAAAAATTCTCTAAGTTATATCTGTTCTTAAATCTGCACGCAAACAGTGCCAGCACTTCGCCTGCCCTTCATGTTTTCACTTTGCTATAACAGAGTGAAAACTGATCAGGCTAGTTAGTTTTCACTGCTACTGTTGGAAATCCACAGTCAACGCTGAAACTGACAAGAATCAGGTCAATTACACTGTGCTACATCTTGGGAAAGCTGTGAGCTGCAGCAACGGAGGTGCTACTAGCCAGGATGGGCAGGGGAAGCACTGGACCAGCTATTCACTGGGGAGGACCACCCAGAAAAAGGCAGTGAGAACGGTAGATTAGCAGAGTCCCTCCACACACCCTCCTCCTTCTTCAAGGAGCCAAAGGAGGCTTCACATTTTAGTTTTTAAATGCCTGATTATCAGAGACTACAAGTGACAGAGTTCCCTCAAGGAGAGAATTCCTCAAACAGCCCTTTGAAAGGAATCCTTCTCCTCTCCCTGCATCTGGGGGTCACCTTGGCTCCTCCCCTCAACACTATCTGTGACAATGAGTACTACTTGTCTTACTTTAGTCCTCAGCTATCAGGTGACTAGTCAATTCTTCAAGCCCCATATGTGAAAAGGGTGGATGGGTAAGGCGAAGTGAGCAGATGTGGGCAACAGCATGTGTGTAGATATGGGTGGGAGAAGAAAGTGAAAGTGATTTTGGAGGAGAGAGAAACAGTAAAGAATATATAGTGGAGCAGGGAGCACACATATTGTAGGGAAATAAAACACATAAAGGGAGTGGAAAGAGAGGACATAAATACAGAAGGCAATGCAGATAAACCACGATCTATTATAGGATAGAAACGAGAAAGTGGAGTTAAGTCATGGAAGGACTGAACGCATAACAATCAAGAAACATACAATAAGTAACGTTTTTAACAATTAAATAGGAAGTGGATTGAGGATACACTACAATTAAATCTGGTACACAACCCTTTTAATCCATTAAATTACAGGTGCTATGGCTTGGAGAGCATACCTCCCCTTTGGTTCATAGCTTTCATCTTCTATCTATTAAGTAAATTTTTCAAGCACTGCCTTTCATTCAGGGATCAAAAAGCTCTTGAAGGACATTACCCACACATTGCCCCAGTGACAGAGGTATACTATATACATTTTAAAGAGGAAGGAACTAAGACGCAAAAGTAATGGGTCTTTATAAGGCCACTCAAAAAAACCTGTCGCAGAACTGGGCTCAGGACAGGAGTTCTATTTTTGATCCTTGATGTAACCATTAGAATCCACTTCCACTTCCTAATTTATCACTGCTCAAAGATAAATACACATGAAGATTTTGATTAATCCCACACATATCCAAGTTTACAAACCACATTTCCAGCTGCAAGCAGAAACCACAGATGCTCGTGCACATGCTTTGTTTGCAAGCAAGTGACATTTCATGTTTCCGCTAATCCCTGTAGAGTAATTCCATTAACACTCTAAATTTGTACTGTTTATACACCATATCAATGATACTTATTTTGTGGATCATGAAAAGAGATGCCAATCAGACTACATATATCCCACCTTCCATAGAAGCAGATTTGCTTTAAAATGTGTCTTCCTGATACAACAGCAAGATCCAACTATTTACATTGTTGATTCCCACGATGTCTTCTTTTAAAAGTGATGGGATCCAAATCCCATCTTTAGAACACCATGTGAACCTGTGCAAAGGGTTCTGAAACACGTCTGAGGAAGATCAGAAGCAAGCGACGGAATAAAGGATGGCCTAAGTCACAATTAAAAAAAAGGTGCTAAGTACCTCTAGCTAATGTAATTTTACATACCATGGGGTGCAGTTGACATGCACCCGCTACACAACATAATTCTAAACACTTTTTTTAAAAGGAAGATTAAATAGCCCCCCAAGGAGATATTTGTGCAGCATGTACTTACATATATTTCACTGTGGTCAAAGCGCTTTTTGAGGTTATTAATGAATGAATCTTCACTAAGAGGCTCTAAAAGCACCATATCTCCCACTCCAATCATGTTGTCTAGAAGTGACGTCTTCACCTCCATTTTGGCCATTTTCCTCTATTGGGAGAGAAAAAACAATTTGAGCATGATTAATTTGAAAGGGTCCATTTATTCACATATATACGAGCTATCCAGGAGTTTGGCTGAACATCACGCAGGAACATAAATACATCGAGTGTCATTTCTATTAAATGTTTTTCAAAATGTTATATTTTTAATCTAGAAAGGACAGAATTCACAACAATAATTCAAAGCAATGTGGACATAAAACAAAGGCACCCAAAACATAGCCCACAAAGTCCTAAGATGCAGCCCTTGTTTGCTATATATCAAATACTGAGAGGCAATTCAAGGTGACTGAAGATTCCAAAAGGTCAGAACCCAAGATTCCTTTATTTGTTTTCATGGAAGAGAAGCTAGAAACAAATAAATGTTTTGATTTGCAGTTAATTTATATGGATACATTTCAAATTTAGGGCCCAATCCTGAAGTCCCTATGCAAGTGGATTTTCCAGGGACTTAGTGAAACGTTCCCACTTTTAAGAAGTCAATTGTTTTTAAAACTGAAAATCAAGAGCTGAATTGCAACTTATGCATAGAATCCAGACCTTTTCATTAAAATAAAAATATGTTCAATATGTACACAAACCCAACTTTCTATTGATTTTTAGAATGCCCACTGCTTTTTATGGGCTTACTGTCCGTATTCCAATTTGATTCAACTTTTCCCATCTTCACCTTCCCTCCGCTACTCCAAACATTCTTTTAGATTCTTAAAAGTAAAACTACTTAATGAACTTAAGTCAGACAAGAAAGCTATTCTAAATTATACATTGCATTTCCCATATTTTTGGGTTTATTAATAGACTCTTTCCTTAGTATTCACAACATAATAGTCTGGACTGTCTACCATCCAATCACTGTAGAACTATACCTTTACCTTTGTCAAATAATTAATTTTCTTAACAACTCCTTTCAACTGGAATGCAGACACTCAACAATTTACTTCCAACTTCATTTGCTGAAACCAGAGATAATTTCCTGAACAGATCTTTTCAAATCAAACAGAAAATAAACGGCTCCAAAACTATGGGCATGTCTACAAAAAAAGCAAAACCCACAGCTGGCCCATGCCAGCCGACTCAGACTCACAGGGCTTGGGATGCAGGACTGTTTCACTCCATGTGGATTTCCAGGTTCAGGCTGGAGCCTGAGCTCTGGGACCCTTCTACCCCGCAGTCCGAGCCCCACAAGTCCAAGTCAGCTGGCACAGGACAGCCATGGGTTTTTCTTTGCTATGTAGACGTACTCTAAACTTCCCTTAATAGGGACAGGAGAAAATTGAGGACCAGGATCAAGCCAAGGAATTTATACATGTAAACGTTTTTACAACGAAGACTGCATTGTAAATGCTGAACTACAGATAGGTGAACAGCCTTGTGACATCACAAACTCAAATAAATGTTGAGATTACTGTGCCACCATGCAAATTTATAACAGTAAAATAGCCATATTAATGAGCAGTGACCTGTCAATAATAAGTATCTGGGCTGTCATCTTCTGTATATTCCTCCACAATGAATTTTAGTTTTATGTTATTTTTTCTTGTTTTCTTATGAAAACTAGTTTAAATAAAGTTTCTGTAGGGGATTATTAGTTTATACAATCAGTGATAAGCAAACTATTTGCATGTTTACTACTATCACATTTACATGATTTCCCATAAAAATTAATCTGAAACTACTCAGTCCAGACTATCATTTTATCTCCTATTTGCAACTATGACCACCGCATAATTATGCGCTACTTAATTTTTGAGCTGTAGTTCAAATATCCCTCAAATCATCAACCCAGACTCAAGGCATGTTTGATGTTATTCCAAGTTCAACCAAGAAAACTTGCAGCTCTACCGAAGTTAACAGAAGTAATAGTTACAAGATTCCCAACCTTAACCAAACTGGGGAATCTTAGAAATTCACATGGATATGTGAAAGCTGTCTCATAATCATGCTGGACTGTGGTAGACAACTGTTGCTAGGTCAGTCTTGCTAGACAAACAAGAATGGATTTCCTTGCATATTGGAGAAAGCCATTTCATCAAAATCTTGGTTTAGTCCTAAAAAACCTCAGCTCCTGAATTAGTAAAAAAATAAAATAAAAAAATTAAAATGCCCCCCAAAAAGTCATGCCATAGGTATGACTTGGATTTGTACATCTTTTCCACTCATTCCCATCAAACTACTTTTTAGAAACCACTGGTCTGACTTTAAATTGTATATTTACTCTTCATGGGATTTTTTTTTGCAACTAATGTTCAACTATTTTGTATGAGCTGTTCAAAAAAAAAAGTCCTCCTCGAATATGGAATTTATTAAATATTGAGTCAGTACCAAAAAAAGTTCAGCTAGCACAAAACCCTAATATGGTCAACTGTAACCTAAAATTTAAGCCTAGCCAGTAGAGCTCATTTACCACTCTGAAATTACAAACCACCTACCATGCTAAACACATCATTGCTATGGAATTTCAAGACCAGGAGTACACAAGCCATTAAGCCTATTCATATACTGCTCAACTAAGGCCTGGTCTACACTACGGGTTTAGGTCGACTTTAGCAGCGTTAAACCGAATTAAGCCTGGACACGTCCACACAACGAGGCCCTTTCTTTCGACTTAAAGGGCCCTTTAAACCGGTTTCTTTACACCACCTCCGACGAGGGGATTAGCGATAAAACCGGCCTTTGCGGGTCGGAATTGGGGTAGTGTGGACGGAATTCGATGTTATTGGCCTCCGGGAGCTATCCCACAGTGCTTCATTGTGACCGCTCTGGACAGCGCTCTCAACTCAGATGCACTGACCAGGTAGACAGGAAAAGACCCGCGAAGGTTTGAATTTAATTTCCTGTTTGCCCAGCGTGGAGAGCACAGGTGACCACGCAGAGCTCATCAGCACAGGTAGCCGTCATGGAGTCCTCCCAGGATCGCAAAAGAGCTCCAGCATGGACCGAACGGGAGGTACGAGATCTGCTCGCCATATGGGGAGATGAAGCAGTGATAGCTGAACTCCGTAGCAGTAAAAGAAATGGAAAAGTATTAGAAAAGATCTCCAAGGCCATGAAGGACCGAGGCCATAACAGGGACACACAGCAGTGCCGCGTGAAAATTAAGGAGCTAAGGCAAAGCCTACCACAAAGCCAGAGAAGCAAACGGAAGGTCCGGGGCAGAGCCGCAAACTTGCCGCTACTACGCGGAGCTGCATGCGATCCTAGGGGGTGCAGCCACCACTACCCCAACCGTGTGCTATGACTCTCTCACTGGAGAAACACACAGGGAAGACGGTTCGGGGAACGAGGAAGATGACGATGGAGGTACTGTAGGTAGCTCACAGCAGCAAGGAAGCGGAGAAACCGGTTTCCCCAACAGCCAGGATCTGTTTGTTACCCTGGACCTGGAACCAGTAACCTCCGAACTCACCCAAGACCCTCAGGGCACACAGGAGACCTCTGGTGAGTGTACCTTTGTAAATATTTGTAAACATTACACATGGTTTAAAAGCAAGCGTGTTTAATGATTAATTTGCCCTGGCAATCGCGGCCAGTACATCTACTGGAAAAGTCTGTTAACGTGTATGGGGATGGAGCGGAAATCCTCCAGGGACATCTCCAGAAAGCTCTCCTTTATGTACTCCCAAAGCCTTTGCAAAAGGTTTCTGGGGAGGGCTGCCTTATCCCGTCCGCCATGGTAGGACACTTTACCACGCCAGGCCAGTAGCACGTAGTCTGGAATCATTGCATAACAAAGCATGGCAGCGTATGGTCCCGGTGTTTGCTGGCATGCAGACAATATCCATTCCTTGTCTCTCTTTGTTATCCTCAGGAGAGTGATATCATTCACGGTCACCTGGTTGAAATGGGGTGATTTTATTAAGGGGACATTCAGAGGCGCCCGTTCCTGCTCTTCTGAACAGAAATGTTCCCCGCTGTTAACCATGCGGTGGAGGGGAGGGGTGAAGTGATCATCCCAGAGAATCGTGTGTGTGTGTGTGGGGGGGGGGGGGGTTTACTTGTGTTTGTGCCGCATGTTAACCGGGAAACTGCAGCCCCCTCCTTTTACATTGAAACCCCATTTTAAATGGACAACCCAATTCATCCTTGAGATGGGAAATGCGCTGCTGTTTGCAACCTTTCCCGCATGTTAAGAAGGTTAAATAAGCCAAAACACTGTGGCCTACGATGGCTGCCTGCAAGCCGAAATATGCGACCTTGTAATGAAAGAGTGTACCCATTGTTCCCTAAAATGTGTCTTTTTTAACCACCTCTCCCTTCTCCTCCACCAGCTGCAAATGTTTCTCCTTCGCAGAGGCTCGTGAACATTAGAAAGAGAAAACGTAAGACGAGGGACGAGATGTTCACGGAGCTGCAGATGTCCTCCCACGCTGATAGAGCACAGCAGAATGCGTGGAGGCAGTCAATGTCGGAGATGAGAAAAGTCCAACATGAACGAGAGGAGAGGTGGCGGGCTGAAGACGATAGGTGGCGTCAGCTTGCAGACAGACGGCAAGAGGCAATGCTCCGTCTGCTGGAGCATCAAAGTGATATGCTCGAGCGTATGGTTGAGTTGCAGGAAAGGCAGCAGGAGCAGAGACCGCCGCTACAGCCCCTGTGTAACCAACAGCCCTCCTCCCCAAGTTCCATAGCCTCGTCACCCAGACGCCCAAGAACACGGTGGGGGGGCCTCCGTCCACCCAGTCACTCCACCCCAGATGATCGCCCAAGCATCAGAAGGCTGGGCTTCAATAAGAGTTAAAGTTTTAAAATGCAGTGTGTCCTTTTCCATCCCTCCTCCCCCACCCATCCCTGCTACCTTGGCAATTATCCCCCTACCTCTGTAAGGAACTAATAAAGAATGCATGAATGTGAAAAAACAATGACTTTATTGCCTCTGCAAGCGGGAGGGGAGGGGAGGGTGGGGTGGGGTGGTTGGTTTACAGGGAAGTAGAGTGAACCGGGTCGGGGGGGGGGTTGGAGGGTTCATCAAGGAGAAACAAACAGAAGTTTCACACAGTAGCCTGGCCAGTCACAAAACTCGTTTTCAAAGCTTCTCTGATGCGCACCGCGCCCTGCTGTGCTCCTCTAACCGCCCTGGTGTCTGGCTGCGCGTAATCAGCGGCCAGGCGAGTTGCCTCAACCTCCCACCCCGCCATAAATGTCTCCCCCTTACTCTCACAGATATTGTGGAGCGCACAGCAAGCAGCAATAACAATGGGGATATTCTTTTCGCTGAGGTCTGAGCGAGTCAGTAAGCTGCGCCAGCGCGCTTTTAAACGTCCAAATGCACATTCCACCACCATTCGGCACTTGCTCAGCCTGTAGTTGAACAGGTCCTGACTCCTGTCCAGGCTGCCTGTGTATGGCTTCATGAGCCATGGCATTAAGGGGTAGGCTGGGTCCCCAAGGATCACGATAGGCATTTCAACATCCCCAATGGTCACTTTCTGGTCCGGGAAGAAAGTCCCTTCCTCCAGCTTTCGAAACAGAGCAGAGTTCCTGAAGACGCGAGCATCATGTACCTTTCCCGGCCATCCCACGTTGATGTTGGTGAAACGTCCCTTGTGATCCACCAGGGCTTGCAGCAGCATTGAAAAGTACCCCTTGCGGTTTATGTAGTCGGTGGCTTGGTGCTCCGGTGACAAGATAGGGATATGGGTTCCGTCTATGGCCCCGCCACAGTTTGGGAATCCCATTTCAGCAAAACCATCCACTATTGACTGCACGTTGCCCAGAGTCACTACCCTTGCTATCACCAGGTCTTTCATTGCCCTGGCAAATTGGATCACAGCAGCCCCCACAGTAGATTTGCCCACTCCAAATTGATTCCCGACTGACCGGTAGCTGTCTGGCGTTGCAAGCTTCCACAGGGCTATTGCCACTCGCTTCTCAACTGTGAGGGCTGCTCTCATCTTGGTATCCTGGCGTTTCAGGGCAGGGGAAAGCAAGTCACAAAGTTCCATGAAAGTGCCCTTACGCATGCGAAAGTTTCGCAGCCACTGGGAATCGTCCCATACCTGCAGCACGATGCGGTCCCACCAGTCTGTGCTTGTTTCCCGGGCCCAGAATCGGCGTTCCACGGTATCAACCTGCCCCAGTAACACCATGATTTCCACATTGCTGGGGCCTGTGCCTTGTGAGAGGTCTATGGCCATGTCAATTTCCTCATCACTCTCGTCGCCGCGCTGCAATCGCCTCCTCGCCTGGTCCGGGTTTCGCCTTGGCATGTTCTGGCTCTGCATGTACTCCAGGACAATGCGCGTGGTGTTCATAGTGCTCATAATTGCCGCGGTGATCTGAGCGGGCTCCATGATCCCAGTGCTAGCTATGGCGCCTGGTCAGAAAAAAGGCGCGAAAGTAGTATCTGATGGACCAGGAGAAGGAGGGCGGGAGGGAGGGAGGGCCGAGTGACGACATGGCGTACAGGTACAGGAACAGGGAGAAACACAAACAACTGTCACACAGAATGGTCCCCCCAAAGATTAAACTGGAAACCCTGGGCTTAGCAGGCCGTTGATTTCACGGAGGAAGGGGAAGCAAATGAACACAGAACAAATCTATTTTTTACATCTTAAGGTGGCAGCCGACGCTGCAGCATGAGTGACAGCCATACCAGTATGACGATGACGGGTACCAATCATAATATGCCATCATCTGCCAAAAGGCAAGGGGCTGCTGCTGTGTAGCAATGCAGCCCCACGTCTGCCAGCCCCACGTCCGCCAGCACCCAGCATCGCCCTCGGCCTCTTCTGGGTGCTTAGCAGACAATATTGGGCAATTGGCAGAAAATAGTATATTATGACTGGTAACCGTCATCATCGAAACAGTAGCATGTCTGCCCAGGTGGCCATGATTGACAGCCATACCAGTACGACGACGACGGGTACCAGTCATAATATACCATCGCCTGCAAGGGGCTGGTGCAATGCAGCACTACGGCTGCCAGCCCCACGGCTATCACTCATGCTACACCGTCTACCGCCAAAAGGCAGTTAGCAGCTGCTGCTGTGTAGCAATGCAGTCCCACGTCTGCCGGCACCCAGAGGACATATGGTGATGGTGAGCTCAGCTGTGCTGAGCGGGCTCCATGTTGTCTGCACAGGTAACCCAGGTAACCCAGATAAAAAGGCGCGAATCTATTGTCTGCCGTTGCTGTGACGGGGGAGGGAGGGGCCTGACGACATGTACCCAGAACCGCCCGCGACACTGTTTTGCATCATCCGGGCATTGGGATCTCAACCCAGAATTCCAAGGGGCGGCAGAGACTGCGGGAACTGTGGGATAGCTGTGGGATAGCTACCCATAGTGCAATGCTCCGGAAGTCGACGCTAGCCTCGTACTGTGGACGCGGTCTGCCGACTAGAGCACCTAGAGCATTTTATTGTGTGGACATACACAATCGGCTGTATACAACCGATTTCAATAAAACCGGCTTCTATAAATTCGAACTAATTTCGTAGTGTAGACATACCCTAAGAGGCACTTACAAAAGGGTTGCACCAAGTCACCATTCCCAGGATTCAAAGTAAGAACAGTGCATGACTTACAGAGATCAGTCTACTGACAGTATTTGAGAAAGGAGTTCACAAGGTTTATTCAATTCTAAGACTTTTTTGCAGTAATCTAGCACCATAGTATCATTGGTCATTTCTATCAGCTTTAGAACAGGAAGATATTACTGACCTCGATAGTAAAACTGGGATAATTTGCTGGCTACACAGCGTGATTCAACAATTCTTTTCTAAATCAATTTCAGTAATTTAAAGGACATTTTTGAAGGCCAAACGTTTGGCTTACATTGAAATTGGTATGATCCAAAAATATTCTACAATCCAAATGGTTTAAGCCACCATTTTGGGATCCTATCTGCGAGTCTTACTCTGGCACAGTTGTTACAATGGAGAATTTAAGCAAGCTTGCAGGATGGATTTAGTTTAGAAAGAGGACAGAGAAGAAGCAACTGGAAAAGGATTTTCAGTATACAGATATTGTTAAGAAGAACCAACAATAATGCAAAACACACATTAAACAATTAGACTTATGCTAATAGAATAATTAAGAATAGAATAGAATAGAATAATGGGGAAGAGGCATTAAAATAGAATCGTTAAGGTTTGTAAGGCAGTTTGAAAGTGCACGGTGCCAAGTATTATTATTGCTAAAGAAAGAGTCAACACTATATATCAGTAGAAAACGAAAAGTCCTATGTTGCACTGGTAAGGGAATAAATTTCAGCCAAGACATTCATAGATGGATCTCTAAACTTTGGAGCGCAAATCCATGTCAGGCCTCTAATTAAATGTTTTAAAGGTGCTGAGCACCCAGCAGCTCCGATCGACCTGTAATAGAGCTATTGTGTTCTCAAAGTCACCCAACTTCCTAAATAGAGACTTATTTTTGAAAGTCTTTGCCCTTCAACTATAAAGCAATGGTACGCTTCTGGAATGGATTTGGTAAAATTAATGTTGCCAAGCTTAAAAATGAAACCGAACTGCCAGCATTAGCCAGTGCTGTGTATTGCACTTATAAAAACAAAACAAGCAAGTTGGTTAAATGTCAGATGTGTTAATTATGTTTTGCTTTTTTATATAAACACAAAAATGACTTTTGCTTTGGTTATTTCTCTATACAAATTACTGACCTGAGAAAGATTCAAAGAGGTACTGAAACTGTGTAATATTAAGACCGTAGAAAAGCTTAGTAAAAATGGCAAACCCCAGATTTACCTAACCCATTTACAGCTGTATCAAGCTCGTTTGGATACACTGTATGAAACAGAGTTGTGTAAAGTTTACAGTTGTAAATTATTAAATTTTAGTATAACAAGAAGTTGGCTCAGAAAAACAAACACTTAAACTCTGCTGATCAGATTTTTCCCCAAATATTTTCTGAACTCTCCCACGCCCACTTGCTAGTTCCCTCCCCTATTAATCTTCCTCATCATCCCCAGAGTATACTCCATCTCCATCCTACACCACCATCCCTGTTCTCTTCCTATTCAGTGGCCAACTTCCTCCTTCATCACTCTTCCTCCTGGCCCTGTTCCCACTTAACTTGCATAGATTTCAATTAATTTTACATTATAAAAAAGGATGTTCAATTGTCCAGAATCTTGTCTATGTTAGATAAAAACACACTGCAACAAGCCAAGAAAAACCTTGGGCTTGCAATACTAGTTCAGTGTTTTGTGTCCACACGCTCCAATGCCTGGGATAACTGTATTCATGTCCAGCTGGAACACTACAGTCAACAATGATTCTCTTCTGTCCCCACGCAGTCTACGTACGAAGCCACAAAGCTCTGCAGACTAGCACTGGCTTCTACTGCCCCTATCTAATGACAACTCTTCTATGTTCAACTTACTCTCTACTCCCTTTATGCTCTCTTATAGACCACTCTTATTAGATCAGAGTCTTCCCTTCCATTGCAATAAATTCCATTTGCTTGGTCAATACAGATGTATTTATTCCCTGAACCCTAATTTGAGTATTAGCACAGATTTTCACTTAAAAATAAAAACATAAGAACGGCCATGCTGGGTCAGACCAAAGGTCCATCTAGCCTAGGGTTACCATTCGTCCAGATTCCCCCGGACATGTCTGGCTTTTTTTCAGTTAAAAATAGCGTCCGGGGGGAATCTGTCAATGTCCGGACTTCCCCCACCCCCCATGCAGAGCGTGCGGGGCTTACAGGGCAGCCGGCCGGATGGTGCCACTCGCACGGGCTCCGGCAGCCAGAGCCTTTCCTCCACTTCCCCCCTCCTCTCCCCTGAAACTTGAGACCACTCCCCTCCTCTCCCTCCCTCCCCCCGCCCTGCATTCACAGATCGCGGGCCGGCCGTCAGTCTGGAGCTCCGACCCTGCTCCCCTCCCCCGCTGCCGAGCACGCTGCTCTGCAGCACAGTAAGGGGGCCGGGGGTCAGAGAAGCGGCGGGGAGGTTCTGGGGGGGGGGGGG